>NC_137286.1:119112500-120312500 GCF_054371585.1 Giraffa tippelskirchi
GGCACAGAGTTGGCACTCTGTTAATAGTGCCGAATAAGCAAATAAATTTTATTTATTATAGAGATAAAATGTATTAAACTGAAACAAAAATTAGTTTCTTAAGTGTTTGGTATATGTTTTAAACCACTGAATCTTAAATATTAGCATGTTCTGTGTTTTCTTTCTCAAGTATGTCTACGTTGGGGGAAGAGAGAACGTTCTTAAATTTTTTAGCCTTCTTGTGGCTCAGCTGGTAAAGAATCCGCCTGCAGTGTAGGAGACCTAGGTTCAATCCCTGGGTTGGGAAGATCCCCTGGAGAAGGGAAAGGCTACCCACTCCAGTATTCTGGCCTGGAGAATTCCATGGACTGTATAGTCCAAGGGGTCCCAAAGAGTTAGACACGACTGAGCAACTTTCACTTTCACTTCACTTTCACATTGTAGAAAACAGGACCTTGAGATTCACATTCTTCTTTAAGGCCCATCTAGCGCTCCTCCACATGGTGTGCTGCCCCTGGCACTTCAAGGTTAATATGGCAGAAAAGAAGAGAGCTCTAGCTCAAGAAACATCTCACTTAACTCTAGCATTGATCTGCCCTTGGTACTTTCTGAGCTTAGTGGTTGTTGATAAGACTACTTCCAGGCTTCCCTGGTGGCTCTGCGGTAAAGAATCTGCCTGCCAATGCACAAGACACAGGTTCGATTCCTGATCCAGGAAGATCCCACAGGTCTCGCAGCAACTAAGCCAGTGCGCCATAATCATAGAGTCTGTGCTCTGGGGCCTGGAAGCTGCAATTACTGAGCCCATGTGCCACAAGGACTGAAGCCCACACACCCTGCAGTCTGTGCTCCCCAACAAGAGAAGCCACCACAATAAGAAGCCCATGCGCTGCAACTAGAGAGTAGTCCCTGCTCGCTGCAACTAGAGAAAAAGCCCACACAGCAAGGAAGAACCAGCACAGCCAACACTAAATAAATAAATAAAATCATTAAAAAAAAGACTACTTCTCTTTCGTAGGGAATGGCCATGGTTTCTTCAGATGCCACTCCTTTGTTGCTGGGGATCTCTCCCTGTACACACTTTAGTGCAGGCAAAGTCTTCCCCCAACGTTACTCACACATCTCTGCTGTCCCAGCCTCTGGTTTCCTTGGTCCACTCCTCACAGGATGTCATCTGAATTAGGATCTCATCACCCCTCTAGGCAGCCCTCTGGAATCACTCTCACTCAGCTTTCAAAATAACTAGACAGCTATAGCTTCTCACTGATAAGCTTTGTCAGATTTTGAACCACCCTTCTTTGCCAGACAGACTCCAGGTAACACAGTCAAAGCTATATGAGTTTTCTCCCTGAAGCACTGTCCTAAGCAATATCTGGGACAAATGCAAAATATCATCTAAATTTCTAAAAATCCCCGGAGAGTTACTTTACATAGTCCCTTTTTCTTCAAATCCCATTGTCTTTGCATTTGCCCTTGAACTGTACTCTAATTGACTCTGAGTTATGCCAAGAGAATCCTCTTATACAAAAGCTTTCATGAACCATGTAGACTTTATTCAGGATTTTGTAGGGATGGCAGAGGCAATATTGAAATCATATGGCTGACAGTAACCAACTCAAACCACATCCTATATACAAACATTTTTCTATCATGCAAAGAAATTCAGGCTTCTCAGACTCCAGCTCCCTAACTTGCCTACACAAGATCAAAATTTTTCAACATAACAAATGTTCAGTCTCCAAGTTGTGTTTGACTCTTTGCGACCCCATGAACTGAAGCACACCAGGCTTCCCTGTCCTTCACTATCTCCCAGAGTTTCCTCAAATTCATGTCTATTGAGTCAGTGATGCTGTCTAGCCATCTCATCCTCTGCCACCCTCTTCTCCTCTTGCCTTCAATCTTTCCCAGCATCAGGGTCTTTCCAATGGAAACAAAACAAATACTATTTCTATAAAAAAGTTATTCCTCAAAAATGAGTGGTCATGTTTGTAAATATCAAAGTTTCTTTCTTGCTTAAATGCATATGTATGTGAGTATATATGTTTATTTACATGAACAGGAAAGCAGTATATGATGGATTTCTTTATATTTTAATTTGAAATATATTGAAATTTGAAATATACTATTTGAAATATAAATTTGAAATATTTCAAATTTAACTTGAAATATACTATTGAAAATGAAGAAAGTTACAAGGTTGTCATTACTTTAAATATTATGAGGGTGCACACACGCACAGAATATGAAGCAAATGTCAACCTCAGCCCCCAATGTGTCTCTGAAGTGATCACTTTAGCAGTTTGATGTGTCGCCAAGTGTTCTAAGGCTAATGCAGACATTTGCATGCATGTGTATAAATGTGTGTGCAGTTTTTATAGAAATATAATTGTGTGAAACACATGGGTCTATAGTTTGTTTTTTTTTTCCATTAGCAATATATCCTCAACATCATTCTGGGAAGTATATGCACCAGTTTATTTTTATGGATGCTGAGCATCCCTTTTCATGAATGCAGTGTAATTGATTCAGGCCCCACTTGCCACATCTCCCTACTACAACAACCATTCCTTTAGTCTTTGATAGCACCTGATCAGAGACGAGCACATCTTTTTCCAGATATTTTGACTATGTTGTCTTATGTTTCGACATGAACTTTAGAATAAATTTTGAAAGGTCAAAGAAAAGCAAACATCCCCCTGAAATTCACATTACAGGAAATGGAGATACATTACAGGAGTAACATTACAGGAAATGGAGATATTAATTTGAGGGTGATTAGAATTTTAAAATATTGTTTTTCCATCCAGGAACATGATATATTTTCACATTCATTCATGTTCATGGTGTTTGCTTGATTAACTTTATGTCCCTTGATAAAGTTTTGTGGGTTTTATCTTAAATGTCAGACATGAGCAGTGATAAATGGGTGCTTAACATGTGTCCCAGGATGTTTTGAAATTCAGCCCATAACCAAATTTCTTGACAAAAAATTTTTAAAAAACTGCCTTTGTATTCCTGCTTCTTAAATAATTTCAGTTTTAATATGTTAATGGCTTCAATGGAATGTCAACTTTTTTCATTGTCAATATTTCATTCAAAAATTCAAATAATGTAAATTGTAGGAATGTATCATCTTTCCCCTGGCAGGCTCAACAAAGCTATTAATATTTTGAGAGAAATGCGTCAGCTAACATATGTGTAGTTTATTCTCCTGAAATGATTCCATGCAACAAACTTAAACTTGCCAAAGTTAGAAGTCCTAAACATTTCTTTTAAGTTGAATCTTCTTAATGAAATATTCAGGCATCCCGGGTGGCTCAGTGGTAAAGAATCCGCCTGCCAAGCAGGAGATGTGAGTTTGATCCTTAGGTCAGGAAGATCCACTAGAAAAGGTAATGGCAGCCCACTCCAGTAGCCTTGCCTGAAAATTCCCATAGACAGAGGAGCCTGGCGGGCTACAGTCCATGGGGTCGCAAAGAGTCCTTTACATCTGAGTGACTAAGCATGCACGCACAACAAAGTATCCATGTGGGGCTGATTGTGGCAATGATAAATATTGGTCCTGTTTTTAAAACAATTCTCTGTGTTTTCTATTGTTGTTTACCATAAATGCTTGCTTGAGGGAAGAAGCTGATTATTTACCTCCTTACTTTGTGCTAGGAGAGATTTTGTTGTTGTCGTTGTTCTGTTTGTTTGTTTATTTTCCATCATGCCTTCTTCTGGCCTCTTTTTTGTTCAGTTGCTAACTCACATCTGTCTCTTTGTGATCCAGGCTGCAGCACGCCAGGCTTCCCTGTCCTTCACTATCTCCTGGAGTTTGCACAAATGCATGTTCATTGAGTTGGTGATGCTATCTAACCATCTCATCCTCTGTTGCCCGGTTCTCCTCCTGCCCTCAATCTTTCCCAGCATCAGGGTCTTTTCCAATGAGTCGACTCTTCGCATCAGGTGGCCAAAGTATTGAAGCTTCAGCTTCAGCATTCAGCATCAGTCCTTCCAATGAATATTTAGGGTTGATTTCCTTTAGAATTGATTGATTTGACCTCTTTGTTCTCCAAGGGACTCTGGCCTCCAGGTTACTGCTATGTGAAATTTTTCTGAAACGATCTTGACAGGCACAGGAAGAGGGAACTGGAAACTTAAATTAAGGTTTTCTCCTTGTTTTACTTCCTCTGGAAAATCTAGATAACCGTGCCAGATAATTACCTGAAATCATCAAATAGTCTAGATAATTATTTCAGACCATTTTTTTCAGAATGTTTTGTGTTTAGATGGAATGTTTCTTCTCAGTGCCTAGGTATATACTGTATTGTGGAACAGCTAGAACTATACCACTGTTCATGTTCTTTGTCAACCATTGTCACAGGATATATATTTGTGAAGAAGTTGAACTTACACTTGAGACTTTAAGTGTGTACACAATATACAAATGCTATGAATTCTACTGAGTAATCTTAGCATTAAAATGGTCCATCTGTCCATTTTGGTGAGAAGACAAAAACTGCTCTCTTCGATTTAATAGAAAGGGATTTAATAGAGAGAATTGGATATTTAAGATGTTGTTTGTAGGGATATATAAAGGTCAGGGTGTGCCACTGCTGGTTTTAGGAAACTAGGAAGTATGGAAATTCAGGAAAGTGTTACTGAATCTCTCAGGTGCCTACAGCACTGAAACAGGTGATTAAAAGAAGCTCATCCAGAAGATGCTGCAAACTCTAAATCTACAGTTGACCAAACATCTCACCTGTTACTGCTGGAAGCAAAAAGAATGACCTTAATTCTGTCCTTCAAATCTCGTGTGAGTACTTCTCTTGTTGGAATTAAATTTAAACCATGTGGTAAAGGAGTCTAGGAAATGCAGATTAAGGAGGATCTTAGAGGCGTAAGGTGCTCAGTACTTTCAGAGGGATGGTAGGTATTCAGTATCAATAGACAGTATCGCACTCAAATGCTTGTGTCATTCCTAAGATCACAGTGTCTCATTCAGTTCAGTTCAGTTCAGTTGTTCAGTCATGTCCGACTCTTTGTGACCCCATGAACCGCAGCACGCCAGGCCTCCCTGTCCATCACAAACTCCCAAAGTTTATCCAACCTCATGTCCATTGAGTCAGTGATGCCATCCAACCATCTCATCCTCTGTCATCCCCTTCTCCTTCTGCCCTCAATCTTTCCCAGCATCAGGGTCTTTTCAAATGAGTCAGCTCTTTGCATCAGGTGGCCAAAGTATTGGGAGTTTCAGCTTCAACATCAGTCCTTCCAATGAACACCCAGGACTGATCTCCTTTAGGATGGACTGGTTGGATCTCCTTGCAGTCCAAGGGACTCTCAAGAGTCTTCTTCAACACCACAGTTCAAAAGCATCAATTCTTCTGTGCTCTGCTTTCTTTATAGGCCAACTCTCACATCCATACATGACAACTGGAAAAACCATAGCTTTGACTCAACGGACCTTTGTTGACAAAGTAATGTCTCTGACACCTATAATACACTTACTTATTTCAATTTTGATCAAACACTCCATAGTTTTTGACTTGTTCCGAATGCATATGGATGCCCTGATTCCCTACCTGCAAAATCCTGAATTAATACTTCTTCAACTAACTGCCCCTGTTGGCAGTACGCTCTTTAACCTAGAAAATGGCATAAAAATAGCTTTCCAGAACTGGTCCAGCAGACCGGATTTATATTCTCTCTGTTTTCATTACCTTCTACTACAACAGTGGTAGAGTGAGTTATAAAACTCGGTTAACACTTTCCCTAGCAACAAACCAAATGAATACAGCCCCATTTCTCTTGGGTCACATTTCAACACAAGAAGATTAACATGTTTTCAAGACTGGCTAGGTGGTTTTGGATAACTAAAATTAGGTCAGTTTTATTGAATCATTCATGGAATTGATTTGAATCTTGTCAAGAGTGCTCTCTGTCTTTAAAGGCTTAATTTGATTATTCGCAGATGGACTTCATGCAGTTTTAGAAATATATTAGCTGTCTCCATTTCAATGAGCCTGAAAGTTTGTCTAATTCTGGATGGGTTCCAGCAGCATCATTCTTAGTGACTCTGAGAACTGAGATACAAAAACTTTAGGCAACGAATTTCCATTTATATCCCCTAATTTTCAGATCCAACCTCCTATTGAACGACTTCATCTGAATTCTAAATATTTGTTAATATCAAAATTTCCATTATGATTAAAAAAACTTTGTAGCAAAATTATTTCTGTCTTCTTTAAAAAAGAAAGAGCAATGAAAAATTTAGGCAAATTGTTAGCAGGGAAAAATTGAGAAATGTAGACAAAAAATAACAGAAAAAAGTCACAAGTTAATGTTACTCTACTTTGAATAATTTAAAGGAAGCTTTCAAATTAATTCTCAACTGTCTAGTTTTCAATTTTTTAGAATAATAACTTTCTGAACTTAGTTAGTACACAAGAATATATTCTGCCTCTATATGAATTTTGTAGTCACAGCTATGGTTTTATTAAAATCTATACATGCCATAGAATATGTTAATAATATCAGAATCATTTGTGATATAGTGATATGTAAAGCAGATTTCAAAATAATACACTATGACTCCATTTTTACTAAAAAGATAAAAGGATGAATTGTATGCTCATAAAAACATTAGTTACCTATAGGCAGTGACTTTATGATTGAGTCTAATATTCCTGTGTGCTTTCTGCATTGTCCTATTTAACTTTTGTTATTAAACATATTTATTTTCAAACAAAAGAACCAGTCTTCATTTGGAAACTCTCCAGAGAATCAGATCATCTTCTATCCTTAAATTTAGATACTACAAGCAATTTGGGGGGAAAAAAATGACATTTCTGTGGAAAAGAATCTTCTGTCCAACAAATTATGTTGCAACAATTGTAACAATTGTATATACATAGGCAAAAAAGCAAACTGACAAATATGCTCAGTCTATAGAAATGAACTCAAATTAGATTTTAGATGTTAAAATTATAAAATTTCTAGAAGACCACATTGGGGAAAAAAATCTTTATGACCTTCGGTTAGGTAAAGATTTCTTTGATGTGACTGAAAAAAGCATAATCTATTTTTTAAACGAATTGATAAACTGGTTTTCTGGCTTCCCTACTTGCAATGTAGGAGACTCCAGTTCGATTCCTGGATTGTGAAGACCCCCTGGAGAAGGGAATGGCTACCCATTCCAGTATTCTCACCTGGGAAATTCCGTGGACAGAGGATGCTGGCAGGCTACAATCCATAGGATCAAAAAGAGTTGAACATGACTGAGCAAATAACATACATACATACATACACAAATTGGATTTCATCACATTTGAAAGATTCTGCTAGTTGATGACATTACTTAAGGAATGAAAAGCCAAGTTATAGATTGGGAGGGAATATTTGCAAATCATATGTGATAGAAAACCTATAAAGACCCAGAGGGATGGGATGGGGAGGGAGGTGGAAAGGGGGTTCTGGAAGGGGAAAACATGTACACCCATGGTGGATTCATGTCAATGTATGGCAAAACAAATACAATATTGTAAAGTTAAAAAATAGAAAATAAACTAATTATAAATAAATAAATAAATAAATAATAAAAAGACTAGTAGATAAAAAAAAAGAAAACCTATAAAGAACTCTTAAAATTCTAGTGACAAAACAAACAATAAAAAAATTGGACAAAATACTGAGTTTAATCTTCACCAAAAAAAAAAACCATGTAGATAACAATTAAACACATGAAAAGATGTTCAGAATGATGAGTTATTGCTGCTGCTACTGCTAAGTCACTTCAGTCTTGTCCAACTCTGTGCAACCCCATAGACGGCAGCCCACCAGGCTCCGCCGTCCCTGGGATTCTCCAGGCAAACCACTGGAGTAGGTTGCCATTTCCTTCTCCAGTGGATGAAAGTGAAAAGTGAAAGTGAAGTCACTCAGTCGTGTCTGACTCTTCGCCACCCTATGGACTTCAGCCTACCAGCCTCCTACGTCCATGGGATTTTCCAGGCAAGAGTACTGGAGTGGGTTGCTATTGCCTTCTCCAATGTATGAGAGTGAAAAGTGAAAGTGAAGTCGCTCGGTCGTGTTTGAGTCTTAGAAAAATGCAAACTAACATTAAACGGTATGCTACTACATATCTATTATAATAACTAGGGTTAAGAAATCTTATCATACCGAGTGCTGGCAAGGATGTGAAAAAACTGGAACTCTCTAGCAATGTAAAATGACACAGCAATTTGGAAAACAATTTGGCAGTTTCTGAAAATGTTAAACTTATACTCATCATGTTACCCAGCCATTGCCCCTGCTAGGTAATTATTGATGAGATATGAAAGCATATATCCTTTAAATTTATGTACATAAATATTCATAGAACCTTTATTTGGAATAGCTTCAAACTGTAAACAACCCAACTCTTCATCAATAGGTGAAGGAAAGAACAAATTGCTATATCCAATGCTGAATATAAAATGAATTGCTACTTAGCAGTAAAGTGGATACATGCAACAACAAGAAAAAATAATTATGCTAAGTTAATGAAGACAAAATGAGTACATACTGTGTAATTCTATTTACTCATGATCCTAAAAAATGTAAAGTCATTAATAACAACAGAAAGCAGACAGGCTTGCTTTTAAGCAAGCTGAGACCATGAAGGAGGAGGAATAAGCAAAGGTTCTAAGCAATTTTTTGGGTGAATGGTGGATGTGTATATTATCTTGATTTTATAATACTTCACAGATACAGATATATATCATATCTATATTTTATAGCATATACATTTGACCTTTGAATAATAAGGGCTTGAACTGCGTAGCTCCACTTATAGATGATTATTTTCAATAAACATGGTACTACGTGATCTGCAGTTGGTTGAACCTGTGACTAAAATTTATAAGCTGATTTTTCCAAATGAGTGAAGGATTGATGCCTCTAACCTATTTATTGTTCAAGGATCAACTGTATATATAAAAACTTGCCAAACTGTTTTCTTTAAACATGTACATTTCATTTTATTATATGCTAAGTATATCTGAATATTGTGTATATGTGTGTGCTCAGTCACGTCCAACTGTTTGCAACCCCATAGACTGTAGCCTATTTGGCTCCTCCGTCCATGGAAATTTTTAGGCAAGAATATTGGAGTGATTTGCTATTTCCTACTCCAGGGGATCTTCCCAACCCAGGAATGGAAGCTACCTCCTGCATCTCCTGCATTGGCAGGTAGATTATACTGGTAAAGAACCCACCTGCCAATGCAGAAGAGAAGAGACATGGGTTCGACCCCTGGATCAGGAAGATCCCCTGGAGGAAAGGATGGCAACCCACTCCAGTATTCTTGCCTGGAGAATCCCATGGACAGAGGAGCCTGGCGGGCTACAGTCCATGAGGTCACAGAGTCTGACATGACTGAGCGACTTAGCAACAGCATATATATCATAAAAGAAAAAAAAAGGAATATGTGCTGTTTGGCGTATCTATTGTTAAATAATTGATTACTCCCAAGTCTTAAGGTTGTAAAACAGCAAAGATTTCTGGGTATTGCAAATCTGGAAATGGCCTAGCTGGATGATTCTTTCTCATAGGATCTCATGAATTTGCAATCAGGATGACAGACCTTCTTATGAAGGTTGGGCTACATCTGGAGGATGCTCTTTCATGATGGTTCACTTACATGGCTGGTGGTAGGTGGCCTCAGTTCCTTTTTATGTGGACCCCACCAGAAAGCTGCTCTCTTCCTTCAGAACACACAGTTCAGGTGAGAGTAAAAAGAAAGCCATGTTGCCTTTTAAGGCGTATTGTCATTTTTGAGATATCCTGTACGATGTGGGAGATAACTATACAAAGGCATGAATCCCAGGAAGTAGGGATAACTGAGGCCAACTTGGAGCCTGACTCCTACATACGTTCATTGTAGACCATGTGCGTGTGTGTATGTGTGTGCGCTCAGTCACTTCAGTCATGTATGACTCTTTGTGATCCTCTGGACTGTAGCCTGCTAGGCTCCTCTGTCCATGGGATTCTCTAGGCAAGAACACTGGAGTGGATTGCCATGCCCTCTTTCTGGGGATCTTCCCAACCCAGGGATCAAACTGGCTTAAAACAACTTCATTAAGTTATAATTAATATAAAATGAGCCACATATATTTAAAGTAAAAATCAAAGCAAAACCATTTAGCATGCTTATTTGAAAAACAATAAATTGACCTAGGACTTCCCAGGTGGCCCAGTGGTAAAGAATCTGCCTGCCAATGGAGATGCAGGAGACGCAGGTTCGATCCCTCGGTTGGGAAAATATCCTGGAGTACAACATGGTAACACCTGAAAAATCCCATGGACAGAGGAGCCTGGTGGGCTACAATCCATGGGGTCCCACAGAATCAGACACAACTCAGCGACGGAGCACACACACACACACACAAACTGACCTATCTCAATATTATATTTATGCACTTTGTCTATTAGCACCCTCTACTTAATAAGTGGGCCTATGACAAGAAGCATTTGAATATGAGATAAAAAGCTTATGTATACTTTAGACTTACCTTTTTCCCTCAAGTCATGTTAAACTTTCTTCAGCTCCTTTGTCTTAATGGGAAGTTTTGGTGATTATGTTTGGGGTATTTGCCCCAGGGATTGAACCCAGGTCTCCTGCACTGCAGAGAGATTTTTACCATCTGAGCCACCAGGGAAGCCCTTTTCTTTCACTTTTTTTTCACTTTTGGAGATTATATATTTGAGACATTTGAGCTAGGCAGGAGATGGAGGTCATTTCAACTTCAAGGCAATGTGAAAGAACAGGAAGAATTTGGTGTTGCATATTCCTTCCCAGAATGCGGGTTGCTGGCAATGAAATATATTCATTAATAGTATTTATTTAATCTTAAGGATATTTACGGTAATAGAAGAATTGTAAGTTTTTAACAAACAATATCATGCATACTATTAAATAAGACATGAAAAATATATTTAACCTCAGTACTTTTTCTTGTACACAGTCTTCTTAATGAATTAAGAAACAATAAGCCTCTTTTTAAAAAATATTAATAGGCAGAATGTAGTATGAATTTCATAAAGTGGTTTAATTTTCCTAGATCTTGTATTATTTTAGCTCCAAAATGCAGCTGACAAAAGTTTTTTAAGATACAGATGAAATATTTAATAATTCTAAATTTAACTTTTATTGTTGTTCAGTTGCTCAGTCATGTCCAGCTCTTTGCATCCCCACGGACTGCAGCACGCCAGGCCTCCTGTCCTTCATCTCCTAGAACTTGCTCAAACTCATGTTCATTGAGTCGATGATGCCATCCAACCATCTCATCTTCTGTTGTCCCCTTCTCCTCTTGCCCTCAATCTTTCCCAACATCAGGGTCTTTTCCAAGGAGTCGATTCTTCTCATCAGGGAGCCAAAGTATTGGCGCTTCAACTTTAAATCAGTCCTTCCAGTGACTTTATGGTTCTATGGAAAATCTTTCATTTTCTTCTTTTCAATTCAATTTATTGTAACAAAGTTGTTTTTAGAAATTCTCTCTTGGACACTTTAAATTGTTTAAAAATACCCAGATTCACCAAAATGGAGAATTAAAAAGAAATCGACTATAAGCTCACTGAAGGGAGGTTTATCAGTCTACCACCAAGATCTGACACACTGCAGATCCCCAGGAAATTAGGACTCAAACAGCAAAGCTTAAGCGAGCTGAATATCAAGCATAACTGCACAGCAAACCAGCTATACGTTAACTTAGGCAAATCACTTGACATTTCATGCCTCATTTTCCTTGTTTATAAAATGGAATGTTTCTGATCAGTCTTATTAATTGAGAGTTTAAACTGTGATAGAAATGCAAATAAAACTGATCCAACTAAAAAAAAACGAAACAAATTTAAGTGACTGGGGGCAGAATTTATTGACACAGAGGTTTCTTACTTCTTTACTTAATGGAGACTTCTTATTCTCCATCTTTCTTGTACTGGCTGAAAAATCTGAGAAATACCACAACTTCTATCAAGTCTGCCCATCATCACTGCCTCTAAAGTAGTCTTCAGTTAGGGAAGACCTGTATCTTGTGTTTGTTCCTTAATGCTGGTGGGGCATGAAATGAAGGAGAGGAATCCAAATTTCCTATGGATTTCCCTAGGAAAGAGATTTTCTTACCAAAAAGGAGAAAGGGAAGCTGGACATATGGAGCCTATCCATTACAGGAATCATGGAATAAGGAGTTTTCCATATTTTAAAGATGATTAAATACCTAGTTCTGCTTTCAGGACCTAACACCTACTAAATAATCTTTATTAAGTAATCCTTCTCTGTTAGGACTGTATATCTTAAATATGAAGGTCAATCGTGTCAAAATACTGTCAGCAGCTATTAATCATTTAGTGGATTGATCTTTCTGAACTGAAAACAAAAACTTTGCGATACATATATGCTCTTAGAGAAGCTCAAGGAATGATGCTTTGCAGTACAATCTCTCTTATCACAGACACAATCCCCCTGCCTGTGTTCTCAACTGGACTTGATTAAACCTGCACTTTTACTGTTTCTTTGTTTAGCTCAAACTAACCGCGCTGGCTCACTTAGGGCCCCTTCCAACTGGTGTCTCTGGCAATCACATGCCTGTGTACACAGTCTGTTCTTAAAATCATGACCATACGAGAGAGGAAATTTCAGAGGAAATTTAGCCCAGGAGACCAGTGTTTATGTTTTCATAAGACCAAAGTCAGACAGTAATCACTTTTGAATTACTGCAATATCTGCTTGGGTTAATTTGAGTGAAGTTGCAATTTTTAAGGGGCTATAAGTTTTGAGTATGTAAGTGCCGAACACTGTAAATGAGGTTTATAAAGTGTAATTGAAGTGCATGCCTAGTTTTTTTTTAAAAAAAATATAACCAGAAGAGCAGAAGAAATGACAGAATTCTGAACACCTCAGTCAGATTTTATTTTGCTGAGAGAAACGTCATCCCTGGAACCCAACCTAAAACTCATTTCAGAAAAATTTTTGTCAGGGTTGTTTAAGCTTGAGAAGAAAACTCGGGGTGGCATAATCACTGTCGTCAAGTGCATGAAGGGGTTCTATGAAATTGAAATTTATTACTTATTCCCTTTCCATGGTGAATGGAATGAAATAAAACAGCATTAAGTCAGAGGCAATTTAGATTGGACATAACAAAGAACTTCTTGACTACCAGAATTGTAACACAGAGGAATTCCTCCAAGGGAAACTGGGAACTGCTCTTTATGGTCATAAAAAAAAAAAAAAAAGAAAGAAGATAAGAAAGAAAAAAGAAGGAGCGCTTTCCCCAGTCCTCTCAGCTGAAATTGCCGTCTCTGCTCCACAAGTACGTCAATTGGTATCACTTCTATTGCATCGGTTGTCACTCTCACCCTCTGTCTTATTCATTTGTCTCGGCCAAGAGAAACTCTGCTTCAACTCTGACCACACAATTTGGAAACCATTGCCAAGGGGAGACTGAAAATAAATTGAATGGAACTCGGAGCTGTAGATCCAGGGCTGCTGATCCCCCACATGTGATGGAATTTAATAACTCTGAATCCAGGACATGTGGTGCAGCCAGACAGTTGTATAATTTGGGGACCAAATGGCTGGATCACGTCCTTCTGTGTGGAGTGAAAGTGATATCAGGACAGAAAATGAGTTTATGGGGGAAGGATCCATGTCATTCCTTTTTCTGGGACTAGTGTCAGTATCGTGTGAATAACAAGGCACAGACATGATAGAAGGGGCTCTCCTGGTATTAGAGAGAGGAAGGGGAGAAGCAGTTACATCAAAGAGGGAAGTGGCCCAGGAGATCCAGGGTCTTGTTTTAATCTTTTTTGCTCTTTTAAGACACTTCACTATAAGCTGATTACTCTGGGTAAATGCGTAAACTTGGTGACAGGCTCAGTGGAACACAATATCTTAAGGGGTGCTTAGTGACAAGAAATAAGATGATTCACACCTGGGGACCCAGAAAACTTAAGGGTTATAGGCAGAAGGTGTACCCGAAAGTGGGTTAAGACATGAGAGACTGAAAACAGGATTGGCTGGCACTTTATATATGAAACAATCAGAGTGCCCGTTCAATCAAAGCAACAGCTCCCTCTCATATCCCTGCAAGAAATGAGGGGTTTATCCCTGCTGAAATTGTACCAGGAACATCCTGGCTTAGGGACACCAGCAGTGAGGTACAGTACACATGCCAAAAGTGAGCTCTCTTCCCTCACCCAGAAGGAGCTGATAGGCTGCCCATCAAGGCAGAAGACTGAGAACCTTCTCTAGAGCAAAAAGAAAACTACAGATTTGGGGACCCCTCAATATTATAGCTGACCTGACAGACACACCAGTTTACTGCTTCACCTTTAGGTCAGTCAGAAATCAACAGACATTTGAGGAAAATTTCAACCTCTAACAAGAAAACCAAAACACACAAAAAGACACCACCATTCACACACTGTAAAGAAACACTGTCTCAAATAAAAGAGACAATGCAGGAAGAACAAAATAAAAGAGACAATGCAGGAAGAAAAAAAGAAAAAAACTTTAAAAAAACTAAAATTTTTTCTCCATGAGGTCTTCCCAATCCAGGCTTTGAACCCACATCTCCTGCATTGCAGACATATTCTTTATTGTCTGATCCACAAGGAGAGCCCAGGAAAAAAATAGAAAATATTAAATTCATGAAGTAAACATGATGCCATTTTTTAGAGAATATATAAACAGTATGGAAAAACTTATATAATAGATGAAAGCTTTAACAATTTTTAAAGAATGACAAGATAAATTTAAGGAACTCACACAATAGGGCTGGAAGACAGAGATAAACAATAGAAAGAAACAAAGATAAGTTATTCTGAACATTGATTGAAGTTGCTAATCCAGAGTGGTTACCATTTCCAGTATCCTACCTATTTTAGTTACCTTGGACTTTGGGAGTTCTGGCATAATGTGAAAGAAAATATAAATCAGACTGGCTGCGTTTTTAAAATTAATTTTTATTGGAATATAGTTGGTTTATAATGTTGTGTTAGTTACTAATGTATAGCAAAGTGAATCAGCCATCCACTGATGGCATATATCACTTCTTTTTTGGATTTCCTTCCCATTTAGGCCACCACAGAGCATTAAGTAGAGATCTTGCTTCTATACAGTGTGTTCTCATTGTGTGTGATCAGTCACTCGGTCGTGTCGGATGCTTTGCAACCCCGTGGACTGTAGCCCGCCGGGATCTTCTGTCCATGGGATTCTCCAGGCAAGAATACTGGAGTAAGCTGCCATTTCCTCCTATAGGGGATCTTCCCGACCCAGGGATCGAACCCATGTCTCTTATGTCTCCTGCATTAGCAAGTAGATTCTTTACCGCTGAAATGCCTCCAAACTGCCATGTTCTCATTTTATACAGTGCATCAATATTGAATGTGTCAATCTCAATCTTCCAATCCCTCCCACCCATCCCCTTTCCCCCTTGGGATCCATACATTTGTTCTCTAAGTCCGCGTCTCTATTTCTGCTTTGTAAATAGGGCGTTTTTCTAGATTCCACGTATAAAGATCACTCAGTCACAGTGAGGTGGGCTGCCCAGAACCTGTCTTTGGTTTAAGATGTCTGAGGGTCGCAAATAGCCCTTCCGGGAGTTCAGGTTTCTCTCACCTTGCTCTCGTTGTTGTTTAGTTGCTCAGTCATGTCTGACTCTTTTGTGACCCCATAGACGGCAGCCCACCAGGCTCCTCTGTCCATGGGATTCTCCAGGCAAGAATAGTGGAGTGGGTTGCCATTTCCTTCTCCAGGGCATCTTTCTGACCCAGGGATCGAACCCATGTCTCTTGCATTGGTAGGCGGGTTCTACCCCTGAGCCACCATTATAGCCCCTTAAAATGCAATCACCACACACTCAGGGATTATTTTGCAGAGAATTAGGATACTGTGACTTGCCACCAAAATATTCATTCTTTGCCTTCCATCCGGTCCTCTGAACTCTTAGAACCCTGTGATACTCATATCCTCTCATAAGGAAACTACTGCAGAGTCATCCTAACACTTGGCTATGTATTAGAAGCAGAGTTATGAACATACCAGGAAAAAAGATGACCAATGTTCTAAGACAAGGGGAGGAGGAGTTACTCACTAGATGGCTCAGTTTAATAGATGAGGAAACTGTGGATGGCAAACTATAATATTTCTTTTTATGCAGCAGTTATCTTTTTCTTATTTCTAAATGGCAGAAGAAAATCACCTCCCAGAAAAGAGTTCAGAACACCTATCTGAGGAGCAAGCATATACCTAGATTCCAAATCCAGCATCTTTTCAAAGAGCAAGACATACACACTTTCAAAGGTCAACCATGTGAACTTTTTGCTTTACTAATCATTGTCCCTCTCTTGATACATTCTTCTTTTAAATGCATTATTCATTACTATAGATTAGTCAAACAAGTCTAAATCAAGAGGATATAACTCATAAAGAGTACCTCTGTTTTCCTTAGGTCTAATCATAGGAGAAGCCATCTACCTACATAAGTGTAAGTTCTACTTTGCATATATAATATACATACTAAACTGTTGATTAGAAATACCAACTATGATTTCTCTAAGGAGGTTTTGTTAGATGTATCTTTTCATCACTCTTAAGTTTCCAAAATAAAACAGCATGCTTTGACACAATCATTTTAAAATAAGGGCATTTTAAAAGTTCTAATTCTAAAAATGTTGTTAATTTTTCTTCTGGAGGGAGAAAAGCCATTCAGAAATGTACACCAGGAAGATAGTAGGGTCTTTCATATATTTTTTCATAAATTGTAATGGTAAGTATGCATTGATTTATGGTATGAGACTTGCATAAACATAAGACTTTATTTTAATCAACTGAACATGGCCTCCATAGTGAAATAAAATATTTTAAATATTGAGGCTCACACTATAAACAAGATTTATAGAGTTTTTGCAATCTCAGTATGTAGATCTTAAAAATCCAAGCCTAATCTTTATGCTATTAAATTCTGTAGTACACTTTCTCTGACTTGAAAGAAACTTAAGAGAATTTCCTAACTTGCTTTTTTTCCCCCCTAGTTCATTTCTGCCCCTTATTTAACAACTCCTTTGAAAATCAGAAACTTGGCATTGTTCTTTGTATTTCTGAAAAGAATTCTTCCTCCCACCATTGTTCTCTGGTTAGAAATGCTGATTATGATTTCTGTAAAGAGGTTTTATTAAATGAATCTTTTCACAGCTTTAAAAAGTATCCAAAATAAAAATAACATGATTTTATACAATCATTTTAAACAGGGACATTTAAAAAGTTTTAGTCATGGGACAGAGGAGAACACTTAAAAAAAAAAAAGGTTATTAAACTCTTGTCAAGCCTATTATTGTTTTTTACTTGGATGCCATTAATCAAGGTAAAGCTACATTCATCTGAACCTGTCTACCAACCATTAATCTGCCTGGTTTCTTATTTATCTAGTCCGTTGTGCAGACTGGAATAACTCCCCCTGCTTAGAGACAAGTATGCATTTTATCATCAGCTAACAGCCCAGAACTGTCTCTAAGACCCTGCCCAGTTTTGTACGAGTTTAACCACTGAGGTGGCAAGACCTCAACTCCCTTGGCCAACTTCTAGCCTTTAGCTCTGTTTCAAATTAATTACTTTGATTCTTTGGAAATTTTAACACTTTGAAGTATATTTGGCTGCACTCAACTATATGATGGTACTCACATGAAACTAGAAATAACTTAGATGTTCAGCAATAGAGAAATGTGTATATAAAATATGTCACATTCATATATAATAAGCCATTATTCAGTTCAGTCGCTCAGTCATGTCCGACTCTTTGTGACCCCATGGACTGCAGCATGCCAGGCTTCCTTGTCCATCACAACTTCTGGAGCTTGCTTAAACTCATACCCACGAGTTGGTGAAGGCCATCCAGCCATCTCATCCTCTGTCATCCCTTTCTTCTCCTGCCTTCAATCTTGCCCATCATCAGGGTCTTTTCCAATGAGTCAGTTCTTCGCATCAGGTGGCCAAAGTATTGGAGTTTCAGCTTCAGCATCAGTCCTTCCAATGAATATTCAGGATTGATTTCTTTTAAGATTGACTGGTTTTATCTTCTTGCAGTCCAAGGGACTCTCAAGAGTCTTCTCCAACACTACAGTTCAAAAGCATCAATTTTTCGGCTCTCAGCTTTCTTTGGCCATTATTTGTTATTAAAATAATACTCAGGATGAATATTAAACGATAGGGAGAGATGTTTAGAATATGGAGTTAAATTTTTAAGTAATAAAAATATTGAAACTGTGTATACAAAAGAATTCCATTTTATGGAAAGTGATAAGAATGTGTGTGCATAGTATATATGACAGGAAAAATAACAAGGAATTAAACAGTAAACAAAGTTAAAGTTATAAAGGAAAACTTCCTTTCCCTCTTCCTGTATGATGTGTTTTCTAATGTTTTGCAATGTGTATGTATTACTTTGTAATAAAAGTTAAGAATAATTCATAACCAAGAGTTCCTGCATGTCTTCACTGAAGATTTGCTATTTGTTTTGTCATAGGATGAAAATTGAGATGTTCCTGCCTAGAGAGTTGGATGAAGACCCACCTAAAACTAGCAAGAGTGAGAGGCCGAGTCTTGCAGAACCTGACAGAATGGCTTCAATCTACACAGATCCCTCTTTGTTCTGAATTTCCAAGTTGCGAAGAGTTCAACCACACCAACTGGCAAGCATCCAGTCTAGTGTTCTTCCCATCATCTGTTACACTTACCATCTAATTTTCAGTTGGGGGACCGTTAACTTGGATTCCATCCCAACAGAAGAAAAAAGGATACTCGAACTAAAAAGAACTCCAGTGCTATAGATTGGCTCAGCTCTGCTCCAATGGTGGCAAGATTTCATCCCTGACAAAAGACATAAAGTGTCTCCTCCCTGGTGCTACTTACTCTGTCTCCTACACCTCTAAAACGGCTTTATAATAATACCACATGTGACAGTGTAGGGATTCCAATGAGACTTCTCAGAACTTCACCAGTGCCCAAGTGTCCCAAGGTCAAGACTTCAAGGTCTCCTAGTGCCCCACTCAGCTCATGATAGAATCATCTCAGTGTCAGATCCAGTGCCCATTAACAATCTGTTAATATCACTGCACTTGGGTGTTTGTAGTCTCTTCTGAAGTTGTGTCTAGTGTCTTAGTATTTCCAATGATGCTGTGCTTGGTACTTTGCTCAGCAAAGAAGTTCAGTAGTTCTTTGTTAGAAAGAGGATAGACAGACATGATGATAGACACTGACTCAGTATAAGCTGGTAGGAGCCATCTACTTCCAAGCTAAAAGAAGAGAGTAATGTTTGTTTGTATTTGAGAGTCTGAAGTTGCTTTATGAATGATATCCCTTTCTCCAACGCATGTTGGGACTCACTGAAGGAAGCTAAGAAAAGAGAGATAGAGACATATTAGAGGACCTGAATGATCATAAAGGATGTCTTGATATTGTGCTCTAAGGCTAGACTGACTTAGCATGGGCCCAGCTAGACAGCCATGCCAAAGTCCAAAGGATTCAATAAACCAGTTGTATATGGAGAGGACTTTATGCTGAAGTCCACTAAATCAGTATTTCTCAAAATGCACTTTGTTTAAGAACCACCTGGAGAGCTTCTTTAAAAATCAAGCTGGCAGCTTCCCCTTGTCCTGTCATTTTATGACTGAATGTCTGGATAAAGCCTGTTACTTGTACATTGTGAAATAGGGCTCCATAGTCTATCAGCAGAGAAATATTATAATAAGGTCCCAAACACCATGGCTGAACAATTAGTATTCCCTTTCTTCACAGGATCAAATTGCCTCTTCTAAAGCAAGCACATACATAAAATCCAATAAACAGTTTGTAAAAATAGTTGGCAGAGATGAATATGAAGGAAGCCAATCAAGTTCATAATGCCTCTTAAGGGGCTTTATTATGCCAAGTGGCAGACCTTACTACTTGGCTGGAAAGGACAGCATCTTCATTGGGACATCCCAGGGGCACAGATGTATGCTTTGGCTTGAGAAACAACGAACCATATCAGATGCTTTTCTGTGACATGGCCACAGTCAGAATAAGCTGTATGAATCTGACTGGACTTTTGTTTCCTTAGAGAACTGTATTTTCAACCTGAAAAATTAGCCCTTTTATTTAAAAAGCATTAATTGTATAAAAGTAAAGGCTTAATTTCTTCAAGTTTTCCAAGTGAGAAGGTTGATTTTTAAAACCACTTTCCCCCTTCTTCCTACATATCTGGAAATACTATGGAAAAGATCAGGGTAGTGACAAAGACTAAAGAGAGGGTGGCTGGTAAATGATCTTGAAGCATTCTCCCAGTCTCTGTGTTCCCAGGAGATCACATTTGATGCTGGAGATGATATAATTCTAATGTTACTGTTGTAGTTCAGTTGCTAAGTTGTGTTTGACACTTTGGACCCCATGGACTGCAGCACGCCAGGCTTCCTTGTCCTTCACTATCTCCCAGAGTTTGTTCAAACTCATGTCCACTGAGTCGGTGATACCATCCAACCATCTCATCCTCTGTAGTCCCCTTTCACACCCTCCCACTTCCAGAACCTTCTCTCTTCCTAGTTGCCCATGAGAAAGAGTTACTGGGATGTGAAAACTGATCATCAAAGTGAAGATTATTCTTTGTTAAAAGCAAAATTCTTTAGATTAAATATAAAGTCTTGCAATTATTAGAAACATATTTGAGCAGGCAAAAGCAGGAACCTATTAATAACATTTATTGTGTGGAATTTCTACTCTGTGTAGACTTCAGTGGTTATGATCCATTGAAGAAAATGAGGAGTTAAATATCCCAGGTGTTCATAGGAGCAATCAATTATACTGATTGTTGCAATATAACAATTTACTGATTCTTTTCCCCATGGACATTAGTCATGCCATAGTGGCTAACCATTAAATTAGCCAACAAATGTTTCTCTTCATAATTGTTCCCATTAAAAATAAAATGCTGGTTAATTTCAGTAGCAGAGAAGAGCAATTAGAAAATTGAAGAATCCTGCTCTTCATATTTCCATTTCAAAATCTCTTGTTAGTTTAAGTAATGTTTTATGCTTTGATCAAAGCTATTAGCAGTTGGCTCTATTTTATGAAAGACAAGAGCACTTCTAAAATGCCAACATATTTATAAAATCCAATTCCAAGTTGCATTAATTAATGTCTATTAATAAGGTATAATTTTTCAGTTAAACACTTATTTGATCTGTACAAAAATGATTATTCATTTAGTCCTTGCTAAGGCTCTTTTGGTTATAGTGGCATAAACACATCCCAGCCAGCAGAAACAAAAGATAGGAGTTTTGGAGAGACAACTAGCTTGCAGTTCTCTACTTTTCCCTGTGTTGACTGGTTTCCCTTGATTCTGTGTCTGCTGAGGCAGCACAATCTTTCTCCTGTCCCCAACATTCCCTCTCAGCTCTACAACCTCAAGATGTGCCATTTCTGAGTCATGAATTCATGTTAATAAGAAAGAGAAGCTCATGAGTCCACCTAGAGTCAAGTTATCTGCTTCACAGTCCAATCAGAACTTGTTTAAATGAGGCAATAGTTTCTCAAGAAAGAAAACTGAACACAATGGCAGAGATTCGAGCGGTGATCAGAGTTGTTCCTAACTGGTACCTGTGACCATCCGCCACCAATTCAGCCACATTGTTGCTGTTCAGTCACTCAGCCATGTGTGTCTTTGTGACCCCATGGACTGCAGCAGGCCAGGCTTCCCTGTCCTTCGTCATCTCCTGGAGTTTGCCCAAACTCATGTCCATTGAGTGGATGCTGCCATCCAATCATCTCATCCTCAGCCTCACTGCCTCACCATAATCTTACCTGCAGAATCAACAACTTAGAATCTATCATTTCTTTTAAAAATTGAAATAGATAACTAATGAGAGCCAACTTCACAGCCCAAGGAACTCTACACAATGCTTTGTGCTGACAAAAAGACAATATATGTATACATATCGCTGATTCACTTTCTGTACAGCAGAAAGCAACACCACATTTTAAAGCAATTATAAAAATTTTTTAAAATCAAACTATAGCTAATTTAGGACTTCCCTGGTGACTTGATCAGTAAAGAATCCACCTGCAATGAGGGAGACCTGGGTTCGATCCCTGAGTTGGGAAGGTCCCCTGGAGGAAAGCATGGCAACCCACTCCAGTATTCTTGCCTGGAGAGACCCCATGAACAGAGGAGCCTGGCGGGCTACAGTCCATGAGGTCACAAAGAGTCTGACATGACTGAGCGACTAAGCACAGCACAGCACATAACTATGTGCTAAATTAACTTATTTATAGTATTATATTAAAGTATACAGCATAATGATCCAGCATTTTTTCAGATTATGCTCCATTATAGGTTATTACAAAACAATGGCCATCATTCCCTGTGCCCTACAGTATATTCTTATTGCTAATCTATTTTATACACAGTAGCTTGTATCTTTAATCCCATACCCCTAATTTGTCCCCCCTCCTTCCCTCTTCTCTGTGATAACCACAAGTTTATTCTTCTCACAGATATATACTTATATATACTTCTCATAGAAAATAGTTCATTTCTAAAAATCTCTTTAAGTCAATATTTGAAGCACCCACAATAATCATTTATCTTAAAATAATATCTTATAGGCCAATGATAAAGAACGTTACCTCTGTATGTTACATGAAAACAAACTCAATGGTTAGCTAAAAATGAAAAACTCTGAGAAGAAAACTGAAGGGCAATCACAATCATAATGAATTATTTTATTGTAACAAAAAATTATTTTTCTATGAAGTAAAAATAGCATTAGCTAGCATCTGTTGCGCCTTAGCAATAGCCAGATACTACACTGAACATTTAAATGCACTAACGAATTTAATTCTCATATTTATAAAAATCTGGCATCAATACTCTTATTTGAAGATAAACATTTTAAAATCAGATTAAACAACTGACTCAAAGTCAAACAGGCCTGACATAGCACATTTGAAAATCACATCTGTGATTCTGAAACGTTTGCCCCAAGGGACTCATCCACTGTACTTTCATTTGACAAAAGTTTGCCTCTGCTAGTGTGGGATTCTGAGTGAGAGAGATGTACATGTGATTCCAAAATGATTCTTTTATTCTACTCTAATAATTTTGGCCATTGAGAACCCACTTGTGGATGGCTCTATCCATCCCAACCATCCCACATCATATACAGAAGGAGAAGCAAGTGAAAAGGAGTGTGAAGAAATGGGATGCTTCTACTTGTGAGACACCAAGGCACATGACCTTCAGAAAAGTCATCCAATGCATTTTACTTCTTGCTTCCCCATCATTGTATTCCACCCCCCTTTATAAAATTATGGATGCCAGACTATGTTATGTCTACATACTAATGAGTCACGTTAATTCAGACTGATCCCAAAAGAGACCATCTCATCAAAAGAAAACCAGCACTGAATCTTGATAATCCTCCGAATAGATAACCCGTCTTTGAATCAATGAGAGGTGACATAATGTTCATTGGATTTATTTTTAAATCATTACTAATGGAGGCAGGAAACATTTCTCACTTCGATATCCCAAGTGTGTATTGAACACAAACTACTGATATGTAACACACATTAAACGCATCTATCTAGTCCTATCTTAGATTGTGTCATGGACCAGAAAAGTGCTGTCTAGTTGAACATATCTTGGAAGGCTGAGGACATAACATAGCATGAGCCCCTGGAGAAGCAGACATTAAGGCTGAAACAGAACAGGAACAATGTTAAGGGATGCAAGACTATAAGATTGACCATCATCTTATATACTTCATGTTCTTTACTATCAGTTAGTTTTTGTCACTGTCATTCATTTATTCAAAAAATATATTTCTTAACATGTACTGAAAAATATGCTAGGTCCTTTAGAATCCAGTAGTAGAAAAAAAAAAATAGAAAGGCCTGCATCCTTTGTGGAACATAGATGCCATATTCTTCATTTCCTACCAAATCTGTGGAGATTCTTGAGTGATGTAAAATACAGGTAACATACATCTCATCTTCAGACATGTGCCTTCTTTTGCCTCTGGTCTCCGTTGTACCTTCTGTGCCTTATTTTTTTTTTTAATCCTGAAACCATTCAAGCTGCCCCAAGGCTCCTTTACATGAGAACATATTGGAACCAGGAGCGAGGGTCTGAAAAAGAAAAAGTAAAACACTCCCATGCACTCTCTCCAACTTTTGTCTCTGGGTTTATAATTTCTTTTGCACTTTATCCCAGGAGTTTTAGGCTTTCCAGGTGGTGCTAGTGGTAAAGAATCCACCTGCCAATGCAGGAGACACAAAAGATGTGGATTCGATTCCTGGGTGAGAATATCCCCTGAAGCAGGAAATGGCAACCTGCTCCAGTATTCTTGCCTGGAAAATTTCCTGGACAGAGGAGGCTGGTGGGCTATAGACCATGGGGCTGCGAAGAGTCAGACATGACTGAGCACACACACCAGGAGTTATGTCTAGATATAAGGAGAGGATGCATCAGGTTTTCACCACATTGAAGTGTCCACTTTTGGTATTTCTTTTACTCTCAAGCAGTACACATTTTGTTAGTTGTTTTTCTTCCTATCTAGTCTTCAGAGTAGGTCTTCATTCCTGAGAGAGAATTTCAAGCTACTCTTCTTGAATGCAGCAATATCTGATGGATACAAACCACAAATAAAGAAAATATTGCTTGTTCATCACTGTATCCCTACTGCCTAGAAGAGTGCGTGGTACACAGGGAGTAGTAATCTTTCCTAAAGGAATGAATGGATGGATCCAGGAATCGTCTATACTTTCTAACCTCCCATAACGTGGGTAGCTCGGGCAAGTCCTCAGTTCCAATTGACTTTCCATCCCATTTCCATCCTTCCATCTGGGTCCCAGGTCTTTTTTACTTTGTGTTCTGAGACCTGTAACATAGAAGTTAATCTACTAGCTGGATTCTTCTTCTTGTATGGTGTCTGTTTGTTTCCCAGTCGCTACCGACTGTCACCTCTAGTTTTTGTTTTTATATGCTGTTTTCTTCTGCTTTTTTTTTCCTATGAAGTCTCTGTGCTTCCCTTTGATTTGTTACTCTCTTGTTTGATTTCTTCTATTGATAACCCCTTTTAAGACATCAGAAACTAATTCTTTAAAGTTAAACCTACATACATATGCTATGTACACAGTACATTATCACACAGATAAAATACGGAAAATCAAGTGAAAGAGTTTGGATACAGAGAATATTATTTGTTCACCTCTGGAGTATTGCAGACTGATTTGAATCTCTTTTCGTCAAGAGCTGTGGTGGGAGGCGTTACCACAGACACCCATCTGGCAGCATGATCCCACAAAACCAGACATACAGACAATTGTCATCCCTACCCAGTAGCCCTGGCTACTTAGAAAAGGACATTCATGGGTATCTCCTTCCAGAGGTAAAAAAAAAAAGTTTAATGCACCCTCATGGTGATGGGAAAGTGAAAAAGTAGCTCAGTCGTGTCCAACTCTTTGCGACCCAATGGACTATACAGTCCATGGAATTCTCCAGGCCAGAATACTGGAATGGGTAGCCTTTGCCTTCTCCAGGGGATCTTCCCAACCCAGGGATCAAAACCAGATCTCCTGAACTGCAGGCAGATTCTTTACCAGCAGAGTCACAAGGGAGGAATCCCATGGTGATGGCAAGTAGGCTTAAATGGAAAACTGGGCCACTGCCCATGGCAAATGGGCCCTTCCATTTGCCTTGAAATCAAAGTAGGAATATATAAAATGGACTTTCTTCTGCAAACTGCATGTGTGGTTCTTTTATTCACTCTCTTTGTGGTAAGAATTATTTCCCTCTGAATATAATTATCTGTAAATATCAAGAAACCAAAAGAAAAAAATCTTATTTTTAATAGAAATTTTTAAAATACACTACAAATTAGATACAGGCTAAGAAATCAAATAACTCTGTTGTTTTAAAAGTTTTCCATTGGCTTTCTTTCCAAACTCCAAAAAATCTGAGTCAAGCACATTAACCTATTTTATTGGTAAAGATTTCAGCATGTGACTCCAAATGACTGGAATTTTTGTTTTAAACGTCATCACACCTGAATAAAATTAGGAATAATTCTTTAATATTATCAAATATCCTGTCAGTGTTTACATTTTCTAAATTTATCTATAAATGCTGTGCAACTCGGAGAAGGCAATGGCACCCCACTCCAGTACTCTTGCCTGGAAAATCCCATGGACAGAGGAGCCTGGTAGGCTACAGTCCATGGGGTCGCTACGAGTCAGACACGACTGAGCGACTTCACTTTCACTTTTCCCTTTCATGCACTGGAGAAGGAAATGGCAACCCACTCCAGTATTCTTGCCTGGAGAATCCCAGGGATGGCGGAGCCTGGTGGGCTGCCGTCTATGGGGTCGCACAGAGTCGGACACGACTGAGGCGACTTAGCAGCAGCAGCAGCAGCAGCTGTGCAACTTTGCCTATTCATCATTTGGTTGGTGAGTGTGTGCACGCACACTCAGTTGTGTCCGACTCTTTGCAACCCTGTGGACTGTAGCCTGCCAGGCTCATTTGTCCATGGGATTCTACAGGCATGAATATTGAAGTGCGTTGCCATGTCCTCCTCTAGACAATATGCCTTATTTGAATCAAATTCCAAATAAGATCCACATATTAAAATTATGCGGTTACTTATCTTAAACCTCTTTCAGTTTATAGGTTCTCCCTCAACTTCATTCTAATGCCTTTTTTACAGGAAAATGAATCTTTTGTAAGATTTATTTTTCAACCTTCTGTAATTTATTAATTGCTTTCCACTGCACCACATTAAATTTTGTTTCAAATATTTTTGAAAAGAATTTCCTGAGTTAGATGTCTACATACGCAATTTAAAAATTATAATCTCCAAATCTATGTCCTCTAGTGCCATCCTAGTGAAACATTCTTTAGAAATTATTTAATAAACCATTTCATTGCTGAATTAAATACTTTTCTGTGGCTAAACATTTAACATTTCCATTGGAATCTTTCATTTTTCTTTTTAGAACATGTATAGGAGACAGTACTATCTATGTGAAGTGACTTTATTCCATACCTCAAATTTTCTTGATACTCTGCCTTAGCATTTCAACATAGCATTTGATAGACATACCATGAGTCATGAAATGAAGTGCTTGAAATGTGATAAATTCTTCCATTTATTCATGGTATATTGTGAATGATCTCCTTTATCTCTCCTGTCCTAAACATATAAGACTTAGCTTAGCCATTTAGTTCATCCTGACCAAACCCTTGTGGCTCCCCATCTGAAAGTACTCATAACTTTAGAGTTGAGCTTGTGTATTTAAAGGCAAAATTTAATCATATATTTACAGAGTATTTTCATCCAGACCTCAAAATTACTGCTCTGGCTCATAAAATGTTCCTAAGGAAAAGGCAAATAAAAAGCCTGCCAAAACTTGGGTTTGAATGTGCATAAGTTATCTGTGGTAGGCACTGAGACACCAACAGTCTTTATTCAGCAAGAGACCAGTCTGGGTGGATGAAACGCTTTCTGGGCATGAAAATCTGATTTCAATTGTTGGTCAAAGCCACCTACTTATTTTAGCAGCACACTTTAACTGGCGCTTTCGGACTCTAGATATTATACAACTTTTGGCAACTGTGCTCTTCATTTAAATTTAAAGATGGAGTGTGATTCTCATGATAACTTTAATATTTTCTCAGTCAATTCCTCCTGCAGGATTGTCTTCACCATCATCTTTCTCTGTTTCATCGAATGCATCCCTTTCATGCTCCAGGCCAGGCAGATGCCACACTAGTCTATCCCATCTTATGACAGAAAGACCCTTTCTTTGTATCAAAACTGGCACACTAAGTTCAGAAAAGTCTCAGGTTCTCTGCAGTTTCTTGGGCCTGAAACAGTAATTCCTAAGGGTTTTCTGTTGTTATTGCTGCTTCAGTTTATATCGCTCACTTTACAGATTGGTCGGAGAAGGCAATGGCACCCCACTCCAGTACTCTTGCCTGGAAAATCCCATGGACGGAGGAGCCTGATAGGCTACAGTCCATGGAGTCGCTAAGAGTCGGACGTGACTGAGCGACTTCACTTTCACTTTTCCCTTTCATGCACTGGAGAAAGAAATGGCAACCCACTCCAGTATTCTTGCCTGGAGAATCCTAGGGACGGCAGAGCCTGGTGAGCTGCCATCTATGGGGTCGCACAGAGTCGGACACGACTGAAGGGACTTAGCATAGCATAGCATAGCATTACAGATTGGTGCTGCATGTTATCAAATGTTCCTTTTGTAAGTGTCTATGACTGTACTAGCAGAGGAGATTTGGAGGGAGGAGAAATTGCATCGAAGCAGAAGGAAATGCCAATCACTTTTGATTTTTGTGCACCCGAGCTCAGTCACTCAGTTGTGTCCGACTCTTTTGCGGCCCCATGGACTACAGCCCGCCAGGCTCCTCTGTCCGTGGAATTTTCCAGGCAAGAATACTGGAGCAGGTTGCCATTTCTTACTTCAAGGGATCTTCCCCACCCAGGGGTCAAACCTGCATCTACTACATTTCCTGCGCTGGCAGAGGATTCTTTATTTCAGCACCACTTGGGAAGTCTGTTAGATTTTTGTAGGTAGAGGATAACTTCCTGACTAAACTGTAATTCAAGATCTAAGCTCTATTTCAAGATGTATTTACATTGTGAAAGCAAATGGAATAAAAACCTAACAAGAATTTAGGAGTATGGTACAGATAATATCTTAGCCTGTACAGAAACCATGTTCAGACTAAATAGCCCATTAATTACCTATGCTCACTATGGAGTCAGTCCCACATGCAAAATATCTACTTTGCATTGGCAATGAAATGGTCAATGGGAAAGCAGCCTCTAAAACAATAAGAAAAACTGGTAACTGCCAACTCGGGTGAATTAGACTGTCGTGAGAATGGTAACGTTTAGTAGGAGCTGTATTAAAGGGGCAGAAGTAGATGAGCAGTTTAAACATTCACGGTTTCCTTCAAGTTGATACCAAGACAACCTCATGGTAATGACATTCTCGTTTGATCAGGCTACGGAGAATTTCAACTCTATTCTTTAAATGCTGGATGCTCTCAAATTTGGTTAAATGAACAAAGAATAAAACCAACAACCTAGTAGTTGGTCTGTTTTCAATTAAGAAGATGGGGGTAGCATTCATGCACACGTTCTTCTTTATATACCTTGAATGCACCTGGTAGTTCTACTTCTGAGCTGTCACAATGCCTAATGTTATCCTCTTGTTGGATCTGATGGTCAAGGAAGCCTTATAACAAGAAGGAGACAGCAGAATTGTCTGATCATTCTGGGCTCTTGAAGAAAACCGCTCATTGTCCACTTCTTGTTGCCACTAAGTCAACGTATCTTGCTCACTTTGACTCTATCTGTCTACTCCAAGCTAGGAGAAACTCCTCTTGCTGACGTATCATCTATATAATATTCTTGATCTGTATTGGCATTGAATTAGGTTTTTGGATTACAAAGAAATCAGAAATCTGAAGACATTATTCAGCCCAGTGTAATAAGAAATAAATGATATTCAACAACAACAAAAAAAATGGATGAAAGAAGATGATGACAATCCCAAGGGAAAACAAAATGTGGATTTAATGAACCCAAAAAGAAATAAGACTGTATCGAGTGGGACTGAAACAACAGCCTCTAGTCATTATGTTTCTCTTTGCCTTGAAAGTTCTAATACATGTGTTTCCCAGAGATTGCTGATATATGGTGCAAAGGCTGAACCTTTTTCATTTGAATCAAGAGCTAACTGGCAACCCATTAATGGTATCAAGAGTTGTCATGACTTTCCTATGAACCTCAAAGATTACGACCGCTGTCACAGATTATGACAGCTGGCAGGCATTTGGGGTTCATGAAGTTAGATTCCTTATGTTACAATCACTTCTCTAGGTGGATACGAGACTTGCCCAGCTATTTGGTAAGGGAAGCAGATTTCACAAACAGAAATTTCAACATCCAAGCTAGTGCTTTCATGAGGACATTTTCCAACACTTGTTTCTAAAAATCACTTACACATATGTGGGGTGTGGGGAGGAAAATGAGTCAGAGCCTCATTGGAAAGAACAGAACAATAGAGGAAAACTTAATAATATGTTGTGATGACCAAGCCCCAACAAAGTGCCTCATGCCTCACCCTTGATGTCCGGACTGACGAATCCCAGGATGGGACATGCAATAATACCTCTCATTCAAACAACTCCTGGAAACATCGGTACCTCTAGCAAGTGCTCCAGAGCATGCTTTAGTCTGCCTGGTACCCCATTTCCTATCTGCATTATAGTGTGAGGTCTCAGGTACTTGTTTTTCTTCATAATATGTGAACTTGCTTGGATAAAGGAAAACGCATCAATCCCTTTAAAACGTAGGAGAGAGAAGGACAAATTCAGTTAGTCTTACTCTACCCGGTTTCTTTACCAAGACAGAAAGCACAAGCAGCATCTCAGAGACCCCTGCCAGCTAGTGTTTCCATGGAGACATTTTCCGACCTTCTTTTTAAAAAATCTCTTACACACATGGGGGAAAAGAGAAATAAGCAGATAAGCACCTCATTGGAAAGAACAGAACACTAAAGGAAAACTGAAAAATATGTTGTGATGATCAACCTGAAAGGAAAGAATGTAGGTTTTCCAACCATTCTTTTCCAAAACACTTCCCCACCCCACCTTATCATGTATGATGGTTTTCATAAAAACCAATCCAGTTCATCACGGTTCTTCAAAGTGTGTTCCAAATGTGTTTACTATATCCATCTTCATCACTGCTCCCGTAGTCTAGACAACTTCAGCCCTCTCTGAGATCACCATTTCAGCTCAGTTCAGTTCAGTCGCTCAGTCATGTCTGACTCTTTGAGACCCCACAGACTGCTGCACACCAGGCTTCCCTGTCCATCACCAACTCCCGGAGCCTACTCAAACTCATGTCTATCACATGGGTGATGCCGTGCAACCATCTTATCCTCTGTGGTGGCGTTCTCCTCCTGCCTTCAATCTTTCCCAGCATCAGAGTCTTTTACAATGAGTCGGTTCTTGGCATCAGGTGGCCAAAGTGTTTGAGTTTCAGCTTCAGCACAATCCTTTCAATGAATATTCAGGACTGATTTCTTTTAGGATGGACTGGTTTGATCTCCTTGCAGTCCAAGGGACTCTCAAGAGTCTTCTCCAACACCACAGTTCAAAAGCATCAATTCTTTGGCACTCAGCTTTCTTTATAGTCCAACTCTTACATCCACACATGACTACTGGAAAAACCATTGTTTTGACTAGATGGACCTTTGTTGGTAAAGTAATGTCTTTGCTCTTTAGTATGCTGTCTAGGTTTGTCATAGCTTTTTTCCTTCCAAGGAGCAAGCATCTTTCAATTTCATGGCTGCAATCACCATCTCCAGTGATTTTGGAGCCCCCCAAAATAAAGTCTCTTACCGTTTCCATTTTTTCCCCATCTATTTGCCATGAAGTGAGGGGACCAGATGACATGATCTTAGTTTTCTGAATGTTGACTTTTAAGACAACTTTTTCACTCTCCTCTTTCACTTTCATCAAGAGGCTCTTTAGTTCTTCTTCACTTTCTGCCATTAGGGTGGTGTCATCTGCCTATCTGAGGTTATGGATATTTCTCCCAGCAATCTTGATTCCAGCTGTGCTTCATTCAGCCCAGCATTTTGCATGATGTACTCTGCGTATAAGTTAAATAAGCAGAGTGACAATATATACAGTCTTGATGTACTCCTTTCCAGATTTGGAACCAGTCTGTTGTTCCTTGTCCAGATCTAACTGTTGCTTCTTGACCTGCATACAGATGTCTCAGGAGTCAGGTAAGGTGGTCTGGTATTCTCATCTCTTGAAGAATTTTCCACAGTTTGTTGTGATCCACCCAGTCAAAGGTTTTGGCATAGTCAATAAAGCAGAAGTAAATGTTTTTCTGGAACTCTCTTCTTTTTCAATGATCCAGTGGATGTTGGCAATTTGACTTCTGATTCCTCTGCCTTTTCTAAATCCAACTTGAACATCTGGAAGTTCATGGTTCACATGCTTTTGAAGCCTTGTTTGGAGAATTTTGAGCATTACTTTACCAGCATGTGAAATAAGTGCAATTGTGTGGTAGTTTGAGCATTCTTTGACATTGCCTTTCTGTGGGATTGGAATGAAAACTGATTTTTTCCAGTCCTGTGGCCACTGCTGAGTTTTCCAGATTTGCTGGCATATTGAGTGCAGCACTTTCAAAGCATCGTGTTTTAGGATTTGAAATAGCTCAACTGGTAGGACAAAATATAAAAGACAAAAAGAGAGACAAAAGAGTTAGGGATGGAGACCTGTCCTGGGGAGGGAGTTGTGTAGGAGGAGAAGTTTCCACACAGTAGGAAACCCTCTCACAGGTAGGTCTGTAGGGAGTTTTGGACTCTCAGAAGGCAACATAATCCGGAGGAAAAAAACCCCACAGAATACATGTCTAACCTCAACTAAGGAAAAGAGAACTTTCTCACAAAAGGCTCTAACCTAACAACCTAATATGCAGCCTGGCCTGCTCACAGAACAATGGATTGAACAAATACCAAAGGAGAGCTAGCTGGCTGCGGACCAGCCCCTCCCCACCCAGAGGCAGAGAGGCAGGCTCCTGAGGAGAGCCTGAAGGCAAGGGGCTGCTGCAGTCTTAGCCCCAGAGACAGCATCTTCCACCAAACTGTGAGCAGGCTCCTAGCCACCAACCACGTCTTCCTGAGATCCTGGGTGGTTGACATCTGCCAGGAGGGTCACAGCCTGAGATCAGCTTTCCAGAGGAGACATACGGCACACCTGAGATGGTGTGTTCGCCAAACTCCTGGTCGCCTGAGCTGCTCAGACCTGGGAAGGGTGCAAAACTCACGCCCAACCCACTGAGACTGAGCCAGAATGGTGTCGGTGTGCCTCCTGAGGAGGTACGGGTCAGCAGTGGCCTGCTGCAGGGGCAGGGGCTCTGGGTGCAGCAGACCCGGGTATGGCATAAGCCCTTTTGGAGGAAGTCACCATTAATCCTACCAAAGAACCACCAGAAGTTACACAGTGCTGGGGAAACACACTTTTGGAGGGCACAAACAAAACCCTGTGTGCACCAGGACCCAGGGGAAAGGAGCAGGGACCCCACGAGAGACTGAGCCAGACTTGCCTGTGAGTGTCCAGGAGTCTCCAGCAGAGGCGTGGGTCAGCAATGGCCTGCTGCAGGGTCGGGGGCACTGAGTACAGCAGTGCCTGCCTGGGACCTTTTGAAGAAGGTCCCCATTATCTTCATTACCTCCACCATAGTTTGGCCTCAGGTCAAACAACAGGGAGGGAACATGGCCCCACCCATCAATAGAAAATTGGATTGAAGATTTACTGAGCATGGCCCCGCCCATCAGAAAAAGACCCAGTTTCCCCCCTCAGTCAGTCTCTCCCATCAGGAAGCATCCATAAGCCTCTCATCCTTCTCCATCAGAGGGCAGACAGAATGAAAACCACAGTCACAGAAAAGTAACCACACTGATCACATGGACCACAGCCTTGTCTAACTCAGTGAAACTATGAGCCATGCGGTGTACAGCCACCCAAGACAGACTGGTCATGGCGGAGAGTTCTGTCAAAATGTAGTCCACTGGAGACGGGAATGGCAAACCACTTCAGTATTCTTGTCTTGAGAACACCATGAAAAGCTAAAAAGATATAACGCTGAAAGATGAACTCCTCAGGTCGTTAGGTACCTAATATGCTACTGGAGAAGAATGGAGAAATAACTCCGGAAAGAACGAAGAGACAGAGCCAAAGCAAAACAACACCCAGTTGTGGATGTGACTGGTGATGGAAGTAAAGTCTGATGCTATAAAGAGCAATATTGCCTAGGAACCTGGAATGTTAGGTCCATGAATCAAGGCAAATTGGAAGTGGTCAAACAGGAGATGGCAAGAGTGAACATTGACATTTTAGGAATCAGTGAACTAAAATAGACTGGAATGGATGAATTTAACGCAGATGACCATTCTATCTACTACTGTGGGCAAGAATCCCTTAGAAAAAAATGGAGTAGCCTTCATAGTCAACAAAAGAGTCCGAAATGCAGTACTTGGATGCAATCTGAAAAACGGCAGAATGATCTCTGTTCATTTCCAAGGCAAACCATTCAATATCACAGTAATCCAAGTCAATGTCCCGACCAGTAATGCTGAAGAAGCTGAAGTTGAACGGTTCTATGAAGACCTAAAAGACCTTCTAGAACTAACATCCAAAAAAGATGTCCTCTTCATTATAGGGAACTGAAATGCAAAAGTAGGAACGCAAGAGCTACCTGGAGCAACAGGCAAATTTGGCCTTGGAGTACAAAACGAAGTAGGACAAAGGCTAACAGAGTTTTGCAAAGAGAACACACTAGTCATAGCAAACACCCCCTTCCAACAACACAAGAGACAACTCTACACATGAACATCACCAGATGGTCAATAACGAAATCAGATTGAATATCTTCTTTGCAGCCAAAGATGGAGAAGCTCTATACAGTCAGCAAACACAAGCCCAGGAGCTAACTGTGGCTAAGATCATGAACTTCTTATTGCAAAATTCAGACTTAAACTGAAGAAAGTAGGGAAAACCACTAGACCATTTAGGTATGACCTAAATCAGTCCCTTACGATTATACAGTGGAAGTGACAAATAGATTCAAGGGATTAGATGTGATAGACAGATTGCCTGAAGATCTATGGACAGAGGTTCGTGACATTGTAAAGGAGGCAGTGATCAAGACCATCCCCAGGAAAAAGAAAGGCAAAATGAGAAAAGAAGAAAAGCTAAAGGCAAAGGAGAAAAGGAAAGATGTACTCATTTGAGCAGAGTTTGAAAGAATAGCAAGGAGAGATAAGAAAGTCTTCAGTGATCAATGCATAGAGGAAAACAATAGAATGGGAAAGACTAGCGATCTCTTCAAGAAAATTAGAGATACCAAGGGAGTATTTCACACAAAGATGGGCACAATAAAGGACAGAAATGATATGGACCTAGGAGAAGCAGAAGATATTAAAAAGAGGTGGCAAGAATACACAGAAGAACTATACAAAAAAGATGTTCAAGATCCAGATAACCATGATGGTGTGATCACTCACCTATACTAGACATCCTGGAATGCAAAGTCAAGAGGGCCTTAGGAAGCATCACTATGAACCAAGCTAGTGGAGATCACTGCTTAGTTTCCTAACTGATCTTCTGCACTTCCTCTCCTCTCCTCACCAATTGTTTATCACCAAACAGTCAGATTCCTTTCTTTTAAACACAAACTGAACTTTCCAAAGGTTTCTCAGCACAGCAAGAATAAAATTTAAACCTCTTAACCTAATTGGGAGAGGAGGTTGTGATACTTTAAAGCTGGAAGTAGAAGTAATCAGTGCTGCTGCTGCTGCTGCTAAGTTGCTTCCGTTGTGTCCGACTCTGTGCAACCCCATGGACTGCAGCCTACCAGGCTCCTCCGTCCATGGGATTTTCCAGGCAAGAGTACTGGAGTGGGTTGCCATAGCCTTCTCCGAGAAGTAATCAATAACAGAGGATATATTACTTATCTCTTTTGTTCTTAGGATATATCTTGGATAAAATGAAATTTGCTAACCCAGAGAACAGACCCTATCTTGTATGAAATATAGTCTAGAATCATAAAATGCCCATATTTATTTCTCCTTTTGTTATTCCACAGTCTTTATTCAATGCTTGTTTAAGCACTGTAGATTCAGCTCTAAGATATAAATGGAAAGACCATTTTTTTACACTTGATTTTGAAAGACTCAAAGTTACCCACCCATGAGTTCAGCATAATGAGACGATCGGTAATTTGCAAGAAACTCAACCTCAAAAAACCTGTTTATCCAAGAGCATCAGAGCTATACGCTCCAACCACTGTTACTGATTTTAGTGCAAATACTAGCAACTTAGTAAACAGCTAACTAAAGAAGAAAGTGTTTCGTTGAGTGAATACTGAAACTACTGACAATTTAAAAGCATGGGAACAACATCAGTTAGAAAGCCAGAGCAAATGAGGTTAATCAAAGGTCTTTGTGAACAACTGACAGCAGAGGCAAGTCTAATGAACTTCACCTCAGTGGATATTCCCTACCAGTTAAAATGTGAGTCCTTAGGGGACCTCAAAAAAAAAAAAAAAAACCACCAGTTCAGGCCGTTTTCCCCTTCCTCCTGTCACGTGACTAGAAAATATGAGACTGAATATTCCCAGATAAATTACTGAAAACCCCTGTATCTGTGGTTCATTTTTCAGTTCCCTAAGGTCAATCCATGGGAAAGTAGGCAGTCATCTTAGGGATCCTTATCGTTCTCATTCCTTATCCGTTCTTTCGCATGGGAATAACCAGTAGCTTTTGGAAACTACACTCCTCCAGAGATTACGATTCAAAACTCCCTGGACCATTCGAAGTGCATTCCCACCTAAGAGCCGCAACCTGGCAAAAATGGAAGAGTGGGATATTGCACCCATTTTAGCCAGTAGAGCTACTGCCAGGTCTTGAAATCCTACAGCCTCTGCTGCCCCCTGGTGGTAACGCCTAAACTTTCCTTACCCCTCTCTAGAGCCATAGTTCTCCAATAAAATTCAGAAATATTTATTGAGAACTGGGTCAAAAGCATTGTATAAAAGGTTTTGGCAAATTGCCATCTGATGTGTTTATTCATTCATATTTTAACATTCAATAAAAATAGTTATTCTCCTTGAAAGACGACTCCAAATACCTAACCACGAAAACTTTGATTACAAATACAGACAGAAAACAAAACTAACCTGTTCTAACCTATTATATTTATCAATATAAATACAGTTAACAGTAAAATTATTCATTTCACTTTCTTATAATAGTATTTCCCTCTTTTAAAATCACATGCGATTTAATTCCTTAAACTATTTAAGTAAAAATCTGTTTTGATGCTTCTAATCAATCAAAAGTAAAGGTATTAGTGTCTGTAACCAAATTAGGAAGAATGAAATCTGAGACCTTTTTCAGTTATCTAATCTTTTCATCAATTATTTCTTGTTGTTCATCAAAATATTCACAAAAAATGAATTATAAATGAATTGCACAGGTTTTTTTTTTTCTTTCAACCTAAACATCACAGAAAAATGTTTCTAAATGAACACCATGGCGTAGCTTTCAGTCTATCTAATATTTCTTTCCCTTTGACTGAGAGTCTGCTATGAGAGTCTGCTACAGAATCATTTTTGTCGTTGTATGTTTCATTTAAAGAAACATTTACTAATAAGATCATTTTCACTGTGTGGGCAGACATCTGTTTCCAATTTAATTTCTGGAAGCCAGGCAGAATTCCAAGCAACTCACAATTATTTTAGAGTTTTCCATCTTTGTTTCCACTGGTAGAAGCAGCCTTCTTAAAAGTTCAATTCTTTCAAATAAATTAATAATATCTCGAGTTTATGTTCATGTCTAAGCTAATGTTCCCAAACTGGGATAATTTCTAGTCAGAGAAAATTTCCCAAAACTGTTTTGTAGGACAAGTTGTATCTGTACATTATTTTTTATGTGGTTGCATATCATTATAAACATAGAAACCACATCTTAATGTATCTAAATCTGTCTTCCTTTGATGCTGGTAAATTGAATAGGTACTCAGGACCATGTGGGTGTTTTTTCACTGTAATAAACTATACTGAAATCTGAGAAGTTGTGATGTACAACCTAGGGCATTTCTGACACATGAATGCCTCTAGGATGCTGGAAAATTAATTTTATTACCTCTCTCTAAAGTTCTAAAAGTTTTAGAGAATTTTAGAACTGTCTGACACACTTCTTAGGAGCCTTAGGACTTGAGACTGATAAGAATTAAAATGTCCAGAGCTTGTACAGCATATAGAAACACTAAGAATAAATTACTTAGAGTTGGAAGCAAATAAATAAGACTGGAACTGACACATATTTTTTTTTTTTTTAAAGCATGCTTTTAAAAAAAAGCAGCTGAGTTTCTGGCCATTTTTGAGGTCAGTAGAAGTTAGGATCAATTTCTCCCCGGCACCAAGTGGATTAACTCTTATTTTCTATTTTCTGAGTTTCAATTTCAATGTATTTTCAAGACTGAATTTTCTTTGTTTAATAAATAACCTTAGAGCTCCTCTGCCTGGAATATTCTATCCTCTTACAGCACCCCCCACCCCCATCTGCCTGGGGATTCCCTGGTAGCTCAACTGGTAAAGAATCTGCCTACAATGCAGGAGACCCCGGGTTGATTCCTAGATCAGGAAGATCCCCTGGAGAAGGGAATGGCTACCCACTCCAGTATTCCTGTTGGGAGAATTCCATGGACAGAGGAGCCTGGCTCCAGTCTATAGGGTCACGAAGAGTCAGACACGACTGAGCGACTTTTTCCATCACTCCAATTGAACTAATGAACAACTTTGTAACACACCCTTTTCGATTTTTTAGATCTCCAGTTCTAGGAATTGTTCCTGATTTATCACCAGAGGTAAAGAAGTGTTGGTTGAATGGATACAGAGGGTCCAACATAGAGATAGAGTCAATTTCCTCTACATGTAGAATTAAGGATTATTTCTATGAAGTTGGAGCATTGTTACAATAAGGAAACATGCTTCTTGTTTGTTTTTACAACTTCAACTCTGGGAATAATTTTGTTTATGCAAATAGGTGCCTCTATTGTCAAATTCTAGCTGAAACAATTTTCCTTATCTACTGTGTATACACAAAATATAACTTCTGGTAGCAAAGTCAATTAAATAGAGTTGAACCCTTTAGTTTCTTTTTTTCCTTTTAAATTTGAAACATGTTTAACCATAATTAATAGTTTCTAATCTATTGTTTTTACTACACTTAATCTTCAGATCTTGTCTCTTTAAATGTGTTTATTTACAATAAGAGTACAAACATTTATTAATTACTTAAGAGTAATGGGAAAGACTAGCTTGGATAAATGAGTTCATGGCTGTCTCATCCATAGCAAATTTTGCCTTACTCTACTAATTCTTTATTAAATTAAAAAATCTTCAGTACCAAATCTTATAAATTTTGATTGATGGCTATTCTGTAATAATAACCACCCTCCAAAATTCCTGCAAGACAGAGCACTGGAATCTGACATCCAAGTCCTGCTTGTCTGCCTAGAGGCTCACATTTATCAGCCAGAGTAAGTACATAAAGTAAATTAAAATAAACTCCACTATAGCACAGATTTTAAAATCAGGCTAGTCTACACACATCCTAATTCTCATCTTCCTTCTCACTTCTGGAAACCCAAGAGACCTAAACCAAAATCACATGAAGAAAACGCAATAGGGGGAGAGCACATGGAATTTTCATCAGAGGGCCATTCCGCTTTTATGAGTGGAAAAACATGTATTGTCTGTAACAGTGGTGATTAGATGGAACCACCACTTCACATGTTGCTAGATCTCAGATTGACACTTCATTTCAAACTCTTGTAGTTAACCCAGGTGGGACTGGTCATTGACTGTGTTTCAGGAGGTGGATCAGATCCTCTCTTCGGGATTTGGGAGATTGAAATCAAAAACCACAGGGACTAAGCTTCCCTTTCCTGAGTTTTTTGTTTTGTTTTTTAATTTTTGGCTGTGTTGGGTCTTCATTGCTGCACAAGGGCTTTCTGTATTTGCAGTGACTGCAGTGGCGTCTCTTGTTGCAGAGCACGGACTCTAGGGCTCGTGGGTTTCAGTAGTTCTAGCACAAGGGCTTAGCTGTCTCATGGCACGTGGGATCCTCCTGACCAGGGATCGAACCCATGTCCCCTGCATTGGCGGGTGGATTTTTAATCACTGGACCACCAGGAGAGAAAGTCCATTTTCCTGTAAGTGGATATGTGGATGGTTTTCATTTTTCTGCCTTTATGAAGGGGGTGAGTGTATCAGTTTGGCTGGGCTGCCATAACAAAATACTTCAGACTGAGTAGCTAAAATCACAGAAGCTTATTTTCTCACAGTTGGAGGCTGTAAATCCAAGATCAAGGTGTTGCCAGATTTGGTTTCTCCTGAGGCCTCTCCACTTGGCTTGCAGACGGCCACCTTCCCGCTGTGTCCACACTTGGCCCCTTCTCTGTGTGCACGCATCCCCTGTGCCATTCCTGTGTCCCAGTCTCGTCATATAAGGACAAGACACTGGGTTAGGACCCACCTGATTAGTTTCTTTGAGCTTGTGCTCAGTCACTCAGTCATGTCCGACTCTTTGCAACCCCATGGATTGTAGCCCGCCAGACTCTTCCGTCCATGGTATTTTCCAGGCAAGAATCCTGGAGTGGGTTGCCATCACCTTTTGAAGGCCCTACCTCCATATAAAGTTACATTCTCAGGTACTGGAGGTTAGGAATTCAGCAGGAATTGTGGGGAGGGGACACAATTTAGTCCATAATAGGAAGTATATACGTTTGTGTTTGTGCCTCAAATATTTTGGGGTATTTTGAAAGTTTTGTACTTGTCTGCTTTGGCATGTGAGAAATATTATTTTGGATGAAGATCCGGAGTGAATTGCTGGGTTGTGAGATACTCCCTTGCCCCTCATCCTTATCAGTGCTTGAAATTGTCAGAACTTGCAGTATTTCCCAAGCAATACACATTCTTATGTATTCTGGAAACTAATATAAATAATCAGTACATATGCTGCTAAATATCATCTTCCAACTTGGCTGCTTGTGTTTCACTTCCACTATGTCTTAACAAGGACATGTTGTTTTGAATAAAAAGCAATTTATCAAGATTTGCCTTTATTTTATTTTATTCTTTGATAAAGAATAAAAGTCTTTTTATTTTATTTATTTGATTCTTTTATTTGTGTTATTGTTACTGGAATCTTAGTTCAAAACTTCTTCCCTGCTTCAAAACCTTAAAGTGAAAGTATTAGTCACTCAATTGTATCCAACTCTTTGCAACACCATGAACCCACCAGGCTCTTCTGTCCATGGAATTCTCCAGGCAAGCATACTGCAGTGGGTAGCCATGCCCTTCTCCAGGGGATCTTCCCAACCCAGGGATCGAAAGCCAGTTTCCTGCATTACAGGCAGATTCTTAACCGTCTGAGCCACCAGAGAAGCCCCAAATCTTAAAATATCCACCTAAATCTTTTCTCCAAATGTTTTAAAGTTTTTTCTTTCATATTTGAGTCTTTAAACCATCTGGAATTTATTTTAGTACAATATACAAGGTAGGAATCCAATCTTGCCTTTTTCCTAGAGGGATAAACAAATGTCTTGGCTCCATTTATTGTTTAGTCTATTCTTTTTCCAGTGGTTTACATGACCACATGTCATATGTAATTTCTGTATATTCAGGGATTGTTTCTGGTCTCTCTATTAGGTTCAGTTCGATAGCATGTCTCTTTCTGGGGCAATACATTAGCTCTGCAAGGAGTCTTGGAACATTCCAGGGGATATTCACACAGTATTCTTCTTTAGGAAACTCCTGACTGTTATTCAGCATCTCCTATTCCCAAAAAACACTAGAATCTGCTTGTCGTTTTTTAAAAATAAAATCTGTTGGGATTTTGATTACAATTTCCCTGAACCAGTAAAATTAATCTGTGAAGAACAGATATAATATTGGATTTTCCTTTTATCTGTTAAATTGTCTTTAATAGTAAATAGTTACGGGGCTTTTGGCATCAAAAAATACATATATAAATAAGCAAGTTGTGCTTCTTTTACATTTTTAAAAGATTTATTTTTCATTACTCTACATTTTGATATTAACATAGCCACACATTTTGAAATTTGTTCATTTTATATTTTCCTGACATTTACATATGTATTTTTTCAACTGTTTTCAACTTTTTATGTTCTTTTGTTTAATATAGTGGTGTGCTGTGTGCTAAGTCACTTTAGTCATGTTTGATTCTCTGTCAGCCCATGGACTATAGTCCACCAGGTTCCTCTGTCCATGGGATTCTCCAGGCCAGAATACTGGAATGGGTTGCTGTTTCCTTTTTTTAGCCAAGTTTGCAGTGTCTAGCAAACAAATTTATTCTTCTTGTATTTACTGTGATTGCTGATATAACAGAAATAATTTCTACCACATTTCACTGTGCTTTCTGATTGGTCCAATTTTGTATGCTTCTTGCATCTTATTTTTATTTTCTGTGACTTTTTTGTTTGCTGTTTTGGCCTTTATTGTTCTATACAATTCATAATTTACATAACCGTTTCCAGTTTTTTAACTGATTACTATTACAATTTTGCCATGGGCATAAAGTTTCATACCGGTTTCCTTCCTCTTTTCTTGGAAAATTGAAAGAATTTAACTATGATCATGTCTCTCCTGGTGGTAATTTCATCCTCTAATTTTGCTTTTCTTTTCAAAATTGACACCGGATTATTATCATGTTATGAAGACAACTTTTGTTTGACTGTAATTATATATGTGCATGTTTGTATGTGCTCAATGCTCAGTTGTGTCCGACTCTTTGTGACCCAGCGGACTGCAGCCCATCAGGCTTCTCTGTCCATGGAATTTTTCAAGAAGGAATACTGGAGCAGGTTGCCATTTTCTACTTCAGGGGATCTTCTTGTGTCTCCAGCATTGGCAGGCAGGTTCTTTACCACTGAGCCACCCACATGTTTGTATAATCTTTTCTCAATCTGAATAGTAACTGATCAGTGTGAGTAATAAGATATTACATAAGCAATCGGGTGTGACCACCATGGTTAGGTCATCAGTTCAGGTCAGTCGCTCAGTCGTGTCTGATTCTTTGCAACCCCATGGACTGCAGCATGCCAGGCTTTCCTGTTCATCACCAACTCCTGGAGTTTACCCAAACTCATGCCCATTGAGTTGGTGATGCCATCCGACCATCTCATCCTCTGCCATCCCCTTCTCCTCCTGCCCTCAATCCTTCCCAGCATCAGGGTCTTTTCAAATGAGTCAGCTCTTTGCATCAGGTGGCCAAAGTATTGGAGTTTCAGCGTCAACATCAGTCCTTCCAGTGAACACCCAAGACTGATCTCCTTTAGGATGGACTGTTTGGATCTCCTTGCAGTCCAAGGGACTCTCAAGAGTCTTCTCCAACACCACAGTCCAAAAGCATCAATCCTTCAGCACTCAGCTTTCTTTACAGTACAACTCTCACATCCATACATGACCACTGCAAAAACCATAGCCTTGACTAGACAGACCTTTGTTGGCAAATTAATGTCTCTGCTTTTTAATATGCTGTCAAGGTTGCTCATAACTTTCCTTCCAAGGGGTAAGCGTCGTTTAATTTCATGGCTACACTCACCATCTGCAGTGATTTTGGAGCCCCCAAAAATAAAGGCTGTCACTGTTTCCACTGTTTCCCCATCTATTTGCCAGGAAGTGATGGGATCGGATGCCATGATTTTAGTTTTCTGAATGTTGAACTTTAAGACAACTTTTTCACTCTCCTCTTTCACTTTCATCAAGAGGCTCTTTAGTTCTTCTTCACTTTCTGCCATTAGGGTGGTGTCATCTGCCTATCTGCTGCTGCTGCTGCTGCTGCTGCTGCTGCTAAGTCGCTTCAGTTGTGTCCGACTCTGTGCAACCCCATAGACAGCAGCCCACTAGGCTCCCCCGTCCCTGGGATTCTCCAGGCAAGAACACTGGAGTGGGTTGCCATTTCCTTCTCCAATACATGAAAGGGAAAAGTAAAAGTGAAGTCGCTCAGTTGTGTCCGACTCTTAGCGACCCCCTGGACTGCAGCCCACCAGGCCCCTCCGACCATGGGATTTTCCAGGCAAGAGTACTGGAGTGGGGTGCCATTGCCTTCTCACTGCCTATCTGAGGTTATGGCTATTTCTCCCAGCAATCTTGATTCCTGCTTGCGCTTCATCCAGCCCAGCATTTCTCATGATGTACTCTGCATATAAGTTAAATAAGCAGGGTGACAATATACAGCCTTGACATAGTCCTTTTCCTATTTGGAACCAGTCTCTTGTTCCATATCCAGTTCTAGCAGTTGCTTCCTGATCTGCACACAGATTTCTCAACAGGCAGGTCAGGTGGTCTGGTATTCCCACCTCTTTCAGAATTTTCCACAGTTTATTGTGATCCACACAGTCAAAAGCTTTGGCATAGTCAATAAAGCAGAAATAGAAGTTTTTCTGGAACTCTCTTGCTTTTTTGATGATCCATCGGATGTTGGCAATTTGATCTCTGGTTCCTCTGCCTTTTCTGAAACCAGCTTGAACATCTGGAATTTCTCAGTTCATGTATTGCTAAAGCCTGGCTTGGAGAATTTTGAGCATTACTTTGCTAGCATGTGAGATGAGTGCAATTGTGCGGTAGTTTGAGCATTCTTTGGCATTACCTTTCTTTGGGATTGGAATGAAAACTGACCTTTTCCAGTCCTGTGGCCACTGCTGAGTTTTCCAAATTAGCTGGCATATTTAGTGCAGCACTTTCACAGCATCATCTTTTAGGATTTGAAATAGTTCAACTGGAATTCCATCACCTCCACTAGTTTTGTTTGTAGTGATACTTCCTAAGGCCCACTTGACTTCACATTCCAGGATGTCTGGCTCTAGGCTAGGTCATAACGACATCTGAATTTTCCCCTTGATGTCTTGAATCATTTGTCCTGAGAGAATCTGGCCTCCATGTTGTCAGGACATCCAAGAACTGTTAAAGAATTTTGGTATAAGTACCAATTTTATGAGCTTCTAGGTGGTGCTAGAGGTAAAGAATCTGCCTGCCAATGCAGGAAACACAAGCAACTCGAGTTCAATCACTAAGTCAGGAAGATCCCCTGGAACAGGAAATGGAATCCCGCTCAAGTAGTCTTGCCTGCAAAATTCCATGGACAGAAGGGCTTGGCGGACTACAGTCCATGGGGTCACAGAGAATCAGACATGACTGCGCAACTAAGCATACACACACACCAACTTTAAAGCTATGTGAGTGAGCCACCTTGGATGCGTATCTTCTAGCTACAGTTATTTCTTCATATGACTGCTACCTCAGCTGGCATGTGATGGCTGCCTCATAGCAGACCCCAGACAACAACTACCTATCCAAGTCACTTCCAAATTCCTGATTCACAGAAGCTGTGAGAGATACACGTTATTGATTTAAGCCACCAAGTTTGGAGCTTATTTGTTGCTCAGCATTAGGTAACTAATGTGTTATACTTACCAATTTCTTTTTTTTTTTTTTTGCATTTTCCTTGTAAGATTAGTTTTCTTCTTCTTGAAGGAAACCTTTATATATTTATTTTTTAGTTAAATAGTGGTCAATGAACTCAGACTTTCTGTATCTGAAAATGTATTTGCTTCAATTCCTCCTCTTTTTTTTTAAAGACAAGTTGCTGAATATTCAATTCTAGTTAAAAGTTATTTTCTGTAAGCACTTCAAAAATTTTATTCTGCTATCATCTGGCTTTCAATTTTTTAAGAAGCCTGGTGACAAAGTGTTGTTCTTTGTAAGTAATTTGTTCTTTCTCTCTGGCATCTTTTCCCCTCAGGCTTTCTACAGATTTACTGAGTCTATATTTCTTTTTAAGTCATCCTGCCTTGAGTTGGTGTTGCTGTCTGTGTCTCTGAGTCTGTACCTTTCATCAGCTCTGACAAGTTATCAGCTCCCTTCTTCATTCTAATTTTTCTTCTGGGACAGTGCTATGTTATATGGTCAGAGTTTCCCCTTCAATTATCATGTGTTAATACTCTCCATACTTTCCATGTCAATACGTTTGCTTTTCTAGGTTGCAACTTGGGTAATTTCCCTCCCTCTATATTCTAGTTTACTAGCTTTTCCCTCAGTTATTTCTGTGTGTTGTTGAATTCATCCATTAAGTTTTTTATTTCAATTATTAGTTCCTTATAGAAATTCTGTTAGGTCTGTTTCACATAGGCTTGTTATTTTGGTTTCAGAGACGAAGTTGTCCCTGTTCTCTATTTTCAGGAAGAGTCAAATTGGCGTTTACTCCTTTCATGTTTGGTGTGTCACTAATGGAGGCATCTGGACTAGCCAGCAGTTTTCTTTGGGGGAAAATTTTTAAAATTTTAAAGATTTATAATTATAAAGCTTTTCTATCTTTATCTACATTCTGGTAAAGTTATATCATGTTAGAAATGTTTATTTTATTGTATACATTGGATGATTTCTTTAACCAAATTCTTATTACACTTTTCAACCAATTTAATGTTTTCTTTTAAATTTCTGATATTATTTTTGCCTTCTCTCTTTCCATTCTTGGTCAGTCTCACCAAATTTGTATCCATTTTTACTAATCTTTTATATTTCTTTATTTATTGCCTTATAATAGTTCTTGTATTCTACATTCATTGAGTTTAATTTACTGTTCTCCTAAATTATTAAGATGGATAATTAGATGATTGATTTTCAGTTTTGCATCTTTTTTAATATATGAATATTTAAGCATGTATATTTCCCTCTAAGCACACTTTAACAGAAATGTGCAAGTTTTTAAAATGGTATTTTACTTACATTCAATTAAAACTATTTTCTCTTTGCCACTGTGATTCCATGACCATGGGTAACTTAGAATTTCATAGCTTTCAACATATGGGGATTTTTTCTGGATTTCTAGGTTAATTAAACTGCGATTAGAGAATACAGCATGTATCATTTCAATTCTTTGAAATTTGTTGAGATTTGATTTGTCAGGCAATATATGATAAATTTTTTCCACCACCTCGTTTGTCCCTGAGAACTATGATCAGTTATTGAGTAGTTGTGTGTGTGTCTGTTAATGAGTATTTCAAATGCTTATTTTTTACTTAATTGTTCACCATATTCTGTCAATTATTGAATGGCTTGGTTTAAGAAATAATCCATCATCACTTCAACATGTCTATTTCTCAGTTTAGTTCTGTCAATGTTTGGGGTTCATTCAGATTATTGCTACATCTTCCTGAATTTTAGCATGATGAGTGTCTTTACTGGTAGTAATGCTTTCTGATGACTATATCACATTTCTTTTGGTTATTCTTTACATGGCATCTTTTTCCACTTTTCCTGGCTTCACACTTCACATGGATCTTGGACCAGGAAATCTTTTCTGACTTTTAAGTCCTCTCATTCCTATAAGCTGTACACATGCATACTTACACACACACACACACACATACACACCTATAGCTTTGTTTCTCATCCTCTCTGGGATAGTTGACCCAAATCACCTGGGAATTACCAGAACAAAGCTATGAATTATTTTTCATGGTTCCATTTTCTTTTTCCTTGATCATTTTTGCACATATTTTACTTCTTTAACACTTTTTACATGCATGCATGTGCTTGCTCTGTCATGTCTGACTCTTTAGGACTCTGTGCATGGAATTTTCCAGGCAAGAATACTGGAGTGGGTTGCCATTCTCATACTCCAAGTTACTCTATATTTTTGTCTAATAATTCCAATATCTGAACTATGTAGATGTAAATATTTTTGCTGTTTTTGTTGACTGTCACATATGGTGGATTGTTTTATTGAATTTGACATAATTTTTAAATCTACATTTATAATTAGAATTTTAAAATCTACATTTATATTTATAATTTTAAATCTACATTTATAATTTTAAGGTTTACATTTATGATTAAATATAAATGTTGATTTAAAAATTACATAAAATTCAAGAAAACAATCCACCATATGTGAAAGTCATCAAAAACAGCAAAAGTATTTAGATCTACATAGTTCATATATTGGAATTATTAGATAAAGATATCCTTATTCCTCCTAATAAACTATGATCAGGATGCTTTCTTCCAAAAAGAATTTACACATAATTTTCTCTACTTGAGACTCCTTTAAGGATTCCAATTTATATTGGAAATCTCAGAATAACCTTCACTCTCAACTCCTGATACCTGATTTCCTGATTCCATTGTTTGTTTGGGCATTTGACTCAAGAGCAAATCCAGCTTTCATGAATATTTGCTCCCCCATGATTGCTCTTCTAGTTTCTAACTTCCATAAACCTAGAAATAGGTATATTAAATATACAAATGTGTTTGTTAGTCACTCAGTTGTGTCTGACTCTTTGCAACCCCATAGACTGTACCTCTGTCAATGGAATTCTCCAGGCAAGAATACTGGAGTGGGTTGCCATTTCCTTCTCCCAGGTGATCTTCCCAACCCAGGAATTGAATCTGGGTCTCCTGCATTGCAGGTAGATTCTTTACCACTGAGCCACCTGGGAAGCCCAAATATACAGATACTTCATTACAATTTATGCAAGATTTGCTTACCTCAAGTAGATTGGCCCTTCAGAATCAGTCCTCAATCCTCAATCCCTTTGTCCCTCTGTAATATACCAAATGCTTCCCTCGTGGCTCAATGGTAAAGAATCCTCCTGCCAATGCAGGAGATGTGGGTTACATCCCTCGGTGGGAAAGATCCCCTGGAGGGGGAGACGGTAACCCACTCCAGAATTCTTGCCTAGGAAGAGGAGCCTGGAGGGCTACAGTCCATGGGTTCACAAAAGAGTTGAACACGACTTAGTCAATAAACAACAGCAATATACCAAATAGATCCTTATTTCTAGGGAAATTCTCATGAAAAGAATTTATTTCAAAAAATTCCTAGGAATTTCCCAAAAAGAGCCCAGTAATTTCTACTTTGAAAACACTCAAGAGACTACTTGGATTATTTCATGCAAAGACTTCAAGTTCTTCCTACTTCTATCAAACATAACATGACTGTCCAATGTAGAGTGGGAGAGTTCATCATTAAAGTGTAGCTAAGATTCAAGGTGGCTCAGTGATCAAGAATCCACCTGCCAATGCAAGAGATGCAGGAGACACAAGTTTGATTCCTGTGTTGGGACAATCCCCTACCAGAGGAAATGGCAACCCACTCCAGTATTCTTGCTGGTAAAACCCCATGGATAGAGGAACCTGTTGGGCTATAGTCCATAAGGTCGCCAAGGGTTGGACACAGCTGAGCAACTGAGCATCCACTATGCAAGATTCCATATTGGAAGGGTACAACAAAAAGGACAGTGAGGGACGCTCAAGGATAAGTTTGATGCAGAGGCTATTCATATTATTAGGCTGCCTCTAGCAGGAGGATGAGTTGTTTTAGAAATGTGAGTGAATTGGTAAGATTTTAGGCTTATCTTGAAAAGCAAATTACTATGACCATCTGCTTTGAAATCTGTGTGAACACTAAAGGCAAGATTTGAGCTAATATATTCTAGGTACCAAATTTTCCCAGTGAAGGGGGGCTACTTGTACATCTTATTTCCCTGCAAATATAGAATGCAGCCTTGGTTTTTGGTAAGACACCCTGGGCAGTTTTTAGGGGGGAAAGGAGGGAGGGAAGCTAGTTAAGATAACTTTTTGCAAAGGAGGTCTCCTCATTAATAACCAGCCTCACTGCAAAGCTTATTTATGTCTTTTTTCAGAGTGGCTTGAACAGAATTCCAACCTAGTACCATTTCTGTTTTCAAAGGACTTTATCTTCTAGACCTCATTTAGCATGAGGATAGAGAAACATAGATAAACGTCTTATCAGGCAAAAAAAGTAATTTCATGTTCTTGCAGTTCTTTTCTCTGTCTATTCAAATGCTAGTGCCCTTTCATCTTCTACAAATGATTTTCTCTTAATCCGCAGAAAGTAGTTCATTCTTTCTAACAACATCATTATATTTTGAGTGAATTATCACAGAACAATTAAGAGCTGTTCTCATGTGACACGCTTATCTTTGGCTGTTTGTTTCAAAATTTGATTCAGCTGTGCCCTCCACTATTCTCGCATTTTGTCAAATGTCTTTGTCAGTGTGGAGGAAAGAAAATAACATGGTAGGGGGCAGGGCAGAAGTCACTGTATTGTAAGACATGATTGCCTTTGGAAACAACGTGCTCCATTAAAGTTCAATGAGCTAGTAACAATGCAATATTTTGTTAAAAGACAGTTGTACTAAAAGGCAATTACTATTGCTGCAACAAAACATCCTATAATATTAATTAAGCTATTACCCTGACACTTTTAGATAAATGAAGAGATGTTTTTCATTAAATTTTATTTGTCATAGATTACATTTTCATGCTTTTTTTTTTTTTTTTTTTTTTAGAAATTTTGCATCCTGTATGAGACAACCTATAAAAAAGAGTGGGCAGTCTTGAGTTTGCATCCTTACTCTATCGTTTACAAATGGTATGACTTTATTTTTTGCTTCAATACTACTTTATTTTCATTTAATATTTCCCATATGACTTTTTAAAAAGGAGTTCTATATGACTATTTTTAAAAATTTTTTACTGGAGGATAATCGCTTTATAACATTGTGCTGGTTTCTGCCAGACATCAACATGAATCAGCCACAGGTATACAAATGTCCCCTCCTTCTTGAGCCTCTCTCCCATCTCCTTCCCCATCCTACCCATCTAGGTTGTCCCAGAGCCCTGGGTTGAGCTCTCTGTGTCACATAACAAATTCCCACTGGTTATCTATTTTACATATGGTAATATAAATGTTTTAATGCCACTCTCTCAGTTTGTCCCACCCTCTCCTCCCCACACCGTATCCACAAGTCTGTTCTCTAATTAACCTATTTATTTTGACTGTGTTGGGTCTTCATTGCTGCACGGGCTTTTCTCTAGTTGTGGGAAGCAGGGCCACTCTCTAGTTGCAATGCTTGGGCTTCTCATGGCAGTGGCTTCTCTTATTGTGGAGCACGGTCTCTAGGGCATGTGGACTTCAGTAGTTGCAGTGTATGGGCTCAGTAATTGTAGCTCCTGGTCTCTAGAGCACAGGCTCAATACCTGTGGCACATGGACTTAGTTACTGTGATCTGAGGAAGGTGGGATCTTTCCAGACCAGAGGTTGAACTCACGTCTCCTACATTGACCAGGAGATTCTTTACCACTGAGCCCCCAGGAAAACCCTGGTATGACTTTAGATAACATGAGTTCTCTAATTCATAAGCTTTGCATCTACAGAATGGAGATTTGTGAAATTTATTAGGGATATAAGTAATAAGTCTAACTCAGGGATTTTGCACAAGGAGACACTCAAAAAGAGGGTGACATTATTACTACTATTAAGTGATCTTAACCTACACTTAGCCTTTTTTGTCCCAGAATTCCATTAAACCATGGTGATAAACAAACAAAACTTTCAACTATGCTAGGTGCTTGTGTTTCATAGGCTTACTTATTAGAAGAGTAAAATTTCTCTTTTTATCTTGTTCGAACAGAAGCCTTGAGCAGCATAGCTATATAGAGACCATTTTCTAAAATCCTCTGAGAAAACTATTTGTCCACTCAGACATTCTTTGATGCTTATTACCTGGTGGCATCAAGTGTTACTGAAATCCTTTCCTGACATTTTTTTGTTGCCTTGCAATGGAGATAACACTAAAAGATAAATGTGAAGCCAGCTATTTAAGCACAGAGGGAAAAAAAAGTCATATTTTTACATTATTAAACAGAGTCCTAATCTGGATTTGTTGTCACTGCTAAGTAACATAACACAGAAAATCTCCGGTTCACAATAGTAAAATATGTCTGTATCTAACTCTTTTGTGACTTCATGGACTGTAGCCCTCCAGGTTCCTCTGTTCATAGGATTTCCCAGGCAAGAATACTGGAGTGGGTTGCCATTTCCTTCTCCAATAGTAAAATATGAACAGAGCAAATTCTATATATTAATTCATCAATACTTACTTAAGTGCATGCTATGTGTCAGAAAGTGTATTAAACACTGAAGACACAACATCAAGACATGGTCCTTATGCCTAAGCCCTCAGAGCTTAGTCGAGAAGTCAGGCACATTAAGAAACAGTTGGAGATTTCCAGTCTGGACAAGTGGGTGTAGATTCATCTCTCCCAGCTTCTCTTTGCCAACTGCAGCTATAAACCCTGGAAATAATGCAAGAGACAACAGAAGAACTCTGGATGGTGGAAAGAGGAAGACAAACTGGTTTGTGATCCCAAAACTAAAGGGAAAAACAAGAGTGGTAGGGTCTTACTCCACCCAACAGAGAAAGGCTACCCAGCCCCTGATGATGGATCAGGGCAGAGAAGGGAGCTCAAATGAGTTCATTCCTCCTCTGGATCAAATAGGAGTTCTGGGAACAACACCAGGCAAGCAGGGTGGTGAGAGATACAGAGCCACTCTGGAAATCAGCAAGCAAGGGACAGGATCCGCTTCCACATAGAGAACCTGTTCCCAGGACATCTTCCAGGGGGAACCAAGCAGGCAGCTTGGCTGGAAAGTCTCTTTGTCTCTGTAGACCTAAGACTACCCTCCCTCAGCAAGAGATTGTGTGAATGGGCACCAATGGCAAAAGGGATCCAGCTACAATAAGAGTCTCTCCCCAGGTCTCTGCAAATGGCCCAATCCCATTCCTTTTTATGACTAATATTCCATTGTCTATATGTACTACATCTTCTTTATCCATTCCTCTGTTAATAGACATTTAGGTTGCTGCCATGTCCTGGCTACCGTAAACAGTGCTGCAATGAACACTGGGGAGCATGTATCCTTTGGAGGTATGATTGTCTCTGGGTCTACGCCCAGGAGTAGAATTGCTGAAAAATTCAGATGAATGATGGTGAGAGTTGCCCAAGAATGTGAATGTGCTTGATGCCACCGAATCGTACAGTTAAATACAGTTAGAATGGTATGCTTTACGCTGTGTGACTTTCACCACAATAAAAAAAAAATTTTTTAATGAGTCTCTTCCAGAAGGGGGCATCCCTCATAGCTCAGTTGGTGAAGAATCTGCCTGTAATGCAGGAGACCCCTGTTTGATTCCTGGGTCAGGAAGATCTGCTGGAGAAGGGATAGGCTACCCACGCCAGTATTCTTGGGCTTCCCTTGTGGTGCAGTTGGTAAAGAATCCTCCTGCAATGCAGGGGACCTGGGTTCAATCCCTGGGTTGGCAAGATCGCTTGGAGAAGGGAAAGGCTACCCACTCCAGTATTCTGGCCTGGAGAATACCATGTACTGTATGGTCCATGGGGGTGCAAAGAGTTGGACATGACTGTGAAACTTTCACTTTCTTTCACTTTCTCCCAGAAGAATGCTGTATTCCTTGAGGAGAGGGGGAGACTTTCACCCCCTAGAGGCACCAGGCACCTTAGCTTTGGTCTCCTCCTCAGGCAATGGACAGGTGTAGTAGGAGCCCCAGTGGCACCAGATAAACCAAGCAGACGAAAAATAGTAATTTAAAGTCTCTAAAAATTGAATTGTCCAAAATAGAAAAGAAAACAATAGGTGTGAGTGAGGAAGTGGAGAAATTAGAGCTCCGATATATTGCTAGTGGGAATGTAAAATGGTGCAGACACTGTACAGACCAGTTTGGTGACTTTGCAAAAGGTTAAACATGGAATTACAGCATTAAATGTAGGATTACTCAGAAATTCTGCTCCTATATATGCACTCAAAAGAAAAGAAGTCAGACTTTCAGACAAAAACTAATATACAAATATTCACAGCATCACTATTCACAATAGCCAATGGATGGAAACAGTCCAACTTTCCATCAATTGGCCATCCATCAACAGATAAGCAAAATGTGATATATCCATAGATGAAAAATTATTTGGCCATGAAAAAGAATAAAGTACACATGCATGCTACAATGTTGAAAACATTTTGCTAAGTGCAAATGAAGTCATGTGTTTGAATTCCATTCATGTAGAACCTCTGGAACAGGCACATCCACAGATTCAAAGTTAAATTAATCTTTCTTAGGGCTAAGCAATGGGGAGACAGGGAGAGCATTCCTAAAGATACAGCGTTTCTCACTTTCATGATGAAAATGTTCTAAAATTGACTGTGGTGATGTTTGCATGCATTAGTAATTATATTAAAAACCTCTGAAGTATATACTTTAAAAAAAATTGTTCTTGGAACCACAGTACGCAAAGATAAGCCAGGAGGTGCGTGCTAATTCCAAGTAGGTGACCGTATGCTAAAATAAAAGGTTTAAATAAGACCTAGAGTCTGCTAACATAATTGCTGAAAGTTTGATACAATTAAAAGTAACTGTCATACTGAGAAAAGATAACAAATGCCAACATAAAGATGAATGGAATAATGAAATTATGGGACAAGGATTTGAAAGCATGGGACAAGGGTTTTATTTTAAACTATGGGACAAGGATTTTATTTTTCATAAAAATAAGAAGTTAGCTATTCTCTTGAAAACAATGAAAATCTTCTAATCTGTCACAAAAATATTTAAGAATACAGCATGTGTGAGTGCATGCTCAGTCATGTCCAACTCTTGCAACCCCATAGACTTTAGTCCACCAGGCTCCTCTGTCTAGAATACTAGAGTAGGTTGTCATATCCTTCTCCAGAGGATCTCCCAGACCCAGGGCTTGAACTCACATCTTCTGCATGGCAGGCAAATTCTTTACCACTGAGTCACCTGAGAAACCCCTAAGAATATCACAGTTGCACTTAAATTGGGGAAATAAGACAAGGAGAAGTAACTTGTCATCCTATAACTTTCTTCGTGTTTTGAATTATTTTCAATGAGCATGATTTTTAATAAAAACATTAAAAATAAAGCTCCATGAAAGTAGTTAAATTCCATTTTGAAAAATGAGAGAAACAGCTTCCCCATATCCTGGTACTAAAATGCCTTCCTTTTCCAGTAAGTAGCTATTATACTTTTTAATAATTTTATATAGAAATCATGAAAAAGTAATTTGGTGATTTTCCTTATAGAAAGATTTATGAGCCCCAATTTCAAAGAAAGGGGAAAAAAAGTACATCACTTTCTATTAATAGCAACAAGTGAGTTTTGTGAAACAGGGTGAGTTCAATTCTGAGGGTGCTTATGCACTGTGTTGAATTACGTGTTCAGTGTTTGAAGAAATAGAGGGTTAAATAAACTTTGTAATATAGAAGCCATGTCAGTGCTTATTTATGTATCTTTTTGGAATATACTCGCTTTACAGTATTGTGTTAGTTTCCGCTGGGCTGCGCTTGCTGTGAACAGTCACTCAGTCGTGTCCGACTCTGCGGCCCCATGTCCGCCAGGCTCCTCTGTCCATGGGGATTCTCCAGGCCAGGATACTGGAGTGGGTAGTCATGCCCTCCTCCAGGGGATTTTCCCAACCCCAGAATCGAACCAGGGTCTCCTGTATTTTAGGTGGATTCTTTACCAGCTGAGCTACCAGGGAAGCTCAGCCATATGAAATACATACACCCTCTCCCACCAGGACTTCTCTCCCATGTCCCTCAGCCCATCTAGGTCACCAGAGAGCACCAAGCAGAGCTCCCTGTGCTATACAGCAGGTTCCCACTAGCTGTCGATTTCATACCTGGTAGTGTACATATGTCAACCCTAATCTCCCAGTTCATCCCACCCGCCCCTTCCCCAGACCCCATGTCTACATATCCATTCTTATGTCCACATCTCTATTCCTGCCCTGCAAACAGGTTCACTTGTCCCATTTTTCTAGATTCCATAGGGCTAAATATTTCTATATTTTTATTTTTTTAATAGTGACTTTTGGCTCTTTACTATATTTTTATTTTTTCTAACTTATTAGAAACACTGAATACTATGCTTAGAGGAGTATTTGTCCTCTGCATCCTGTTGTTACTTAAGTCACAAGAAAGCGGGCAGCCAACAATTTTTTTGAGTTATCATCACACATAAGGCTCTAAGTACACTAAATTCAACTGTAAGAAATGATGATATTTTTTTTAAAAAAACTATCACCACTTGGGAACAATTATTATCTAGTTAATAATGTTGAACTCAGAATAGAAAACATGGCTAGAAGTGATCACTATTTACTCTACTCTTCTCCCTGAAGAGGCTGCAAGCTGAGCTCCACACTTTTGACTTAAATAAGTAGCATCAGTAGAAATTCTGTGTAGCCGCGCTCCTACAGAATAAAGGATGATAGGAAGGGAAGCCTCCATATGTTTTTTTACTTGGCTTTTCCTTCTGTATTTATTACCCCGAGACTTTCCAAAATCGTGACCAAACATGGCATAATAATGTGATTTGAAATAAGAAACACATAAGAGGTCTTCACCCCATTCCTGACATAGAGCTCTCATTTTTTTGTGTGTTGTTTTTTTTTCCTAATGGTAGTATAGTTACTTTACAGTTTTGTGTTAGTTTCTGCTGTACAATGAAGAGAATCAGCCATATGCATACATATGTCCCCTCCCTCTTGGACCTCGCTCCCACCCTCAACCCCCATCTCAACCCTCCAGGTCATCACGGATCACTGAGCTGAGCTCCCTGTGCTATACAGCAGGTTCCCGCTTGCTGTCCATTTTACACATGGTAGGTTTATATGTCAGTCCTAATCTCCCAATTTGTCTCTGTCACACAGAGTTCTAAAAATCCTTGAAATTTCCTAAATGGTAAGAGAGACAAAGGTATCATTTTTCACTTAACTTGGTGACTTTTGAAAAGTATCTAGGTCCCCTAAGGATGGAAGCTGGTTGCCAATGGAGCTCACAAAATGATCAGAGGGTTTGAATTTTCAGTCGCTGATCTCCTGGGAGGGAAGAGGGGCTGGAGATTAAATTCAGTTGTCAATGGTTAATATTTTAGTCAATCATGCATATGCAATAAAGGCTCCATAAAACCCCAAAAGGATGGGGTTTGAAGTGGTTTAGGGTCAGTGAACATGTGGAGATGCACGGAGAGTGATGCGCTGAGAACATGGAAGCTCTGAGCCCTTCCCCACACCTTATACAACACTTTTCCATCTGGCTCATCCTGAGTTACATCTTTTTATATCAAACTTTTGATTTAGTAAGTAAACTGTTTCCCTGAGTTCTGTGAGCCATGCAAGCAGGTTGATGGAGCTAAAAGAGAGGGTCACTGAAACCTCTGATCTCTAGCTGTTGGTCAAAAGCACAGGTGACAATCTGGACTTGCCACTGGTATCTGAAGTAGCGGGTAGTCCGCCATGGGATCTGATGCTATCTCTGAGTAGGTGGTATCAGGGTAAAGTTTAATTTTAGGGTAGGCTGAGTACCATTCCTTTATATTTATATACTACATCTTCTTCATCCATTTATCTGTCAATCAACACTTAGGTTGCTTTCAGGTCTTGGTTATTGTAAATAATGCTGCTATGAACATTGGGCTGCAGGCTCCACTTTTTTGCTTTTTTGCTGTTTTTGTTGTTTTGACTGCAGCTCACAGCAGGCAGGATCTTAGTTCCCCAATAAGGGATGGAACCTGCATCCTCTGCAGTGGAATCCAGAGTCTTAACCACTGGACCGCTAGGGAAGTGTCAAAGTTTTTTGTTTTTGTCTTTCCAGCTAGTGTCAGAGAATTGCTTGGTGGCACAGGAGAAAAAAAAAAGCCCACACATTGGAATTGGGTGGGGAATCACACATGGTCATCAGAGAAGTCACTCACCAAAGTAGTTGTCCCTTTAGTTACATGATTGCGAGCTAAGCTTTCATGTTTGGCAATTAGAGCATGTAGAAAGGCAATATTCATCACCGTTGTTTTATCAGGAAGCAACAGAGACAAAATACTAATACTGTGAAATCTATTTTTCTACTAAACCTGGAAGGATGTGCAGAAAGCAAAGGACAAGGGAAAAAGTATGAAGTATGCAATGCCAAAATAAATGAGGCTGTTCCTCGCCAGCGAGCTGCCACGGCTGTCACAGGCATCCATCCTTTCCATGTGGCAGCAGCAAGAGCCTCTGCTTGTGCCAGAAACATCCTAGCTGTGACACGCACATGCAGATTTCAGCACTCCTGTCAGAGCAAAGCAGAAATATAAAAATTAACCCCAATGGGGATTTGTCACCATCAGGGAGCATGAATATTTCCATTTCTGGATACATCAGTTACCAGGAAGACACGTGGTGTCTTAGAACAAACAAGTTATTCCCAAATAATTCTCTCAGTCAAAAGTGAGAGAGGCAAAAAGAGATGCCAGTTTTTGAAAAACAATTAGAAACCTTTAAAAAACACTCCTTCGTTAGGTTTATAAAATACTCTAATAATGCTAGAAGCATTGAAAGTAATGCTGCCCCCGACTCCCTTCCCTCACACTCAGTTTTATTCCCCAGATCTAACCACGGTAAGTTTCTTGTTTTCATATCTAGAAAAATATGTGTATTTTTGCAACTAAACAATTCTTTCATTTACACAAATATTTGTGCTTCACGGTTTTTTTTAACTAATATTTCAGCCAACTTTCCATTTAAACAATTAAATCTACCCATTTCCAATCACAATTGCAAAATAACACAATGTATGAATATTGTTAATGGGCTTCCCAAGTGAGTCAGTGGTAAAGCATCTGCCTGCAAATGCAGGAGAGGCAGGAGACGTGGGTTTGATCCCTGGGTCAGGAAGATCCCGTGGGGGAGAAATGGCAAACCCACAACAGTATTCTTGCCTGGACAATCCCAGGGACAGAGGAGCCTGATGGGCTATAGTCCTTGGGGTCACAAAGAGTCGGACATGATTGAACACATGAACATTATTAGTATTTCTCTTTTTGGTGAACATCTGTGTTGTTGCTGGATCTGAGCATCAGTGAACATCTTTGCATGTAAGTAAAACTGTAAGATTAATTCCTGTGAGTAGGATTTTGAATCAGAAGAAATCTTGGTATTTTAACATTGCCTTTCAACATGATTTGTGAGCAATTATTCTAGCCAGCACTGGCTATTATAAAACATCCTAGTGTTCCCAATAAGATATGGGGAAATAGTGTCTTATTGTTACTTAAATTTGCACCTATAATTATGAGTGAATTTTAACATTTAACCATATGGCTAGCTATTCACTATCTGTAATTTTTTCCTGTGAAATGTTGCTTCATTTTTGCTCATTTTTCTATTGTGAGGAATGTTTATGTAGTAAGAAAATATGGCATTTGTCTGGCATAGATTTTATACTTTGCGTATACTTTCCATAGTTGTCATCCTTCTTGTGACATCATGAAATTTTTTTGCAACGTCAAATTTATACTTTTTATGAGGTCTGATTTACGACTTTCTCAATTTCTAAGTTAGAGTTTTTTTTCCTTTCTGAAGTTTGTTAAAAGTGAGATTATTTCTTTTGGTGTTTTAGAATTTCTCTTTTTAGTTTAAATGCTACTATATCTGGTATTTATTTTAGAATAAAGCTTCCAGTAGGGACTTAGCTTTAGTTTATGAAAAGAGCTATCCAAATTCCCCAGTAGAAGCTTCTGAATAACCTTTCAGATCTTCAACATATATGTTGAATATATGTTCAGCAATATGTTGGTTATGTTTGTATGCTTGTCTCTGACTTTTAGTTACCATCTTCTCTTTATGAACTTGTACCAAATTACTTTAGTGTATCTTAATAACACTTCTTAAACCAATAAAAATGACTTTCTGCTAGTTACTTTTCTTTAGTAGAATATTCCAAGATATTCTCATATGTTGATTATTTTACATGAATTTTTGGTAATTTAAAAATATGCCATTTTAATTGAGATGGAAATGAGTTTATTGTCTAATTTTGGGAAAAATGCCAATAGAAATTCTGTTTTTCTATCTAAACAGGGTATGGCTTTCCTTTAATGTAAGGCTGACTTTATATCTTTTAGTGAAATATTAAAATTCTCTTTATATAATTTCTGAAAACCTTAATTTTGCTTTTTTCTTAGATATCTCTGTTGTTTTGATGGTGATAGTCTCTTCCAAAGTGCTGATAAAAGAAACATGGAGAAGATATGACTTGTGAACTTGAAAAACTCAGAGTTGAATTAGGAGTTTCCAAACTTGTAAAATTGGAAAGACAAAAACAAGCACAAAATGATGTAAGAACTCAGAGGAGACAGTGTTCATCTCCGCAAAATAACTTGCCTACTAAAATGCAACATTCATCCTGGATGTTTAACAATCATTACAATTTCTGGGGCAATCCAAGATTAAAGAACTTTGCAAGTAGCTGGAAGCAGAAATGCAAAAACAGGCCAGTGACAGAAGAATGCATTCCTCATGAGACTCTCCTACTGGAAAGGCAGGATGGTTGGAACTAGACATGTGAAATGGGGATTAGAACTGAGCTCTCAGGGACATCGTCTGGGTTACACATGCATAGTAAAAGGTCTTTCATTCAAGTTAAGAAATTGGGAACAGATTAAATGTGTCCTCTATGGCAAGAGGATTTAGGTAGCTATGAAGAAGTTTATCTAAAACTAGGAGAGACAGGTGGCAGGGAACACCAAAAGGGGAAGAAAGGTCAGGTTTGCACAGGGAATCTGATGTCCTGAAAGCACATTCCAATGATAGCAAAGTTCCTAACATGGAGACAATTCTCATCAAATATTGAATGAATTAAAGAAAAACTAAATGAAAAAGCAAGAGTGTTTTGAGATCAGGTATTTCCAGAAACGCATAATGTGCAGTAATTTAATCTCAAGGTTTAAACCACTCATTCTATAAAACCACCAGACTTCTGAGAGGTGTAGTATTTTGCCTAATAAGCATGACAACATTAAGGAATCAAAATCTGGAACATAGCTCTATTTTGAAACACAGCAGTAATTAAGTAAATGAATTAATGTTTCAAAGCACTTGTGACAGTATTTTGCACAAACTACGTGCTGTATAACTGATTTGTTCAGTAAGTAAATACTGAATGCTTGGATAATGGGCCCTGGATAAAAAACAGGAAAGCAGTCAACGTTCAGATCAGATCTCACCTCCCTTGTTCTGAACTACTTTCTTCTCTCTGGTTGCCCCTGTGTTTGTCTCACACCATCGTTCTGAGTTCCAAACATCCTATTAACCTGCCTTTTTTCCAGAATATCTCAAAGAAAAGGATATATTTACTACAGTAGTATGTTCAAGAACAGATGAAGAAGGGAGCTTGTGTCATTTGACACAAGAAAGGAAACTGTGCAGCTGGACCATTGTGAACTACAAGGAAGATGATGAGCAGAGATGGGCAGGGTTCAACTCAGGCCACTTTTAAGGAATTTGGACTTTGTCTTTTGGAAAAAAACTATGGTTTTTCTAGTAGTCATGTATGGATATGAGAGTTGGACCAAAAAGGTAGCTGAGCTCCAAAGAATTGATGCTTTTGAACTGTGGTGTTGGAGAAGACTCTTGAGAGCCCCTTGGACTGCAAGGAGATCAAGTCGATCCTAAAGGAAATCAACCCTGAATAATCATTGGAAGGACTGATGCTGAAGCTGAAACTCCAATACTTTGGCCACCTGATGCAAAGAACTGACTCAATGGAAAAGACCCTGATGCTGGGAAAGATTGAAGGCAGGAGAGAAGGGGATGACACAGGATGAGATGGTTGGATGGCATCACCGACTCAATGGACATGAGTTTGAGCAAGCTCTGGGAGCTGGTGATGGACAGGGAAGCCTGGCATGATATAGTTCATGAGGTCACATAGAGTCAGACACGACTGAGTGACTGAACTGAACTGACTGGACTTTGCCTTAAGAGCAATGTGAAGTCAGTAAAGGGATTTAGCAAGAGAAGTATAGACTTCACTATAGTGAAAGTTTAGACTTTCACTGAAAAATGATTCTTATATTTCACAGTGGAGAACAGGGCTAAATCAGGAGAATCAGGAACAAATGTGGAGTAGTTATTTCTATAGTCAAAGTAAGAGATGGTGATGGTTTAGAATGAAGGAGGGTCTGTAGACAGGGAGAAGACCACTAAAATGAATTGTTTGATGGAGAATTAAGGAGGGGGAAACATCAAGGATGATGACTAGGTTTTGTACCATAAGCAACTAGGTACCATTTCCAAGGCAGTTTTTTGGAGGAAGTTCTTGGAAAAAAGCATGAGTTGAGTTAGTTCTATGCATCTGGAGTATAGAAAAGTTCAGACAAGAGTAAGATCCTTCAACATTTTATCAGGCCCCTTTCATGCATCCAATACATCCCTTTTACCCCACCTCTTCCTCCAACCAAATCTGCTACAATCACCACTGTATCCCTTCTCATCCTAGCTCCAACCAGATATACACAGATCCAATTTGGTAGCACCTCTCCTAAGCCTTGAGCTTTCCTGGTGGCTCAGATGGTAAAGAATCTGCCTGCAGTGTGGAGACCTGGGTTTGATCCCTGGGTTGGGAAGATCCCCTGGAGAAGGGAATAGCTACCCACTCAAGTATTCTTGCCTGGAGAATTCTGTGGACAGAAGGAGCCTTGTGGGCTACAGTCCATGGGGTTGCAAAGAGCCAGACATGACTGAGCGACTATCACTTTCACTCCTAGGCCTTAGCCCTGTATCTCTTGGTGGCCGCCTGAGGCTTGTATATGGAACCCCCCAGAATGTGAGGGAGTGAACTCCTGTGATGCCATCCTTGATCAATGGGGATTGAAGTTGATGAATAAATGCTTATTTTTATTTTCCCCTGGGTGGACAGATCTGAGCTGCATTTTACAAGGCTGCTCAGATGATCTCAGAAGGATCTAGCACCAGTGGCCTCTGCGGAAGTGGTCAACTTGATAAATCAGCCTTCTGCTGGCTTTTCCTCCTTCCCTGTCTTGCTTGCCCTATGCATTTCTGCCACTGCCTGGAATAACTTTCAAATAAACTACAAACCTTTGTTTCATTCTGCTTTTGGAGGAACCTAGGATAAGATAGGAGTTATCAGTGAGTAAATGGTAATTCAATTGCCAAGAGTAGATACGATCACAGAAAGAGAGAAAGGAAAGGGTAAGCAGGCTTCAAAAATCTAATATTTACTGATTGGATAGAATGGATAAAGAAAATGAAGAAGAGAATCCAAAGAGGAGGGAGAAACAGCGATAGAGAAACAAGGGGAGAGAGAAAAAAACAGAAAGGAAGAGATGGCAAGGAAGTCACAGAAGGGGGTACCAAAGGGAGGGAGTGGTCAGTTTTGTCAAATGCTCCTCAGATCTAGAAATATGAAGACCAAACTTGTACAGAAGATTTGGCATCGTGGAGGCTTTTGGTGCTCATAGCTGGGACCAGCCTTTTTTTTTTTTTTTTTTTTTTATAAAACACCTGTTTAAAAGAATGCATGGAACTGAATCAAAGAGCTTCTCAGATTGAAACTCTTGGTATTGATAAGCTGCATACGCAGATGAGCAAGGGGGCTTAAACACCCCAGGAAACACAGCATGGTGGGAGAGCTGTTTTTGACAGCTTTTGGCACCACAGTGCTTGGTTCCAGTTGACGGATACTTGAGAGGCTGGACTGATGAGTTTACTGCTGATTTAGACATTTCCCAGGATACATTCACCAACACCTGTGCCAAATTTATGACAATTTTTAACTTAGTTGTCATCTTTGATCTTGTAAACATATGACAGAGTTCTCATCTGCGAGAGATTAACCTGAAATTGAATCTCCAATTCTATCTTAAGGTGAATCTTGTACAGCTTTTGTCATATAAAAAGCATTTTGTGGAAATTTACTTGATATTTAAACTACTCCCCAGTTTAAGTAGTTGTTGACACTAAACATTTTCTGTAAGAGCAAAGAGAGAATATTTGCTAGAATTCCTCCATCCATGTGTTTTATAGCAAAGTGACTTAAAATTCTAGATTGGCACCACCACAAAAATGTCAACTTTTCCTTCCTAAGAAAATCCTTCTTGTCTATCATCCCTACCTAGTCACTGTAATTTTTCCCTGACTCCTACACACAGCTGGCAGAGAACTTAGTTGAAAGGTTCATACAAATGCAGACATATTTTGAAATATAAGATTTCTCAGTGTTTAAAGAGAGGAAGAGCTCAATATTATATTCTAAGACTCTGGTTATAACTTTTGATGGAATATAATGCTAATAAAGAAAAATAAAGTTTGGAGAAAGAGAAATTATTTTGTGTTTCACAGAAAATTTCAATGATGTTATTCAACTCTTGAATTGAAATTCTTTAGTCCCGCATGGAAAGATGATCAAGCATCTGTAGCCAAAAACAAACAAAAAAACCAAACAGCTAACATTCTAACATTTACTGTGTGCCTAGCACGGTTTGGGCTTCCCTTGTGGCTCAGCTGGTAAAGAATCCATCTGCAATGTAGGAAACCTGGGTTTGATCCCTGGGTTGAGAAGATTCCCTGGAGAAGGGAAAGGCTACCCACTCAGTATTCTGGACTGGAGAATTCCATGGACGGTATAGTCCATGGGGTCGCAAAGAGTCAGGCACGACTGAGCTACTTTTCACACTTTCACTAGCATGGTTTTAATGCATAACTTTTCCTGAGTCTAATTTTTTAAAATAATTACATAAAGTAAGTTTCATTCTATTTCATCAGTAGGGAGACTGAGATTCAAGAAATTAAATTTAAGAAATTAAATTAAATTTAATTTAAGAAGTTAAATTACATTTAGAAAATTTAAGTAAATTTCCCATTTGAGCAGAACTAAAAAGTAACAGAACCAGGATCCAAATTCTGATAGCCTTGCCTCAAGTCCATGCTCTAAACCCTAAGAGTGTGCTCAGTTGCTTCAGTTGTGTTTAACTCTTTGCAGCCCCATGGACTGTAGCCCACCAGACTCCTCTGTCCATGGGGATTCTCCAGGCAAGAATACTGGAGCGGGTTGCCATTTCCTTCTCCAAAACCCTAAGTGTAGGCCTTCTCTAAAAATATAATGAAGCAAACAGGCCATTTAACTCCTCCTTTATGTATGGGAACTTTCTGGTATTCATATTCTTACATATCCAAAGTAAGCAGTCACAAGTAAGAGAAGTTCAGAAGTTCAGTACCAGTCTAAGGTAGTCCATCACTAAACACATGGAACATAAGATCCAGTGAGACTATTGACTGATGGTTAATTATAGCGGGTATCAAATCTACATGACACCACAATCAATAGACTAGAAAATCAAACTTCATAGTGTGAAATGCGCCCTTCTCATGTCATTCTTCATCGGATTTCAAAGCCTCCAGCGAAAGGGAGACTTTACACAGACAAGAATCCAAAAGAAGAGGAGGCATTACAATCTGAAAGAGGAGTGTTTGCTTCTGCCCTTCTAGCACTGCTGTGGAAAACAGTCCTGTCTAGACGCTGACTGCTCTGAGCCACCACCCTGGGGTGCTGGGCAAAGCCTCTTCATTGCGTCTCCCTCTGCTTCTTATCATAATGTTAATGTGAGAAGGCAGTTTAAAATGTGTCTGAAATTGAAAAACAGTTTTGAATAATTAAAATTCATCTATACTGAAGTTTGGGACTTTCCAGGTGGTGACAGTGGTAAAGAACCAGCTTGCCAATGCAGGAGATGCAAGAGACACGAGTTCAATCCCTGGGTCAGGAAGATCCCCTGGAGAAGGTCGTGGCAACCCACTCCAGTATCCTTGCCTGGAGAGTCCCATGGACAGAGGAGCCTTGGCAGGCTGCAGTCCATAGGGTCGCACAGAGTTGGACACGACTGAAGTGACTTAACAGGCAGGCATACGGAAGTTTAAAAAAGAAGGGAAAAGGAACTTTTCATATTCAAAAAAACTAACATATAATACAAAGAAGATTTAACTGAACACAACTAGTGGGGTCTCCCAGGAAAAAAAGTCATAGTGAACATCTCTACCTGTTTTCCTGTGCTTTACAAAGTCAGAGATTTCTGCAACAAAATAACATTTTCTTCTGTGCCTTCAAAATCTGTTTCTTGAACATATTTTGCTTCAATGAATGGTATGATCTTCAAAATGGCTTATACAAAAGGCATTCGTTTTTTAGGTATAGCCATGGCTACAAATCCCAGCTAAACATTTATGCAAACATTTTATTTTAGACAACATTTAGAGCTTCAGTATTCTCGCATGCAAAATAAAAATAACAGCATGCACTTTATAAAGGTAGTAAAGACCACATATGTGAGAGTATTCGCATGATGACTGTCACATAAGAAAGACTTAAAAACAGTGATTACATCTCAAAGTCAATTCTTCACACACCAATTCACTGCTGTTGCTAAGTCACTTCAGTCGTGTCCGACTCTGTGCGACCCCATAGACGGCAGCCCACCAGGCTCCCCCGTTCCTGGGATTCTCCAGGCAAGAACACTGGAGTGGGTTGCCATTTCCTTCTCCAATACATGAAAGTGAAAAGTGAAAATGAAGTTGCTCAGTCGTGACCAATTCACTAGATTCAATAAATCGCTTTGTCATTCAAAAGATGTCATTCAGTGACCCCCATGTGTAATCAAGACTCTCTGCAGGAGTCTTAGGAATAATTGAAATTGATGGACCTTGGAACATTTAAGCCCCACACCTCCACTAGGCAACAACGAAGAGAATTATCTGCTTAAGATGCTCTCCTTGGCCTAAAATGCTGGTTTAGTGATCACAGAGGGACACGGGAAGTCCATTGGCAGGTGGGCAAGGATATTCGTCCTCTTTTGAAAGTTCCAGACAGTGGGATTACTGATTCTTGCCTCTAAATATGCCGTGTGCTGGCTGACCTCTTAGAGAGCAGAAGCAATCTCGTGAGGGAACCTTTATAAACACATTTAGCCTGCTCAGGTCATGGTGACAACACTTCTAGGGCACCGGACCTACATGCTTCAGGGCTGGGCTGAAAGCTACTGACTGAGCATTTAGGATGCATTCCTTTCAGAATGTGTGGGACTTAAACATGTTAAGATGGTTCTCTATTCTTTGGAATGCAAGAACAAAATAGTCTTAAGAATCTGGGCCATTCTGAAAGTTCTATTACTGCATTAGGTTGAAACTTGGGCATAGGGATGATAAGAAGTATATTTATTTCATTAAAAAAATGTATAAAAACAAATTTCTCCATTTTCAACTGGTTTCTGGAGTAGTACAACTTAGAAACTGTATTTTTTATTTTAGCCAAGAAAAGGCAAATGAAAAGTTTGCCTATAACTATCTCCTATCAGAGTTTCCTGTGTGGCTCAGTAATCTTCTGGCATGAAAGAAAGGTCAAATCCATTAAAGCATCATCTTAGAAAGAAGATGATATTGTCAGATACAGAAACTATTTCCTGGGACTTAGTTGTTCCTTGGTAATGTCTATTTAACATTCTGCATGTGTGTATGCGTGCATCAAAACATAAGTATCAGCAGCTTGCATGTGTCACCTTGATAGTCTTGAAATAAAGTAAGAATAGAGTAAGATTAGAGAAAGGAAGAGATGTACCACAGTTTCTGGGCTGAGATATGTGAAATAGCTCTCTCTATCCCTTAACCATCTCAGAGGAGATGTGGTGAACACAGCAAAGTAAAGATTTTTAGGCTACAGTGTCTAAGAATAATGAGAAGAGAGTAGTCTGAAGGGGGGGGAAGTAGCTATTGAAAAGTTGAATGTTTTATGTCAATGTAGATGCCTTTAGCTTGAAATAAGGAAAATTTCCCTAAAAAATATATACTGCTATTTACAACTTTTATCTTCTTGAACAAGTTTCCTGAAATAGTAAAATCATACTTGTGAGAACAGTTCAACAGTACAATTCTGCAATGACATATAGTAAACTATATGTGTGTAGATGGTTTTGGTTATCAAACACATTTAAATTTTCTAAGAGTCCAGATTCAATTAGGACTAAGGATGTCCTAGTGGCTCAGACGGTAAAGAATCTGCCTGCAATGCAGGAGACCTAGGTTCGATCCCAAGGTCAGGAAGATCCCCTGGAGAAGGAAATGGCTATCTACTCCAGTGTTCTTGCCTTGAGAATTCCATTGACAGAGGAGACTGGAAGGCTACAGTCCATGGGTCACAAAGAGTCAGACATGACTAAGTGACTAACACACACACACACTCAAGGTTTCCAAAATTGGGTTAATGACAAAGCTTAAAGGAATTATATAACTTGTTTAAATCCAATTAGTTTTAGAGCCAATATTTTCACCAAGGCTACCATGTTCTTTCTCCTCCATGTTTCCCCCTCTGTAGAAATTCTTGTTATGGTCCTGTCACCACAAGGTACAGTGAAAGGTCTAGTCCATATTGAATTAATCTGATATTTTGTTACAAATTTCTAGTACAACTACTTTTGTAAAATATTACACTTGGATAGTAGAGTACCCTGGTTGGTGCAATCATGAGGTACTTATTTATAATAAATATCCCACCCAGCTCCAAAAACAGATCTAAGGTTTCTCAGGTATGCCTAACACCTGTGGAAAGGGCCTTGTGATTCATTTACATTGGATCACAGAGTCTAGTACAACAACTTGTACATGCTAGGATAGATAAGATAAAATACTTTTAGCAAATAAAGTACAATGAAGGTAACTTCAATAGTTGAATTCTTTAATTAATGAGCTTCAAGGGTCTCTTAATTATGATGCTCTGGGCTTTTCAGATGTCTCAGTTGTAAAGAATCCACCTGCCAACGCAGGAGACATGGGTTCAATCCCTGGGTTGGGAAAAGGAAATGGCTACCCACTCCAGTATTCTTGCCTGGAGAATCCCATGGACAGAGGAGCCTGGTGGGCTACAGTCCATGGGGCTGCAAAGAGTCAGACATGATGGAATAATCAACAATTATGGTGTTTTATTTCAGGTTTTTGTCCTCCAGACTGCATCTACCCTCATCTAAATTAATGAACAAAATAGAACATGAAATTCTGGAGGAATGAATTTTACAAATGTTCTTTCAATAGTTGCAGGAAATCACTGTGATTGAATTACCAGACAGCATAAAGTTAGGAAGAAGAAGGAACACTCTGTTTTGGAAAATACGGTTTCTCACTTCTGTGGCTTACTTTTTATCACTTCTTTTATGTTAGTTTCACTCTCATTTTCTATAGCTCCTCTTTGAAACTCATATTGTCTTCACAGGAATGAGATTTCCTTCTTCAGGATTCTGGGAAAGCAAGCTTCTAAATCCACTTGTATAAATACTGCAAACCTTAATTTCTAACTATTATCACATCTCTTCCCTATTACTTCTCTAATGTAATCACTTCTTCTAGGTAAATCTGATATTCCCTCTATTCTCTCACCTTTAAAGTTAATTTGCTTCTTTGAAAAAAAAAAAGAATAACAGATGATTTCTTTTTTATTTTATTTCTTCTTAAATCTATTAAAGAACATCCTTGGTAAGTTAAAATTAAAGCCTCTTCCTTCAAATACCTCCATAAATTGTCCTAGAAGTCACCTGGATGAGGATAGGCAGAGTTCCTTCAGGATTTTCTTCCTTCCACAAATTCATCATCATCCTGCAAGCCAGGGTCATTTTTACATTTTAAAAATGAATTTCACTTCTGCTTCAGAAGATAAAGTAGACATAGTTCTCCCTATTCCTCTTGCTAAGTACAACTAAAAACCTTAGAAATGTATATAAAACAAGAATAAGGAGGCTCTCAAGGTTGGAGAGAAGAAAACTTGGAGCCCAATCAGTAATATGGTGGTGAATTTCCAGAGTTTTCCTTTTGTCTCACATACCCTAGACTGACTTCCAAAGAAGTCAGAATCCTGGAAACCCTCGAGCAGAGATGAAAAGAAAAGCAAATCAAAGACACCAAGGAGAGCCTACTTTCTCCAGCTGAAGAACCAGGAGTAGGCCTCCTAGAAAGACAGAATACTTTCAGACAATAATTGCTCTTCTTCAGCCAAATGCCACAGATTAAAAAAAAAGAAAGAAGAAAAACAACTGAAGGCCAAGGTGGAGAAATTAGATTTCTACCTTCAGCAAACTCTAACAAGGCACCCCTACACCCTGCATAGAAGTGTCACAAAAGCCAAGCTGGAAGCTATGACATTCTCACAAGGTAATAACAAAATAGACCCACCTTGCGATGGTTCAGAGGCTGCATAATGGAGAGTCAGAACTTTCACTACCATTCACTGATAATGTGATAACAAGGGATTATTATCAGTGTTAATGAGGTGATACCCTTCCTATGGTTTCAGTGAAGGCCATAAGAGAAGCAGCTCTGCTCCACCTTCCAGACAGAATGGTACCAGTTGACGACTGATGTGGGTGAGCATGGAGGCCTGAACTCCTAGCCCCATCTGAAAAAAAAAGTCTAAACTGAGCCTCAGGGAATAGTGAGACTATAACAAAGCATCTATCAGGATCCCAGAAGAGGCAGAGAAATAAGACAAAGGTTAAAAAAAAAAAAAGTGCTCAAATTTCCCAAATTTGGCAAAAGACATAAACTCACAGATTTAAGAAGCTGAGTAAATATCAAAAGTAAAAGTACAAAGAAATCCACATCAAGACAAATCCTGGTCAAACTTTTGAAGACTAAATTCAAACCAAAAAATCTCAAAAGTAGCAAGAAGAGAACGATACATTACCCATAGAAGAAAACAATTGGAATGGAAGCGCATTTCTCTTTGAAAACCACAGAGGCCAAAAAGAAGGAAACTGCTTGATATTTTCAAGAGCTGAAAGAAAAAGTACTGCTGACAAAGAGTTCCATATCCAGCAAAAATATCTTTCAAAAAGAAAGAGGAAATCAAGCAGTCTCAGATGAAAATACTGAAGAATCAGTCACTGGTAGACAAACCATAAAAGAATGATTAAAGGAAGAACTCTAAAGCAGAAAAGAAATGGTAAAAGAAGGACTCATGAAATAACAGAAAGAACAGAAGAATGGAAAGAGAGAAAGTATGAGTAAATTGATATTCTTTCTCCTCTTGAGTTTTCTCAAGTATATTTCACAGCTGAAGAATAAATTATAACATAGTCTAATGCAGTTCTCAATAAATATACAGGAAACATTTAGACAACTCTACTACACAAATTGGGCTTCCCTTGTAGCTCAGCTGGTAAAGAATCTTCCTGCAATGAAGGAGACCCTGGTTGGATTCTTGAGTTGGCAAAATCCCCTGGAGAAGGGACAGGCTATTCACTTCAGTATTCTTGGATTTCCCTGGTGGCTCAGATGGTAAAGAATCTGCCTGCAATGCAGGATACCTGGGTTCAATCCCTCAGTTGGGAAGATTCCCTGGAGGAGGGCATGGCAACCCACTCTACTATTCTTGCCTAGAAAATACCCATGGATTTAGAGGAACCTGGTAGGCCATAGCCCATGGGGTTGCAAAGAGTCAGACATGACTGAGCAACTAAGCACAGCACAGCACTACACAAATTATACAAATTGATAAACATGATAAAATCATATAGAAATAAATATTCAAAGATAAGAGTGCATATAAAACTGGGAAAAATCTAAGATTAAAATTAGATCAATTAACTGTTTGCGATATTGTACAGTAACTTTTGCAAGATATTATCATTGCAGAATTGGGTGAAAGATACATGTCATCTTTGCATTATTTATTGCAATGGCTTGTGAACCTACAATTATCCCCAAATAAAAGTTTTAATAACAATGCATTCCTGAAATGGAAATTTATAAGAACAAGCCCCCAGAAACAAAGGCAGATATCTATAGAAATAAAAATAGAAATATTAGACAGAAAACACTTTTTAGCTGTGTATACTAATAGAAACTGGTAGGCAATCAATCAACCAGTCAATCAGTAAATAAGTCATCTAGAAAAGATAGCAAGATCTCATTACATGGTCACAATTTGACTCACTTAGAGTCCATGGTAGGGTTCTGATGTTTGCAAGTTCAAAGTCTTCACTTTAATCAAAGTACACCACATTCATCCATCTCTGAAGACTGACTTTATTAATTCAACTGATAAGAGACTAATACTTACATAAGCAGGAACACTTGGATGCTCTTTTCTTTGCTGACCCTCACTCCTCAATTCCCCTCCTTTTTTTTTTGGACATTCCTCATTCAAGGTCCTCCAATTAGAACACTCCACCCAAGTAACCATGCATTTTTCGTAAGGACCATACATTCAAGCCTTCTCTGAAGAAAGTAAAAATTTTCCCAGTAATTTAACTTTGACTCTACCCTTTATAAAACAGCAACCTCTGCATTATTCTTACCAAGAACACTCGTTTCCTTCCTGAGATTGACCTGTATTATAAAGTCTACAACACTGTATAAATATCTCCCTCTTTGGCATCCAGTACAAGTTCACTAGGTAGTTTATTTTTAATTTCACAGTAGAGAGGAGATATAGAAGAACGTATCTGAATCTCTGACATTCCTTGCTCCTTCACTGCTGAGCCTTACCTTGGTTTGATCTCTTTCCCTATCTAAGTACTTCTTTTGCATACTGTTCATAATTGCAATTAATTAGTTATAGATGCAACAATTGTTTCAATCATGTCGTGCTTTATTTCATGCTGGACTCTAAGATCCTTAAGGACAGGGACCACATCTGTCTTGCATGTCCATCTGTTCCCAATGCCTATCACAGGCAAATAGTAGGAACTCAATAAGTATTTGTCAAGTGAGTGGATGGATAGAGAGGAAGAAGAGAAGTGACTTAAAGTTTCTGTGTCTAGTGTTTTTATATGTAAAATGGAGATGTTGTGAAGATTAAATGCGATACCATTATGCATACAGAAGTTTTCAGGGCTCTTCCGTCTTTCTTCCCTATCCGTTCATCCATCATCCAGCTATATATTTAATCCATATCATAGAACACAAGGGGATGATTAAGATCTACTGAAGGTTAAAAGTAACTAGACTAGACCTCGCTTATAAAAGAGTCTTAGCATAATTTGTATAAGAATGTAGTAACATCCTTACCATAGTAAACTTCTAAAATATAAAAAGAATAAAGAGGAACCAAAGAATTTCCCATGGTACAGAAACAATTGCTGTTAAAATTCTAATAGATTTGTTTCAATCCTTTATTTATGAATAAAGTTGATTAAAATATCAAATGGCAAGAACATTAAGAAGCAAGCTCTGAAATAAGCCCTCAAGTAGATAAAGTAAACTCTCAGGGTTAATGAATAAATTGATCTTAATTAAAATATTTAGTAGGTATAATATATTTTAAATAATATTTTCCAATTACAAAATTGACCTCTATTTTTTATAAGGTAATTGTAAAATATGAAAAAATTTTAAAAATATAAAATTTTCCATAATTTCACTGCAAATTTTTTCTGTACTTCTGTTTCAACACTTTTTCAGATACATATTATAAATAGTGCATTTCCTAAGTATATAGAATATTTAATATTTGTTATAATCTAAGATAAATATGAGGAGGGTATAGCAACCCACTTGAGTGTTCTTGCCTGGAGAATCCCATGGACAGAGAAGCCTGGTGGGCTACAGTCCACAGGGTTGCAAAGAGTTGAACAGGACTGAAGTGACTTAGTACACAACACACACGCACAAGATAAATATAATGCATAATTACAGATGTTTACCCAGCTATTAAAAATCTATGTAACCATTTCATATGAAGAATAATCTACTGTTTTAACATTCTATAAGTAAGATAACTTTTTATATTGCTGAATATTTGTTATGCATAATTTTTCAATATTACAATGTTATAAGGGTAAATTTTAGTCTTTTTTCTTTATCTATGAATTCTTCCTTGAAAGAGACTCATATTTTAAATGTGAACTATTTTTTTCACTTCATTTAATAAAAATATATGGTTTTTATGAGTTTAATATTATAGATGTGTCTAAAAGTACAAAGTGAAAGTGAAAGTCACTCAATTGTGTCCAACTCTTTGAGACCCCATGGACTTCAGCACACCAGGCTCCTCTGTCCATGGAATTTTCTAGCCAACCATACTGGAGTGGATTGCCATTCCCTTCTCCAGGGGATCTTCCCAACCCAGGAATCAAAATTGGGTCTCCTGCACTGCAGGCAGATTCTTTACCATCTGAGCCACCAGGGAAGCCCATAAAAGTATAAAGCTTTGTATAAATATTCTAATCTGGTATGCACCCTTCTAGATTTTATATGCTTTCCATGTTGTTTCATGCCTGATTCTTACTTAACACTGAAATGCACAGAGGAAGGCAACAACAGAACTTATTGGGAAAGTCTTGGGGGAGGATATTTATCCATCTCTCTATCTGTCTATACTCACATTTTATGCTAATGATACAAGTATGTACTTTCTATCTATGAAAACCGGTGCTCTGATTTTATCTTTATAAACTTTCTCAGTGACTTTCTTAGCAGAAATACTAAGTTGAGTTAGTTTTTCCTCATGGAAGATCATATTTTGAGTTCATGAGGCAGGAAAGAAATTAAGCTATTAAGAGGATTTTCTTTCTTGTTCAAAATATCAATATGAATAATCATTATTCTAAAACACTCTTCCTTCTCTTCAAAAAAATTCAGTGTACATTTTTATTAAACAAAGGATGATCTTAGACAAAACATCTCTTCTGTCACTACCTACATTGACAATGTTTTGTGTTTATGTTTGTTTCAATCATTTCCTCTTAGTCATACATGATTAAAAGATCTGTCTATTATTATTATTATTTCCAAGATATTATATTTGGAGGACTCTCTTTTCACTACAATCTGTGGGATTTTTAACTATGAATTTACTGGATTTTCTGTTTGTCTAGTGTGTGATCAGTTTTTTTTTGTTTGTCATGAATATTTCAAAATAAAGTATATTTCTTGGGTATGGAGTCAATGTGTATTGAAACTCTTTTATATTTGCACCTTTTATATTTGTCAACTGCAGCCATTACATTCAAAAAAATATAAATTAAATCTTCCAGTCTGGTTGTGGTTTGGTTGAATCTAAGAAAACATATATCTAAATAGATAATATCAGTGGATATCTGCTTTGATTATTATGCCCTGTGTTTATTGAGAACAAGTCACTTTTCTGAATCATTACTGTGTTTTTAGTATTATATTTGGCAAAGGAACTGAGTTCAAAATCTATCTTCTCGGTTGTTAGAATTTCAGACAATTTGCTTAAGCCCTTTGTAATTTCCTCATTGGTGAAATCAAAGTAATAATAGTCTTTAACAGACTGCTGTAAGGAGCAAATTAAAGTCAATAATGTAAAAGTTTTTTTAAGTCGTTTTGTTTTCAAATATGAAATATTATTTTTATTATTACTTTGTAAGTTTTAGACCTGTGACTAATATGTCTCTTAGACTGTCATTGCAAGGATGAAATAAGCAAAATACAAATTTTGAAAAATTGTTTTTAAATTTATTCTACTGTATGAAGTATTTGCTATGAACCTGGACCAAAACTGTGAAGGCCATTTTCTTATAACTTTTCACAAAAGCTCACTAATAAATGGATGCTAACTCTTTAGCTTTCTTAGAAAATTATTTTATTCATCAGAGCATTACAGAAGAAGAGATGAAATGCCATTCTTGAGTTTAGGAATATATTCTGCTATTTTTCACAGCTAGAACATGGAATGTGAATCCTCTTCAAAGTTCATTTTATCCCCTAAATTAACTTTAGTGTATTTGTTTTAGAACATTATGCTCTTATATGTGAGTCAAGGGGCATATGGTCTCTTTATTGGAAAATAAAGAACAGATGTGTGGTTTAGATAAGTACACATAAACATGTGAAGGTCAATGGCAGGTGACTCAGTGTTTTTACCATGTTGTGGAAGAGATGTGAATAATTTCCTTAGAGGAAATGTAATCCTTGATATAGTGACATTAAAAAACCATTATTTATTTTATTAGATAAGCATTAAAAGATCTAATAAAAAGACAGGTTTCTTCAAGTTGTTGAAATTCTCTGGAAGCCTGGGTGATGAATTTAAGAAAATGTTCTGAAAGCCAATCCAAGTACCGAACACATATGTCAACAAAGACTCACATTCACTAAGAATAGCATCTTCTTTAATATACCTTCCCTTTAATTTCTTTGAATATTCATTTCACTTGGCATGAGAAACCTGTGGGTAACTTGGCTCAGTAGGGTGTTTTACTTTAAATATTAAAACCCTTTATTGGAATCCCTTGAAATCAAAGGAAAGAATGTAACTTTGAATAGCAAAAAAAGGAACTTTAAGTTTTTGAAAACTGTTGACATCTCTTTTTGTAATTTTGTCTTTCTTTGTTAGAATTTTCCATTTTGGCCAGTTCAGAAGTTTGCTGAAAAACAGAGTCAGTCTTAAATCTGGAAAGCTGCACTGATTTTGCCTTCAGAGTGGGTTACACTTATGTTCTCTCAATGGAGGCCAAATCTTTTTCTGGCTCCATATTTTTTCCCACAACTTTAGGAAGCTAGTTCAGACTTGAAATCCTTGAACCTAGACTCCAGATACATCTTTCTAATTAGTTTCCCATGTATCAATTTCCAACTACATCAAATAATAATAATAATACAAAAGTAGCAAGCATGTCCTCAGAGTCAACTATTCTCTTACTTCTCATTAATGCATGCATTTATTAACTAATTTAATAATTCATCACTTATCATGTATGTGTTAAGAATCCTGCCATGCGCCTGGAGAAATGGAGATAGTATTACTTAAAAGACCTGTTTGGGGGCCCTGGAGAATCTCAGATTATGGTGCATAAGAGAGATGTACATAAATTATTACAAAATAATGCAAGAAGGAATGAAATGAATGTTTCCCCAGGGATTAAGAGAGCACCATAGAGGAAATGCAGATTTATATCTACTTTGGTAGTCATTATATTCTAGCACCTGGAACACTAAAAGCTGTGGCATTTGGTGAATATATGACAAACCCATGGACAAATGGATGGATGCATAGATGGATGGAAGGGTCAAGAATATCCTTTTAGAAGAAAAATCAATTCACTTGTGGACTGAAAACTATAAAGGTATACATGAAAGAGACACTTCCAGGTGGGTGGCATGATACAGAGAAATCAAAGATCTTTGGTATGTTCAGGGCACAGACAAATAGCTCGGTGTGATGGAGAAGAATGTTTAGCAAAATGACAGAGAATGAGATTGGGGTGCTAAAAGAAACTGGAGCATGAAAGGCTTTTCCAACATCATCAATAAATGTGGTTTTGGTGAGTAATAAAAAATACTAAAGATTTTAAGTAAGAAATTGACATGATCTGATTTGCTGGGTGTGGACAGAGCTACAGAGAAGCAAAATTTTTGAGAGTTGTAGCCACAGAATGGTTGACATTACTATTCTGGAATTCAGGTTGATAAAATACACTCTTTCCCCATTTTTAATTGCTTAGGGATTCCAATAACCTTGAGAGGAAGGATAGCATAGTGGCTTAGATCAATTATACTGGAACTAGACTGCATAGGCTTAAATCCTGGTTCAGCCCCTTACCAATTGTGTGACTTTAAACAAGTTGCTGAGCCTCTCTGGGCATCAGTTTCTTTGAATGAAAATGAGGATGGCAATAGCAGTGCTTGTGTTGGAAAGTTCATTATTATGAGGATTAAACAAATTTGTCTCTAAAGTGCTTGGAAAAGTGGAAGTAGAGGTTGTTAAATTTGTTACATTTAAACCTTGTATCAGTTCAGTTTAGTCACTCAGTACTGTTCGACTCTTTGCAACCCCATGGACTGCAGCATGCATGGCTTCCCTGTCCATCAACTCCCGAAGCTTGCTCAAACTCATGTCCATCAAGTCGGTGAAGTCATCCAACCATCTCATCCTCTGTCGTCCCCTTCTCCTCCTGCTTTCAATCTTTTCCAATACCAGGGTCTTATCCGATGAGTCAGCTCTTCCCATCAGGTGGTCAGAGTACTGGAGCTTCAGCTTCAACATCAGTGCCTCCAATGAATATTCAGGACTGATTTCCTTTAGGATGGACTGGTTGGATCTCCTTGCAGTTCAAGAGACTCTCAAGAGTCTTCTCCAACACCACAGTTCAAAAGCATCAATTCTTTGGTGCTCAGCTTTCTGTATGGTCCAACACTCACATCCATACATGACTATTGGAAAAAACCATAGCTTTGACTAAATGGACCTTTGTTGGTAAAATATGTCTCTGCTTCTTAATATGCTGTCTAGGTTGGTCATAGCTTTTCTTCCAAGTGTCTTTTAATTTCATGGCTGCAGTCACCATCTGCAGTGATTTTGGTGCCCCCCAAAATAAAGTCTGTTGCTGCTTCCATTGTTTCCACATCTATTTGCCATGAAGTGATGGGCCAGACCAAGATCTTAGTTTTTTTGAATGTTGAGTTTTAAGCCAGCTTTTTCATTCTTCTCTTTCACTTTCATCAAGAGGTTCTTTAGTTCTTCTTTGCTTTCTGCCATAAGGGTGGTGTCATCTGCATATCTGAGGTTATTGATATTTCTCCTGGCAATCTTGATTCCAGCTTGTGCTTCATCCAGTCTGGCATTTCTCATGATGTACTCCGTATATAAGTTACATAAATAGGGTGACTATATACAGCCTTGATGTACTTCTTTCCCAATCTGGAACCACTCCTTTGCTCCATGTCTGGTTCTACCAGTTGTTTCTTGACCTGCACACAGATTTCTCAGGAAGCAGGTCAGGTGATCTGGTGTCCTCATCTCTTTAAGAATTTTCCACAGTTTGTTGTGATCCACAAAGTCAAAAGCTTTGGCATAGTCAATAAAGCAGAAGTAAATGTTTTTCTGGAACTCTGTTGCTTTTTGTAAGATCCAATGGATGTTGGCAATTTAATCTCTGGTTCCTCTGCCTTTTCTAAATTCAGCTTGAACATCTGGAATTTCTTGGTTCACATACTATTGAAGCCTGGCTTGGAGAATTTTGAGCATTACTTCGCTAGCATGTGAAATGAATGCAATTGTGCAGTCATTTGAACATTCTTTGGCATTGCCTTTCTTTGTGATTGGAATGAAAATTGGCCTTTTCTAGTCCTGTGGCCACTGCTGAGTTTTCCAAAGTTGCTGGCATACTGAGTGCAGCACTTTCACAGCATCATCTTTTAGGATTTGAAATAGCTCAACTGGAATTCCATCACCTCCACTAGCTTTATTCATATTGATGCTACCTAAGGCCCACTTGACTTCACATTCCAGAATGTCTGGCTCTAGGTGAGTGATCACACCATCATGGTTTTCTGAGTCATTCAGATCTTTTTTGTATAGTTCTTCAGTGTATTCTTGCCACCTCTTCTCAATATCTTCTGCTTCTGTTAGGTCCATACCATTTCTGTCCTTTATTGTGCCCATCTTTGCATGAAATATTCCCTTTGTATCTCTAATTTTCTTGAAGAGACCTCTAGTCTTTCCCATTCTATTGTTTTCTTCTATTTCTTTGCATTGATCACGGAGGAAGGCTTTCTTTTCTCTCCCTTTCTATTCTTTGGAACTCTGCATTCATGCGGGTATATCTTTACCTTTCTCCTTGGTCTTTTAATTCTCTTCTTTTCTCAGTTATTTGTAAGGCCTCCTCAGACAGCCATTTTGCCTTCTTGCGTTTCTTTTTCTTGGGGATCGTCTTGATCACTGCCTCCTCTACAATGTCATGAACCTCTGTCCATAGTTCCTCAGGCATTCTGTCTATCAAATCTAATCCCTTGAATCCATCTGTCACCTCCACTCTATAATCATAAGGGATTTGATTTAGGTCATACCTGAATGGTCTAATGGTTTTCCCTACTTTCTTCAATTTAAGTGAATTTGGCAATAAGGAGCTCATGATCTGAGCCACAGTCAGCTCCCAGTCTTGCTTTTGCTGACTATATAGAGCTTCTCCACCTTTGGCTGCAAAAAATATAATCAATCTGACTTCAGTATTGACCATCTGGTGGTGTCCATGTGTAGAGTCTTCTCTTGTGTTGTTGGAAGGGGGTGTTTGCTATGAGCAGTGTGTTCTCTTGGCAAAACTCTGTTAGTCTTTGACCTGCTTCATTCTGTACTCCAAGGCCAAACTTGCCTGCTACTCCAGGTAGCTCTTGCCTTCCTACTTTTGCATTCCAGGCCCTATGATGAGAAGGACATCTTTTTTGGTATTAGTTCTAGAAAGTCTTTTAGATCATCATAGAACCGTTCAACTTCAGCTTCCTCAGCATTAGTGGTTGGGGCATAGGCTTGGATTACTGTGATATGGGTTTGCCTTGGAAATGAAGAGATCGTTCTGTCTTTTTTGAGATTACATCCAAGTACTGCATTTCAGACTCTCTTACTGACTATGAGGGCTACTCCATTTCTCCTAAGGGATTCTTGCCCATAGTAGTAGATATAACGGTCAACTGAATTAAATTCGCCCATTCCAGTCCATTTTAGTTCACTGATTCCTAAAATGTCGATGTTCACTGTTGCCATCTCCTGCTGGACCACTTCCAATTTACTTTGATTCGTGGACCTAATATTCTAGGTTTCTGTGCAATATTGTTCTCTACAGCATCGGACTTTACTTCCATCTCCAGTTACATCCACAACTAGGTGTTGTCTTCGCTGTGGCTCCATCTCTTCACTCTATCTGGAGTTATTTCTCCACTCCTCTCCAGTAGGGAGAGGGAGTTCATCTTTCAGTATCATATCTTTTTGCATTTTCATACTGTTCATGGGGCTCTCAAGGCAAGAATACTAAAGTGGTTTGCCATTCCCTTCTCCAGTGGATCATGTTTTGTCAGAATTCTCTACCATGAGCCTTCCATTTTTGGTGGCCCTACACGGAATGGCTCATAGTTTCATTGAGTTAGACAAGGCTGTGATCCATGTGATCAGTTTGGTTAGTTTTCTGTGATTGTGGTTTTCATTCTGTCTACCCTCTGACTACCAAGGATAAGAGGCTCATGGAAGCTTCCTGATGGGAGAGATTGACCTTGTATGTTGATTCACAACTATTTTGTCTATATGGGCATGCTAAGTCACTTCAGTCATTTCCCTACTCTTTGTGACCCTATGGACTGCAGCCCACCAAGCTCCTGTGTCCCTGGGATTCTCCAGGAAAGAATATTGGAGTAGGTTGCCATGCCTTCCTTCCTCCAAGGTATCCTCCAGACCCAGAGATAGAACCTGCATCTCCTGCAGCTCCTGTATTGTAGGCAGATTCTTTACCACTGAGCCACCAGGAAAACCCATATTCTGCCAGGTTTCTCTGTCCATGGGAGCTCCCAGGCTAGAATACTGGAGTGCATTGCCATTTTTCGAGGTATCTTCCCAAACCAGGGATCAAACCCACATCTTCTGTATTGACAGGCAAATCTTTTTTTTTTTTTTTTTTTACACTGAGCCACCAGGGAAGTATTTTGTCTGAAGTATGCATATATATTTTGTTTTTCATTTCTGTAAAATTACACATATATGCTTTTTATTTCAGTGAACTGAAAGTTTTATCTCATTTTTACCCAAAGCTGATATTAAAATGGGTTGTGGGATAAACCAACCAGTAGGACTTATTAATACAAATATTTAGATGCTGAAGGTCATATTGAATACATCCTTCCACACTGAGCATGTAAAAGATCCAGAGAGAATTTGTGAGAATGATCTTAAGGAAAGTGTATTTGGTACGCAGTGAGCACTCACCACCTGGCTGGCTTCTCATTCTCTCTCCTTTCGCAGTCCCTTGGCACCTTGAGCTTTGCTCTGCAGAGGCCTGTTCCCCAGCATACCTCCACAGGATCCTTTCTTATGTGTTGTCCCTGTCGTGACCCTCAGGAGTAGTCATACATCCTCTGCTCTGATACATTTTTGGGGGCTCTATGTAAAACCCCTTTGCTCACTTCTGATGCTGGAGGTCCTGGCCAGCCTGTCTTTTGCCATTCTCAGTGTTAGTCATTCATTCATTTCCTACTCTTTGTGACTCCACGGACTGTAGCCAGCTAGCTCTTCTGTCCATGGAATTCTCCAGGCAAGAATACTGGAGTGGGTTGCCATTCATTTCTCTAAGGGATCTCCCCAACCCTGGGATAGAACCCAGGTCTCCTAGCATTGTAGGCAAATTCTTTACCACCTGAGCCACCAGGGAATTATAATTCTCAGGAAGAATTCAAACTCCAGGAGTGAAATCCCTCAACTGCTGGGAACACAGTGGAAGCTCTCAGATTGGTCCTGAGGAAGTTGAGATGAAGAAGGTTGCTCACTCTGTTTCTCCTCCTGGTCTTTGTCTGCATCTAGGAAATTGCCAGTAAAAGATCTCCAGCAATAGGGAAGGCTCCCGTCTCTAAGTCAGAAATTTGGTTTGAAGCTAGACCTGACACAGACTTAGCATGGAAATGGCTTATGAGAGCAAGCACCTCTCATCCCCCTACATCCCTTCGCTTCCCAATTTCCAAGCATAGGGCTGTGGGACCAGAAGTTAGGTGACTGAGTTGGGGAAGAAAATCAAAGCAGCTGGTAATCCATATCCCTGAACCCACTCCAACAGAAGTTGGAAGCATTAACTTCCATAGATGAGACTGGTCATTTTAAGTACAGAAATGAAACAACTGCATGACTTAATGAGATTTTAATCTTTGGTATGTGTCTACAAAGTCCTATAGCTGCCTTTTTCATGCCTCTGTGTGTGTGTGCTCAGAAGCTCAGTTGTGTCCAATTCTTGCGACCCCATGGACTGTAGCCAGCTAGGCGCTTCTGTTCAGGGATTTCCCAGGCAAGAATACTGGAGTGGGTTGCCATTTCTTACTCCAGGGTATCTTCCTGACCCAAGGATCAAGCCTAGGCAGGGGGAAATCTAGGTCACTGAGCATCAAGAGACCAGTGAGAAAAGGAAATAAATGTGGTCTGTGAAATGCATGCTATAAATTGTACTTGTTCTAAGTATCGGTTATAATTTTTTAATTCTGCCTTCTGTTTTATCCTTTTGCACATTTTACTCCAGATGAACCAACTCACTCTATCCACCACTCAGTAATTTTATTTCCACATCTTTTCTCATGCCTTCTCTTCCAACTGACATGAAAGCACTCATCACATTCCGGACCTCTAACAAACACCCCATTATTCTTATGATGCCAACAAACCCTTTGATCAGAGGTTCTCAAGCTGCTCTTTTGGATGAATTTCAGAGTCTTTGAATCCCTGAAGTTTTACCCCAATATTTAGGTGAATGTGTGCATGTACATTTTTCTTCTGGTGTCAGAATTTATAGCTAATACTAGATTCTTAAAAGAGGCCTAGGAGGAAAAGGTAAAGGAACATCTATCTTTATTTCTTTTCTCCTATAGCTGAAATAAATTCAAAATATGCATGTCCAGGTCTGTACAAAATTATGAATGAGGTGAAGTTTCCTTCTCTGAACTTACTACCCCTAAGGGATCTTTGGTCTTTCCTTCCACCTTTTGACTCTCTAGTAATAGGCAATATTAGTATCAGGCATATATTCTTTAAGTTACTGATGGACCTTTCCCCAGAAAATCTCACTGAAGCACTTCTTTCTCATAAATCCATTTCAAGATGTAGTAAACTTGGGTAAAGACTTTATTGGTTGTTAGTGGAGATTTCTTAACCCCTTAAGGTGCATTGTGTAGACTACGCCTAAGGCAATATATATATATATATATATATATATATATATATATATATTTGTTTTCAGATGTTAGTGTAAATATATACATACAGTTAGTTTTTTAATGTATGCATGTTGATTTCTTCGAGTCATACATGGTGTTTATTACAGAAAGTGTTAGTCACTCAGTTGTGTCCAACTCACTGTGACCCCCATGGACTGCAGCCAGCTAGGCTCCTCTGTCCATGGAGTTTTCCAGGCAAGAATACTGGAGTGGGTTGCCATTCCCTTCTCCAGGGATCTTCCCAGCCCAGGGATCAAACCCGGGTCTCTCGCATTGCAGGAAGTTTCTTTACAGAGGAACTGAGTCAATGTTTGCCTCTGAGTGTGTTGGTTGGTTTCTAGAAATTGAACCTAACGAATGCCCGTGGTTGTCTGATTTTCACTGATGATATGTCTGTCCATTTCTCTCTCTCTAGGCACTTCTTTGAGTTGTTATTTCAAAACTTTCATTCATTTGCTTCTTCTTTTAGCCTTTCTCTATGATTTTAATCATTTTTTCAGAGTTGGAGCAGTTATCCTTGGTGGCATTTGATTGTGAGTCAAAGTTATCACAATTCCCGAGGTACTTCAAGATCCAATTTCTATTTTCCCCCACAGAAAATTAAAGGAGGTAATCTCCCCCTCATTTAGCATCTAAATCTATTAGCTTCAACTCATAATTTTAAATAAATACCAATAAATATCTATTAATAAGGGGGAGAGTGTCTGGAGGAAAGAGAGTTGAAAATGGAAGTGTTACTTATAGATTTCCAGATGATTTTTCTGACTTTCTATGTCCTACACACGAGTGTGAAATTTATCCTGCTGAGAGAATTCACTTTCCAGAAACATACTCCTTCCTCTCCTGGAGAAAACTGTCTCTTTTGCTCCAGTGAGGATTCCTTTCAAATTCACAAATAAAACTTCCACACTGACAAGGTTTGGAAAAAATGAACCAATAAAAGAAACTTAAGGTGAAAGTAGAGAAAAAAGTTCTCTTTGAAGTATAATCAAATTTTGAGCCTCCATTTGAACTAACAGAAACTGTCCTTTGATCTGTTAAATCAATGTTTAAAAAAGATAACTTGGGTAAGTGCAGTAATTGGTGTCTTATCACTAGTCAGGTGACAGATTTGACAGGATTGGTTTAGGGGACACAAGCCTGAGCAAATAAAAGTGGTAAAAATAAGGTTTTCAAGGTGACTTAATGTTGCACAGCACTTTTTAAGAAGTACACCTACTGAGGAGTGTGACTGTGTGGGACCCCACTGAGCTGGTTTGGCTCTGTGTTTATTTCTGAACCCCCTGCCTTCTTGGTAGGTATATACCTTTCATCTGGCTTTTGGGAACAGTGCATGCCAGTGCTTAGTCACTCAGTCATGTCCAACTCTTTGTGACCCCTGGACTGTAGTCAGTCAGGCTCCTTTACCCATATTTTCCAAGCAAGAATACTCCTGACCCAGGGATTGAACTCAGGTCTTCTGCATTGCAGGCCGATTCTTTACCATCTGAGCTACCAAGGACCCTGCCCAAAGCACAAACCCTGGCTCCTCCCTGCCTGGTCTCTAGGATAACATACTTTTTAATACTTTCTGGATGCTTGAAATATGGGCTATATTTCTTACTGTCCAAATGGTATTTTTGTACTGGGTTGGCCAAAAAGTTCGTTCGGGTTTTTCTGTAACAGCTTACGAAAACACCCAGTGAACTTTTTGGCCAACCCAATATATGGGCTTTCCAGGTGACTCAAGTAGTAAAGAACCTGCCTGCCAATGCAGGAGACATAAGAGGTACAGCTTCGATCTCTAGGTCAAGAAGATTCCCTGGAGGAGGGAATGGCAAACCACTCCAGTATTCTTGCTTGGAGAATCCCATGGACAGAGGAGCCTGGGAGTCGGACGCAACTGAAGCAACTTAGTATGCAGCATGAAATATATGGTGTGGTTAAAATTCAAGGTTGTTCTTTCTCCCATCTAGTTGTTCAACCATATTTGTTAAAAAATAGATGTTTCCTTTTTTTCCCCCAAAAGGAATACATATTTTAAAGAATTAATGTTTCCCTGAAATCTCTCTTGTAAGGGACAACCACACCAGCATGGTTTATGTTTGTCATACACATTTTATAAAATTCCATTTATATATTGATTTACATAATGGACATATTTATAATCATGCACACACAGACACACAAAAGTGCAAGAAAATATAGCCAGCTGGTTAAATGTATGGACCCTAGGGACAAATTGCCCACATTCAAATCTCATCTGTAAACTTTTAAGTAGCTTATCTCAGCTTCTCTTTTCCTATCTGTCATTGAGAAAATACTTCATATGGTTACTTTTAGTATCAGTCTGGAAAACCACCACCAAAATGCCTAATACATAGTAGGCAATGTGTTTACATTAGTCATGATTATACTATAAAATGTTCCTTAATTGCTTTGTCCCTTATCAGTAATTCTTAGATTCCTTGCTCAGACTGTAAAGAATCTGCCTGCAATGGAGGAGACCCAGGATCGACTCCTGGGTCGAGAAGATCCCCTGGAGCAGGAAATGGCAGTCCACTCCAGTATTCTTGCCTGAAGAATCCCATGGACAGAGAAGCCTGGTGGGCTACAGTCCATGGGGTCGCAAAGAGTCAGACACGACTGAGTGACTAACACTTTCACACAGTTTCTCATAATGTTATAGAGGTGGCTTCTCTTTAATATCTATTCTGTTCTATTCTATTCTCTATTCTACTCCATCCTAGTCTATTCTGTTTAGCAAGCCTATTCCATATTCTATTGAGTTTCCATTCCTAGAATTTAGATTCGGCATTAAGACCAATACCATATTGTTTTAATTACTGTGCTTTTTTTAAACTATGTTGTAATACTAGGAGAGTCATATTTATCCAAGCATTCATGTAACTAATAATTGCTGTGTGCTTACCTTCTGTTTAGATTGTCTTTGCACTAATGAGAAAAGGAAAAAGTAATTTTAAGGTTTGTGATTGTTTTTGTTGATTTTTTCCATTGAACATTTTAAAACAATTTATAATTATACACAGTAGAAATTATATTGAAAGTATAGATTACTTTGAAGGCATAGTGCTAGTGCTAAGTTGTTCAGTCATGTCCAAATTTTTGCAGGCCCGTGGTCTGTAGCCCACCAAGCTCCCCTGCCCATGGAATTTTCCAGGCAATAATACTGAACTGGGTTGCCATTTCCTCCTCCAAGGGATCATCCTGACACAAGGATCGGACTCATGTCTCTTGTGTCTCCTGTTTAGGCAGGTGGAGTTTTTACTACTAGCGCTACCTGGGGATAGTGATATCTTTACACTACTATTCAGGAATATTCTCTCTGTTTTCATCTCTACTTTCAGATATGTTTCCATGAAGTTATCCACTTCCATGAAGTTTCAGATATGTTTCCACGTGTGTCTTTAATTCTTTTTATTCCTCTCCACATTGCTAGTTACGTAATTTTTCTTTATCATAATGTTTTCTATTTCTGTTTAGTCTTGTTTCTGCTTTGCTCACACTTGTCAGTGATTCCTGTATTTTCAAGGAGGTAGTGACATTTTTTACAACACATGTTTTTTAAAGTTTAGGCAACCTAACGTATTACTCTTTTCCTTTGAAATTATTTTTATCATTTTTCTTTTTAGTGATTACTTCCCCAGTCAAGGATTGGGTAAATATTCATTAATATTTTCTTCAGTTGTGAAAATAAATTTTAAAAGTTTATTATTAAAATATATACCAGGATACAGTTCCTAAATATTTCAACTACATGCTATTAAAAAGAAACACCTAAAACAGAATGCTTCAGAAGTTTAAAAATAAAAGGAATAACAAAGATATATTTTTTAAAAGTTAGTGGTAATAATAACAAAGTAGAATCTGATGCAAAATGAAATGCCTTAAATAGGAAAACAATAATAATATTATATCAGTAAAAGCTTATAGGGCACAATAATAGTAAAATTAATGTAAACATGGATGCAACAAATACATTTCATTAAGATATGTGGGGAAAACTATAACAATTATAAAAGAAATAGGTAAAAACACAGTATGGACAAATGATTTCAAAATAGCATTTTCAATGTATGATAAATCATGAGAAAATTATAAATTATTTATCTAAAAATCTTTTTTTAAGCCATGAGAAAGTCATAAGAAAATCTAAAAAGTACAATTTTTTTCAGACTACATTCTAACTACAGTACAAAAAATACCTAGAAAGGGATAGCAAATGTTTAAATTTAAAAGAAATCAACTGAAGATTCAAAAACCTTCCTAAAAACTAGTGGGTCAAAGAGGAAATTCAAATGATAATTATATAGTATTTTGGAAATGAGAATATTTTACTTACTGGAAACATAAAATATACAGGCAAACTCACAGAGTTAAATTCTTACAATTAAAAACTTCATATTCTAAGGGAAGAAAAAGGGAGTAACTGCAAAAGACTTCATAATGAATCAGGCAATCTTCAAAATCCCTGCCATGCCCATAGCCTCTTGGGAGGTGAACCACCTCTCACAAGCCCTTCTGCCACACGGTGATACCCTGTACCCTTCCTCCAGATATTTAGTCAATGGGACCAGGGGTCAACGTGTGATCCAGAATTGCTTATCCTTAGTTAGTAGAAATCTACTATGAAAAGATGAGCAGGACAATGAAATGAAACTTCTTCAGGTACTTGAGCTGCTCAAGACACAATACACCTCTGCCAAGATACCTCCTGGTAGATATGTTCTCCCAATGGCTAAGAGAAAAGTTGATGACCTTGTGTGTTGGGAAGCAGGTACAGAGAGATTGGATACAGTTTCTTCTAGTGCTGATTGGCTCAGAAAAGCTGATTTGAGCAATTATAGAGTAGCTGTTTGCTTTTCACCTCTGTGTTTCTCCTAATCAGCATTTCCAACAATTAGCAGCAGACTATGAGGGGCCTATCTTAATTGTGACCATTCATGTTTTTCTTATTGAGAAGGAAAAATACATGTTATATTATTTAAGAATCTCAATCCATGCTTCTTAAGGATATAATATCAATGCTTGTTCTTCTGGAGCATGAAAGAAAAAAGGTCTCACATATGATCTTCCTTTCATTTAAGGTGCTATTTTTAATCTCTGCTTTTAACCACTTTCAATAGTATTTAATAGAAGTTTGGAAGAAAACATACCAAACTAGTTTACTGAAATATAAATAAGGTATATAATTATTCCTTCATTCTCTTTGTTTCATTTATTCATCTGCTTGTTTATTTTCAAAAATGTATATAATGCCAAAGGAATGAAGTTAATATTTTTGGCAAAAGGAATAAATGCACAAAAAAGTTAATATAGCCAGAAGTGAAGTAGACAGTAGAAAATATGGACTGCACAGTCCCATGCAGTTGCTAAAGATAAACTGAAAATTTATTTCTTTGTTCCACCAGCTAGACAAAGAGAGAAATAAAATCAGTTATAAAATTTTTCAAAATGCAAAAATCAGTTATAAAATGTGTAATATTTTCAAAATACAAAGAAGTTGCTCATCTTCTTATTGAGGAAAATTCAGGCTTTTTTTCCCCTCTATGGATGTTTTTCCTTATTTGAACAGGTAAACAAACAGCTTCCTGATAAGCTCCCCCTAGCTACAGGTACAAGCGCTGTGCAGTGTTAGTGAACAACATGTTAAAAGAGCCTGAGTTAAAATAATGTGAATTTTATTCTTATAACTTACTTCAGTTTGTGCTAATGGCATAACATGAAAGAGTAGTTCAAAAGAAATTATTCTAAGAGGGACAGAAAACAGAATGCATTTTAACATCTCAGTAAAATCACGTGTGTTAAAAGATTCCAATCTTTTTAAGTTGGGAATAAGTATTGTATTAATTGGCTTCAGTTGTACTAATGGCTTCAACATTGATCCTTGCATGCATACTCAGTTGCGTCAGACTTTTTGTAACTCCACGGACTGTAGTCCATAAGGCCCCTCTTTCCATGGAATTTTCCAGGCAAGAATACTGGAGTGGGTTGCTATTTGCTTCTCCAGGGGATCTTCCCAATCCAGGGATCAAACCTGCATCGCTCACATCTCCTGCATTGGCAGGCATATTCTTTTACCACTGAGCCACCTAGGAAGCCCAAATTAATTGGCTCATGAACAAAATTGCAGGTGCAGGTCTTCCTCTCTTCCTACCAAGTTTATCTCAGCCTTTCTCTGCATGCTGGTTTCATTATCTGAGAGCAATCTATGCCACATTCTTGGGACATGGCCATGGCCATCAGCAACTCTAGACTTACTTGGTAGCCATGCACACACTTGATATTAAAAGCAAAACTCCAAGGAAGGACTTTGGCTTGGGTCACATAACCAGCTGTTAATAATTGCTAAACCAGAGACTCAGTCATTAAAAAAAGAATACCCGATCATTTGGAACAGTTGTCCAGGGATGGAAAAAAAAAAAGAAAGCAATTCTCCAAAGGGAGAGATGGGATAGGTAAAGACAGGGCCCTTGGAAAACTCAGTGTGAATGCCAAGTGCTAAATAACAATATCTACTGAGAATGAAATATAAGAAACTGCTATGCAAGTAATAAAGTGATGTATAAAATCCCAACCATTATTTTTTCCAAAATGATATTCTTGGAAATTTAAATTTTCACCAAAAAAAAAAAAATTAGCTCAGAAAAAGATTTCAAAGGAGAAAAGAAGACTGGTTTTTTCTGGGGGAAAAAAAATGAAGCTGCTTTTCTCCAAATCCTTGTGACTTAAGAGCAAATTGCTAGCTACTAAAAGTTTGAAAATGAATAACCCGCAGGAGTCTACTCTACTAGCCCAATAGGAAGATGATGGCTCAGTAACTCTCCTCCTAGCCGAGTACACCACTGCCTACTTTGAGTCCTCTCGAAAATCTAGGAATAATATAAACATAAGCCAATGACAACAATGCTTACTGAGGAAATACTTGTGTGTATGAGCTGCAATTCTTTGTAATTAAATGTCTTCGAAAATCATTTCCTAAGAGTTCTAAGAAGAGCTTGAATCATTACCCTCCCATTTCCATGCAGCAATATTCCCACAGGTGCTATGAGAGAGGAAATATGCCAGTAAAAGTCATTTTCTAAACAATGCTCTGAAGGACATTGAAGCAAGGGCATACTTAACAAAAGTGTGTCATGCCTTATAATGTGACGCTGAAATTTTGGCCTATATTTTCAAGGTGGTTTCATAGCCTTACCGAATGCTGAAGAGCACACTGAAATGTCCTTCTCATCCTTCTCCAATAAGAAAGAAAAACTCCAACCTGATGCAACAATTAAATATGGAAATAGATTGTTTTAAAATTCAGTTTTCATCTTAGCTTATCTGCTAATGAAAATTGGTAAGCATAGGTTTCATAACTTGTATGTAATTAAACTTTTCATGTAAATGGTAGACTCATATTACATATCTAGTAAATATGCTTCTTTAATTAATTTAAACTTAATTTAATTAATTTATTGCTTTACAATGTTGTGTTAGTTTCTGCTGAACAGCAAAGTGAATTAGGCTTTTGTGTTTATATGTATGCTGCTGCTGCTAAGTCGCTTCAGTCGTGTCCGACTCTGTGCGACCCCACAGATGGCAGCCCACCAGGCTCCGCCGTCCCTGGGATTCTCCAGGCAAGAATACTGGAGTGGGTTGCCATTTCCTTCTCCAGTTTATATGTTTATATGTATACGTACACATATATCCCCTCTTTTTTGGATTTCCTTCCCATTTATGTCACTACAGAGCACTGAGTAGAGTTCCCTGTGCTATACAGTAGGTTCTCAATAGTTATTTACTTTATACATAGTAGTGCTTCCCAGGTGGTGCCAATGGTAAAGAACCTGCCTGCCAATTCAGGAGACAAGAGAAACGGGTTCGATCCCTGGGTCAGGAAGATCCCATGGGGGAGGGCATGGCAACCTACACCAGTATTCCTGCCTGGAGAATCCCATGGACAAAGGAGCCTGACAGGCTACAGTCCATGAGGCCACAGAGTCAGACATAACTGAGGAGACTCAGCATGCACACCGTGTATATATGTTAATCCCAATCCCCAACTCATCCCGTTCCTCCTTCTCTCCCTGGTAGCCATAAGTTTGTTCTCTGCCTTTGTGATGCTATTTCTGCTTTGCAAATAAGTTCATCTCTACCATTTTTCTAGATGCCACATAAAGATGCTGCTGTTTAATTCTTCTGTTTTGCCTTTTTTCCTTTGGAACAAATTAGTTTCCAATTACCAGATCCATATTTAAGTAAATACAATTAATCTATATACAGTTTGCATGACAGTTATGAGAAATTTGAATGCTAAGGCTGATTGTCAGAAGAAAAATCTCTATTTCAGTTGTCTTTGAAATACTACATTTAATTTTGAATGACTGAGGAGGGCATGGCAACCCACTCCAGTATTCTTGCCTGGAGAACCCCATGGACAGAGGAGCCTGGCAGGCTACAGTCCATAGGTTGCAAACAGTCAGACATGACTGAAGTGACTGAACGTATTTTGAATGATTAATAAGATTTTTACTGTAAAGAAAGGAAGAGGGGTATTTCAGGATAGGAAATTCCATACAAAGGCCCAGAACCATGAGAGGGTAGGTTGAACTCAAGGATATAAATGAGGATGGTAATAGCACAGTCCCCTCTGATGGAAAGATGCCCAGGAGTCACCCAGTTTAATGCCCAGCACCAGCCCCAGCCCCAGGGTGCTCTGGGAGAAATGGCTATAAATTTATACCACAGCAGAGTGATTTGTAAACCTTAGTGCAAACTGTGGCAGCTGAAGAATTAACATAATCTGAGCCAAGCTGTTGTGCTTGCCTGTGATAATCAGAAAATTCAAGACCTCTCCTTACATTCAAATGAGGCAACTTCCTCTTGCCTATTAATAAACGTGCACCAACCTCAATGCTCACAAAACCTCATATCAATATTGAGATAAGCAAACTTCTGAATTTCTAGCCTAAAGGGTCTACAGTTGCACCCTTAAAGATTCAGCTTCAAACTTTGCTGTGTTTTTTTTTCCCCCCTTTTTTAGGTATCACTAGGGAACAGGGACGTGTGCAGAGTTAAAGGTACTGTCTGTGACTGCATCCCATTAGTCATTTTAGCACCTGCCTCATCCGATGTCAACACAGAATTCTGCTCTTCTTCCTCATTCTCCTTCATCTGCTCCAGAATTTCAGCCAACAATCAAGAACACACCACAGTTCTTGGCAACCCCAAGGCCCAGATGCTGAGCAATTTTTAACAGTGAACTCATTACTAATGGTATTCTCCTACCAACACTTTGGAAGCAATCTGTGACCATGAAATCTGCTCACAGGATACTTACTGCCTTACTAAATCCACATAGACACAGCAGAAGTAGCTGTGTGCAGGAGGACTTGTGATCACCCTGACTATTATGTACACATAGTGAGATTCTGATTCAGTGCTTTTATTGCCAACAGGTGATTGTTTCTCAAGTATTTGTGCCAGGAGCACTCATATCATAAGCGATGCTTTGCTTCTTGGGAGAAATAAATAATTTGCTCCAGAACTAAAAGTTCTTCAGAACAGCAAGTAAAAAGCAATAATGTTTTTGAGGTATATTTCCTTATTTGTTTATCCTTCTCACTGGGTTTACGATGCTACCTTAAGCAAGTGAATTAAGATGTTTTATACTGCCATAATACCCTCATTTAAAAGACTTTAAATCAGAAACATATTGTGTTCTGACAAACTACAGAGGCAAAGTGGTACAAGTAAATGATTACCACCTCTGACAGGCAGACTGAGGTAAAGGGAGAATTTGATTAGTGCTACACACATTGAATTGGAGGACTCTTCATAATTGCTGAAATTAAGACCTTTTACCCCTCTGGCTACCCACTCCAGTATTCTTGCCTGGAGAATTCCATGGGCAAGAGGAGCCTGGCGGGCTACATCCATGGGGTCTCAGAGTCGGACATGACTGAGCAACTAACACTTTCACTTTGGGGGCTTTCCTGGTCGCTCAGACAGTAAAGAATCCACCTGCAATGCAGGAGACCTGGGTTCCATCCCTGGATCGGGAAGATCCCCTGGAGAAGGGAATGGCTACTCACTTCAATATTCTTGCCTAGAAAATCCCACACATAGAGGAGCCTGAGGGGTTACAGTCCACAGGGTTGCAAAGAGTCTAACATGACTGAGCGACTAATACTTTTGAATTTTACCCCTCTCAGCCAAGATGACAAATACCCTCGAAACTGCTGATTAATGCAGAGCATGTTTCCCTTTGGTGTCTGCATGCAGCCTCAGAACTCTCCAGGGGACCTGAGAGGCCTTAGCCAGCCCCTGGAGCTGACTTGCCAACTTAAACTTACTTGTTATCCTTGCCTTGCAGTGACAGTGCCCAGAAAGAGTCTCAGCTCTCTCTCCTCACTTGGTTATGGCTGACCACTATATATATATAAAGTGTTAGTCGCTTAGTCGTGTCAGACTCTTTGTGACCCCATGGACTGTAGCCCGCCAGGCTCCTCTGCCCATGGATTCTCCAGTCAGGAACACTTCAGTGGGCAGCTATTCCCTTGTCTAGGGGATCCTCCCCACTCAGGGATTGAACTGGGTCTCCGGCATTACAGGCAGATTCTTTACCATCTCAGCCACCAAGGAAGTCCTGTAGGATTGACTCCAAATGCCTCCATGATCAAGATCAAAACAGGACCAAGAACTTTTTTCTTCTGTTGCAATTTAAAACACTTAATGGTCTAAATAGTGGCTCTTAGGAGACTGTTTCTAGTTACTCCATTTTTTTTTTATAACAATTGTCGATGTTCCAGAAATGATAGGGCAGGCCCTTAGATGAGTTCTATGAATATCAGACCATGAATATGATAAATTCCCTTAGTCACACACCTCATCGGATTAACTTTGGCCTGCCTTTTCCATACTGATCTCAATTTAGCATAATCAATATTTTTCATGATGAGTCTGTGAGTGAATAACTCTATAGAGTTATTATTATAAAATCTTGAGCTATAGTATTATGTCTAAGGCAATCTCCAGGATCAGACTACCCATATCTGAATTCTGCCTAATTGCTGTGGTGGCGCGGTGGTAAAGAATCTGCCTACCAATGCAGGAGACTCAGGAAATGCAGGTTCCATTCTTGGATCAGGAAGATTCCCCTGGGGGAGGAAATGACAACCCACTCCAGTATTCTTGCCTGGAAAATCCCACAGATAGAGAAGCCTGGCGGGCTACAGTCCACGGGGTCACAAAAGAGTTGGACATGAATGAGCAACTGAGCACAAAGCATAAAGCCTTGGACAAGTTAGCTGATCTCTCTGTGTTAGATAGAGATATACTAGTATACATCTGGTTGGGTTGTTCTGAGAATTTACTGAATTAATACATATAAAGAGCTTCAAAGAGCTTGACACGCAGTAAGCACTATAGAAGTGCTAAATATTATTATTTTGCACCTATATGATGCCTACTTAATTCCAGATATATCACCAGGTAACATTGATCATAAGGAACAGTTGATCAGCCTCAATGAGAATGTGAAAATTGATCAAAATACATGGAGCCACATTTCTAAAAAAACAATATCTATTTGTGATAGTGGATTACTTGTATTTACAAAAATTCCATGTCTGTGTTTATATTTGATTAGTAGAGAATTTGACAAGTGAGAATTAAAACAATTAAATTCTTTGGAGCATTTATCTTCACAGGAATTATTTTTTGTAAACAATTCTAACTTTTAAATCTGGTGATAGAAAAGTTGATATTTTCTTCTTTTTTATAATGCATCAAGCTTTTGTATTTACACAAATAATTTTATATTTGCATCAGCTTGGTATATGTCACAGTAATCATTATTTTTTCAATAGAATAAGTATTCATCATATTTTTGAAACTAAATTGTTTGCAGCTTAAAATTTTTATTTAACTGAATAGTTTTTGAAGAAATTACCATCTAAATTTCTGATGTATGTACCCTGGCCTTTTGAGAAGTTCATAAAAAGAAAGTCATATAAAAAAAGAGCAACATTAAATTAGGTAGTGAAGTAATGCTACCTTTTTGAAATATATAATCCACAGCTGAAAGAGGCTTTAATGTTACAATACCTGAATTAAAGTAATACATACCATCCAGTCAGCATTTAAGAAAACTGGTTCACTTCACAACTAATTATAAATCTCCAAGGGCATTAGTGACCCTATTTGATTTTCAAAATAGCCCTTGACCTAAATCTACTTTTTAAACTACACAGTTTGAAAATGAGACATTAAGAACCAAAAGAGTCAGCATTAGAAATATTTTCTAAAAGAAACATTAACCCCTCTCAAATTGATTTGATTTTTCCCCCACATGTGCCAATTCTTCAAAAGTTAAGATATGTTGACTTAAAGAAAAATGCACAACATAAGAGTTGTGAGTTTAAGTTTTATTCAAGGACTTACATAGGACTGTAGCCTGGGAGATAGCCACTCAGTGGCTCAGGAGAAGCCAGTTTATATATGACTATTTTTGGCTAGGAAATACATGCAGTCAAGCATATATCATGGTAAAAGATTGCTGCTAATTACAAAGAACAGAGGTCTCAAGTTAATGATGTTAGTGCTTTTCTATATACAGGGAGAAGCAAAAATCTGGCGTCACTGAAATTCTCCCTGAGATATGGATCTAACTATTTTGGCTGTGTATCCAAATACGGGGTACCTCATTCTGTTTTTCATCCTTAATTCCTTTCAGGATGCACTGTTGGTGGACAACCTCACCAGGTTACGACTTCACCAGAAGTGTTCTGTTTTTCTTCGTTCCCAGTCCTTTATTTAATACCACACTTCCCAGTTAAAATGAACTCCTTTGGCTTTATAAAATGTAATGTCAAACTTAAATTATATAAGCATTGTCTATTTGAGCCATTTGAGACACACACACACACACACACATTTCTCTGAAAGCAGGAAGTAAATTTCTCATGTGAAAGGTTCACTCACTGCATATGGCCAATTTAGGCTGAGAAACCTATGTAAACAAACCTTGTTACTTTAATTTACTACCCCAAACCCACATTCTGTTTAGATTCTTCACTAATTGAGCACACAAAACCGAAGTTTCTTTGTCCTATCAATTCCTCACAAATGTACTGTTTCTTTTTCTTAAAAAACTACAAGAGCGGCCTGCTTTGGCCACTTCTAGGTCCCATTTCTATGATACCTCCATGTGCATGAATTAAAATCTGTTCATTTTTATCTTGTTAATCTGTCTTTTATGGATTTTGCTATTAGTTCAGCCATAAGAACTCAGAAGGGGTAAGAGGAAATTTTCACCTCCCCAACAACACCTAAGAATGTGCATTCATTTTTATGGCTACTGTTAGGGTCAATGTCTTTCAAACTTTAGGTAGAAAAACTGCAGGATTACAGGTTGTTTTTCAAATGAAAAGTGATTCATTAAACTAATATCTCATAAAAAAAGAATTTAAGTATAAAGTGGGTTTTTACAACATGCTACTCATATTTAAAAGCAAAACACTAAGTCACTTAGAGATTTATGACAAAGGAGAAAAATTATATCTTTAATAAACTGCTAATAGACTTTCATACCTAAAATTAGATTTCAAAGGCTTTGCATTTTTAGGTAGAATACGGTGACCCTTTTTTCTACAGCCTTAAAGAGAACTAACTGGCAGTTCTTTGGTTGTAGCCAAGTGTCATTGTCCTTAATCTCCCTGTTCCTCGATGCCCTATCAACCTCAGTAGCTCAATTGTGTGTGACTCTTTGTGACCCCATGGCCTGTAATCCATCAGGCTCCTCTTGCCATGGAATTTTCCAGGAACGAATACTACAGTGGGTTTCCATTTCCTACTCCAGTCTTCCCAACCCAGAGATCAAACTCATGTCTCTTGCATCTCCTGCATTGGCAGGCAGATTCTTTACCACTTCACCACCTGGGAAACTCCCATTCCTCAATAACAAGGGTTTATTGGGTATTCTTCTCCCTACAAACTAATTCTAAACCAAAAAACATTGACATGGGACCTAAATTCTTCCAATTTGACTTCACTTTCTTGAAGTCCTGTCAAATCACTCTCTTCCCAATGTATAGCTATTTCTGTAATGTCATTGTTGACCAGCTTGTCTTTCTTTCCACCTTGACCAATTTTTAAGTTGTTGTCACACCATTAAAAATTTAAAATATCAAGAGATCTGTCCATGCTAGCTCAGCACTCTTCAAAACTCCCTCCCACTTTTGGTTTCAATGTTTTGGGCTATAATATGTAAAAATACCAGGTGCTATATTCCAGGATCCCAGGAAGATTCTCCAAAATCTTCATCACTTCCTATGTAGACGCCCACAGGGCTAGTCTGATGGTCTTTGTCTCTATACCACTGCATCCTGCTTGATTCTGTCTCTACCCACATACACTTCAGCTCCCACTCTCCCTCATCTCTGTTTCCACATTGTGATATTATGATTTATAAAAAATACATATATTTGGTCTCTCAGATGATCAAAATATATTTCTCCCTTATATTCATTCTTCCTTCACAGTTTCTGGCTCACAGTTCCCATAACCCTTGGGATTTCCTAAGCAATGAAATCAACGGGAGCATCTTTCGGTACAATATTTAGTCTTTTGTCTACAATTGATGGGAATGCTTCAGAGCCATAAAGGTGAAATGAGTGCTTTTATTATTCATAATAAGCCCTTTCCACCACAACTAACTTTTTTTTAGTGAAGGTGACTTCAAAGTACTTAAGGATGGCGGCTGGTTGCCAGGGAAACCAACTTAATAGTGGTTTGAAACTTTTAGTCACATCGCCTGACGTCCAGGGTGAGAAGAGTGGCTAAAGGTTAAATCGATCACCAGTGGTCAACGAGTTAATCTTGCCAATGTAATGAAGTCTCCATAAAAATCCCAAAGGAGGGTATTTGGAGGCTGCCAGGTCAAGGAAACAGAACATTTCTGCAAGCCACCTTGCCAGGCCCTAAGCTCCATGGAGACAGAAGCTGCTTTGTTTGGGACCTCACTGGAAGTATCTATCTTTTCATCTAGCTATTGACTCATATCCTCTGTAATAAATTGATAATCTAGTGAGTAAACAGTTTCCTGAGTTCCATGAGCTATGATAGCAAATTAATTGAGCCCAAAGAGGGAGTCTTAGAAACTTTTGATCTATAGCCAGTCAGTTGTACAAGTAACAACCTGGACTTGTGATTGGCATCTTGAGTTGGAGGGGTTTGTTAGAATCTCCAATTTGCAGTCAGTCAGAAGACCAGGTAACCTGCACTTGCCACTGGTGTCCGAAGCACAAAAATTCCTGGACCCGATTCCAACATATGTGTGTGGAGGTCCCCCCTCCACTAACATGCAATTCTTGGACACTTGCAGCACATCTGAGAATTCAATTCAATTCAGACACTCTCTACTTGGAGATAATATCAGATATTACAGGTAAAAGGTTCAGTCTCTGGGTCAGGAAGATCCCCCGGAAGAGGGCATGGCAACCTACTCCAGTATTCTTGCCTGGAGGATTCCATGAACAGAAGAGCTTGTTGGGCTATATAGTCCATGAGGTCGCAAAGAGTCAGACATACTGAGAAACTTAACACAAAGCACATGTACTTATACAGAGCTGAATAACAAGTGACATAACAGAGTGATAAGGTATTTTTCAAACTTAGTTTATCACTATCCTTTCCAAAAATGTTTGACATAGCAATAATGTAGCATAGAGTCCAAGTTTTCAGAGAAAAGACAGTTTTAAAATAATGAAATAAAATTTTGATATAGCAAATTGTTGACTTAAATTCCATTCTTGTTGCATACTTTTGTCTTAGTCTAGTTATGAAGACTATTCTTTAAGTAGTAATATATAAAGTAGAGTCATGGGAAAAATAGTAACACTGAAGTGCTCACATTATAAAGAGAGTATCAAAGATAAGTGTTCGAAGAGATATTTAAGCACATCATAAGTATAAAGGCTGCTACTGTGGACCTATGCCTCAATGGCTTTATTCCAGTGTATTACTATATTAATAAAATACATGCTATTATCAGCACACTGATTATTACTAAAATAATATCTTATGATAGTCATTAATGAATCCCCTATCTAGAGCAGTAGTGCTTTCGTAACCTAGGGAGGTAAGGCTATCACTGAAGAGTTGACTTGTATTAGACTTATCACCTTCTGATTAGGTGACATTTGGGAAAATATTTTTCATTTGTTATAAATATTAGATATTTGCACAAAATTATATATATATATAACTAGCTAGAATGTAGATGCTCCTTAAATGCTATCACTTTTTATGGCATTCAGTTAGTGGCCAAGCACATTTCTAAGCACTGTTCTAAATACTTATATAAGTGAACTTTTCTTATCTTTTGTATATTACATATATTTACAGTCAAAAGTGACCATGTATACCATTTTGAGAAATTTATAGTTAAATATTTTACTACATGTAAATAAAATAATATTACATAGATTTTTGGTACAGTTACTTCTTGGAAATATTTTTACCAAAACATTCCATATATGCAAGTGGTCTCACTTTAGAGGGATTTCAGGAAAAGCACTGCTTTTTGTTGCTGTTGTTTAGTCACTAAATCGTGTCTGACTCTTCTGCGACCCCATAGACTGTAGCCTGCCAGCCTCCTCTGTCCATGGGATTTCCCAAGCAAGAATACTGGAGTGGGTTGTGATTTCCTCCTCCGGGGATCTTCCTGATCCAGGGATCAAACCCCTGTCTCCTATGTCTCCTGCACTGGCAGGCGGATTCTTTACCTCTGAGCCACCTGGGAAGCCAATAGTGCTTTCAATCTTTCGCATGCGTTGGAATCACCTAAGTTTTTGTTAAACTACAAGCCACATAACCAGAGTTTCTGATTCAGTAGTTCTAGTGTGGGGCTTGAAATTTAATAAGTTGCCATAACATGGTCCTACATGAAGCTGCTGGTCTAGTGACAGTAATTTAAGAATCATTGCTATATTTCTGTGATCGTCAGGAGGCAAGAAATTCACCCTTACTTCTAAACTGAAGTCCATCTGATTCATATTCCAAACTTAATCCAAGAATAAATAATATAATGCATTTGAATTACTCTTGCCTACATACTCTCTAATTTCTCTTGAAATATTGAAACTAAAATTGGCATGGATATTAAGACAATCTTTAAACTCAGATGACAACTCTTACTTTCAAAATATGGAAGATACATACTTATTTATAAATAGCCCCATGACATAAATTTTGAGCATCAGGGGAAATAAGAAACCCTTTACAGTCAAGAGGAAACAGTCCTGCTTTGTTCTGGATAGACAATACATCCTTTCAAGAACATTAGCACTAAATTTGTCAGATTTTAATTGATGCTGGCAGGTGCAATTGGATCATCTCAGGCTGATTATAGAAATTAAAGCCATATAAATTCCACTGTGTATTTATTTTTAAAATGTTTCAGTAACAGACAAATTACTTTCTTGTAAAGAACATTTTACTATTCGAAAATTTAGGCTGTAATTGATTCGTCATGATACACAAAATACATTTTTCACTGAAGTAGAGAAAAATATCAAAGCTTTCTTGGTGTTTCTAACTCCAAACTTGTTAAGATGAAGGTAGGAGGTAGGGTTTGCCAGAATATCAAGCATTCAGTTAAATATCATCAATGAAAGGGTTGGCAGTCACATGCCATATGCATGAAGCAAATTTTCTGTCCTGAAAAATTATTTTTATATGTCAGGGTAGAATAGGATGAGAAATTACACATGATACTCCCCAAGTGCATGAACAAAAATTTCCTTAACTATTTAAGACAGACTTCAACTTGTTCTTAAATGTTTTTTCCTCTGATAACAGGCTTAGAAGAATAATTTTAACTTTCTAACTAAAGGGAAGTCATTCTCTTTTGGATATAAATGGAGCCAGGTCACAGTCAAAGTTTAATCTCCCTGCTAGGCTTTCTCCCCCATGAAGGGGGTCTCACACCCCTCCCTCCTCCCAAGATAATACCTGGCTACAAAGAAAAGAAGGGGCTTCCCTGGGGGCTCAAGCGTAAAAAATCTGCCTGTGATGCAGAAGACGCAGGAGATTCAAGTTCGATCACTGTGCTGGAAAGATCCCCTGGAGGAGGGCATGGCAACCCACTCCAGTATTCTTGCCTGGAGAATCCCATGGACAGAAGAGCCTGGCAAGCTACAGTCTATAGGGTCGCAAAGAGTCAGACACGATTGAAGCGGCTGAGCGTCCAGAGAAAAGAAAGATAATCTTCTCATAGCGTTGGATTATCAGAGATCCAAACGCTATCCCTTGAATCAATGTCTTGTCTCATTTGTCTTTGGGCATCTGCTCACAGCCTTTAATGTGGACATGTCTGTGGCAGTGTATCAGTTTATATAAGTGTGAACTGCTTTCTCAGCCTGGGCAAGGCTGCTCATTGCCTCCAAAAGACATCAGCCACTTTTTACTGTTGGCTGGTCTTCCCCTCATGAGCACTGCAGATTTCCTTACGTGTAGCCAGAACTGTTCTGTGCGGCCATACTGCAGCTATAATTTCATGCTCACTGACCTTCTACAACCCTCTCAATTTACCAAGGAATCTGTGGAACGCGTACAACTCCACTTGAGAGCTGAATTTTACTCAGGAACATTGTATTATTTTAGGTCATCCTTCCTCCTAAACATACCACAGCACTGTTTCTTTCATCTACACCTGCTCTGTGTTGGATGTTGGAGAGGGGTCCTTGAGTGGTAATTGCCCTGACATCCTGAAGTCCCCACCTGGAGTTTCTTCCTTCTTAGGGTTAACACCCAAGGTAAAACCTGAGGATAAAGCCTGGAGAAGGGAGAGCAGAGCCCTGAGTCTCTGCCTTCTCCACACAAGAATCTTCATAAAAATTGGCTCAGAGAGTAGAAATTAAAATGTTCTCACCAAAAATCAAAAATTTTTTAATTAAAAAAAATTTAAAGACCTCATTTTTAACCTGGGCTTATCTTGAGTTCTTATTGTGTGTGTGTGTGTGTGTGTGTGTGTGTGCTATGCTAAGTTGCTGCAGTCTTGTCTGACTCTTTGCTACCCTATGGACCATAGCTCACCAAGTTCCTCTGTCCATGAGATTCTCCAGGCAAGTACACCACACTTGGTTGCCATGCCCTCCTCCGGGGGATCTTCCAGATCCAGGGATCAAACCCTGCGTCTCATGTGTGCTACACTGGCAGCCTCTCTTACGTCTCTTGCATTAGTAGGCAGGTTCTTTACCACTAATGCGACCTGGAAAGCCCCTATCTATGGTTTAAAATCTCAGTTCAGATTCTGAAGTCTTAATCTCGATACGCAAAGGCTTTCAGAACTATTGTCTGTCTGTGGGCTGTACTATTGCATTTTATCAGTCAAAAGCTAAAATTAATATTTCACATTCTAAGTTATTATGACCCATATCTTCCTAAGATAATGCATACCTTTGGCTGAAAGGGAAAAAGAGGTCAAATTCAAGCAAGTATAAAAATAAAGAGCACATGTGTATATTTTAAAAAAAAATTCCTTCCTGAATAGATGTTTTAGAAATATTTTGTAAAAAAACAATGAAGATTACGTACACATTCTGAGTAGAGTCACCATCATTTAAAGACTGCTTCTAGCCACTCTTTAGAAATTAAAGAAAAATTTAATCATATTTACCCCAAAGTATGCAGGCCTAATGAATTAATTTTCACAATTTAAACCCCCCAAAAAAGCTAATTTCAAAATGATAAAACTAATGGTATATCTTATAATGTGATATATGTTTCATTTGTCATCCACCAATTATAATCGCAGAAGGCAAAGCAAGGTCCACACTGAAAGTAAATAACTTTTTATTTGATTTTCAACAAAATCTGGGTGAGTTTTTTTTTACATAAATAGTTGATGTACAATATTATATAAGTTTCGGGAGTACAACATAGTGATTCACAATTTTTAAAGGTTATATTTCACTTATAGTTACTATAAAATATTGGCTGTATTTCCTGTATTATATAATATACCATTGTAGCCTATTTTAACATTATATTTATAATTATTTGAATGCTTGAAGGGGATATGAATACTTGAAGTGCTTAGTATGTGACTAAGCACTAATACTGCTGAGTAGTGTGTATAACTATATGGATATATCCTTAAATGTTATTGTCTGTGCATTAGGAAGTTTAATCAGGTCTCAGGAATGTTTCCATTTCTTTCATATAAATACAAAATAATATCAACTAATCTGATAGTTTAATACCATAAATAGATTTTTAATTTGGTGTTAAATATTTTTCCTGCTTGAGGATATTCATTAGAATAAAGAGGGAAATATTATCTCAATTGACAGTTAAAGATAGATCTGGAACTAGACCTTAGTTTCTGACATCACTCATACTTTTAATTGAATATATTAAGAGAAGAAGATGAGGCAAGTATCTCTGCTCCTACCACTTCTATTCAGCATTATGCTAGAGATCCTAATCTTTGCATTAAGGCAAGAAAAAAAAAAAGGCATAGAAATACAAAGGAAGAAATAAAACAGTTTTTACACAGATGAAAAATCATCTAAGTAGGAAGTCTCAAATAATCTATAAAAGAAAAAAAAAACTAGAATAAGTTAATTTAGCAAGGCTGAATGATCGCTATCATTATGCAAACATCAAATGTTTTCCATATACTGAAAGTGAAAAGAAACTGAAGTTTCTCAGTCATGTCAGACTCTTTGTGACCCCAGGGACTGTAGCCAGCCAGGCTCCTTCGTCCATGGGATTTTTCAGCCAAGCATACTGGACCGGGTTGCCATTTCCTTCTCCAGGGGAATCTTCCCGACCCAGGGATCAAACCCAGGTCACCAATATACAATTAGAAATCGATTTTTTTTAAAATAGTGTCACTTACAATAGAATCATATAAAATGAAATTCCTGGATACAATCTTTAAAAATAATTATAAAATCTGTTGGACAAAATTAATAAAATTTTAACAAATGGGATTTTTATGACATCCACAGATTGAAATAACTAATATTGTTAAGATAATAATTTTCCATAACTTAACTATTGGTTCAGTTCAGTTCAGTCGCTCAGTTATGTCCGACTCTTTGCGACCCCATGAACCGCAGCACGCCAGGCCTCCCTGTCCATCACCAACTCCCGGAGTCTACCCAAACCCATGTCCATTGAGTCGGTGATACCATCCAGCCATCTCATCCTCTGTTGTCCCCTTCTCCTCCTGCCCCCAATCCTTCCCAGCACTGGGGTCTTTTCCAATGAGTCAACTCTTAGCATGAGGTGGCCAAACTATTGGAGTTTCAGCTTCAACATCAGTCCTTCCAGTGAACACCCAGGACTGATCTTCCTTAGGATGGACTGGTTGGATCTCCTTGCAGTCCAAGGGACTCTCAAGAGTCTTCTCCAACACCACAGTTCAAAAGCATCAATTCTTCGGCACTCAGCTTTCTTCACCGTCCAACTCTCACATCCATACATGACTACTGGAAAAACCATAGCCTTGACTAGACGGACCTTTGTTGGCAGAGTAATGTCTCTGCTTTTCAATGTGCTATCTAGGTTGGTCATAACCTTCCTTCCAAGGAGTAAGTGTCTTTTAATTTCATGGCTGCAGTCACCATCTGCAGTGATTTTGGAGCCCCCAAACATAAAGTCTGACACTGTTTGCACTGTTTCCCCATCTATTTGCCATGAAGTGATGGGACCAGATGCCATGATCTTAGTTTTCTGAATGCTGAGCTTCATGCCAACTTTTTCACTCACCTCTTTCACTTTCATCAAGAGGCTCTTTAGTTCTTCTTCACTTTCTGCCATAAGGGTGGTGTCATCTGCATATCTGATGTTATTGATATTTCTCCTGGCAATCTTGATTCCAGCTTATGTTTCTTCCAGCCCAGTGTTTCTCATGATGCACTCTGCATGTAAGTTAAATAAGCAGGGTGAAAATATACAGCCTTGACAAACCCCTTTTCCTCTTTGGAACCAGTCTGTTGTTCCGTATCCACTTCTAACTGTTGCTTCCTGACCTGCATACAGGTTTCTCAAGAGGCAGGTGAGGTGGTCTGGTATTCCCATCTCTTTCAGAATTTTCCACAGTTTATTGTGATCCACACAGTCAAAGGCTTTGGCATAGTCAATAAAGCAGAAATAGATGTTTTTCTGGAACTCTCTTGCTTTTTCAATGATCCAGAGGATGTTGGCAATTTGATCTCTGGTTCCTCTGCCTTTTTTAAAACCAGCTCGAACATAGGGAAGTTCACAGTTCACATACTGCTAAGGCCTGGCTTGGAGAATTTTGAGCATTACTTTGCTAGTGTGTGAGATGAGTGCAATTGTGTGGTAGTTTGAGTATTCTTTGGCGTTGCCTTTCTTTGGGATTGGAATGAAAACTGACCTTTTCCAGCCCTGTGGCCACTGCTGAGTTTTCCAAATTTGCTGACATATTGAGCGCAGCACTTTCACAGCATCATCTTTTAGGATTTGAAATAGCTCAGCTAAAATTCCATCACTTCCACTAGCTTTGTTCATAGTGATGCTTTCTAAGGCTCACTTGACTTCACATTCCAGGATGTCTGGCTCTGGATGAGTGATCACACCATCTTGATTATCTGGGTCATGAAAATCTTTATTATACAGTAACTCAACTATAGATTAAGTGAAATTCCGATCAACATTTCAAAATGTTCTTTTTTTAGTAAAAATTGTATACTGACTTTATATGTAGCCCAAACAATTTTGAAAAGAAGAAAAATGTTGAAGAACTTGGATAACATGATTTCAGACTAACTATAAAACTGTAACAATAAAAAAATAGACTATTAATGTAAAATAAGCAAAACTAGAGTTTAGAAATGAAACTACCTACATATATATGGCCAATTGCTTTTCAATAAAGGTATCACAGTAAATCAAATGGGCAAAGGATAGTTTCTCCAACAAATGTTTTTTACATATGGACATCTACATATGAAAAAATTAAGCTTGACCTGTGCCTGATACCTTAAGTGTAAATCAACTCAAAATGGATCACAGACCTAAATGTAACATCTGAAACTATGTATCTTTTAGAAGAAGACATAGGAGAAAATCCTTATGACTCTGGTTTAGGAAAAACTTCTTTGAACCGAAAAAGCATATACCATTAAAGAAAAAAAAAAACTTGATAAGTTGGACTTTATAAACACTAAAATTTTCTACTCTTTAAGGATGCTATTAAGAAAATGAAAGGACAAACCTCAGGCTGTGAGAAAATAATTGAAAAATCTGATGAACAACTTGTACTCAAAATGTAGTTTAAAAAGATTCTTACAACTCATTTATAATAATAAAAAAATAATTGAGAACACGAGTTAAGAAATTTGAACACATATTTTAGCAAAATTGAGATTTCAGTTGCAAATAACCATATAAAAAGCTGGTCAATAAAACTTGCCATTATGGGAATGTAAATCTAAAGCTACAAAGAGAAATCACTGCACACCTACTAGAATCGCTAAACATTAAAAAAAAAAAAAAAGCCTACAAAGAGTAAGTGCTGGCAAGGATGTGGAGCAATTACAGTTTCTCCCAACATTAAACATACATTCACCACACAGTCCAACAATGCCACTCCTAAGTATTTATCCAAGAGAAATAAAAATATGTGTGCACAAAATGTACTATACATGGGAGTTTACACAAAGTACTGTACAAGGGAGTTTATATCAGCTTTACTCATAATTGGGCTTCTCTGGTGACTCAGATGGTAGAGAACCCATCTGCAATGCAGGAGACCTAGGTTTGATCCCTGGGTTGGGAAGATCCCCTGGAGAAGGGAATGGCTATCCACCCCAGTATTCTTGCCTGAAGAGCCCCGTGGAGAGAGCAGCCTGATGGCCTACAATCCATGGGATTGCAAAGAGTCTGACATGACTGAGCAACCAAGCACACACACCAGCTAGGTCAAAATTTCCAAAAATTGGAAATAACCCAGATGTCCTAAAATTGGTGGATATATGAAGAAAGTGTGATATATGATACAATGAATAGTACTTATCAACAGAAAGAAACTTGTATACCTCCTCTGTCCATGGAATTCTCCAGGCAAGTATACTGGAGTGGGTAGCCACTCTTTTCTCCAGGGGATCTTCCCAATTCAGGGATCAAACCTGGATCTCCTGCGTTGCAGGCAGACTCTACTGTCTGAGCCACCAGGGGAGCCCTGGCGTCAACATCAATCTCGTACTGCATCAACATTAATCTCAAGGGCATTCGGTGAAGTGCAGTAAGTGAAGTACTAAAAGCTACATAGAGTATAATCTACTACTATGGAATTCTGGAAAAGGCAAAACTAAAAATACAGAAATCACATCAATAGTTACCAGAAGGTTGGGGAAGGAAGTGGAGAATACCACACCAAAAACAGACACTAGAGACTCCCTGAGATGATAAGAATGTTCTATATCATGGTTGTCATGGTGGTTATACTTTTGTATACATGTTTCAAAAATAAATTGTATACCTAAAAAGGATAAATTTTGCTGAAAACAAATTACACTTCAATATATATGGCTTAAAAATAAAAGTAACTACATGCTCTTTTTTTTTTTTACACTGGACATTCTCAAACATTTCAAGAGGATGTATAATGCCAAATGTATGTGAAGAGTTATCTACATGTGAATGCTGAAATAGGTAACATTATATCCAAGATTCCATCCCCTTCTCATTAATCTACCTCTTCCCAGGCAGTATGCCATGTTCTTACTAGTTGTCTCTGACAAAAAACAATGGCTTATATACTTAACTTCTCTCTAACTCCATAGCAGGTGTTACAGCCTCAGTCACTTGGAGTGCTAACTTCTCTCACAAGACTAGTTGCAATTTGTTGGCAATCAATGAGAATATTTATTGGAAGGACTGATGCTGAAGCTGAAACTCCAATACTTTGGCCACCCAATGCGAAGAACTGACTCACTGGAAAAGACCCTGATGCTGGGAAGTATTAGAGGCAGGAGGAGAAGGGGACGACAGAGGATGAGATGGTTGTATGGCATCACTGACTCAATGGCCATGAGTTTGAGTAAACTCCGGGAGTTGGTGATGGACAGGAAAGCCTGGCGTGCTGCAGTCCATGGGGTCGCAAAGAGTCGGACACAACTGAGCGACTGAACTGCAACTGAACTGTATTAAGGAGCAGGATTCTGAGATAATGGTCCTGGATAATGATCCAAAACTGGAGGGAGAAGTGATCAAAAGTAAATTAAAAAGTGAGAATAAATAAGGAGGGATAGCACTTTAAATATAAGGCTAATGGAGTCATGCTTCTCTTTCCTGTATACATTTATATTTTTCCTGTCATATATTCAGATATAACATACAGCTTATTTTAAGGTGAGGAAAGTTGTGTCATGGTTACTTAGACAAGTTAATAGAAAATATTGAGGACTTCCCGGGTAGCGCTAGTGATAAAGAACCTGCCTGCCAATGCAAGAAACATAAGACATGCAGGGTTTGATCCCTGGGTCGGGAAGATCCCCTGAAGGAGGGCATGGCAACCCACTCTAGTATTCTTGCCTGGAGAATCCCATGGACAGAGAAGCCTGGGGGGCTGCAGTCCATAGTGTTCATAGGGTCACAAAGAGTCAGACACAACTGAGGTGACTTAGCACAATAGAAAGTTATCAATTATAAAAGTTAGAAATTATAAAATTATAATAATTATATATAATTATAACATTATAAAATCTGCAAAGGTAAAAGTCACAAACATTTTATGGTTATTGTGCATTCAGTAGGCATTGATTTACTTACTTGCTGAACACTATCAAACCTTCTACAAGCTCATACTATAAGAGAAAAACATGAATCTCAACATTTGATTCAGCATGAATAAAATGAAGGAAATATAAGTGATAAGATTAAATGTTTGACGAAGGAGGCAAAAATATACAATGAATAAAAGCCAAGTGGTTCTGTCTCTTTAACAAGTGGTGCTGGGAAAACTGGTCAACCACCTGTAAAAGAATGAAACTAGAACACTTTCTAACACCATACACAAAAATAAACTCAAAATGGATTAAAGATCTAAATGTAAGACCGAAACTATAAAACTCCTAGAGGAAAACATAGGCAGAACATTCTCTGACATAAATCACAGCAAGTTCCTCTTTGACCCACCTCCCAGAGTAATGGAAATAAAAGCAAAAATAAAAAAATGGGACCCAATTAAACTTAAAAGCTTCTGCACAACGAAGGAAACTGTAAGCTAGGTGAAAAGGCAGCCTTCAGAGTGGGAGAAAATAATGGCAAATGAAACAACTGACAAAGAATTAATCTCTAAAATATACAAGCAGTTCATGGAGCTCAATACGAGAAAAATAAATGATCCAATCAAAAAATGGGCCAAAGAACTAAAGAGATATTGCTCCAAAGAAGACATACAGATGGCCAACAAACACATGAAAAGATGCTCAACATCGCTCATTATCAGAGAAATGCAAATCAATACCACAGTGAGGTACCATCTCACGCTGGTCAGGATGGCTGCCATCAAAAAGTCTACAAACAATAAATGCTGGAGAGGGTGTGGAAAAAAGTGAACCTTCTTACACTGTTGATAAGAATGCAAACTAGTACATCCACTATGGAGAACAGTGTTTTACAGTTCCTAAAAAAACTGGAAATAGAACTGCCATATGACCCAGCAATCCCACTGCTGGGCATACTCACCTAGGAAATCAGACTTGAAAAAGACACGTGTACCCTAATATTCATTTCAACACTGTTTACAATAGCTAGGACATGGAAGTAACCTAGATGTCAATCGGCAGATGAATGGATAAGAAAGTTGGGATACATATTCACAATGGTATATTACTTAGCTATAGAAAAGGACACATTTGAGTCAGTTCTAATGAGGTGGATGAAACTGGAGCCTATTATACAGAGTGAAGTAAGTCAGAAAGAAAAATAGCAATACAGTATATTAATGCACATATATGGAATTTAGAAAGATGATAATGACTACCCTATATGCAAGACAGCAAAAGAGACACAGATGTAAAGAACAGAGTTTTGGACTCTGTGGGAGAAGGCAAGGGTGGGATGATTTGAGAGAACAGCACTGAAACATGTATATTACCATATGTGAAAGAGATGACCAGCCCAAGTTTGATGCATGAAGCAAGGCACCCAAAACCAGTGCACTAGGACAACCCAGAGGGGTGGATTGGGGAGAGATATGGGAGGGGGGTTCGGATGGGGGGACACATGTACACTGCAGCTGATTCATGTCAATGAATGGCAAAAACCATCACAATATTGTAAAGTAATTAGCCTCCAATTAAAATAATTTTTAAAAAAGATTAAATGTGCTTCGCATGACTTAAATTAGAAAAGTACACCTTTATTTGGAAAAGATCTTTTTTTCTTTGTTCTTATATTTAAAAAGTATCTGTATCTATTTGAAAAGATATATGCACCCCTATGTTCACAGCAGGGCTTACCAGGTGGCTCAGTGGTAAAGAATCTGCCTGCCAACAAGGAGACATGGGTTAGATTCCTGGGTCATGAAGATCCTCTGGAGAAGGAAATGGCAATCCACTCCAGTATTTTCACCTGAAAAACCCCATGAACAGGGGAGACTGGTGGGCTACAGTCCACAGGGTGGCAAAAGAGTCAGACATGACTTAGTGACTAAAAACAACAAACAATGTTCACAGCAACAAATATTACAATAGCCAAGATATGGAAGAAACCTAAGTGTCTACTGACAGAGGAATGGATAAAGAAGATGTAGTATATGTATATATGGGAATGTTACTCAGCCATGAAAAAGAATGAAATTATGCCATTTGTAGCAACATCGATGGACCTAGAGATTATTATAGTAAGTGAAATAAGTTGGAGAAAAGCAAATATTCTTAAAGAGAAAATTCTTAAAGAGATGGGAATACCAGACCATCTGACCTGTCTCTTGAGAAACCTGTATGCAGGTTAGGAAGCAACAGTTAGAACTGGACATGGAACAACAGACTGGTTCTAAATAGGAAAAAGAGTACGTCAAGGCTGTATATTGTCACCCTGCTTTTATATGCAGAGTACATCATGAGAAACACTGGGCTGGAGGAAGCACAAGCTGGAATCAAGATTGCCAGGAGAAATATCAATAACCTCAGATATGCAGATGACACCACCCTTATGGCAGAAAGCGAAGAACTAAAGAGCCTCTTGATGAAAGTGAAAGAGGTGAGTGAAAAAGTTGGCTTAAAGCTCAACATTCAGAAAACTAAGATTATGGCATCTGGTCCCATCACTTCATGGCAAATAGATGGGGAAACAGTGCAAACAGTGTCAGACTTTATGTTTGGGGGCTCCAAAATCACTGCAGATGGTGATTTCAGCCATGAAATTAAAAGACACTTACTCCTTGGAAGGAAGGTTATGACCAACCTAGATAGCACATTGAAAAGCAGAGACATTACTCTGCCAACAAAGGTCCATCTAGTCAAGGCTATGGTTTTTCCAGTAGTCATGTATGGATGTGAGAGTTGGACAGCGAAGAAAGCTGAGTGCCAAAGAATTGATGCTTTTGAACTGTGGTGTTGGAGAAGACTCTTGAGAGTCCCTTGGACTGCAAGGAGATCCAACCAGTCCATCCTAAAGGAGATCAATCCTGGGTGTTCATTGGAAGGACTGATGTTGAAGCTGAAACTGCAATACTTTGGCCACCTCATGCGAAGTGTTGACTCATTGAAAAAGACCCTAATGCTGGGAAGGAATGGGGGCAGGAGGAGAAGGGGACAACAGAGGATGAGATGGCTGGATGGCATTATCAACTTGATGGACATGGGTTTGTGTGGACTCCGGGAGTTAGTGATGGACAGGGAGGTCTGTCATGCTGCGGTAGATGAAAATTGAAGGCAGGAGGAGAAGGGGATGACTGAGGATGAGATGGTTGGATGGCATCACCGACTTGATGGACATGAGTTTGAACATGCTCCAGGTGATGGACAGGGAGGCCTGGTGTGCTGCAGTCCATGGGGTCACATAGAGTCAGACATGACTGAGCAACTGAACTGAACTGAGCATATTTTCAAGAAAGCAATATAAATGCATAGATTCTACAATCCCCAGCCAGTCATTTTTGGCCTACCTTGCTCAAATATTTTTGGATTGACAAGTGACTAAAATGAGTCATGTCTAACTTGCTTATTCATTCCCTAAGGCAAAAATAAGTCAAGCTAAGGCAGCAGAATTACAGTTCCTTAGTTGTCATCATCAGGTGTTTTCCAAGATACCAGTGTATGGAAAAAAAAAAAAAGATGTAAATGACTATGAAAAAATTTAATTGGTTGGTGTTATGGTTATTTAAGTAGACAATTCACATCAGTCTTCAAAACTGCATTTGCTACCGAACACTATTGCTATTATTGATGGATTTTGAGGCCAAAACAACTCTGAATGATTTACTCTGCGATTGAATTGCACCATATAACTTCATTGTGTTTCAACAAAATTTTTTTCTATAATTCAGAGTCTGGGAGACATTAAGTAGCTATGCATTGATTCTTTTTTTCCCCTCAAGTATTGAATTCAGATCCTGTGGTCTTAATTTCCCAAAAGACTGTAACATCCATATAAATTCTATTTTTGTGACTATAAGGTTCTGTGTACTACAGAATGCCATCAGACATTTTTGAGGCCCATCTGTACTGTTGTCACTTCAGCAACAGAAGTGGTAGAGAATCTACTGTAGCAGAAACATCAGAAACTAAAAAGGAAAAAGAAAATTCTTTGTTGACAATAATATGTCTTAATACATGCTAGAAAGAGGTGGGATTCACTGGCTAGGATAAGAATAGATTTTTTCTTATAATTCTTTTTCATTGACTGGACATTTGTCATTGACCATAGGTGAACTGAACTGAACTGATAGGTGACAATAAAATGTTATCATGGAAGGCCTCACAGTTTATTTAGTCTTAAATTATGAGGAAATTAAAAGTTACCTGATATTGACAGTTCACTGAACAATAAGCATTTATTAAGTGGTTACTATGTACCAACCAATGTCCAGGGAACGGGAAACAGAGCAGTGAACAAGATAAACGAAGCATTTTTGTCTTCATAGGCTTACATTCTGGTGGGAGGAGACAGATAACAAACAAATGTGTTGTAAGTACTCTAAAGCGAAATAAGTTCAGGTAAGGAGATAGAGTGGGCTTTCCAAGGTGACGCCAGTGGTAATGAACTCACTGTCAATGCAAGAGACATAAAAGAAACAGGATCCCTGGGTTGGGAAGATCCCCTGGAGGAGGATATGGCAGAGGACTCTTGCCTGGAATCCCATGGACAGAGGAGCCTGGCAGGCTACAGCCCGTAGGGTTACAAAGAATTAGACATGACTGAAGCGACTTAGCACACACGCACACAAGGAGATAGAGCATTTGAGAAAGTCCTCTATGAAATGAAGAGGTGAGTCACATAATTATGTACATGTCTCCGCCACTCACCTAGGATATATGCTACTTAATGGCAGAAATGAACTATTATGAGCCTGTGATCTCCTTTCTCCTCCTCTTAGGATCTTGCACAATGCTGCTGCTGCTAAGTCGCTTCAGTCGTGTCCGACTCTGTGCGACCCCATAGACGGCAGCTCACCAGGCTCCGCCGTCCCTGGGATTCTCCAGGCAAGAATACTGGAGTGGGTTGCCATTTCCTTCTCCAGTGCATGAAAGGGAAAAGTGAAAGTGAAGTCGCTCAGTCGTGTCCGACTCTTAGTGACCCCATGGACTGTAGCCTACCAGGCTCCTCCATCCATGGGATTTTCCAGGCAAGAGTACTGGAGTGGGGTGCCATTGCCTTCTCCGATCTTGCACAATAGGGGTCTAAAATACTTAGTTGCTTTGAAAGTCATTTCATAAAAGCCAGGACAATCAGCACCTCGTCCCAGCCTGTAAAGCAAACGTGCAACTACTTAGTTCATGAAACACTAGGACAAATTCTGTCAGGTATAAGTGGTTTCCCCAACTATTCTACTTAGCCCATATGAGAAGTCTCATAGAAGAAAACAGTGAACCCATATTCATAAACTGGAAAGAAATTCATTGTGTGTTGTCTTCAACATCAGTTATCAGTTCACTGAGTTATTAGCTCCGGTAGAGGGACAAACCTCCTGCTATTTTGGCAGTCATGATCCTACTGAAACTCCCATAAAAATAAGGCAGATGAAAGTTATAACATTGACTTGCAAGAGGTTTCAACCTGACAAAACTATGCTCTATTTTATCCAGCCAGCAAACATGTGCTGTGCATGTCCTATTTGCCAAATACTGGGGGTGTAATGTAGAAAAGAGTTCTGCCCTCAAAGAGTTTATTTGCTGGCAACATTTCAAACAGAACATATTCTCTCCTCCTATAAAGGGTGATTCTTAGGGTTCAGGTACCATTGCCACTCAGTTTTGCTTGAAGAACAATACTGAACACTCAGATAAGAGTCTACTGAAATACAGCCCCAGGATTCAGTATACTACTGGCCCAAAGGACAGTGGTTTCCTTGACTTGGAAGTTCCAACCCTAGTGTCTCTTTGCAGATGGGGACAAAAGTGTTCAAAACTGAGTCCCTTACTGAGCTAAAGGTCTTTGGCCAAGTCCTGACACAAGCAGACATAAGCACACACATCTGAGGATACTGCATGGCTGCCACCACTGTACCCATTACTCCCCACTGTCCATTACTGGGCTTTCTCTGCCAGATGTTGATCCATGACAGTCTTTGAACCACTGACCTCTGGGTGGGTCATTAAGAGATCTCTGTTCCTGGAAAAATTAAGACGTGCATGGGTACAAATGAAAATAGTTGTGTCATTGTTTTGACATCCTCAAGTTACCAAGTTTCAGCTTTGGTTCAAGATAAGTCATTGAGTAAATCCTTATTTTATATGGAAAATGAGAAAATCTAGCATTACCTGTTTTTGCTCTGTTTTATGCTGGCTTGTACACTTCTCAGACTACCCCTGAGTTAGGATAGTTAGGGCTGGATTTGGTGTCCTGTTGTATTTAGAACCTCCCCTCTCAGGGAAGAGTCTTTGATTGGACATCTTTTCCATCTCATTTGTCCTTTTTGCCTTCTGTTTTGACTGTTTCTTTGGGAGAATCAACATATTTTTTTAGTAGCTTCCCAACTTGACACTTTGTGAGTACAGGCGTGTCAAGTTGCTATCTAATCTTTCCAGAGTCATGTGGCTTTCCTGTAAAGTTCTGATGGGAAATCTGACAAACTCTGTGATCATGCTGTAATTCTGACAAGGGAAGTCTAGCTGAAAACACCATTGTCTCCACACAAACAACCTAGAATATCTCCCAGTCTTCCAACCATAAAACAAATGGTTATGCCAACTTGAGATGTAGAGCCATGAGGAAAATAACACATGCTTTCAGCTAAAGCTATGAGAAATTTGTGCTTTATATGCTCAGGATAGCAAACTTCAGGCACACAAACAGATATTATTATAGTATATCAATTTGCATTTTCCCAAAAATATATACTGCTTAAAAACAAGATATTGAGTATAGTTCTCCATGTTCCATCAGTTCAGTTAAGTCGCTCAGTCATGTCCAACTGTTTGCGATCCCATGAACCATAGCACACCAGGCCTCCCTGTCCATCACCAACTCCCAGAGAGTAGGTTCTTATTGCTTATATCTATTTTATATATAGTAGTGTATTTCTTTAGTCCCCCCTCCCCTTCGGTAACCTTAAGTTTGTTTTTTAAGTCTGTGAATCAGTTTCTGTTTTGTAAATAAGCTTATTTGTACTGTTCTTTTTAAATATTTTCTAAGAATAGAAAGTGTATGATATTATTAAATAGTGAAGGTATTAGTCACTCTGTCGTGTCCTACTCTTTGTGAGCCCATGAACTGTAGCCTGTCAGGTTCCTCTGTCCATAGAATTTTCCAGGTAAGAATACTGGAGCGTGTTGCCATTTCCTTTTCCAGGGGAACTTCCCAATCTAGGGATTGAACCCAGGTCTCCTGCACTGGAAGCAAATTCTTAACCATCTGAGCTGCCAGGGAAACCTAGATTATTATATAACCCAGATTATTACTATATAACCTAGATAATTACTATATAACCTAGACGATTATATAGCCAGCAAATTAAAAGTCTGGAACTAGAAGAATGGAATTGGTACTAAGTTTTAGGATTTAGGGTCTCTGAAAATAAAGAATGGAAAATAAAATTATAGATTGGAGGTGATATTTCATTGTGGTTTTGATTTGTATTTCTCTAATAATGAGTGATGCTGAGCATCTTTCCATGTGTTTGTTGGCCATCTGTATGTCTTCTTTGGAGAAATGTTCCATGTGTTTGTTGGCCATCTGTATGTCTTCTTTGGAGAAATGTTTTTTAGGTCTTTTTCCTACTTTTTAATTGGGTTATTTAACTTGTTTTTCTGGTATTGAGCTGTATGAGCTGTTTGTATAGTTTGGAAATTAATCCTTTGTCAGTTGTTTCATTTGCTATTATTTTCTCCCATTCCAAAGGCTGTCTTTTCACCTTGCTTATAGTTTCCTTTGCTGTGAAAAAGCTTTTTAAGTTTAATCCGGTCCCACTTGTTTACTTTTGTTTTTATTTCCATTACTCTAGGAGGTGGATCATAGAGGATCTTGCTTTGATTTATGTCATCGAGTATTCTGCCTATGTTTTCCTCCAAGAGTTTTGTAGTTTCTGGTCTTACATTTAGGTCTTTAATACATTTTGAGTTTATCTTTGTGTATGAAGTCAGGAAGTGTTCTAATTTCATTCTTTTTTCTCAGCACCATTTATTGAAGAGGTTGTCTTTGCCCCATTGTATATTCTTGCCTCCTTTGTCAAAAATAAGGTACCCATAGTTTCATGGGTTTATTTCTGGGCTTTCTATCTTGTTCCATTGGTCTATATTTCTGTTTCTGTGACAGTACCATACTATCTTGATGACTGTAGCTTTGTAGCATAATCTGAAGTCAGGAAGGTTGATTCCTCCAATTCCATTCTTCTTTCTCAAGACTGCTTTGGCTGTCTGGGGTCTTTTGTGTTTCCATATGAATTGTGAAATTTTTTGTTCTAGTTCTGTGAAAAATGCCATTGGTAATTTGATAGGGATTGCATTGAATCTGTAGATTGCATTTGGTAGTATAGTCATTTTCACAATATTGATTCTTCCTACCTAGGAATATGAAATATCTCTCCATCTGTTTATGTCATCTTTGATTTATTTTATCAGTGTCTTATAATTTTCTGTGTACACTCACACTGGTCAGAATGACCATCATCAAAAAGTCTACAAACAATAAATGCTGGAGAGGGTAACACTCTTGCACTGTTGGTGGGAATGTAAATTGATACAGCCACTATGGAAGACGGTATGGAGATTCCTCAAAAAACTAGGAATAAAACCACCATATGACCCAACAATCCCCCTCCTAGGCATATACCCTGAGGAAACTATTGTTGAAAAAGAGACATGCATCCCATTGTTCATTGCAGCACTATTTACAATAGCTAGAACATGAAAGCAACCTAGATGCTCATCAATAGATGAATGGATAAAGAAGTTGTGGTACATATACACAAAGGAATATTATTCAGCCATAAAAAGGAATGCATTTGAGTCAGTTCTGATGAGGTGGATGAACCTAGAACCTATTATACAGAGTGAAGTGAGTCAGAAAGAGAAAGATAAATATCATATTGTAATGCATATATACAGAATCTTGAAAAATGGCTCTGAAGAATTTATTTATAGGGTAGCAGTGGAGAAACAGACATAGAGAATAGACTTATGGACATAGGGAGAGGGTAGGAGAGGGTGAGATGTATGGAAAGAGTAACATGGAAACTTACATTACCATTTGTAACATATACAGCCAATAGGAATTTACTGTATGGCTCAGGAAACAAACAGGGGCTCTGTATCAACCTAGAGGGGTAGGATGGGGAGGGAGATGGGAATGAGGTTCAAAAGGGAGGGGATATATGATACCTATGGCTGATTCATATTGAGGTTTAACAGAAAACAAAATTCTGTAAAGCAATTATCTTTCAATAAGAAAAATAAATTTAAAAAAAATACAGATTGGACAATACAGAATTTTCTTTTCTCCATCGTTGAAAAGATTCAATAATTTCACAGTCTGGTCAATGATCCTTTTTGGACACAACAGCCATTTTAACACAGGCTGTGAGGGATTTGTATTTACTGTAGCTTTGGAACAAAACATCATTCATCCTAACTTCTGCTTCTCCATAACATTCACTAAACAAACAAACAAAAAATCTTAAAAAAAAAAAACACTGAAATATCTGCCTTTTATCTCTTATACAACATATCCTTTTCTTTATCGTTAAGATCACCTTGGAAAAGTTGATAGATTATATTTAACAAATCTTTGTGAAGAATGACAGAGTTCAAATGTATCAATTCTTTAATTTTTATCAGAAGTAAAGCACAGTTTATTCAAGCCTATGCCCCTCCCAGTTACAGAGCCTTCCGTTTATACATCATTCACTTTATTAAGGGCTTTGCAAACCCTTTTTCATAAAGTGAGTCTGTCTGTTTTACCATTGACAGATTGGAAGTCGGCAACTGAGAGATTTGAACTGGCATTTCTTATTACAGAATACATATCTGCATCCTCCTAAAAGAATACATATTCACTGTTATTAATTAAATAATAGAGACTGTATAATATTCTTAAAAAATGACTTTTATTAAACAAAAAGTGACTAAATTATATGTAAAATAGGATTGTGACCAAAACAAATTTTGCAATGAGAAAGAAAAGTTCAAATGAATGCCCTGTAAAAAAAATTCTTCCTAAGAAACACTTCAGTTATAGTCTGGAAGTAGTTTATGCAGGAGAGAATGGCAATGTGATAGGATTATAAGTTTAAAAAAAAAAAAAACCTTAACTATAAGTCTTTTGACCAAAAACATGACCCAAGTCAGTTATTTAAATTATCTCAATGTGATTTCTCATCTTTAAAAATCTATATCTACCCAACAAGGATAGAATAAAGTAAGCAAACAGATGTAACAATTCTTGTAGCTTATTTGTTGCTGTTGTTATTGTTCAGTCACTAAGTTGTGTCCGACTCTTTGGTGACCCCATGGACTGTAGCCCGATGGGCTCCTCTGTCTATGAGATTTTCCAGCAAGAATACTGGAGTGGGTTGCCATTTCCTCCTTCAGGGGATCTTCCCACCCAGGGATCCAACTGGCATCTTCTGTGTCAGTAGGCAGATTCTTTACCACTGAGCCACCGGCACCATAAATAGGCAAGTTACTTAAATTCTTTCTGCGGCATTACAAAGCTAAGTATCTTACAACCAGACGCACAACATTAGCTTCCATTTCTGAAGTGAAAATATTATGCCCCATGAAATGTGTGTGCAATGTATCAATATATGGCTTCCAAAGAGGAAGAGAGTCTCAGCATGTAACATGGTAGAAGGGACACTGCTTATTTAGACTGCTTATCTAGTGTAAGCTACCAGAATCTTGCCAGCTGGGATCCAACTGGCTCAGATACAGACCCACAACAATGCCCGGAGTTCTTTAACGCATGATGGTAAAAAAAAGATGCCAACAACTCAACTGAGAATGACCAAATTTATGTTCTACTGAAATTTAGAGCTGTACGCATCTTAGTACAGGATTGACAGAAGTATGGGTGAACACAACAAGCTATAAGTGATGCAAAGTGGTGTTCCAGTGTTAATTCCTCCCTTACCCACACTCATTGAAGAATTCGTGGGGTTGGGCAAATATTTTTAATGTTCTGTGTTCCCTCTTGTTTCCTTCTTTCTGACTTGATAACTCCATGTCCTCCTTGATCTTGTCCCAGTCTGTGAAGTGAGGTGAAGTGAAAGTCGCTCAGTCGTGCCCAACTCTTTGAGACCCCTTGAACTATACAGTCCATGGAATTCTCCAAGCCAGAATATTGAAGTGGGTAGCTGTTCTCTTCTCCAGCGGGTCTTTGCAACCCAGGGATCAAGCCCAGGTCTCCCGCATTGTAGGCGGATTCTTTACCAGCTGAGCCACAAGGAATGTCCAAGAATACTGGAGTGGGTAGCCTATCCCTTCCCTGGGGGATCTTCCTGAGCCAGGAATTGAACAGGGGTCTCCTTCATTGCAGGTGGATTCTATACCAACTGAGCTATGAGGCTTTGCACTAAGCTTCTTTGCACTAAATCCCACACTGTCCCAGTCTGCTTTGCACTAAATCTACTGTACCCATATTTCTTTTCCCTTATAACTATGTAGAGCAAATTCTATGTCTGGAACTGGTCAAGGTTCAGACTTCAAAGAGCAAAGTCCTCATTAACTCTCTTGCTAAGAAGACTGCTTCCTCCAACAGATTCAGAAAAATGCCACTGTCCTTTACTTCGATTTAGAAAATGACTCCTCTTCCCATTTGCCTTGCACTGAAATTTTATTTCTGAATACTTTGTTTGGAGTCACATAGGTGGTTATACAAAAACATGGAAAGTATTTGTTTCTTTAATGCTTGGCTTTTGAGGAAGGAAAATTTTTTTCTGTATTACTGTTGTCAGCAAGGAATATCCCTTTGGGTAGAAAAAGCATGCTAAAACATTCCTAATTGCAGCAGCCCAAAACTGTATTACTTGCCTCTTCATGCATTCTGTCATATGAGCTACATATATCTGATTCTTGAGAGATCTGAATTCTAACATTTGCCAAAAGATGAGTCATCAAGCCATAGTTAATAAAATGTATAATACTGCTACTATAACAAATTAACCCAGCTAGACTTTTTAGAAGCTCAGATTTCATAAATAGGAAATAAGCAAAAGAAGAAATACTCAGCATGTAACATAAAATAAAATACTCCTCTAATATTTGAATGTTCTGAAATTATTTTAGAAATAAATATCTTACAAAATCAAAAGAAAATGTTAAGAAAAACTTTGCTGGGGAATTCCCTTTTTCACTTTCATTGCATGAGATACAACAATTGCCAGTTCTATAGCCATCTCACCTTATGTTTAGGATCAGCCAAATGAAAGACCACTATCTACTTCGCAAAACTTATTAACTGTTTGATTTAACTTTAGCTCAGGTCAAGAAAAGAGCCTTCTACTGGGTGGCTTCTGTTTTGTTTGTTTGTTTCTGATGTGAACTATTTTTAAAGTCTGTATTGAACTTGTTAGAATATGGCTTCTGTTTCATGTTTTTGTTTTTTGGCCCTGAGGCACGTGGCTCCCTGACCAAGCGTTGGACTTGCGCACTCTGCATTGGGAGGAGGGAGTCTTAACCATGGGACCTCCAGGGGAGGCCCTGAAGCTTCTGTTTCTACCTGTGGTTTTCTTTTGTTTTGTTTCCACCTTATTTCATATTAAATCACATTTATTTATCTCCTATGTGAGTTCTGTACCCCGTATACTGACAATTAGGCTAATTGTCATTCTTGCTCAAAACTACAGAAAGTTATATCCTTTTAAACTCTTTAAAGAATCCTTCAAGATTAAAGCCCAGCAGAAGACTCTTCAGATTTGCATTTCACAATCCATTATTTATTATTGTTGTTTGCCCTCTAGGAACATTGTTCTTTATGTACTGCTGTGAGCAATATATAGTCCAAACTCATTATCTTTTTCCCTTTGTCTATCCAAAACTTAAACCCAAGAGAAGACTCTCATATTGCATACTTGAGATAATGCCTCAAGTCACCAGCTGAACAGCAGATCTGTTTTAAGTATCCAACTTTGAGCTTAAAATGTCTAGGTGTATGTCATTTGTGGCAATTCATACATAAACTACTCTTGTTTCTCATCTTTCCAGGATCCTACTGTCTGAATGAGTTATTCTAGAGAGAAAATAATAAATGAAACATTAGGCTAACTGCTTTCTAGCTCTCTTGGCTCATAGCAATCTTTATTGTTCTGGACATTCCCAATATACAGCAACAAAATCAGATTCAAGACACAGAGCTCTCCTTCATAATTCTAACCACAAAGAACACTTTCTCCCTTTTACTATTGCTAATAAAGTAACATGTTTTCCTTCTAAGGTTCTTATATTTAGTACTGGGAGAACCACAGACAACTAATCATTTTTTCCAAACCATGAAACATATATTGCCCAACAGCCCAGAAAAAAAAGAAAGAAAGAAATAATAAAGGTCACGAGATAAAGGGAGCCCACAAGAAAATCGATTCTAGTAACACAGAGTGTGCGTCATTGTAATCATCCTGGTTTACTCAGCTACTGACCAAAATCACTGGAAGTCTATCTTACTTACCAAGTTAAGCGATCTTCCAAATGGCATTTTGAATCAAGTATTGCTGCTACATTTTTTTTAACTGAAATAAACTGTGGTTCAACTTAAAGAAAACAGTCTTGGTAGAGTTGATATAGCTGCCAGGAGAAGGATGTTACATGTAAAAGTAACTTTTAGGAAAAGATTTAAAATCCTTGAAAGACAGATTTATCAGCCCAGACTCAGATAGTGAGTATAGGAAATCAATACTATGAATAAAATTATCCATAAGAATAAAATATGTTGGTACTTCAGTAAAAGTTACACAACTGCCTGAATAGCATGCTCTGCCTGGAATAGAATCTAGTATAATGTTTTTTTACACATCATCTTGAATATTGATGTCTGTCATCACCCCACATGTATATATAATATATATAAATTATATATAAAATCCAGGTAAAAATATAAAAAATTTTTAATTTCTCATGCCGATATTTGATAGTTCATTGACTGCTGGCTGGGGAAGCATGGTGATGGATACAGGAAGAATTTCTCCACCTAATTTGTTAATTTGCAAATTCTTAAATTAAATAGATGCTTATTGTTTTCAGGCAGTGAGCTTTTTGGAGTTTGCTACACAGAGTTATTGGGGCTACAGATAACGGATGATCTTTTTTTATTGGACTATAATTGCTTCACAATGTTGCCTTAGTTTCTTCTATACAACAAAGCAAATCAGTCGTATGTAAACATACATCCCCCCTCTTGGACCTCCCTCCCACACCCCTCAGTCCACCCATTTAGGTCACCACAGAGCACCAAGCTTAGCTCCCTGTGCCATGTACAACAGCTTCCCACTAGGAATCTATTTTACACATGGTGGTGTATATATGTCAATCCCAATCTCCCAATTCACCCCATTCCCCCTTTCCCTTCTCGTGTCCACATGCCCATTCTCTACATGTCTCTTTTCCCGCCCTGCAAATTGGTTCATCCGTACCACTTTTCTAGATTCCAATATATGTGTTAATATACGATATTTGTTCTTCTCTTTATGACTTACTTTACTCTGTATGACAGACTCTAGGTGCATCCACATCTCTACAGATGATCAAATTTCTTCCTTTTTATGGCTGAGTAATATTTCGTTGTATATATGTACCACATCTTTATCCATTCATTTGTTGATGGACATTTAGGTTGCTTCTATTAATCTCCAAAATATACAAACAGCTCATGCAGCTCAATAATAATAACAACAACAACAAAAACCCTATCAAAAAAAAAAAAATGGGTGGAAGACCTAAATAGACATTTCGCCAAAGAAGACGGAAGGTGGCCAAGAGACACATGAAAAGATGCTCAACATCACTAATTATTAGAGAAATGTACATCAATTTACAATGAAGTATCACCTCACACTGGTCAGAAGGGCCATCATCAAAAAAATCTACAAACAGTCAATGGGTGATCTTTTGATGAAGGAAAGAACTGTATAAAGAGAGGCATAAGGATACCAATGAAAATCCTTCTCTACTTCTCCACTGCTGCCCCTCAACAGTCTAGAGTTCTTGTCTCCATTATCAGGTGTTGTTTTAGTCTGCCTAAACTTGGTTGCTAAAATTTCATCTAGAGTCAGAAAAAAAAAAAAAGAATTTAAATCCCAGTCTGGGGCTTATTACTTCACTGAAACTCTCTTGGGTTTCAATATCCTCCACAGTACTACCTACGGCATGGAGCTATTTGGGGACGTGTACTAGGAAAATATAAGTAAAGTGATCCAAAGCACGTGCTCAATAAATGGGAGGCACTAAGGAAAGATTGACCAATAAATGACCGTGTGTCTTTCTCATTCTTCAGGAAGCTGAATGGGTGAACACAGAGAAACAAGTATAGTCAAATCCAACTACACAAGGTTAAGCCTCTGCTTTGTGAAAACTGCTAACATCTCATTGGACAAAGCAAGTCACATGCCTGACACAGAGTGGAAGTGAAAGGGCATAACAAAGTTACAGGGCAAATGATTTGAAAGCATGAGGTTGGAGAACTGGGCCCACTAATCAAATCAATATACCAGAATCTATAACTTTTAATCTTATTTCTAAATACTCTTTTCACCCTTGGCATTTTCAGGCTTTGATTCCAAAAGAATAGCGATTTATAATAAATGTTTAGCTCAGTTCAGTTGTTCAGTTGTGTCCAACTCTCTGTGACCCCATGGACTGCAGCACACCAGGCTTCCCTGTCCATCACCAACTCCCAGAGTTTACTCAAACTCATATCCATTGAATCGGTCATGCCATCCAACCATCTCATCCTCTGTCATCCCCTCCTTCTCCCACCTTCAATCTTTCCCAGCATCAGGGTGTTTTCCAATGAGTCAGTTCTTTGCATCAGGTGGCCAAAGTTTCAGCTTCAGCATCAGTCCTTCCAATGAATATTCAGGACTGATTTCATTTAGGATGGACTGGTTGGATCTCCTTGCAGTCCAAGGGACTCTCAAGAGTCTTCTCCAATACCACAGTTCAAAAGCATCAATTCTTTGGCGTTCAGCTTTCTTTATAGTCCAACTCTCACATCCATACATGACCACTGGAAAAACCATAGCTTTGAATAGATGGACCTTTGTCGGCAAAGTAATGTCTCTGCTTTTTAATATTCTGTCTCAGTTGGTCATAACTTTTCTTCCAAGGAGCAACGGTCTTTTAATTTCATGGCTGCAGTCACCATCTGCAGTGATTTTGGAGCCCAAAAAAGCAAAGTCTCTCATTGTTTCCATTGTTTCCCCATCTATTTGCCATGAAGTGATAGGACCAGATGCCATGATCTTAGTTTTCTGAATGTTGAGTTTTAAGCCAACTTTTTCACTCACCTCCTTCACTTACATCAAGAGGTTCCTCTTCACTTTAGTTCCTCTTCACTTTCTGCCATAAGGGTGATATCATCTGCATATCTGAGGTTATTTATAGATGTATCTATATAAAATGACCTTTCATTACTCCATCATGAAAGATGCACTGATTACTTTGCTACTCAAAGGTGGTAACTGGACCATTGGTGTTGACATTTTGCAGCACCCTGATAGAAATTCAGAATCTTGGGCCATGCTCAAAGCCTATTGAATCATAATGAACATTTCAACAGGACATCCAGCTAACTTGTATTAACATTGAAATTTGAAAAATCACTGGCTATTAGATTTAGAATTCTGTTCCCAGATTTGTTTTCTGTTATGTTTGCTAAGGAAATAAACTAATGTAATTAGAAGAATTTTTAAGTGTAAGGATTTTGACTATCCAGTAATAACCTAATTTTTAAGTAGATAAAAGATTTGACACTTCACCAAAGAGTATATACAAATAACCTCTAGCCACATGGAAAGCTGATTGGCATCATTAGTCATAAGGGAAATGCAAGTTAAAATGGTACTAAAACCCATGAGAATGGCTGTAACTAAAGAGACTGAAAATATTTGCATGAAATATCTCAAATATGCATTTGAGACTCTTATAAAACGATTTTGGAAAGCAGTTTAACAATTTTTTACAAAGGTAAAGTTGTACCTACCCCCATGACCCAGCAATTCCATTCTGAGTATACACTTAAGGGAAAAGAAAGTATATAGATACCAAATAACATGTACAAGAAGTTTTATAGTAGTTTGATTCATAACAGCTAAAAATGGAAATAACCCAAATATCAATCAACTAGAGTATGGATAAACAAAATGTAGTATATTCATGCAACAAAATACTCACTAGCAATAAAAAGGGCTTCACTGGTAGCTCAGCAGGTTAAGAATCTGCCTGCAATGCAGGAGACCCCAGTTCAACTCCTGGGTGGGGAAAATCCACTGGAAAAGGGATTGGTTACCCACTCCAGTATTCTTGGGCTTCCCTGATAGCTCAGCTGGTAAAGAATCTGCCTGCAATGTGGAAGATCCGGGTTCAGTCCCTGGGTTGGGAAGATCCCCTGAAGAAAGGAACGGCTACCCACTCCAGTATTCTAGCCTGGAGAATTCCATAGACTGTATAGTCCATGAGATCTCAAAGAGTCAGACACGAATGAGCAACTGTCACTTTCAATAAAAAGGAAGGATATGCAAAACATACATGCATCTGATGGACATTATATTAGAGAACAAGTTCAAACACACACAAAAAACACATATTATATGATCCCATTTATCTGAGATTAAATGACAGGGAAAATTAATCTGTGGCTATAAAAATCAGAATGGTGGTTTTCTGTGTGGCAGCAGGAGATGTGATATGGATTAAGCATAAAAGAACAAGAGATCTTTCTACAGCAATAGTGAGCTATTGTGGCTCTCTGTGGGTATTTTTACACAGTGTATATATTTGGCAAAAATGTATTGAATCTTGTGCATTTTATTGCTTATAGATTAAACTTCAGTAATGAGGTGTTTATCACTTCACAGTTTTCAAATCATATATTCCTACATACTATCCCATTTGCAACAGACCTGTGAGGCCAGCAGGGCAGGTGTTATTATGAACTGTTCAGACGAGAATGTTAAAGTTCAGAGAGATGCAAACTGCTAAAGTTTCTTGCACGCCCATAGGTCTTTGACCATGGTTTCATATTCTTTATTACACTTCTGCCAGCAGTAACTGGGGATCAAAGTCAGTTCAGTTCATTACATTTCAGTCACTCGGTCATGTCGGAGGACTCTTTGTGACCCCATGGACTGAAGCACATCAGCCTTCCCTGTCCATCACCAACTCCCAGAGCTTGCTCAAACTCATGTCCATCGAGTTGGTGATGCCATCAAACCATTGCATACTCTGTCGTCCCCTTCTCTTCCTACATTCCATCTTTCCCAGCATCAGGGTCTTTTCCAATGAGTCAGTTCTTTGCATCAGGTGGCCAAAGTATTGGAATTTCAGCTTCAGCATCAGTCCTTCCAATGAATATTCAGGACTGATTTCATTTAGGATGGACTGATTGGATCTCCTTGTGATTCAAAGACTCTCAAGAGTTTTTCCCAACACCACAGTTCAAAAGCATCAATTCTTTGGTGCTCAGCTTTCTTTATAGTCCAACTCTCACATGCATACATGACTATTGGAAAAACCATAGCTTTGACTAGATGGACCATTGTCAGCAAAGTAATGTCTCTGCTTTTTAATATTCTGTCTAGGTTGGTCATAGCTTTTCTTCCAAGGAGCAAGTGTCTCTTAATTTCATGGCTGCAGTCACCATCTGCATTGATTTTGGAGCCCCAAAAAGTGAAGTCTCTCACTGTTTCCATTGTTTCCCCATCTATTTGCCATTAAGTGATGAGACTGGATGCCATGATCTTCATTTTTTGAATGTTGAGTTTTAAGCCAACTTTTTCACTCTCTTTCACTTTCATCAAAAGGCTCTTGAGTTCTTCATTTTCGGCTGTAAGGGTGGTGTCATCTGCATATCTGAGGTTATTGATATTTCTCCCGGCAATCTTGATTCCAGCTTGTGCTTCATCTAGCTTGGCATTTAGCATGATGTACTCTGTATATAAGTTAAATAAGCAGGGTGACAATATACAGCTTTGATGGGCTCCTTTCCCAATGTGGAACCAGTCTCTTGTTCCATGTCCGGTTCTAACTGTTGCTTCTTGACCTGCATACAGATTTCTCAGAAGGCAGGTAAGGTTACCTGATATTCCCATCTCTTGAAGAATTTTCCACAGTCTGTTGTGATCTACACAATCAAAGGCTTTGGTGTAATCAATAAAGCAGAAGTAGATACTTTTCTGGTAATCTCTTGCTTTTTCAATGATTCAACGGATGTTGGCAATTTGATCTCTGATTCCTCTGCCTTTTCTAAATCCAGCTTCAACATCTGAAAGTTCAGGATTCATGTACTGTTGAAGCCTGGCTTGGAGAATTTTGAGCATTATTTTGTTAGCGTGTGAGATGAGTGCAATTGCATGGTAGTTTGAACATTCTTTGACATTGCCTTTCTTGGGGATTGGAATGAAAACACCTTTTCCAGTCCTGTGGCCACAGCTGAGTCTTCCAAATTTGTTTTCCAAATGAAGGATGGAACTAAACTAATCCAGTGTTTTTTTTTGTTGTTGTTGTTGTTTTTAGCCTGGAGGCATATTAGTGTCATATCTGAAGCTTTAAATAAGGCACCACTGTGTCCAGGTCCCATTGCCCAGAGATTATAACTTAATTTGTGAGGGGATAGAGAGAGGAGAGAGTTATGAATTGTCATGAAAGCTCCACGGACGGTTCTAATGGGCTTCCTGGGGCTAAACTCGGCTGAGAAGAGAGGATAGTCATTCAAATTACAGGTGTGTGTAGAACAGCTCTCCAAAATGGATTGGTTCCAAAACCTTCTACAGAAAGAAGAAAGGCATTCAAAGATGTGGTCTCATCTTCAAGTCAGATGGAAAGTCAAAGGTAAAGACCTTAGAGACCCCGAAGCTACAAAACTCTCCCAAACGAAAAAGAAACATGACTCCACAAGGGTCTCCATTGCTTCTGTCTTTGCTGCCAGCACATCTCATCCTGCCGTCACTTTTTGTGGACTTAGGCTGTCAACATGGGATCTGTGAAGTAGGGAGTACTACACTTCTCGCTTCATCTTACAGCAGCTTTCCCACTTGGAGTCACTTTGATGCAAGTTACTCAGTTAAGCCCCGAGGACTAGACTAAACACATTCAATTTACTGTTTTCTCTAAACTGGAAATTGTATGCTCACATCCACCCAGCAGTTAAATAAATGTAAATTATAAGAATTAGATACTCCTAGGATCAGATTAGAGAAGATTAAAAAATAATAGTCAACCTAGACAACCATAAGGGAAAGACTTTCTCACACTCTGCCGATAAGAATCTAAATTTGTGTCCCTCCTGTTTGATCCAACAGTCCCCTTCTGGAAATTTATCCTAAGGATACACATAAATACTTATCTACTCATGACGATCATAACATTAAAACAACCTAAATATTAATGAGTTTGAGTAATTCAATCACTAATTCCATTTCATAAAAATGGTATAAAAGAATATTTTACAAAATTAATATGTGATCAGACAAACAGATAAAGCAGAAAAATCCCACTTTTTCTTAATATATATGCATAGAAAAAAGAGTGGAACTTGGCAACAAACTGTTGGCAGTGATTATCAGGGTGAAGAAGCACTTTCTTCTATTGAACACCACCATTTTGCTGTATTTTGTATCTTGAATCTAATTTTTTGTTCCTTATATAATTGAAGCAAATGCATAAAAACAAAGAAAAAAGACTAAAAAGCAATATGACAAAATATTAACAGCTAATAGTCAATTTTTGTTTACATGTATTTTCAAGATTTATAACAATGAATATGTGTTACTATTACAACAAAAAGTGCCTCAAGTAATTTTAATTGCAGACTTACAAAATGTAAGACATTTCAGATTCTTTAAATAATTTAATTGTCACAGCTATGGCATTTCCTTTGTTGAGCTCAAGATTATGTTTAAAAACAACTGCAAACAAAAACACTTAGCATTAGCACAAGCCTATTTAAGAGAGAAAGACACTGACCTTTCACTGCTGACAGTCTATATGGGTTTTGAGAACTGTCCTTGCCATTGTGTGTAGCTTTGATACTTCAGAACAGAAGCCCCTTGTAATTTTATTCTGCTTAGGTATCTCTATTTTCTTTGGTGACATTGCATCCTGCATTTAGAAGCAAAAGGAACTTTATTAACAATTTTGTTCCCAATTCCTTTTTCACTTGTATATTTTATTGCTTTTTTCCCACATTTTGAATTGTCCTAGGTCTTGACAACACACACGCTTTAAGTATCAAGCAATACTCTAATTATATTGTGTCTGCAAATGTTCAGGTAACATTTAGTGCAGGAAATCCATCAAAGTATTCCTTTTCAAATTTCACATTCAGGAAAGGAAGAAGCTATTTTAGGACTTCCAAACCTATCATCTTGAGGAACCAGAGGTATGCCTACTGAGAAAAGTAACTGTCCATCAACTGTAGTCTGAGAATTCTGCTTATATAGAAAATTAATACTCCTTCTCCCACTTCTTTCTGTGGAAGAACAAGGTGTAATTTCCTGGAGAGGGTGCCTGAGATGTCTGCCTCAGTCTGGAAGAACCTCTGTAGCCCTCAGACATTTTCTTATAAGAAGTGATATATGTTCACTGGAAATATTTTATGGCCAGACCCAGGCATTGTCCAGATTGATACAGAGGATATCTCAGGAAGAACCAATACCCACTGCTGCCCAGAGAAGCAATGACATCACTCTCTACAAGCTTCGTATGAGCAGACGCTAAAACTTGAGCCCCATTGAGTCCTCAGCACTAGGCTTGTGTCCTCAGCACAATGATACTTGTCATCAGATCAGGTCATGCATGCATGCTCAGTCATGTCTGACTCTTTACAACCCCATGGACTGTAGCCCACCAGGCTCCTCTGTCCATGTGATTCTCCAGTCAAGAAAGCTGGAGTGGGTTGCCATTTCCTCCTGCAGGGGAATCTTCCCAACTCAGGAATTGAACCCCCATTTCCTGAGTCTCCTGAATTACAGGAAGATCCTTTACCACTTGAGCCACTGAGGAAGCCCTCTCAGAAGTTCACTCTCTCCTTGAATTCCATAATCTCAGGTCCTGATAAAAGAGAAGAAAATTCATTAGGACTGACTCAAATGCATTCTTTTTTAAAGCGGAGTGACATTCCATCGTATGTTACTACTTTCTCAATTTGTCCCACCTTCTCCCTCCCACACTGTGTCCACAAGTCTGTTCTCTATGTCTGTGTCTCCACACTGCCCTGGAAATAGGTTCATCAGTACCATCTTTCTAGATTCCATACATATGCATTTAATATATAATATTTGTCTTTCTCTTTTTTATTTACTTCACTGTGTACAATAGGCTGTAGGTTCATCCACCCCAATGTTCACTACAGCACTTTTTTTACAATAGCTAGGGAATGGAAGCAGCCTAGATGTCCATCAACAGATGAATGGATATGGAAATTGTGGTACATGTATACAATGGAATGTTATTCAGCTTTAAAAAATACTACATTTGTTGCTGCTGCTCAGTCGCTTCAGTCATGTCTGACTCTGTGCAACCCCATAGACAGCAGCCCACCAGGCTCCCCCGTCCCTGGGATTCTCCAGGCAAGAACACTGAAGTGGGTTGCCATTTCCTTCTCCAATGCATGAAAGTGAAAAGTGAAAGTGAAGTCACTTAGTCGTGTCCGACTCTTAGCGACCCCATGGACTGAAGCCTGCCAGGCTCCTCCATCCATGGGATTTTCCAGGCAAGAGCACTGGAGTGGGGTGCCATTGAGTCAGTCCTAATGAATTTCCTTCTCTTTTATCAGGACTTGAAATTACAGAATTCAAGGAGAGGTTCAGCTTCCCAGAGGCCTTCCCAGGTGGCGCTAGAGATAAAGAATCTGCTTGCCAATGCAGAAGACCTAAGAGATGCTAGAGATCTCCTGGAGGAGGGCATGGCAATCCACTCCAATATTCTTGCTGGAGAATCCCATGGACAGAGGAGCCTGCAGGCTACAGTTCATAGGGTTGCAAAGAGTTGGACATGACTGAAGTGACTTAACATGCATGCCTGTGCTTACCAGAAGAGTGAAAACAGAGCCACTGACTGGGGCAAAAGCAGACTGAATCATTGTATCTGCTGCCAGACTCATTTCTGCTTCTCTCCTTCTTTATTCCTGGGTGATTAAAGATCCTATGGTGAATGTTCTGATAATATACTATTATGTCATAAACTACCCTAAAACCTAGTGACTTTAAACCACTACCATTTTATGGCCCCTTATATTTATGTGGGTCAGAAATTCAGGATCCACATAATTTCTGCTTTTTAAAAGACACTGCTAATATACCTGGTACAGAATTTGTGTCCAGAATGTATTTTTAAAAGACTCTGAAAACCCAGTAACAAAAAAGCAAGCAATCCAGTAAAAAACAGGCAAACCTTGAAACACACTGCACCAGAGAAAATATATAAATGGCAAAGAATCCCATGAAAATTTACTCAATATCATTAGTCGTTAGGGTTCTATAAGTCAAAACCATGAGGAGACACTGTGTGTATGTTTTAGTTGCTCAGTCATGTTGGACTCTTTGAAATCCCATGGACTGTAGCCCACCAGGTACCTCTGTCCATAAGATTCTCCAGGCAAGAATACTGGAGTGGATTTCCATTCCACATAGTAATTTATAGAGATTAAAAGTAGATGAGTGGTTTTCTCATGAGTGGTTTCCTCCTTTCAGAGGAAGAGCCCAAGGGAGGACCAGGAGTTATCACAATGGGACACAAGTTAATTGCGGAGCGATGGATCCATCCATTCACTATCTTGACTGTGGTGATGGTTTCCCAGGGGTATATCAAATTAAAGCATATGAAATTATTCAGTGTAAATCTATGCAGTTTATTGTGTGCCAACTGTACCTCAAACAGTTTTTAAAAGAGAATGAAAAGAAGGAATCTTCCCTCCAACTCTCATCCCACCATGAAAACCGCAGAACTTTAAAACTTGTAGTAAAAAAAGCAATGGCACCCCACTCCAGTACTCTTGCCTGGAAAATCCCATGGGCGGAGGAGCCTGGTAGGCTGCAGTCCAAGGGGTCGCTAAGAGTCGGACGACTGAGCGACTTCACTTTCACTTTTCCCTTTTATGCACTGAAGAAGGAAACGGCAACCCACTCCAGTATTCTTGCCTGGAGAATCCCAGGGACAGCGAAGCCTGGTGGGCTGCCGTCTATGGGGTCACACACACTCAGACAGGACTGAAGCGACTTAGCAGCAGCAGTAGCAGCAGTGAAAAAAAGGTTAAAAGAAATTTGAGACTGATACTTTGTGTTCCAAATGAGGAAATCACCCCTCAGATAAAAGAGGGGATTTGCCTAAGGTCACAGTGCTGTTGGCTACAGTTTCAAGTTCCCCTCTCTTTACTTCTTATAAATTGCATGCTAAGTCACTTCACTCGTGTCCAACTCTTTGCAACCCTATGGACCATAGCCCACCAGGCTCCTCTGTCCATGGGATTCTCCAGCAAGAATTCTGAAGTTGGTTGCCATGCCCTCCTCCAGGTGATCTTCCCAACCCAGGGATCTAATTTGCATCTCTTATGTCTCCGGCAGGTGGGTTCTTTACCACTAGTGCCACTTGGGAAACCCCTACTTACTACTACTCTCTGCAGAAATGTGCCTCTTTTTGCAATTACAAAGGAAACATGTTCAAAGTATTTCAGGATCAATTAATCTGATTGAAAGTGTGATTTTAAATGTAGACAAATATAGGTCTTAATTTAGGTGAAGGACATCTAAAACTCTGATTTTAAAAAAGCCACAGTCTTTCTGGCCTAAAGATCTTGAAGGTGGAGTTTGGAATAATCACAGACTTTGGAAAGTGAGTTGGGGAATCCTGCCTCTGGCATGTGGAACCAGTCCACATGTTAGGTGAGAAGTTGATGGTATGGTGTCATAATAAAAGAGATATTTCTAGAAAGATCAGTCATCAACTAACCCTAGAAGCATGTTGAATCTCACGATAGATCTTGATAAGGGAGAACAGGTACACCTCAATGAAAAGGAACACAAAAGAAGGACATTGGGAGGATGTTGACATGCTAGACAGTATGTTTCTCCAGGGATTCAGCTCTCTAAGAAGACATCTCCATTCCCCTCTCTATCAGGCTTAGAGGAAAGGAATGGTCTATAGATGGGTAAACAGTGTCCTTAGCATGGGCTAAGCTCAAGGTCATGGAGAGTGCATAAATGTAAACCTGAAGGTCTGAAGACAGACTTATATAACTGTTTGAAGTGTATTTCTTTTTCCACAGGAGAGTTGGAAACACTGCCTTCAATCAAACTAAGCTGTTTCATAGCCTCGTTTAACAAGTAAATGAAATCTCACGGCCATCCTATAGCTTCAGCTTTCATCCTGGCCATCATAATCTGCCTGGCAGGCTTGGAAATGAGGTGTAGAATATCACATTCAGTTTTAGCATGAGCACTGGTTCTTGGGCCTATCAGTCAACCCTGGTATACTCCAGAGTGTTCCTGGAGGAGTTTTTAGCACCAAAAGTGTTTTCTGAAGGCACAATCCTATACAAATGGAGGAGAGAGTGTCTTGATTTTATTTAAGTGCCATGTATCTCAAGATAACCCAAGTTGTCTGTGTTGCTAACAAGCTCTGCTTCCTGTCAAGATTGTCTACCCAGGCATATCCTCAGCAATCCTCAAAGTCTATAGACTCTAAAGTAGATTAAAGGACATATGTGTGCGTACATGTACAAGCAGCTGAAAAACAGATTTGGATTACATCTGCAAAGTTATCTGAGCAGGTCCTCAGTCAACAAGAGCTGTTTTTGGAGATGCAATATTTTTCTTGGGTTGAGAGCCCTCTCAAGGACATTATATCAGATTCACAATAAATATAAATATCTGTTGAACGGATTATGTCTCCAATAACATTTGAACATAGTCTTGTGTCTCATCAATTGGCTTAATTATACTGAAGGGCAATGAATGGCTGCTGAGCAGTAAAACTTTATCCAGGAATTAGAGAAGGCTTCCTTAACACAGGGGCCTGGAGGATGAAGAGAATGCATCCAAGTTCAAGAGAGGGGATTAACCTCTGAGGCAAACGGAATGTTATTTGAAAGCCTGGTGCATGTGGCTGGACCAGGGCAAATGAGGAGTGATGAAATGAGGTTGGAGGGCGACCCAGCTAGTCAAGACCAAAGATAGGGGTTGAGGAATGCATCCACCCCACTGGCAGCAGGAACTGCAAAGTTCAAGGCAAAGAGTTTGGGAACAGAAAGGAAGAAAGACCTGGGGCCAATAATTAAATCTACCAATGAAGTCCACCACTACCATACCCTTTTAAGAATTAAAAAAAAAAAGATAGGTGATCTTAAATTGTTTGAAAATAACTACAGATTTAATAAAATGAAAATAGTGATAACCTTACTCTTCCTCTGAAACACTAGGTACCAGAACAAATAGAACATGGTATGGTAGGTTGAATCATATCCTCACCACAAGATATCCCCATTCCAACCCTCAGAACCTGGGAATATATTATCTTCCAAGGTATAAGGGACTTTGCAGATGTTATCAGTTAAGGATTTTGAGGTGAGATGATTCTAGAGTACTCAACTGGACTTAATGTAATCATAAGGGTTCTTATAAGAGAAAGGCAGGAAGATCCAAATCAGAAAGAGATGAGATGATAGAAGCAGAGAGCAGAGAGAAGGTGCTATGATGCTGGCTTTGAAGATGAAAGAAGAGACCTGGAATCTAAATGTGAGCGTCTTCTATAAGATGGAAAAGACAAGCAAACAGATATTCCTCGGGGCTTCCAAAAAGAACCAGCCCTGCTGACACTTTTATCTTAGTCCAGTGAAATTGATTTCAGACCTTCAACAATCAAAACTGTAAGATAGAATGTCACTGCTGTTTTAAGCCACTGTCTGGTAATTTGTCAAAGGAGCAAGAGGATGCTGATACACATGATATAAAGACATTTGAAGGGGAAAAGTTGTGACTTAAATGTGTTTAACTAGTAAGTAGCTTTTAATGGATGAAAGAAATAGAAAAATAGGAAGTCAAGGACTCAGGAAATATACTTATTTATAGCAATTTGATTGACCAAAATTCCTTTTAGGTAGTTTTAATGAAGAATACAACTTTGTTTTATAACACCCTTCCATGCTACTGAATTTTTATGATCAATTTTTTGGTTGACTATGTCTTCAAGTAATTTTTTAAGAAAGTACATCTTGATGTTATTCCTGAGTTTTTGAGTATCCAGAAAGATATGCTTATTGCTATAGTACATATGCATTAGCTTGACTTATTTAAAATTTTTAGGCCAAAATATTTTGTTCTTAAACATAGCTTTAAATGTTTTCATGTTAAACAATAAAGAACAAAAATCAATAAGCTTTGTGTTAAACCTCAGATATTTAGAAAAGATTTAAAAAAACCAGCTAAACATAAAATAGTTCAGAATAGGGTTAGTTATAGCTATGGTCAGGTAAAAAGTGAAATCAATCAAATGGAGGGACTTCTGCCATATCCAATTTTTAGAAGAGAATAAAACAAAAATAAGACTATTGAGAAAATACGAGAGAGAGAGAAGACTAACATTAATAAAAATATTTTTACAATCACTATTAAAACTTTGCATTTTTAAAAAATAGACAATATCTAAGCAGAACTATAAGGCTCAAACTTCTCAGGACTCCTTTAAACACTTAAAATGTATTGAGGAACCGAAAGTACCTTAGTTAATGTTTGTCATATCTGTTAATATTTACCTCTTAGGAATTAAAACTAGGCATTTTTTTAATTAGAAATTGTTTTCTTCTTTTTGTTAATGTATAGTTGACTTAGGACTAGGAATATTTAAAGCACACAGGAGTGAGAGTACTACATGGGCTCTTCTGTCCATGGCATTCTCCAGGCAAGGACACTGGAGTGGGGCGCCAGTCCCTCCTCCAGGGGATCTTCTGACCCAGGGAGTGAACCCTCGTCTCTTATGTCTCCCACACTGGCAGGCAGATTTCCTACCACTAGCACCACCTGGGAAGCCCTGAGCTTCCCTAATGGCTCCGATGGTAAAGAACCTGTCTGTAGTGCACGTGTTGTAGCAGATAATATAGAAGGCAGAGCAGAGAAACTTGATCTTTGGGGATAATAAGAGTTAAGAATGTGAAAGTCAGGAGATGACGCCTGCCTGAAGTCCACTCCGTCTCTGGACTGTCAAGTTATCAATGGACTTGCTTATAGTGTAAGTCACCTTGGCTTAGATTTCTGTTATTTTTAGCATCAAGAGCTCTAATTGATCCAGTAGTCTATCGTGTGAAAGTGTTAGCTGCTCAGTCATGTCCTACTCTTTGTGACCCCATGGACTGAAGCCCACCAGGCTCCTCTGTTCATGGAATTATCCAAGCAAGGATATTGGAGTGGGTAGCCTGGCGGGTTGCAGTCCATGGGGTCGCTAAGAGTCAGACACGACTGAGCGACTTCGCTTTCACTTTTCACTTTCATGCATTGGAGAAGGAAATGGCAACCCGCTCCAGTGTTCTTGCCTGGAGAATCCCAGGGACGGCGGAGCCTGGTGCGCTGCCATCTATGGGGTCGCACAGAGTCGAACACGACTGAAGCGACTTAGCAGCAGCAGCAGCCATTCCCTTCTCTAGGGGTTCTTCCTGACCCAGGGATTGAACCCCCGTCTTCTGCATTGCAGGCAGATTCTTTACTGTCTGAGCCACCAGGAAAGCCCAGTCTATGGTGCGACTCTAACCAGTCTTGTTTAGATGGATAACTGAGTTGCTTACAACCTTTGACTATTTACAAACAAGGAATCATGAATACTTTTGTACATGTTCACTTGGTCACATGACTTTGAGACCAAGCTTGAATATATCTGGAGAAACTAATCAAATTGTTATTAAAAAAGAAATGTAGTTTTATCAAGAGTTTCTAAATTTCCTTCCATATAACTTGTATCAATTTTTACACATATTTATAAAATATGAGAATGTCTGCTTCTCAAAGACTCATTGACACAGTGTTAGTAAAGTTTCTGATCATCAAAGATTTGTTTCCAGGAGCAATATTTAAAGTTAATAAAGGTATCATAAAATAGGTACCCCTAAATGCTTTTCTGTAATTATGTACAATCTTTCTGGAAGCAGCCAGGCAACATGAATCAAGAAATTTAAATTGACTTTTAAAATGGAGATATAATTGCCATACAGCATTATTTAACTTTGAAGTGTACAACGTGCTTATTTGGTACACATGTTGTATTGCAATATTATTACCACTGTAGCATTAGCCAACACCTTCATCACCTCACATAATTATTATTTCTTTTTTTGGTGAAAACATTTAAGATCTAGCCTCTCCACTTTGGATACTCGATTATGAGGAAAATTTTAGAGATGTGGATAGTGGTTTATACTTAACAAAACATTGAGTTATTATTTTTAAAAATACTGAAAATAAGAACAAGTTGCAAAATAAGTTATGGCTTATCCATAGGATGGATATTATCAAGACATTAAATAAGTATCTTGTTTTTGAAAAACAGTAATAGTGCAATTTGCTTCTTGTTGTCATTGATCAGTTGTGTCCAACTCTTTGTGACCCCATGGGACTGCAACACACCAGGTTTCCCTGTCCTTCATCATCTCCTGGAGTTTGCTCAAACTCATGTCCATTGAGTTGGTGATGCCATCCAACTATCTCATCCTCTGTCGTCCCCCTCTCTTCCTGACCTCAATCTTTCCCAGCATCAAGGTCTTTTCCAATGGGTCAGCTCTTCGCATCAGATGGCCAACGTATTGATGCTTTGGCTTCAGCATCAGTCCCTCCAATGAATATTCAAGGCTGATTTCCTTTAGGATTGACTGATTTGATCTCCTTACTGTCCAAGGAACTCTTAAGAGTCTTCTCCAGCACTGCTTCTTATATAGGGTTAAACAAGCATTCATTTAAAGTAACATGCTAATTTTGAAAGTATACATACTCATACACACATATGTATATGTATTCTTCTGTATTAGACATGAATATACGTACAAATATGATTTATATATCTATATGTGCATAGAGGTCTTAAAGGATTTATGCACCAAAGTATTCTCACTTTTCTTTTCTCGACAGATTTAGCAGTAATTGATTCTTAATATCTTCTTAAAAATCTTCTACATTTCTAAAACTCCATGTAATGAACATGTGTTATTTCATAATCAGAAAAATGTTCCCTTCTTTTACTATTCCTTGACTTTAGCTTGACAAGGAATTTGAATTCATAATTAATTGGAGGAAGGGAAATGGAACATCATGAAACTTTCTGGTTCATGAAACTTTCAACGTGAGTGAAAAATGAATATTCTCTAACATTTCTGACATGCTGATCTCTCTACTTAAGACTCTCCATTTTTTAAGTTGTTAGGCCGTGAAAATATTCATTACCTATTTCAAAAACCTCTGCCAAAGCTCATAAGGATTTTTGGTGAAATAATTTAATGCAGCAATATGAAACCCCAAAGTACAGGACACATATGAGAGGAAGTTAATATCTAAAATATAGATTTATATGAATAGTTTAATATTTTATTCATTCAGTTTTCATCCTTTCATTTCTAGTTGTATTATGTACCATAATAATGAGTTATACAGATTGTTATCCTTAGAATGGGAAAATAGACATTCACACAAATAAATGTAAATTGTGACTGAAAAATGTCACTATGGGAGAGAAACAGCATAAGGTCCTTAAAGCATGAACTCTGGAGTCTAATGCCTGAAATCGATCCCTTCTATCACAGACTAACTATATGACCCTGGGAAAATTACTTAACCTCTAGGTCCTCAGTTTGCTGATACATAAAATGGAAGATTTTTAAAGTATCTACTTCATAGGATTGTTATAAGTAATGATTAGGCTAATTAAAATATTATTGAGCTAATTAAGATATTAGCTCAGTCAATATTTACAGCAATCCTATGAAATAGGATTATGTACTTTTACATGTTTGACACATAGCAACTTCTAGTTAAATGTTTCATAAATGAGAGAACAGAATGAAGTACATGTATAAAGAGCATTGAATAAGGAGAAATAAATGACTGGTGATGTCCAGCGAAGTCCTTCCTGAATGGCTGGTGACTGAAAGGTAAGAGCTCCCTACGTGAGGGGCATGGGCTGAGGGAATAGTGTAAAATTAAAGTGGAACATGGAGAAAATTAAGGACAAACAATGGCAGGTATGTTTGGCCACATTAAATATTGGGACTTTATTTTACTAAAGTGTTATACAGAAGGTGTGACTTGATCAGGTTTCTCTTTGGAGAAAAAAAATATTACTCTGACTATTGAGTAAAGACTGGAAGAAGACAACTGGCTCTAACAGAAAGTCCGTTAGAAAGTGATACACTATTCTAGGCGAGGGTGTGGCAGCTTGAACAAGGGCAGAGGCAGTAGAGAAGAAAAAAGGACACACAGAAAAGCATCAGGAGGAAAAACCCTTCCTAGTGGTAAACCAGGCTTCCTGATGGCTCAGATGGGAAAGAATCTGCCTATAATGTGGGAGACCCGGGTTCAATCCCTGGGTTGGGAAGATTCCATGGAAAAGAGAATGGCAACCCACTTCAGTATTCTTGCCTGGAGAATCCCATGGATGGAGGAGCCTGGTGGGCTGCAGTCTATGGGGTCACAAAGAGTTGGACATGACTAAGCGACTAACAGTTCACTTCAGTGGTAGATCAGGTATTGAGAATAAGAGAGAGGGAAAAGATAAGGTTAATTTCTGGGTTTCTAGAGCTGTTGAGTCAAGGACCACTGATGGAAAAGACTAGAATTAGCAAGTAGAGAATGACTTTGAATCTAAATAAGCTGAGTTTGAGGTAACTTTGAATTATCCAAGTAAAAATATTAAGTAGGCAGTTAGTTATATGAATCCGGAGCTCAAGAGGATTGCAAAGCTGAATTGTAATATCAAATTTTATTACATAATGGATATTAAAACTAAATTGGAAAATTTTAATTATAATGTGGGACAAGGTAAAGGAATAGAAACAAGTATAGATGGAAATTTGGGATAAAGGAAGGGTTGTCAGAGTTTGTTTCAATGCAGAGCATCAAAAATTGATAAGAAAGAGCTATTTGAGAGGATGTTAAATATACAAGACAAAGAAAGTATAATCAATAGCACAAGATTTTTGAGTAGGCAAATAAATGAATTAGTGTTAAAGAAAAGACTTCAAGAGAAAAGGAGAACAGAATGGATCCTGATGTAGGATCCTGAGCCTCTAGCATATTAGCCCCCTCTAGTTCATCCTGCCCAAACAACATAATATCATTGGTATGATGGATGCGTGTGATGTTCTGTGGGCTCCTGATCCCTTCATACCTGAGAGAAAGAATATGAGTTAGCACAGCCCTAGGTAGGGCAAACATATTCATAAATATTTGTCCATTCCATGAAAATATGAACTATTTATGATCTTCTTCTCTGATTTTAATACCAAAAAAAGCACACATTCACCAAATTAATGGCCCAATGTCATTTAACTGAGGCTTTCTATATCTCTTTTAGCAACAAGTGAAACATCTGGCACAACAGCTGCAAACAGGGCTACTATATGTATGAGCTTGCAGTGATCTAAAGTTATTCTCCAGGTCCATCAGTATCTGAAAAGGCCAGACTGACAAATCAAAAGGAGATAAGGAAATGACAAGGGAGCACCACTCCACCATCTCTGCTGTGCTCACTCTACCCTCGCCCCAGAATATGGTAGCAAGGGAAGTTTCAGAGGTTCCTATTAGGCTGTCTTCAGTATATGATCTCTTACTAAATGGGCCAAATACTCAATGAAAGAATTATCTCAACTGTAAGTATGTTCATCCTACTATACATTTGGGAAATGACCATGGAGTAGACCAGTGGAACCAATGGACCCATTAGAAAGTAGATTTTAGAATTCCGTTTATTATCTAATCTTCATAAATCAGCATTCTAGCAGGGGAGCGATCATGATGCTCTGGTTCTCCAAGCATCAAATTCAACTTACTTGTGTCCAATAGTCTTTGAAATATCTGAGCATTTCCCTTTCCTGAGTGTGTAGTCATCTGAGTAAATGATACAGGTTCTTCTGGGGAGGCACAGTGAAATCATTACAATATGCAATTGTCAGGGAGTTGCTGTGACCTTTCTCCTAGGTATGAGGCCACCCTTTAGGCAGTGGTTCCAGATCCGAAAATTGGCTCAGGTCCAAGAACTGAGCAAGGAATTATGACTTACTGGATTGACCACCTTCAGCTTCCTGTCCCTCCTCGTGCCTTCTCATTATCAAAGTTAAATAGCACATCCATTTTACCCCTAGACCCCCATACTCTATTAAGCCTTCTCCACAACTTCTGAAAATGTTCTTAAAGTTTCTTTGAATGCTAGATATAGATCTATAATATGATTTAGCTAAGAGAAATGAATGCACATGTTCATAGCAAAGCTTGTGCATAAATGTTCATAGCAGCTTTATTTGTAATACCCAAAAGCTGAAAAAAAATATATCCACCAGCTTCTGAATGTATAAACATGGTGGTCTATTCATACTCAGCAATACAATGGACCATTAATACATGAAATCAACTAAAATATGAAACATCATGGGTGGAAAGCTATGCAAAATGAAATCAATCAGGCACAAAAGCAATTTACATGATTCTATTCATATAAATTCTAAAAAAGCAAACTATAGTCCCAGAAATATCTGTAATCACCTAAGGCTACAGATTAAAGGAGAACAGATTTCAAAGATGCATGATGAAATTTTTATGGTATCAGAAATATTCTGTTTCTTGCTTATGGCATGATAACTGTATATATTGAGTTGGGCTAAAGGTTTATCCTGATTTTTCATAAGATCTTAAGGAAAAATCGGAACAAACCTTTTGGCCAACCCAATAACTGCCAAAATTCATCAAACTCCACTTAAAATGGATTTCATTGTACGTAATTATACTTCAGTAAAGCTGGAAGGAAAGGACGCTGTGCTAAGTACTAATGAAATAAAAATATACAAAAACTGTATCCTTGTACTCAATATATAGTTTTATAAACAGATAAATACATATAAATATGTTTAATAGATACATAAAATGAGTTGTACCGTGAAACAAGTGCCAAACGTTATGAGGATTTACAGGTGGAAGAGGTCACTTCCATTTGGGGAGCTGTTGACAGAGCTTATGGAAAGAGGGTAACATGTGAATTAAATCTTAACATATGAGCTAGGTAGCTTATGGAAGCATAAATTTCAGGAGAACTGAATTAGGAAGATGTTTATCTTTATTTTTATTTATAAAAACCCATGAAGTATACTTGAAAAATGTTTTGTTGTTCAGTTGCTAAGTATTGTCTGACTCTGTGACCCCATGGACTGCAGCACTCCAGGCTCCCCTGTCCATCACCATCTCCCAGAGTTTGTTCAAACTCATGTCCATTGAGTCACTGATGCCATCCATCCATCTCAATCTCTGTCACCCCCTCCTCCTCCTGCTCTCAGTCTTTCCCAACATCACGGTCTTTTCCAATGAGTCAGCTGTTCAAATCAGGTGGCCAAAGCATTGGAGCTTCAGCTTCAGCATCAGTCCTTCCAATGAATATTCAGGGTTGATTTCCTTTAGGATTGAGTGGTTTGATCCCCTTGCCATCCAAGGGACTCTCAAGAGTCTTCTTCAACACCACAATTCAAAAGCATCAATTCTTTGGTGCTCAGCCATCTTTACGGTCAAGCTCTAACATGCAAAGGGACATAAATTTCATGTAAGAAAATTTTCAGAGATAAGACAGTGAAGACCAATAGAGCGAAGTCATGGATCTCCTATGATTCTGGTGTGTAAGTCACAAAGTGGCCTTACTTAAGAGTTGTGTGGCCAGAACTTTGTTTCGGATGAAGATTACACTGGTGGCTCAGGGCAGAATGGATTGAACAAGAGGCATGGAAGGAAGCTACCAAAAATATGCTACTGAAATTTTTCCACTTCAGAATGCTGAGATGAGAATGGATGAGAAAAGAAATACATAGGAGAATTTGCAGAATAAGAAATTGGGGGCCGACTGGATATCATGGCGGAAATGAAGGATGAGGAAGATAATCCTGAAAGAATAAGTTGCCTCAATCAAATTAACATTGAGCAGAATTATTATCAGAAGTCTCTGAAAATTAAAGTTGGTTTGAGAAGGGGCTCTTGGATGAAGTGATTACCTTGTCACTCACTGAATAAGTATGGAGGGTCAGCTGTGCACCAGAGAGGATATGTTGGAGGTACAGTGAGCAACCAGACAGATAAATTATTCATCCTAAAGGGGTGTATATTCTTGTTTGAGAAGACAGAAAATAAACATGTAAATACACGTGATTTATTTTAAATATAAGATAATTCATTGCAATTAGGAAATTGTGCCTTCGGGAGAGTATTTCTCTCAATGGAAGGTTAGACATCAAATTGTGTTTATGGAATCAGCAATTGATTAAAATCGGAGCTTGTGGGCATAGAATGCTACTGAAAAGGAAACATAGCAGCAATTTAAAGAAGATGCAAAAATGTTAATTGGAAAAAAAGAAAGAAATTGGAAACAAAGTTCTTGTAGATGTGAAATAACTGGGAATAATTAATAGAGTAAGTTCTACAAAAGGGATGCATTGTGAGCATAGTATAAGCCACTGGCTTTGAGAAGAAAAATGAATCTTCTTTCTCCATGTTAAGACTTTATAAAAATTAAGATTAAGATGACAGATGAAAATACAAAGAAAATGCAAGGGGGGAAATACTTGAGGGAATATGAGTTGGAAATTACGTTGACTTTTTTTAAATGGTGTGAATACAAGTTTTCACCTGGGTGAAAATAAAAGAGGATGCGGATTAGTTTCCTGGTCTGAAGACAGCAAAACATTTAGGGAATGGCAGCTATGAAGACCCTGGCTCTGCATCATGACAGTTGACTAGCAGGATTTGCTAGGAGCTCACCAAAGGTTATTTTCTTTGAATTCTTAAGCACCTACATCAACATGACTTTCTCCAGCAATCCAAGAGTGGCTGGCTGGCTGTTGTTTAGCGGCTAAGTCATTTCCTAATCTTTGCAACCTCATGGGCAGTAGCACACCAGGCTCCTCTGTCCATGAGATTTCTAAGGCCAGAATACTGGAGTGGGTTGCCATTTCCTTCTCTAGAGGATGTTCCTGACTCAGGGATTGAACCTGCATCCCCTGCATTGTCAGGCAGATTCTTTACCACTGAGCCACCAGGAAAGCTAACCCAAGAGAGGAGGATGTAAAAAATTCAGGTTGTAGGCTAAAATTAAATCTAATTAAGTACATAAAAAATGAAAAATATGTAAGAAAGTCAAGGGCATCAGGTGTATAAAGGTGTTATTGAAATGGATGATGACGACACGTTCAAATATAAGTTGAAAATTCAGAGTCTCGGGGAGAAGTCCATGGTAAAGCGGTAAGGTGATAATAACAAGACAGTCGTAACCAGTCCATCCTAAAGGAGATCAGTCCTGGGTGTTCACTGGAAGGACTGCTGTTGAAGCTGAAACTCCAATACTTTGTCCACCTCATGCGAAGAGTTGACTCATTGGAAAAGACCTTAATGCTAGGAAGGATTGGGGGCAGGATGAGAAGGGGATGACAGAGGCTGAGATGGCTGGATGGCATCACTGACTCGATGGACATGGGTTTGGGTAAGCTCCGGGAGTTGGTGGTGGACAGGGAGGCCTGGCGTGCTGCGATTCATGGGGTTGCAAAGAGTCAGACACGACTGAGCAACTGAACTGAACTGAACTGAAAAGTGGAAAGTAAGAAGATCCTAGACAGAAAGGAATACCAGAAACTAGGGTAAAGGGTTACAGAAGTTCCTAGAAATAATAGAGTCAGGATGAAGTGTTAGGCCTTAATTAAAATATCGTATACAGTAAGGGTTTCAAAAGTACTTTTCAAATTTCAGTTCTCTGTTTATTTACAGATCTCTATGTGAAATCCTAAAGTGCTAATTAAAGTCTTTACAAACATTTGCACATAGTAATTTCACAATTCTTTGAGGAGATAAGAAGAAGCACTTCATCTTTTGAACACAGTTTCTTTTTACAAGTGATAGTTATCAATGTGAAGTTAGAAAAAAGGAACTTCAGATGTCTTCTCTGCGGCAACAGTCTCTTTTTTGGCCAGAAAAGGATGATGATGGGATTGGATTACAGACTAGAAAATTCCTAAATGGGTCTCATGCTGCATTTATGATGATTGAATTAAATTCCATTACCCCTGGGGTTTGGTAATCAACTAGGGGAACAAACAAAAACTAAAGAAATAGAAGAGAATATTCTCTCCTAACACTCTGCTTCTCAGAAGTAGAGAAAATGAATTTTTAAGAGCTATATTATTTTGACTGGAAGAAACAAAACTCTGGCAAGGCAGCAGGTGGTTATTGTTTTGAAACAAAAATAAACACAAATCCCCATATCTTAAAATTCAGTTCAACTGAGTATCAATATCTCTTGGGTATTGATGTCCAAGGGTGAGCTCTGAAATGCTAATACAGCGAGTGACTTTATACTCTGGATCACATATTCAAAGCCACCAACCAAAAGTCTAAGAAACAGAATATCCTTCCCCTTCTTGTCTTATAAAAGACCCATTTTTGAAACTAACATCTATTGGGCAACATCCACTGTAAACATTACCATGACAATAGAATGAAAATATCTGGTATACCAGTTCCCTGAGAGCATTGCCTTTTTCATCACCTGGCAACACATATAGTACTGTGAGGTCTACCCAGAATAATTTGCCTATTTTAGATGAACCACAGAGTAGCAAAGTGACTACACTGCTTAGTCCAATTTGGTCACATCTCTATAGAAATGTGTGTTGGATTTGTTTTCTTCTACAGTAGAAGGATTTTTTTCCTCTCGTTTTTTGGAATGCAGAAATTCATCCTCTTAGCTCAGTTTAGAAGTTCTGCAACAAGCTGATGGTCTACATTGACAGGTATGAAATGGAAACAGATGGATCAAGGCCTCCAAATTACAATAGACCAGAAGACATTATTCTCAGAGAACACAACATTGGACCTGAGGGGGGTGTCATTCGCATTTTATTCTATGTTGTGCAATATGGTGGCCCCCTGGAGAGCAGATGACAAATGAGTTGACCAGGTAAGTGTGCATGATCAAATGTTTGCTATGTGGAACAGACTGTCTATTCATCATGCAAACAATAAGAAGAGTGAATGCTCACATTCACTGCCTGGCACTCTTCAAACCCTATGGGAAAGGCAACATTATTATCTCATTTTACACATAAAGAAGCTGAGTTAACAAGAAGTTATGTGCGTGGCCCTGGGTCATAAAGCTAATCGGTGGCAGAGCCAAGGTTTGAAACCAGGTAATCTGCTTCCAGAATCTGGGCTCATCCGCTTTCTAAGTAGTGGTCCTGGTTTTCCCCCAAAGTAAAAGAGCATGTACACATATACATACACACACACAAAAAAAGCTTAGAGTTCTTGAGACCTGCAATGAAAGAAATGTTTGGTATGGTACTTGATTTATTATCCAGGCTGGGTCTTTCAAAAGAAAGTACTAGAAAAATTTTGCTAGTATCTTTTAAAAATATAAAAAATAAATAAATAAATTGACCATGGTATTGGAGAGAGCAAATTTAATTTTGAAGCAATTACTTCTTCCCTCTTTATATGGTAACATCCAATCAGCATCAAAAAAAAGAAAAAAGAAAGAAACCAGAAAGGTTTCTTTAGAGAGGATTATCACATCCTCCTCTTCACTTGCATTTTTCTGCTCTTAAATGGAACACAGCAAAATGAAAGTATATGGGCTGTAGTTTTCCATATGTTTCTTTACCTTTAGCATGTTAAAGTTAATCAACAACAAAAGAGAAATACATGAAAACCTAGGTGTATAAAGAATAAACCAAATATCCTAAAAGGGAGACCATTACTGGTACAATTACTTTTCTGTTGATTTTATTCACATGCTTCCTGGTGATGCCATATCTGATTTTTGTCCCTTATCTGGTAATAGCCAACTAAACTAAATTTTTCAGGAACATGAGAGAACTTTTCACAATATGCTATACAGAATTTTAAAATATAATTTGCTTTTATAAAACACAGAAACTATTTTCCTCGAGTTAAAACAAGCATTGCTGATTTAAATGTACCAGGTAACCACAGAGTACAGTTTTTTCCAGCAAGATATATTTTCTACTTGACAATGTTCATATATCACTCTTAGATCCTGACAGATAGGATGACTGTAAAGATTTTACAACCACACTAGTAATGTATGTCAAGGTTCACATAAAAGGAACTCTGGCAATTTGTAGAAGGCTTCTCAATAAAATGGAGCACACCTCCCTCTGAAACAGCGATTGTTAAAGACTGGGAGATATGGGCATTCGGATGAATATTGCTTGCAAAAGTCAAAGGTAGCAAACTCGCTTTTGGATTCAACTTGACTCTGTACCCCAAGATGAAAGTCACAAAGCAAGCATGAAGACATTATCTTCAGAGAGCAACGACAAACATTTCTGTCATGAAAGCTTCTCAGAATACAAACATTTCCCACTTCGGTTTAAAAATGCCAAAAAGCAAATGCCTTAACACAAACTAAAATTCTTCCTAGAAAAAATTTTGTTGATTTTTCTGGAGTTTGATATAGGAAGCTTTAATTGGACAGGGTATTAAAGCCACTTCTTGGAAAGCTCAAAAACCATAGGATTGTTTCTATTGATCAGGAAGAAAAGCTGAGGCTGTACGCAATTTATTTTGCTATCACTATGAGTGTGCAAGGGAATTGCACTCAAGAGTATGGAAAATATTAATATTCAGATTCTTTAGGAGAAAATGACACTGGTCTCCAGTAGCAAGGAAGAGTACCCCCTGAGCCCATAGCTGGCTGGGCTCTCTACCCCAAAGAGCAAGTCTAGGATGTACCTGAGACAAGGCTTTCCCACATAGCAACTGTCAGCATGGTCCTCAAAAGTATGAAATCTGATTTTTCCATCACCTTGTCTTTTATTGACCCAGCAAACAATTCATATTTTACAACACATTCATTGAAGGGGAAATTGTAGTCAAGATTGAAAAGTGAATTTGAGAAGGTGAAAAGGATAGAATGTGTGTGTGTGTGTCCTTATCTTCTTATTTGTCTAGCTGAGACCAGGAGAATGAACAATGCCTGACTTAATAAAAAGGGATGTAATATCAAGAAGAGCTTTTCCTCATCCTTTGTTCTAGCTGGATTTGAAGGTCAGTGTGATTTTACAAACAAATGCTTCTATGAGAATCCATGGCAGAAAACAAAGACAGGTACAAGCAAAACAGGAGAGGAAGGAGTCAGAAGATTTTGTTCCTTACTTTCTCCTTCCGTGTCCCTCTTGTGACCTCCCAACCTGAGCCTTCCTGCCTGAATCTTTTGGACAATGAGCAGGCGTTAGCGTTTGGTTCTTTTGTTTCCAAGTAACAAAAAACACTTGGGTTATCCCAAGGGCAGAGGTACCTTAAGTATAAGGATGCTCAGTTGAAGCATCGAAGCTGCTATGCAAAATATTCGTTTACTTTCCATCTGTCTCTCTTCATCCCTCTTTTACTATCCACATCATCTCTCTTCTACTCTCTCCAGCTTTTTATATCTTTTCTACTTCCTTACAATTTCAGTTTGCACAAGGCTCTGGCTAGTCACAGTCTTGATCCATGACATCCTTAAAAAAAAAAAAAACCTTCCTATTTTGCTTAGATTTCAGATTCTCAAGATAGAGAATGTGGTTGCTTCAATTCATTCTTTTCTATCCACAGTTCATAAATATTTGGTCACTGTTATAGCTTGAATTGTGTCCTGCCCAAAAGATACGCTGATGTCTTAACCCTACTGAAACTTATGAATCTGACCTTATCTGGAAATAGGGCCTCTGAGCTGTAATCAAGTTAAGATGAGGTCTTTAGGATGGGCCCTTAATCCACTATGATGGGTGTCCATATAAAAAGAGGGAAATTTGGGCTCAGGCACAGAGAGAAGTTGGCCAAGTGAAGACTGAGGCAGAAATGGAGGCTACGCTTCTATAAATGATCACATGCTTAGGGCTACCAGAAGGTGGAAGAGGCAAGGAGGCATATTCCTTTAGTGGTTTCCTGCCAATACCTTAGTTTTGGACTTCTCACCTCCAGAACTGACAGGATACATTTCTGTTGTCTCAAGCTGCTCAGCTGGTACTTCATTATAACTGCTCTAGGAAACTACTACAATCAGTTATTCAACCCTAATCCAAATATTTGGAGGTTGTCTTATGTCAAAAAAAAAAATGACACTTTTGCCCTTTGGCTGAACTTGTGAAAGACTTGTTTTTCCCTTTGAAATTGTGAGAGTAAGTAGCTGATGTCCATGTCTCTTGTCAAGAACGTACCTGGTAACTATTGCTGAGAAAGGTCTTCTCTAAAAAAAGGGAAGGGAAGTGATATTATTTTCTCAGAGATATGTCATTTATTCTCCAATTTCTGTGAAAGGGGAACTTTTCAAAAGGAAGGAAAAATATGTTCTTTCTTCTAAAACTGGAACTGTTTTAGAAATTTATTTAATATTTCTTTTTGTTTCCTCTACCCAAGTTCTCATACTTTTCAAAAGGGGATTTAAATACAGGAAGAATTACATATTTAACATTGACCATCACTCATCATTTTTTGCAGTCTTTTGTTCTTATTAGCATCATGGTGAAGCCCAAGGAATAAAAAGGTACATATGCCATCCAACATATTCTATTTGCTTCCTTCAATTTTAAAAAATTGAAATATAATTGACATAAAACATCATGGAAAGTTAAGGGGTACAACTTGCTGAGTGAATATATTTACTTATTGCAATATGTTTCCCATGAGAATGTTAGCTAACACCTCTATCTCATTATATAATCACCAACACAGAAGTAGAAAAGCAGGAAAGTGAAGGTGTGGGCAGAGAAGTAGGAGAAACTCTGAAACAATTCTTTTTAAAGAGCCAGATAGGAAAGGTTGCTGGCTTTGCAGACTGTACAATCTCTGTCACAAGTTATAGCACACATCAGCCATAGACAATATGCACGTGAATGGGCACGGCCCTGTTACAATCAAAATTTACAAAAACAGGAAAGAGGATTGGATTTGACCTGGAGGCCATGGTTTGCCAACCCTTGTGCTAGAGGATCAGTGCAAGCACTCATGGTGGGTTTTGCTGAGGCTCTTCTTTGGTTTGCTCTCAGCATGGACAAGTATAACATTCTATCCAGGAATTCTATCCAGGAGGGCTCAAATGACTTTGTCCTCTCCCTGTTTCTCCAAAGTGGGTCTCAGTCACAGTTAATTCGAGTGTAGGGAACACCTGTGGTCAGTGATAGCACCTTCAAGGCATAGAAGGTGCCTGGTGCTTCTTGGAGTATCGAGGCCTGGTGCTCCTTGATGATGTGTTAAGACCTTCCTCTGTCACTTGGAACAACCTGGAAATATTCAGAATTCATTGTGTGCTGGCAGTCACACTTCACCATTTGTTGACAGATTGCCACACTAATGTCCTTTGTCAGAAGCAAACGTAGCATGTAAAGCAGAGGGAATCCTTACCATGAGCATATCTGGATGCAAAACCCCAAATAGGTCTACAGTCCCCCAGACTGAACAAATGCTTAATGGCAGTAGAATGCATATGAGTGTCTACTGGTGTTCTAGAGGCACAGAAAGAAGTTGGTGGCTTGTTCTATAAGAACAGGACACAATACACACTGTCGCAAGCCACAGAGACACTTAATTCCTAATGTCACCCTGGTCAGTCCTCAGTCATTCACATGGTCAACAAAATGCACAATGGCCTTGCACCCACCTACACATGCTTAGAATGTTGCTACCTGCAACAACTCATGCGTAAGGTCAAAGACTGAACAGAGATCCCACACAGTTTTCTGACCTACCACTGTCCAAATATCCCCAAGACCTTTGGCTATTATACTGTACAAACCTAAACCACTTCCATTTATAATAGGTGATTCCATCCCACGCACACACACAGCATATTTCTGCCTTTATCTTGCCAATGATTGGCTGAATCTGGCTCTTACCAGCTTGTCAGAAAGAAATGTCAAATTTTCAGAAATTTTTTGAGCCAACTGACATCACACTGTAGAGCTTACAATCAGCCATAGTGGAAGTATTCATTTCATGTGCATGCGTGCTAAGTCGCTTTGTTCATGTCCAACTCTTTGCAACCCCATGAACTGTAGCCTGCCAGGTTCCTCTGTCCATGGGATTCTCCAGGCAAGAATACTGGAGTGGGTTGCCATTTCCTCCTCCAGGGAATGTTCTTGACCCAGAGATCGAAACTGTGTCTCTCATGTCTCCTGCACTGGCAGGCAGGTTCTTTACCACTAGCACCACGTGGGAAGCCTGTTTATTTCACAAACATTAGCAAATACTACAAATGGAGATCTTTCTCCAGGGAGCTGAATGATAAACATTTATCAGAACAGCACTGACCCTGGTGCCCTAGTGCACCAGCCAAAATGTTCTTGTCTTTTGTCCTTATTGAACTGATCAGCCATTCGATCACCAAGTTCCAGCTTCTCGGTGTCTTTGTTCCCTGACCACAGAACAATAAATTAAAATCAGCTGTTACATCTCCCAACAGGAACAATGACAATGAAAAAAATCAGCTGTTGTATCTCCACCAAGAACACATCTGGTCCACACATCAGAGAATTCATCTCGTAATCCCTCATGATACCCCTACAGCAGTGACAGCTGTTACCAGTACCATCTGCCTGTGACCCAATCCCACCATCTACAGTTCCTCCAAAAGGCAGCATCAAAGGCTTTTAAAAGATTAAATGTAAAAGTGAGCATTTAGTAATGAGTATTTTAAAATTCCAGACTCAGTCAAAAGGAGCACAACCCCCCAAAGAACTACTGAGCAGGACTAATTCCTTGGATAAGCTGCTTCTGCAGAGTTGAGAAGTAAGAGCAGCTGTGAATGTTGGCTTCAATCCAGTGTGGTAAGTTAGGGACGGTCTGCTGCTCTTCATGGAAACCGTTCACAACTCCACTTTTTAAGATCTGTAATAGGGATTGTTTATCCATTGTGGTTTTCCATTGATTTCTCTTTCACATAAAGGGAAATAAGCCTTGGTCTAAGTGTAAACCCTTCTAGGTTGCATAATAACATAAGGAGATGAATCTTACTTTTTCATTATTTTTATAGCTGCACTCATTTGCCCTCTTGTGATAATGAGACAGAAAGAAATACTGATATAAAAGGGCTGATTTAATACATGATGCTTGAAATTTACACATTAAATGCAATTCTGACTAAAAAAATCACTCTCGTGAGCCAGCCATAATGTCTAAATTTCTACTATTAGTATTCATTCCTTTCATTTTACAAAGTGCTATGTTAAACTATTCAAATTTTAACATGAACCAAATTACTCAAATTTTGAACAAGTTATATTTTTTACACTGTAATCTCTGAATGCCCAGAGATTTATTGGACTGTGAGAAAGGAATACATATATGAAGCTTAAACTTGATCATGAGAGATCTTCATGGACCCAAGTTTCTTTTGAAGTGTCTCGGAAGATGGTACCAGGACAAGTTTATCTCCAGTGTTGAAAGGTAAGAGGTTAAAGAACATGATTAAAATCACATATCTAGTAAGTGGGAGAGCTGAAAGTTGAGCCAAATCTAATTTTAAAACACTAGTCTTTATCCTATACTGTGTTGCTTAGGGAAGTAGAACTGAGAAGCTTAATCTTCTCAGGTAATATGACAACAATCCTGGGAATTATGTATAGCATGTCTTTGTCCTAAATGCTAGTTTTTCTAGACTATGAAAATGTTAATCAGTGTTCTGTGAAAACCCTCGGCCAGACAAAGAATGATCTAAGAATTTTGTTTTCTATATCTTGAGACCCATGTATTAAGGTTTAAAAGGAAAGTGGTAATGATAGTTTTCATTTAATAGTACTTGCATAAGTTTCCCATGGTTGCTATGACAGACGACCACAAACTGTGTGACTTAAAACAACAGAAATGCATTTCCTCACAGCTTTGGAGACAGAAGGCCAAAATCAAGGTGTCAGCAGCACCATGCTCTCTGAAGGCTCTAGAGGAGAATCTTTTCCTTGGATCTTCCAGCTTCTGATGTCTGTTGGCATTCCTTGGCTTGTAGCCACATCTCTGCTCTGTCTCCACATAACCTTATCCTCTGTCTGAATTATCTACCTCTGCCCTTCTCTAACAAGGATACTTGCGATGTCATTTAGGGACCACCCAGATAATTCAGGGTAATCTCCTTATCTCAAGCGCCTTAATTAAATTGCATCTACAAGGATCCTCTTAGCATTTAAGCTACCATTTACAAGTTCCAAGGATTGATACTTAATGTCTTTGTGTTATTATTATTAAACCCACTGTAGTATTATATTTAGGTTTCCCTGATGGCTCAGGCAGTGAAGAATCTACTTGCAATGCAGGAGACCTGGGTTTGATCCCTGGGTTGGGAAGATCTCCTAGAGAAGGGAATTCTCCAGTATTCTTGCCTAGAGAATCCCATGGACAGAGGAGCCTGGCAGGCTACAGTCCATGGAATCTCAAAGTGGAATCTATTTTTTAATCACGTACAGGAGTAGAGTTAGATTATTGGTATGTCTTTGAAGCGAAAGTTGCTCAGTCATGTCTGAGTCTTTGTGACCCCATTGACAGTGGGGTCAATGTCTTTGTGACTCCGACCCCTCTGTCCCTGGAATTCTCCAGGCAAGAATACTGGAGAATTCCCTTCTCCAGGGGATCTTCCCAACCCAGGGATCGAACTCAGGTCTCCCATGTTGTAGGCAGATTCTTTACCAACTGAGTCACCAGAAAAGCCACGGTCTATCTTTGCTTCTTCAGAAAAAAATGAACAAGACGCTACTTTTCTCCCCATATTCCTACCACACTCCCCATTCCCTAGTGTGCCCCACCCCACCTTCATCTCTTGCCAAATTGGATCATGCTTAGAGGGAACTGCTGCTGGAGTAAGGTGAGCCACAGGTTGTCAGTAACACTGCCGTTAGACTCAGGTTCCTAGGGCCCCTGCCATGAGTCCTGCAATTTCGAGGCCTCACTATTACTTCACCTCCTCTCCACAAGGCAAGGAGCTCATGGATCAAGAAGAAGCACCTATGAAGAGCTCATGCCCTCCCCTTCACATTTTAGACCACATTCTAGGAATCTGAAATCGTGACATTTCCTGCCCAAAGAAAACCCAAGTCTTTCCTTCTGAAGATGGACTGCATTGCCAATTTAGACACCTCTAGTACTGAGAAATGCCCAAGATGAAGCTGCTGAAGGTGTGAATTCTTTTGGATGAAAAGGCTGGAACATCTACACACATGCATTCCAAGCCAGAGTCGGGTGTGGGAAGTGAAGGTGAGAGCCTATGGGTTTAGAGCTTCCATTCATTCACTGACCCAAGACCTATAAACAACATCAGAGGTGGATCTTGCAATGAGGATGGAGACAGATGCAAAGCCAGGGATAGCCATGAGCCACCCTTTGGCTTCTTCATGACATGGTAAGAGACAGGAAAATAACATAATTGTGAATAGCCAGGTCATTATTCTGCTGATTTAACTTCTACTAAATGCTAAAAATATGTAATGCCTAGTTCAGTATGTTAATGGCCTTAATAGTGTCTATATTTTTTGACAATAATTTCACTTCCTAGAATTTGGTCCTTAAAAATATTTCCATATAGAGAAAAAGCCTTCATATACAAATTTTCACTCCTTAATTTTTTAAAATATTATAAAAAGGGAAACATCCCAAATGCCCAGTAATAGACTTGTCTATATAAACTGTGGTATATTAAAATCAATATAATGGAGCTTATAAAAATAATGTCTACAAATTGTTTTTAATAACATGGACAGTCTTTATAATTTTGAGTAAAAATAAAAAGAAGATATAAAATTATAGCCACAAAATGGTCTCAATTATGTAAAAAATAATTCTGGAAAAAAATGACTTCAAGGAAATAACCAAAATGTTAACTACCCACAGAAACTAGTACCCTGGATTATTTCGATTATATTTTATAATTTTAAAAGTTGTCCAAAATAACACATGTTACTTTTACAACCAGATTTTTTAAAGCAATATTAAAAGCACTGAGATCACTTACTCATAGTGTTCATTAGTTCCTTCCCCAAACCACACTAGATTACAGTACAGAGAGTTTTTTTTGTTTTGGGTTTTTTTTTTTTTTTTTCGGTAAGGGTATAAATCCACAAAGAAAAAGAGAGCAAGAAAGAAGACAATAGCAAAACAGCTTTGGAAACTAGAAAGGTATTGGATAAGAGGTAATTGATGACATACAGCTGAGAAAAGTAACCCACCACCAGCAGCAGGAAAAAGCCAGGATGATCCACAGAAAATCTCAGGAATTGAAGCACCTTGTTATATGAGCGTGGAAGTTCAGATGGGCTATAAAAACAAGAGAATAAATTGAAAATCTGCACAAAATGCATTTGGAACCCCTGGAGTCTCTCCCACCCCAACAGAAGACAGAGATTTACTCTCTAAAAAGAGTGAACTAGAGAGATTCTGAGCTCATCACATAAGCAGAACTAAGGGCCAGTGTATTATGTTGAAAATATGGGCATTAAGTGAACAGTGAGAGCCCTGCTCACTTCCTCCAGAATGCCGATGGAAAGGCTTATACCGTTCAAATGGGAAAATGAAAACCAAGAGAAGAGGTGGTGTGAGGTCTGTCAATAAAGAAGCCATTCATTGATAAACCCTTCCCATTTATGCATAATGACTGACCAACATTTTATTGCCTCATTCTTAAAAATGAATGGAAGTCAAGAATCATTAGTCATTTGAGGAAAGTCTCCAACATGAAAAAGAGAAGTTAAGATAAACAAAAAGTAAAAATAATAATAATAACTCAGGGCAAACAAAAATATTGCACTAAGCAGAGTTGAACTTTGAGTAAACTATAATTGAAGCTGTCAGGGAGGTATGATACTACTATACTCAATCCACAAAGTAAAACACAATTCTATACATCTAAGAATACTGAGAGAGAAAAAAATAAAATCTTCAAACTTAACAAATAGTATGATGACAAAATGAAAATCTCAAAAAAATTTTGGAAGCAGAGTTAACCACTGCAGGGTGAGTGGTACAACTCTCAAACCTGAGTTTCCGGTATTTCTCTTCCTGCCTTCCATCAATGCCTGCTTCCAATGTATTTTCTTGGATGGTGACTATGGTTTAAAGAATTCAGCTGGGGCATTCTAAGCCTCTCTTAGAACTGTTATAGCAAGGCACTTTATGAGCAATGAAATTTTATTGCCAAACTCTGCCATTTATCTGAAATAGAAGAATAGCTTTCCCCTGTCCCCCAACTTCCCCCTCATTCTTTAATGCATTCTGTGTAGTAATTTTATAATCCCAATCACCCATAGGGTGTTTTACATTCTTTTTCCCAGGCAGCCTACACAAAATTGACTCTCTTTTCATAGCGTTTGGAAATAGTAACTCGAATTAGGAAGAAGTATTGACATACTCCCAGAGGCAAACAACAGCTCCCGCAGTAACTTTCACTAACACCAGCCAGCTCCACCTACAGATGCCATCTCACCCTCAATCAGTTTTCGATCAGCCCTCCAATCTCTCCAAGATCAGTAACTACCCACTCCTTCAGCACCTTCATGCTGCACTTGTAGGTGCTGACAGCACAAACCTGTCCCCTTTTGTGTGCTTGTTTGAAACTCGTGCAGCAGGCAAAACTCAAACTTCATCATTTGAAGCTGATGCACTTTCTGTAGCAAATTGTAACAGCATTTAAGTACAGTATGACAGATCTGGGACTATAACAACACTGTTGATCAGCGCTATTCTCAAGGCCAGGGGTCCTGCTTTGTGGAAAGTTCAAGAATTGATTTTAAAAAGCTTTTGGACTCTGACTCTGGTTGTGCTAAAAGCTTTCACTTGTTTTTGCTGTCTTGTGAGAAACACTGGACTTCTAGCAAAAACAAATACACAAGGATCAAATTAGCTTCATTGCACTGAAAGAGAAAAGAAAGTGAAATTATTAGCTACTCAGTCATATCTGACTCTTTGTGACTCTATGGACTGTAGCCCACCAGTCTCCTCTGTCCAAGGAATTCTCCAGACAAGAATACTGGAGTAGGTAGCCATTTCCTTCTCCAGGGTATCTTCCCAACCCAGTGATCGAACCTGGGTTTCTTGCATTGGCAGGCGGGTTTTGTTTTTTTTTGTTTGTTTGTTTTTTTCCCATCTGAGCCACCAGGGAAGCCCAGAGGTATTACCCAAAACAAAAGTCCATTAAAATAGATGTGCTTCATAAAGGAAGGGCAAGTGTGTCCTGCTATGAGAAATTTCAACACCTGAACATAAAACAAATATTTTAGAGGAAGCCATTTGGACCACTAAGATGTTTAATCAATTAGAATTTGTTTCAAAAGTAAAATCCTTTAGGATATCTAAACCACTCCACATACTTTGTAATTTTGAACTACATACTTTATAGCACATAAGTTTGCTTTTACTGAAGCCATAACATTTATCTGATAGAGCTTCCCAAATAATTTTGCATATGTTATTTAATTTTATCCTATTTACAACCCTGAGTATTCAGTGCAACTCTTTTATCCAGTTCATAGGTAGTGAAATAACTTGCTATAAAGTGTGAAAACAGGCTTTTTTTTTCAAATAGATGTTCCTCCTTTGCATGTATCAATGTATATGAAAGCAGTACCTGAAAGCCACAAAAAGTTCTACAAATGTTTCTAGAAAAATATAAAACTAAAGCAAATATTCACATTTAAAGTTACATCTTAAGGAATTTCAAAGAACAGTGTTTACAAGAGTAATGCATATGGTGAAATACTGACACAGCAAGGGTGTTACTTTGAGACAAAAGTTTTTCTTACTCATAGTCAGAACTTAAGTCATCCTTTGGATGTAATGTCAGCCTGGCTTGCTGTATCTTTTACAATATTTCTCTCGCAGAAATCATCAAAGTAAATAAGGTAAAATGTTAGGCTACTTGGTGAATGGCCAGCCTTAAATAGTATAACTGAGCTACTCACAGCTATTAAAGAAATTGCAGTTAGTTCTTCTATTTGAATCACACAAAGCAACTCAAAGAATGCCAACAATACGACTTTGGAAGAGCAATAAGTAAAATTCATTATTAGCAAATAAGTGTGTCTTTTATGGTTACTTTATGTACAGAACTCTGTGACAGAGGTGGCCACCTTATTCTGTAATCATCTCCTAAGCCCCGGCAAGGGACTGGATCTTGTTCATTTTGATACTGCCAGAGCCTGTCTGTGTTATAGAGACTCAATAAATGCTTGATGAATAAATTAATTAATAAATAAACTGTTGGTGTTGTTGTTGGATGCATCTTGGCAAAGAAAATAGCACAGACTGTGGAGTCAGAAAAATTGGGGTTCACTTTCCAGCTGAGCCAAACAGTAGCTGTGTGATCTTAAGTTCTGAACCTCTCTGCCACTCTCCTATCTCAGCTGTAAAAGGAGTTTACAGTAGGTTCTAATGCCTAGCTTATAGGGTTGCTCTGACAAGGAATTGAGAGAATAAATTAAGCATTTTAACCATTTTCCCTGACACTGTGTTTGTACTATAAATTCACTTTATGAAAAGTATTTTTACCAAGCAAGCTAAAATTTAAGATTTCAAAACAGCACTACCTTAAATGATCAAGTCCTGAAACAGTAAAATTTGGCTAAACTCACTGTCCTCTTTTAATACACAAGGTAGGGGATGATTAATTTAAAAGACATACAAATAACCATTAATTAAAATAGCAAAACAAATAGTGCTTATGTTACCATCCATTAAAATATCTCCATGAATATCACTTTGATGTCAGTTTGGTTATTAATTTTATTGATTGTGTGTGTGTTAATCACTCAGTTGTGTCCAACTCTTTGCAACCCCATGGACTGTAGCCTACCAGACTTCTGTTCATGGAATTCTCCAGGCAAGAATACTGGAGGGAGTTGCCATTCCCTTCTCCAGGAGATCTTCCCAACCCAGGGATTAAACCCAGATCTCCTGCATTGCAGGCAGATTCTTTACCATCTGAGCCACAGTGAATATTAATTTAAGATAAAAAATTTGATTCTGCAATTTGTTGAAATTTGGACACTGATGATACCAATTTCTACATTGGAAAAGAAAATACAGTTCATGGAAGTAGAAGAAAAAAAGCTTCAAAACCAGCTTTCAGCAAAAAATAATAATTAAAAGAACCCAAAACAAAATATTTGCAAAACCTCTGTGGGAATTCCCTATTTCCATCATTGCAGAGGATAAAAAATCTGGCCTGGTGTGATTTCTAATTCCCTGCAAGCCTTTCTATAATGCAAATGTCATGTTGAAAAATTTGGCAATTGCATTAGGGAAAGGTAAGTGGCTCAGATCACTGGAAAATGTTTTGACATTTAAGTGACCCTTACTTTCTGCTTTACAAAAGAAGTTCCAATTAAGCTCAGAGCTTTTCTCTTATTTACTATACTGACCCTGAAAATGAAGGCTGTGAAAAGTTGAATGCTTTTCTTCCTGTGGGAGCCGGGTGCTGCTCTGCAAGAGGGAACAAGACTTCTAAGCTGCCTCTGCAAATGTTGTGAGCTGAGGGAAATTGCTGCTTTTCATGAAGTTCATCCCCATTTCCCCAAAGCACCAGCTTAGTTTGCTTGACTGTAGCCCAACATGGATGCTCACTTCAGCTGGCAGTACACAGGGAAGAGACTCTAATATTGGAAGGTTCTGGTCCTGGCTTTGCTTCTGATTTGTCACATAACGCTGAATGTGCTGTGCTTAGCCGCTAAGTCATGTCTGACTCTTTGCAACGCTATGGACTATAACCCATGAGGCTCATCTGTCCATGGGGATTCTCCAGGCAAGAATACTGGAGTGGGTTGTCATGCCCTCCTCCAGGGGAATTTCCCAACCCAGTGATTGAGCCCAGGTCTCCTTCTGATTTGTCACATAATGCTGTGACTCTGTGGTCAGTAATGAAGGAAGAAGAGAGTAAAGCTTGGGAAATATGTAATTTCTCCAAAGCAACCAACTGTCCCCTGCTTCCAGTGGAAACCCAAGTGTCGGCAGGAATGGAACAATGGAAGTGATCAGGGGCTAAGGGTAGCCAACTCACAGTTACTCAGCTCCGGAGTCCAGAAATGAGACCCGGATCTCAGCAGGTGCAGGGGGCTCTGGCTATCTAGACAGCTTGACTTCAAGACTTGTTTGAAATAATTCTGAACAAAAGGCACATTTACTTCTTCTCTGGTGTTAATTAGGACTCTTACATAGTGGGTAATAGAAGTCATACCAATGTAGCTTGAGGAAAAAGGTGCAAATGATTATAGGAATATAATCTGGACCTAGGAAAGCACTGGAGCTGCGAATCCCTCAGGAACCCAGCTGGTACTCTCTTTCTCTTACTGTCTCCTGCCTCTGCTTCTTTCTGCACACCTGGTTTCTCCCATTCCTTCCCACCTTCTTTTCATCCTTTATCCTTTATCTTACTCCTTTTCCTATTCCCCTCCCCCTTCTCCCATCCCTCTCTTTCCCTCCCGGTAGGTTTTCTCTACTGTCCATCCACACAGAGAAATATGAAGCTACCACCACTCCTGACTTGCCAGGCCACATCTTCCCATATCTAGAGAACTGGCCTCCTGAATCCATTTGCAATCCACGTGGGTAGAGACACTGAATGGTCCAGGTGTCTACGTCTGGTCCAACTTGCAAACAAAAAAGCTAGGGGAAGGGGGTCCCTTGGGTGCATGCGAAGAGAATACAGTTCTAAAAATTCAACTGTAAGATCTAATCTTTCTAAGCTCTCCTCAGATGTAAAGTCAATTTCAATCACTGGGTCTCGTTTATCCATTTGAAATTGGTTATGTGACTGTCCAACCTCACTCATCATCATAATGTAGCTAATAGCTGAAATATTTTTTAAACTGTCAAGGTTGATATCATTTTAAACTAGTGCTATGCAATTAAACATAATCACATTTAAAATGAGAGGTCTTTAAATGCTAGTTCAAAATCTTAATAGACATAGTTGTTATCATTATGTGGCAACGTATTACTCACGTGATTCAGAACACTGGACTCCACAAATGCTTCGCTCTGGAATTTTTTCTTGGGCCAATTTACTCTAAATCAACAGGAAACATTGTACTTAAGTTTTCTAATAGGTTATATTTATATCTTGTATTATGTGAAGATTCCAAACTGATGTCAGGACACTGAAATAGTTTCAGGAAATTGCAAGAGGGAGGAAAGAAATTGCCAGAGATATTTAAACACATCTTTCCTCAAGTAGCATCAAAGAAATGAGTGTTGGTTCCAGTAGGAGATTTACAGAGCCTTTCCTTTCTTAGCTATGAAAGCATGTCAGTTTCCTTCTATTTACTCATTTCTCCTCCCAAAAAGTAGTTATTTGTTGTCTATGCTGCAAAAATAATAATTTCCTAGAATCTTTCTTACACATGTAGTCAGAGTGGTCATTTGTTACCAAGAGAAGAATATTCTCCACCGGACTCAATTAATAGTCACTGAAAAGTCATTAAAACTCTAACATAAATACATTTTCACCATTTTATAAGTTTTTCATTCCTGGATAAAAGGAATTTATTTATTCCTGCCCATACCAGGCAAAGGGCCTCCATCTTTCAAGACTTAACACTTGCTGTGTTGCCAAAAAAGTATGAATGATAGAGAAATTAATCAGAAGGTAAAATCTCGTATAATCACAACATTTCCTCTGTTAACTCAGCTTGTAAATTCTCAGATCTTTTCCAAGTATATACAGATGCAAACTATACGTGCATGCAATTCACAAATATATAAATGCACATGACACATATACACTTATTCAAGCCTCATAAAAAAATTTGCCTCTCTCTATTTCTAGTACTTTTCTTTCCTTGTTTTTTCCATTTAACCAATAAGCTTGTTGAAGTCTCACACATTGGACAAACAAACTAGATAAGTAAAAAGCTCTTTTGACTCCATAGCTCTCTCAAGTTAGTGTCTCCCCATCTTTGCGCCTCAATTCATCTTATCTGGGGACTAATCTGCACTTCTGGTAACACAGCCTTTCACTCAACAGCCTACTGGAATCCACCTTCTGTCATCTTATATCTTCTCTCCCTGAGTTTCCCAAGTGTCCTCCTGCCTCCAGTATCAGTCTCCATCCTCATTGCTGCAGCCAGTGTTCTTTCGAAAATTCAAAGCAGTCATGTTGTTTCCTGGCTTAAAACGCATCAAACTCTCCCCATTGCCCCACTGCAAACCCTAGGATGAGGTGGGCCTTACCTTGAAGGTTTGGACCAGTGAGGGCCTCTCTAGGTTTCCCTCTGCCAACCTCCTGTGCTTTAGTCACACTGAGCAATTTGCAGTTCTGTGGATTCTTACTGCCTTCTTTTACTTTCAGGCTTTTGATCCTTATGCTCCTCTTACTGCCTTCTTTTACTTTCAGGCTTTTGATCCTTATGCTCCTCTACCTGGAACACACCAACCTTCCCTATATCTACCAGGCAAAGGGCCTCCATCTTTCAAGACTCAGCACTTGCTTGCCTTTTGGAGGCTTTGTTGACTAGCCATATTACTTCTTAACCCACATTATTACTTTTCAGACCTATATTATTCTCTCTAGACTGTAGAAACTAGGGAGACAGTACAAGGGATTGTTTGGGATAGATTTTATACTCTCTCAATATATTTTTTTTAAATCAGGGCATTTTATCTATTAAAAGTCAGAAGTGCACCAGGCACATTTCTTGTCTGGTAGGCTAAACAATACAAATGATGTAACTAATGCACTTATTACCTTATCATATTAGACAAATTACATTTCATAGAAATGATTATAAAATGCATTGCAGAAATAAGTAAAATATATTTTATACTTACAGATATTAAGTATGTATATCTTAATTAGTTGCTAAGTCATGTCTGACTCTTTTCAACCCCATGGACTGCAGCCCAGGAGGCTCCTCTTCCATGGAATTTCCCAGGCAAGACTACTGGAGTGGTTTGCCATTCCCTCCTCCGGTGGTTCTTCCCAGCCCAGGGATTGAGCCCATCTCCTGAACGGGCAGGCAGATTCTTTACCACTGAGCCACCTGGGAAGTCCCTACAGACCTTAAGGCACCAAAATAATTATTTTTTTTTCCTTTTCATTGTTTTATTGAAGTATAGTTGACATGTAAGATTATACTAGTTTCAGGTATACCACATATTCAACATTTACATACATTAGAAATTGATCACCACAATAAATCTAGTGACCACGTGGTGACCTTCTGTCACTATATGAAGTTATTACAATATCATTGACTATACTCCTTATGCTATGCATTACAGCATTAGACTCTCATGATGTATATTCTATAATTGAAAGTCTGTGCTTCTTAATCCTCTTCATCTATTTCACCCAGCTCTCCCACTCCCACACCCCACCCCCAGGACCACCAGTTTGTTCTCTGCATCTCTGAGTCTATTTCTGTTTTGTTTTGTTTGTTCATTTGTTTTGGTGTTTGAATTTCACATATAAGCAGAATCATACAGCATTTGTCTTTCTCTGACTTATTTCACTTTAGCATGATAACCTCTCGGTTCACATTTGTTGCAAATGGCACCTAAAGTAATTACTAATAGAAGCCAGCAAATCCATATAAGAGATAACAAACTACAAGTTATTTCTTTATCTTAGTCCATAAAAGAGGAAAACAAGCTATCACCATGCTGAAATAGGCTTCAGTATTCAATGCAGACATCCAGTTTCAAAACTAACATAGTCTAATATAATCTTAAAAATTCAATGTTTTTTTCTGTATTATTATATCACTATTATACTTCTCAGTTTAAAGATTAGTTTTAGCTTCAAAGTAAGTTTAATTTAGTACTTCAGTCCCATGTCTCACAGATTATTGATCAGGAGTGGGTAAGGATCATTCCAACTAATATTGGTTAGAGCAACCAAATATAAAGGGGACAGTTTAATCAGCTTTGCCTGACAGTCTCGCCTGAGAGCCAACTCATTGGAAAAGACTCTGGGAAAGATTGTGTGCAAGAGGAGAAAGGGGTGACAGAGGATGAGATGGTTGGGTGACATCACTGACTCAATGGACATGAGTTTGAGCAATCTCCGTGTGATGGTGAAGGACAGGGAAGCCTGGTGTGCTGCAGCCCATAGGGCCACAGGGAGTCAGACACGACTTAATGACTAAACAACAACAAACTCAGTTGAGAAGTTAGGAAGGTTACATAGTTGATTTAAACTAGAACATAATAGCAGAAAGAAAGGGAGGGAAAGGACAAAATGTCGGTGTTTTTTGTTAGAAGAGAACCTATCCATTAAAGCTATTTATTGCCTAAAGCCAATCAAAATAAATAAATAATTATGGAGACATAAGATACTCACCACACAAATGACTTCTTAAGGAAAGTTTGTTACTCCCTCCCCCTCCCAATGAGTTCTTCTCCCTAAGCCCCTTTATATCCATCAGGCATTTGGGCAGGAAACAGATCCTACTCTACATATATAAATAGAAAGAGATTGATTACAAGGATTAAGTGCTTATAAAATTTTTGGAAGGGCTGAAGGAGAAGGAGCCAGGGGTGACTGGAACTATTGGATTCAAGAAAACACCAGCATGAGAATCAAGAAGACCCTGCCATCAACCCAGTTGGGGCAACAACCATAGCTGTCTTATGACTCTCACAAGGCAAGCAAGGTTTCAGCTTCTGTAACTACCTCTCAGCATTCATAACTTTGAGCCCAGGTTCTCAGCAAGAGTGTCAGAAAGAAGACCTCTGCCTCTCTTCTGCTTTCCAGGACTCATGCACCTATTTTTGGAAGTTATTTTACACTGAGAACATCAGCTGCAAGGGAATCCAGAAAAACTAGACTTTTGCTTTCTAGCCTTTTGCAACACAAGACAGCACATAAAAAGAGGTGGGAATGGATGTTTAGAGCCAACTGACCATATCAAACATCCCTCCTTTATAGAAATTTTAGAACTACCTCTGCTCTTACACATCTATCTGAGTACTTAAAGCACTTTCTTGTGATCACGTTGTGATTATTCCTCTCTTTATGAGAACCTAAGGTCCTTGAAGATGGAGACTGTAAAACAGATAGCTTGTCTATCTCACAGTGTCTCAAGAATAGTCAGCAAGCAATATATGAAACAATGAATCAATAAATGCACATAGAGAACCAAATAATCTTGTTCATATATTTCTTCTCACCTCACTACCTACCCCTTATCCAACTGCCCCACTTCCTTTTAGGATACACACACAGAGCAAGGCAAGAAGTCAACCTATCTTAAGAGCATGGATTTTGGAGTTATAAAGGTCAGCATTCAAGTCTAGGTGTTGTGTGATCTTTGGGAAATGTATCTGCTCTGAGCTTCAATTTTCTTCCTTTCTTTCTTTGGAGGGGCTTCTTAGAAACATTAAATGAAGCAGTCTGAATAAGGCACTTCCTGCTCAACAGATGCTGAGCCAAGACTAGTTTCCCTCACCCAATGAATTTTAATCTTTCTGTGTCTCTTAGCTCATCTCCTGTATCTACAACAAGGGGGTTATGAACCAAGAATAATGCAATATGAAGGACACTACATGGAACATTGATTTAAACATTTTTCTGCTGTAACTAATCATCTCAATTACTTTGTCCCTTTGGAGTCTCCTATCTGAATATTTCAAAGGACTTTACAAGCAAGAATTATGATACATAATTGATAACCGGAGAAACTGAGGCTTACAGGTTGAGCGATTTGTCAGTTTTCTTGTGATCCTCAAAATACCAGCAGCTTACTGAGTTTTTTCTTTCTTTCTTTTTCTTTTTTTGCTATGTTTTTCTCTTTTTTTCAGTGTTTTAGTCGTTGCTGTTTAACAGCTGGTGCAAAGCACTTTTTAAAAATGGGTTGTCAAGCGAGAACAAGATGGCAGAGCAGTGCATGAATGTGGCATACCTCTCTCTTCATGGATACATCAGGAATACACCTTCAGACACAGAAGTGCATGCAGAACACCAGCTGAGAGCGGACAGGAGTACTTGGTCAGCAGAAAAGAATGTATAGATCCAAGCAAAACTCCGCAAGATGACTGAACTAGGGGGAAAAACAGGAGTGTTAGTAGGACTGGACCTGCCCTCGGCGGGTGGGGAAATTGAAGCAGGGGTCCGATCCCCACATCAGGGCAATTGTCTGAGTCAGAGGAGAAACATTTAAGGCTGACAGTGAAACAGCTGATCTGTGGCAGCCTAAATGGAATGAGAATCAGACTGTCCTTGCCGCAGCCACGCATACCCCAGACAGGAATGCTGGTCCCCCGGAAGGCACAGCAGCTGGGAGCTGGTGTTTAGGGATTGTGGAGCAATCCCCGGACGGGGGCTCCTGTTGAGTGTGGAGACAGATCGAGGGGATGTGAGGGAGGAGACTGTGGTAGGAAATGCCTGTTGAAGAAAGCCGGGCAGCCATGGAAGCAAAGCAATACTGCTGAGTCACCTGTAGGGGGTGGAGCCATCACCATAGCCTCTCTCTCCCCACACGCTAGCATCAGGGGGGCCCCTTTTTGTGACTGACATGCCAAACAACAGAAGAACCCAAGGCAAGGGAGCCCTCTAAGCGCCTGAACAGGCACAGCTATGGAGAAAGACTGGCCAAAGAGGCCTTCTGATGGCCAGCTACAAGAGGCTCGAAAAAAGACTCTGATAGGGCCATAACTCCTGCGGCAGAGGCAGTCCATGTCCCTGCGCACTTGGCGCTGCCAGGGTCCCTGCAAGCTAAGCAGCTGGGCCACCATCACACGCAACTCTCACTGAGGCAGAGCTGCCACAGGCAAAAAACATCTTGCGCCTATGCGCTCAGGGTCGCTTTGGCTGTGTCTGACTCTGTGACCCTGTAGCCTGTGGCCTGCCAGGCTTCTCTGTCAGGGAGGGGGGTTCTCCAGGCAAGAATACTGGAGCATACTAGCCAATACTGGTTGCCATACCCTTCTAGAGCACTTGATTTCCTGCTGCTTAGCCGCCAACACCCCCAAGTACCTGGTGCTGCCAGAACCCCTGCAACCTAAGCAGCTGCACCACTTCCATACCTGGCCCTCACAGGGGCAAACCCAAGTCCTCCAGGGCAGCCTCAGGAGCAAACCCCAGTGGACGAGCCACATGCAAAGGTGGAAATAAAACCATAATTGAAACCCAGGGGCAGTGTAACTAAGGAAGAAGACCCAAAACCCTCCCAACGGCTGTATTAGCTGCAGATTAAATCCACAGGATCAACTAGGCAGACTCTGCATCTATGGGATAGATAAAAGGTCATTGAGAGCCCCCACAAAAGGATAGCTGTGGACATTGGAGGCAAGAACACGGAAGAGTAGGACCGGATTAGAATCTGAGCTTCCTCCACAGCAAGTCCAGAGATCAGCACAGCGGTAGAAGGCATCCCTGGGAGGTGAGGTGGACCATGACTCCCAGTGAAGGAAAGGACTGTGACAGAAGTGACTCAAGAAAAACATTTATTATTCTTTTATTATTTTTATAATAAATAAATATTATTATTATCATTACTATAAATAAATTTATTATTAATTTATTATTATTTATCTTTTGACTTGTTCTGTAGAATCTTTTGGATTTTTTTCCTCCCCCCTTCTGTTGTAGTTGTTGATTTTATTGGCACTATGAAATCTAATTACACTTTTGACCCTTTTTTTAAAAATTTTTTTTCTTGATCACATTTTTTATTGTTGTTATAAACCTTTGCCGCTACATTGGGCTTCTGCAGTTCCAAGGAGTTTTCCATTTTTTTCTCTTTTTATAATTTTAATTTTTAAACATAGTATTCTTTTTCTACATTTATTCCTTTGCTTCCTTTTCCTACTGTTCTTTTTCCCTTGCAGTTAATCTTTAATATATATAAATATTTTTTATCTACCTCTATTTAACTTTGTGTATCTATTCTTTCTTTTCTTTCTTCTCAACATATTTGTTACTTTTGTTTTCATTGCTTTATTCCCCAATTGGCACCTTACTTTAGTTTTGTTTTCCAGTTTGTGCTTTAGTTAGTTTTGTTCTTAACTGGTAAATATAATTTTTTATTTCCTTTGTTCATCAGGTCAATCTATCGTACTTTATTTTTGTTGGACTGTTTTGACTTTGCTCCTGGTTATATATGCATATGTGTATATTCCATTATTTTAACTATCATTTGCCTGATTTTGTAACTACCATTTGTCTGTGGTTCATCTTTGGTTTCTCATTTTTAGATATTTGTTTAAAGCTCACTTAATGCCATAACAAGCCACTTGTGGAATCTTCTTTTCTGACCAGAGATCAAGCCCTTAGCCTTTGGAGTGGGAGCACTGACTCCAAGACCCTAGACTACCAGAGAACTAACCCTAAGGGGTATCAATAGTGAGAACACACACAAAGGAAACCACTGGAATACAAGACCAGGCATCACCCAATCACCAGTAGCCCCCTGTGCGGGATGCCTCATCTAAACAACAGACAAAACAAAAATACAAACCCGGTCATCAGCAGACAGGATTACCACCTCACTCAGCCTTGCCCAAAAGAGGAAAAACAAACAAAAAAAACAAAAACTCAGCACAAATTTCACCCTATAGGAAGCTTACACAAACCACTGGACCAACCTTAGGAGGGCAAAAACCAAAAGAAAGAAAAAATTCAACCTTGAAGCCTGGAAAAAGGGACCTCAAACACAATAAGTTAAAAAAAAACAATGAAAAGGCAGGGAAGTACTACACACATGAAGGAACAAACTAGAAACACAGAAGTCCAAATAAATGAAGAGGAAATAGGCAAACTACCTGAAAAATAATTCAGAATAATGAGAGTAAAGATGATCAAAAACTTTGAAAACAAAATGGAGGAAATGCAAGAATCAATTAACAAACACCTAGAAGAATTAAAGAATAAATATGCAGAGACAAACAACACAGTTACTGAAATTAAAAATACTCTAGAAGGAATCAATAGCAGAATAGCTGAAGCAGAAGTACGCATCAGTGAGCTGGAAGATAAAATGATGGAAATAACTTCTAAAGAGCAGAATAAAGTAAAATGAATGAAAAGAACTGAGGATAGTCTCAGAGACAACTGGGACAATATCAAACACAACAACATTAGAATTATAGGGGTCCAAGAAGAAAAAGAGAAAAAGAAAGTGCATGAGAAATTTTTTGAAGAGATTATAGTTGAAAATTTCCCCACCATTGAGAAGGAAATAGTCAATCAAGTCCAAGAGGCACAGAGAGTCCCATACAGGATAAACCCAAGGAGAAACATGCCAAGACACATACTAATCAAACTAACAAAGACTAAACACAAAGAAAGAATATTAAAAGCAGCAAGGGAGAAGCAACAAGTAACATACAAGGGAAACCCCATACATTTAACAGCTGATCCTTCAGCAGAAACTCTGCAGGCCAGAAAGGAATGGCAGGATATATTTAAAGTACTAAAAGGGAAAAATCTACAGGCAAGATTACTGTACCCGGCAAGAATCTCATTCAAAATTGATGGAGAAATTAAAAGCTTTTCAGACAAGCAAAAGTTAAGAGAATTGAGTACCACCAAACCAGCTTTACAACAAATGTTAAAGGGACTTATATAGTCAAGAAATACAAGAGAAGAAAAAAGATCTACAAAATCAACTCCAAACAATTAAGAAAATGGCAATAGGAAGATGTATATAAACAGTTACTTTAAATGTAAATGGATTAAATGCTCCCAGCAAAAGACTGGCTGAATGGATACAAAAACACGACCCATATATATATATATATATATATATATATATATATATATATACTGTCTACAAGAAACTCACTTCAGACCTAAAGACACATATAGACTAAAAGCGAGAGGATGGAAAAATATATTCCATGCAAATGGGAAGCAAAAGAAAGCTGGAGTACAATCCTCATATCAAACAAAATAGACCTTAAAATAAAGTAGATTACAAGAGATAAGGAAGGACACTACATAATGATCAAGGGATCAATCCAAGAGGAAGGCATAACAATTGTAAATATCTATGCACCCAACATAGGAGCAGCTCAATACATAAGACAAACACTTGTAACAGACATAAAAGGAGAAATTGACAGTAACACAATAATAGTAGGAGACTTTAACACCCCACTCACACCAATGCACAGATCATCAAAACAGAAATTAATAAGGAAACAAGTTTTAAATGATACATAGATCGGATGGGTTTCATTGATATCTTCAGGACATTCCACCCAAATGCAGAAGAATACACCTGCTTTTCAAGTGCACATGGAACATTTTCTAGGATAGACCACATCTTGGGTCACAAATCAAACCTCATAAATTTAAGAAAATTGAAATCATATCAAGCATCTTCTCTGATCACAATGCTATGAGGCTAGATATCAATTACAAGAAAAAAAAACATAAGAAACACAAACATGTGGAGATTAAACAACACATTTCTTAATAACCAACAGGCTAATGAAGAAATCAAAATGGAAATCAAAAAATTTCTAGAAACAAATGACAATGAAAACATGACAAATCAAAACCTATGGGATGTAGCAAAAGCAGTTCTAAGAGGAAGGTTTATAGCAATACAATCCTACCTCAAGAAACAATAAAAACATCAAATAGACAACCTAACTTTACACCTAAAACAACTGGAAAAAGAAGAACAAAAAAACCCAAAATTAGTAGAAGGGAAGAAATCATAAAGATCCAAGCAGAAATAAATGAAAAAGAAATGAAAGAATAGTAAAGACTAATAAAACTAAAAGCTGGTCCTTTGAGAAGATAAACAAAATTGTCAAACCTTTAGCCAGACTCATCCAGAAAAAAGAGAGAAGAATCAAAGCAACAAAATTAGAAATTATAAAGAAGAGGTTCCCACAGACAATGGATTATAAGATACTATTATGAACAACTATATGGCAACAGAATGGATAACTTGGAAGAAATGGACAGATTCTTAGAAAAGTTCAATCTTCTAAGACTGAACCAGGAAGAAATAGAAATTATGAACAACCCAATTACAAGCACTGAAATTGAAGCTGTGATCAAAAATCTCCCAAAAAAACAAAAGCCCAGGACCAAATAGCTTCATAGAAGAATTCTAGCAAACATTTAGAGAAGAGGTAACGCCTATCCTTCTAAAACACTTTCAAAAAGTTGCAGAGGAAAGAACACTTCCAGACTCATTATATGAGGACACCATCACCCTGATACCAAAACCAGACAAAGCCAACACAAAAAAAAGAAAACTACAGGCCAGTATCAATGATGAACATAGATGCAAAAATACTCAACAAAATTTTAGCAAACAGAATTCAGCAACACATCAAAAAACTCATATACCATAATCAAGTTGGGTTTATTCCAGGAATGCAAGTGTTCTTCAATACACACAAATCAATCACTGTGATACACTATATTAACAAATTGAAAGATAAAAACCATATGATCATCTCAATAGATGCAAAAAAAGCCTTTGACAAAATTCAGCACCCATTTATGATGAAAACTCTTCCAAAAATGGCCATAGAAGGAACCTACCTCAACATAGTAAAGGCCATACATGATAAGAGAAAACTGAATGCATTCCCCCAAAGGTCAGAAACAGGACAAGGGTGTCCACTTTCACTGCTATTATTCAATATAGTTCTGGAAGTCCTAGCTACAGCAATCAGAGAAGAAAAAGAAATAAAAGGAATCCAGACTGGAAAAGAAGTAAAGCTCTCACTGTAGATGACATGATACTGTACACAGAAAACCCTAAAGATAGTATCAGAAAATTACTAGAGCTAATCAGTGAATTTAGCAAAGTTGCAGGATACAAAATCAATACACAGAAATCACTTGCATTTCTATATATTAACAATGAAAAATCAGAATGAGAAATTAAGGAATCAATCCCATTCACCATTGTAACAAAAAGAATTAAATATCTAGGAATCAATTTGCCTAAGGATACAAAAGAACTGTACACAGAAAATTATAAGACACTAATGAAAGAAATCAAAGATGACATAAACAGATGGAGAGATATTCCATGTTCCTGGGTAGGAAGAATCAATATTGTAAAAATGACTATACTACCAAAAGCAATCTACAGATTCAGTGCAATCCCTTTCAAATTACCAATGGCATTTTTCACAGAACTAGAACAAAAAAATTTATAATTCCTATGAAAACACAGAAGACCCCAAATAGGCAAAGCAGTCTTGAGAAAGAAGAATGGAGCTGGAGGAATCAACCTTCCTGACTCCAGATTATACTACAAAGCTGCAGTCATCAAGACAATATGGTACTGGCACAAAAACAGAAATATAGACCAATGGAACAAGATAGAAAGCCCAGAAATAAACCCATGCACCTATGGGTACCTTATTTTTGACAAAGGAGGCAAAAATATACAATGAGGCAAAGACAGCCTCTTCAATAAATGGTGCTGGGAAAACTGGACAGTTACATGTGAAAGAATGAAATTAGAACACTTCCTAACATCATACATAAAGATAAACTCAAAATGGATTGAAGACCTAAATGTAAGACTAGAAACTATAAAACTCAGAGGAAAACACAGGCAGAACACTCAATGACATAAATCAAAGCAAGATCCTCTATGACCCACCTCCTAGAGTAACGGAAGTAAAAACCAAAGTAAACCAGTGGGACCTGATTAAACTTAAAAGCTTTTCCACAGCAAAGGAAACTATAAGCCAGGTGAAAAGACAACCTTTGGAATGGGAGAAAATAATAGCAAATGAAACAACTAACAAAGGATTAATTTCCAAAATATACAAGCAGATCATATGATCCAATACCAGAAAAAACAAACAACTCAGTCAAAAAAATGGGGAAGAGACCTAAACAGACGTTTCTCCAGAGAAGACTGGAGATGAATACAGAGAAGAATACAGATGGCTAACAAACACATGAAAAGATGCTCAACATTGCTCATTATTAGAGAAATGCAAATAAAAACCACAATGAGATATCATCTCACATCAATCTGAATGGCCGTCATCAAAAAGTCTACAAACAATAAATGTTGGAGAAGGTGTGGAGAAAAGGGAACACTCTTACACCGTTGGTAGGATTTTAAGCTGATACAGCCACTATGGAAGATGGTATGGAGATTCCTTTAAAAACTAGGAATAAAACCACCATATTACCCAGTAATCCCCCTCCTAGGCATATACCCTGAGGAAACCAGCGTTGAAAAAGACACATGTATCCCACTGTTCATTGCAGTACTACTTACGATAGCTGGAACATGGATAAAGAAGTTGTGGTACATATACACAATGGAATATTACTCAGCCATAAAACAGAATGCATTTGTGTCAGTTCTAATGAGGTGGATGGACCTAGAACTTATCATACAGAGTGAAGTAAGTCAGAAAAAGAAAGATAAATATCATATTCTAACGCACATATATTGAATCTGGAAAAATAGTACTGAAGAATTTATTTACAGGGCAGCAATGGAGAAAAAGACATAGAGAATAGACTTATGGACATGGGGAGAGGGGAGGAGAGGGTGAGGTGTATAGAAAGAGTAACATGGAAACTTACATTAGCATATGTAAAATAGATAGCCAACGGGAATTTACTGTATGGCTCACTGAAACATGGGCTCTGTATCAACCTAGAGGGGTGGGATGGGGAGGGAGATGGGAGGGAGTTTCAAAAGTAGGGGGATACATGTATACCTGTGGCTGATTCATGCTGAGGTTTGACAGAAAACAACAAAATTCTATAAGGCAAATATCCTTCAATAAAAAAATAAATAAATTTAATTTTTAAAAGTGGATTGTCATCAAGTGGGCTGACCAAAATGGCAGTTTAATGGGAGAAAAGGATAAAAATCAAGGAGACTGGACCTGAGCTATCAAATCCCTTTTCTGCTTTTAACCTGGTATAATTTTGAGATCTTTTTGCATTTTATTATGTAGCTTATTTTTCCTTAGATTCCTAAAGCTTCAATCTTTAGTTCTGAGGAGGAGAGTCACAGACCCAATCTCTACCCCCAAACTTCCTACTAGTCAACTTTGCTGAGTTAAGTAAGTCAAAATCTCTGCAAAATCTCTGGATTTTGATGCCTCATCTCTAAATTAGGAATTAGGTAATCTCTTTTCCAGCTCAATTTTTCTGTAAGTCTTTATGTACAATACGTAGGACTCTGAACCACAAGAGACCAATAGCACTTTCCATCAGGGACCCATGAGAAGCCCCAAATACAGTCTCTTTACCTTCCTTTCTGAGTAGAAACACCAGGGACAGTCAAGAAGAGCAAGTCTCTCTTTGTCTTTGCCAAGGCAAGGGCTTGCCTGGTAGCTCAGCTGGTAAAGAATCCACTTGTAATGCAGGGAGATCCCGGTTTGATTCCTGGGTCAGGAAGATCCCCTGGAGAAGAGATAGGCTACCCATTTCAGTATTCATGGGCTTCTCTGGTGGCTCAGATGGTAAAAAAACCCAGCTGCAATGTGGGAGACCTGGGTTTGATCACTGCTTTGAGGAGGGCATAGCAACCACTCCAGTAGTCTTGCCTGGAGAATCCCCATGGATAGAAGAACCTAGAGGGCTACAGTCCATGGGGTTGCAAAGAGTTGGACATGACTGAGTGACTAAGCACAGCATAGTACAGAGTCAGGGCAAAGAAGCCATAGGGTTGGGAGTTGAGAGTGGTTTGAAGCAGAGTTGGAGAGCAATCTGAGAAGGCAATATACTGAGATGCTCAGGAAAGCCTACATACTCCCAACCCAAATGGCACCAAACATGGTTGTTTTGTTGATGGTTCTGTTTAGTGATGGGCTTCCCTGATGTGTTGGTGGGTAAAGAATCCACCTGCAATGCAGGAGACACAGGAGACATGGATTCAGTCCCTGGATTGCAAAGATCCCCTGGAGAAGGAAATGGCAACCCACTCAAGTGTTCCTACCTGAAAAAAACCCCATGGACAGCAGAGCCTGGCAGGCTACAGTTCAAAGAGTCACAAAGAGTCAGATACAACTGAGTAACTGAGTCCCCTTCCCTGTTTAGTGATGCAACCTGCAGTTATTTACTTTAATAAAATCCCAAATAATTGAAATGGTATTTTTACGCAGAAACTTGGTCCCGTCTATGGATACATCTAAACTACACAGGCATACAAAGAACTAAAGTAAAAATGTTTAAACAAAAGATCAAAGAAAAAAATAAGACTAAAAAGGAACTTTGAAAACGGCTAAACTAACTCTTATCTACCCCTATGCTGCTTCATTTTTATGGATGATAAAAAAAAATGAGATTGAGAAAAGTAATTAGTGACTTGTCATCCAGTTTATAAGTATTGTAGTTAATTTAAACCATCTGATTCCTAAATTGAATCCCACTGAGGTATGAATCATATATATGCCTTTGTGAACCATACTGGGCTACCCCTGGACTCAAATAGGATCAGAAAAACACTCCAAAGTATATACTCAGACTGGGGCAATCCATTCATGGTCCATTTGGTCTGAATTTGCCCCAGGAGGTTCAGGCTGGAAGTGCTGGAGGCCCCAGGGACTCCTGTGTGTGAAATCCTTAGTCCCATTGTCTTCCTTGGTCTTTTGTCCTCAACAGCCTTCCACAAGTACCTCTACCATTTTAAACTCTACCCAGTCCAGCTGGAGATTCAGACATTCTCTTAGTCAGATTTTGCATAGATAATAACAATAAACCTGAAAATCTCAGTGGCTTACTTAAAAAAAAAAAATTAAGTATTTCTCACTTATTGGTCTGCAGGTCATCTGGAACTCTGCTTATCTCTGCTCCATGGGCCTTCTCATTCTGGACGCTGGCTGAAAGTGTGACCCCCCACCCCCCACCGCCACCTAGAAATCTCATCCTCATGGTAGACAGCGAGAGCAAAAGGCTGAACTAAATCACACAACATGTATAAGTTACTGCTGGAAAGGACACATGTCCACTCATATTCTCTCAGTCAAGGAAAGTCACACAGCCCATCCTATCTATGGAATAGGAAAATACCATCTACTTGGCATCACGGCAAGGGTGGGGTGTGCTATACTCTTAAGAAGAGTGAAAGTGAAAGTGTTAGTCACTCAGTCGAGTCCAACTCTTTGCAACCCCACCAGGCTCTTCTGTCCATGGAGTTCTCCAGGTAAGAATTCTGGCATGGGGAGCCATGCCCTTCTCCAGGGAGCCATGCCCTTCTCCAGGGAAACTTCCTGACCCAGGGATCAAACTCAGGTCTCCCGCACTGCAGGCAGATCCTTTACTGTCTGAGCCACAAGGGAAACCCACTCTTAAGAAGAAGGAGCAGAAAACTGGAAACAATAATGCAACATACCACAAATATCAAAATATTACTATGTGAATGAAGTGTCCTTGAAGTCTAAAAACACAACCAGTTTTGCCTGCAGCAGATCAATTAAAGAGGCTGAGAGGGAGAAAAACGCATTCCAAAGGCTTCTGTGAATGACTAGGAATTTTCCAGTTATAAAAGGATGCTAAAGCATTTTAGGTAGAAATAATACTATAGGCATTAGCTTGAAAGTATTAAAGAGCATTTTACATTCAGAAAATTGTGACTAATCTTCCAAGAATGAATCACATTTGTTTTACAAATGTCTTCCTTTCACCTTAGCTAGATCATAAGATTCTACAGAGTATAAAACACAAACACACACATACACACACACAAATGCACGCAAGATCCAAGGGTGCAGCAGAGAGAAATATTAAGGTTTAGGAGATGATGTTTACCAAGATTTCCTAGACCTTTCTCGAATCTCTGAGATATGACATAATGGCTAAAGGTTCAAAATACCATAGAGTATTTTGGGCTGGGGGTGTGGGCATAGGTCAGCTAAAAGTGACAGTCACTCAATGATGCTCGACTCTTTGTGACCCCATGGACTGTAGACCACCAGGCTCATCTGTCCATGGAATTCTCCAGGCAAGAATACAGAAGTGAGTAGCCATTCATTTCCCCGGGGGATCTTCCTAATCCAGTGATGGAACCCGGGTCTGCTATATTGCAGGGGGATTCTTTACCATCTGAGCCACGAGGAAAGCTCAAATTTTGCTCTAAAATTTCTGAAAGGCAGTGAGAGATAAACTGTAAGTTACATGCGCTCCCATGTTCAGAATATACAAGCAAACCAAACAAGGTTCTTGTTCCAGGTAATAAGGACTAAGCACTCATCACTCCATCTCTGCCATATGAATGCAGTCATAAAATTTGGACTGAATACAAGGAAGAGCTCTTTGAAGACACTGAAATGTAGCAGGTATATTAGGAAAGCAGATCAAAATGCAAAGTGTTGGTGAACTGTTGGTAAGTTTTTCTCCAGTAGCTCCAGCCAGGACTTAGAAGAAACAGAGGCAAGGGCATTAATGAGGACTGGGGTAGCCCCAGAAGAAGCCCACGATTGGGGATCAAGGAATGAGAAAGAAATCTGCTGGCCCCAACAGCAGCAGCACCCGAAACGGCAGACCCCTAAAACCCTCTAGAAGGGGAAACTTCTTCCCTGATTGGAGGAGCTTTGATCTCAAGAGAACAAGTGAGCCCTTCATGCTTTTGCTCTCTTTTTATTCTATCTCCTCCTGGCCGCAGAGTGAGCACAGTCATCAGAATACGTGGCAATGTGAAGTAAGTCAAGTCTTTAAGTTTCTGGCCCAAAGATTGATAAGAGATATCTCCAAAGAATTGGAAAGTACAAGGGAGACCACTGAGAGAGAAGTACTCAGGAAACTGATCCCACAAATTAGTATATGACCACTGGGACTCACTTTGACCACACATGTGTGGAAATAAAGGTAAACAGCATAGTAAGGACTTTGAGAACTGAACCAAGGTATAGACACCACCCAGGACAGTCCAGCACCCGGGTCCCAGCACTGGCCACTGGGTGATACACACATGAAACAGATCTGAGTAACACTGAGAAGGCTTTGAAGATGAAGGAACACTGAAACCACAGCCAACCAAGGATTGGTGGAAATGCACAGGCTGAACCCAACTTAACTGATTGCCTGTAGAAAGAAAAATATCAACACTTTCCTTTGGATTTAAACAATATGCACAGTTTCATAATGTTCAAATGACCAGAATACAATCCAAATTAACTCAGTATATGAAAAATTAGGGAAATCTTAACTCACATGGAAAAAGAAAATACTGGTTGAGCAAAATTTTCGTTCCGGTTTTTCCATAAGTCCTGACCAAAAAACGTTATTGTAAGATTTAAAATTGAGTGGTGAGATTACTCCAACTTGATTCTTATTTTTAGAACTGCCTTATTTCAATGCCTTTGCCTTTCATATAAATTTTAGAATTAGCTTTCTGTATTTACTGAAAATCCTGTAGACTTTGCAAAAAACTAAGTATCATGGCATCCAGTCCCATCACTTCATGGCAAATAGATGGGGAAACAATGGAAATAGTGTCAGACTTTATTTTCTTGGACTCCAAAATCACTGCAAATGGTGACTGCAGCCATGAAATTAAGGATTTTTGCTTCTTGGAAGAAAAGCTATGACCAACCTAGACAGGATATTAAAAAGCAGAGACATTACTTTACCAACAAAGATCTGTCTAGTCAAAGCTATGGTTTTTCCAGTACTCGTGTATGGATGTGAGAGTTGGACTATAAAGAAAGCTGAGCCCTGAAGAATTGATGCTTTTGAACTGTGGTGTTGGAGAAGACTCTTGAGAGTCCCTTGGACTGAAAGGAGACCAAACCAGTCAATTCTAAAGGAAACCAGTCCTGAATATTCATTGGAAGGACTGATTCTGAAGTTGAAATTCCAATAGTTTGGCCACCTGATGCGAAGAACTGACTCATTGGAAGACTCTGATGCTGGGAACGATTGAAGGCAGGAGGAGAAGGGGACGACAGAGGATAAGATGGTTGGATGGCATCATCGACTAGATGGACATGAGTTTGAGTAAGCTCCATGGCATGCTGCAGGCCATGGGGTGACAAAGAGTCAGACATGACTGAGTGACTGAACTGAACTTGAGTTAAATCTATAGATCAGGAAGAATTGGCATCTTAGTAATACTGTATCTTTAAATCCCCAAAAGCGAGGTGACTCCATTCATCAAGGTCTTCATTAACATTTTGTAGTTTTCAGCATACTAGTTCTGCATGTGTTTGTTTAGATACATACTTAATATTTTATCGTTTGGAACTAATATAAATGGTATTTTTAAAATTTTTCAGTTTATAATTGTTCATTGGTGATATACATATAATTGATTTTGGTGTGTTGACTTTGCATCCTGCATTCTTGCCAAACTGAGTTATTTGTCTTAGGAGATTTAGTGTGGATTACATGGGATTTTCTAAGCAGACAATCATCCCATCTATCAAAAAAGAGACTTTTATTTCTCCCTTTCCCATGTGTATGCATTTTGTTGTTGTTGTTCTTGCCTTATTGTTCCAACTAAGAATTCCAGTACAATTTTCAATCGGAGAGGTGAGGTGGACTTTCTGTGTTTTTCCTTATCTTAGGAGGAAAATATTCAGTCTTTCACTCTTCAGTGTGATGTTAACTGTGGGTTGTAGATATCCTTTATCAAGCTGAGGAAGTTCTGTACCTAGGTTACTGAGAGTTTTTATCGTGAGTAGATTCTGAATCTTGTCAAAGGTTGTCTCCGCATCAGTTGATATAATCATGTGACTTTTCTTCTTTAGAGTGTTAAAATAATGGCAGATACAGTGACAGATTTTTATATATTAAACCAGATTTGTGTTTGTTGTGATAGATCACACTTTTTATATATTGCGGGATTTGACTTGCTGATACTTTGTTAAAGGTTTTTGCATTTGTGGTTCATTCTGTGGTTATCTTCCTTGTTCAGTCTTTGGTTATGGTATGAGTGTAATGCTGACTATATAAAATGACTTGGAGGTATTTCTTTTTCTTATGTTATCTGGAAAAGATTGTGCATAATTGATCCTATTTCTTTTGAAAATGTTTGGTAGAATTTACCAGTGCAACCACTTAAACCTGAAGATTCATTTTCTGGAATTAAATTTTTAAATTTGTTGAAGATATTTTTTAATGGTCCAGGATGTGTTCTATCTTGGTATATCTGTGGATATTTGAAAATAATGTGTATTCTGCTATTGTTGGGTGGAGTATTCTAAATGCTGTTCTGCTTTCTCCTGGTCTCTATGGTTTCTAGTGACAGATACATAGTAATTAAAATCATTGTTTTTGTATAGTGTATCACTTTTCTCTGGATGTTTTCAAGATATTTTCTTTGTGTTTAGTTTCCAGTGGGTTGATTATACTACATCTACTACATCTTGATACATAGCTACTTCATATTTACTGTAGTTGAGATTCACGGCACTTTGTGTATAACATCAAATTTTAGGAAGTTTTCATCCATTTTTTCAAATATTTTGTCTGTATTATGTTCTTTTCTTTTCTTTTTGGCTTCCAATGATACAAATTAGATCTTCTGGCATTATTTCATAGATCCCTGAAGCTCTGTTCATTAAAAAAGAACAATGTTCCTCTGTATTCTTCAGATTGGATAAATTATATTAATCTATTTTCAAGTTCAGTGAATCTTTCCTCTGTCATTTCCATTTTGTTATTGAACCCAGATAGCAAGTTTTTAAAAGAAAATAAAGTATGGTATCAAGACAGTATAATATTGGAAAAAGTATAGACACATAGATTAATAGACCAGAATAGACAGTGCAGAAATAGATTCACACAAATATAGTAAATACTACCTGTTTGTATTCAAAGCTACTTAATAAAGGAATAGCCTTTTCAATTGGTACAAAGAAATTGGTCTACCATAAGCAAATAAAAAGAAAGAAAGAAAAAGATCCTAAACCTTATGCAAAAATTAACTAAAAATGAATCTCAGACCTAAATAGAGATGCAAAATTATAAAACCTTCAGAGACAAACAGGAGAAAATATATGACAAACATTTCCTGTGGTAAGGCACAAAATAGGCAAAATTCATGGATATAATACAAAATAATAAATTAATTTTAAATATTAACAAATCAGACCTAATCAGATCTTAAATTAGACCTGAGTTTATTCTGTGAAAGACACTGTTAAGAGAAAGAATGACTGAGAGGGAGTACTTGCAAACCACACGTTCAACAAGGAACTTTTAGCTAAAATACACAAAGAAATCTCAAAACTCAACAGTAAGTAAATACCTGAGTCTTTAAAAAGTGAGCAAGAGTTTTGAACACTTCACAAGAGTATATACAGAAGGCAATTAAGCATCTGAAAAGATATACAGTACCATTGGCCATTAGGGAAATGCAAATTAAAGCTCTAATGGGACACTATAGCGTATCTATCAGAATGTCCAAAACAACAATTATGGACAATATTAAGTGTCGACAAGCACACAGAGCAACTGGAACTCTCATACGTGGCTGGTGAGAACGTAAAACAGTACAACTGCTCTAGAAAGCAGTTTGGCAGTATATTGCCTAGTTATGTGTGTGTGCTCAGTCACTTCTGACTCTTTACAACCCATGGACTATAGCCTGCCAGGCTCCTTTGTCCACGGAATTTTCCAGGCAAGAATACTGAAGTGGGTTGCCATTTCCTATTCCAGGAGATCTTTCAGACCCAAGAAACAAACCCATGTCTCTTGTGTCTCCTGCATTCATGGGTAGATTCTTTACCACTGTGCCACTGGGGAAGTCATTACAAAGTTGAACATACACTTACCATACGATCCCACATTCTTACTTTTAGTTATTTCCCCTGAGTAACAAAAACTTCACACACACACACACACACAAACAACAGTACATGGATGATCATAACAACTTTATTTATAATAACTAAAATCTGAAATAACCCAAACACCTTTCAGTGGGTGAGAAGATAATGTTAAATTCATATGATGGAATACTACCCAGTGATAAAAGGAAATAATGATATGACATCTTGGATGATCTCAAAGGCATTCTGCTAAATGAAAGAAGCCAATTTTATAAGGTTACATATTGTATGATTCTATTTATATGATATTGTCAAAAAGACAAAACTGTAGTGATTGGCAATAAATCAGTGACTAGGGATTAGGGGGAGGGGAAAGTCTGACTACAAAATGAAGTGACAGTGTTAGTTGCTCAGTAGTGTTCGACTCTTTGTGTCTGCTCTTTGTGATTCTTCATGACTGTAGCCCACCAGGCTTCTTTGTCCATGGGATTTTCCATGGCAACTGGAGTGGGTTGTCATTCCCTCCTCTAGGGGATCTTCCCAACCCAGGGACCGAACCCAGGTCTTCTACATTGCAGGCAGATTGTTTACCAGCTGAGCCACTAGGGAAGCCTGACAAAAATGAAAGCACAGGGGAATTTTTTGTGGATGATTAAACTGTTCTGTATCCTATTGTGGTGATAGTTACCTGAAAGTAGATATATGTTAAAATTCTACTGTATACCTACTGACTGTACATTCTATTGACTATGTTCCCCAAAAAGTTAATTTTACTACATGCTAATTTAAAAATAAAAGCTCTTAAAATACTTGTAAAATGCCTCTAGTCTTGGTACTAAATGCCATGAGAAATTTCTCCCATTCTAATGAATGTTGTATAATGAATAGTATAGTGTGCATGTGTGCTAAGTCACTGTAGTTGTGTCCAACTCTGTATGACCCTATGGACTGTAGCCTGCCAGGCTGCTCTGTCCATGGGATTCTCCAGGCAAGAAAATTGGAGTGGGTTGCCATGTCCTCCTCCAAGGGATCTTCCCAATCCAGGGATTGAACCGGTGGTAATGAATAGTAATGAATGCCAAATACCCATGTAATCATTTATATATTTATTTATTCATTCACTCACTGAACACTTAACTATTTTTCTAAACACTCTGCCATTCACCAGATTTAGCAGTAAGTATCAAAATCAAAAGATCTTAGTTTGAGACATCTAATGCAGGCTAATAGCACAATCACTAAATCCAATTTGTAAAAGCAATCCTACATGAGCCAAAATAATACAGCACAGCTACTCAACTATCCTCAGCTCTGACTTAAATTTAGCATGGATTTTCGAAAGCATGGAGGAATAAATGGATCACAATATGTAAGTATTAGTTCTTTAAACTGAGCTTTAAATAAGCAGTAAAAGTGGCAGAGTTTGAGATAATACCCCATGAGTACCTAGAGTACAATATTCTATCTTTTCAGTTAAATCCAAAGCCACTTTTTTTTTTCTGAGTCAGCCCATCTGTGGGTGGAACTGCCACTCTCTAACTAAAGCTGAGAAGTCTGATAAGTGCTTCAGTCCTAATAGTCCAGAGAGGATGGAGGAGGTACAGATGGGAAAGGTCATGAAAAATTTCCATCAAGGACTCATAGAAAGCATAACTTTGAACCATATAAATTTTTGATATATCCTACAGAATTTTCTATGGCAAATAATTAACCCTAAATCAATATTGAGGAAATTGACCACCAAAAATTATTATTTAGGTTTTAATATAGTTATTTTGCAGCTCTTTCATGAGTTAAAAGACAAGACCACTAGCAGTGGACTGAATTATGTACCCCCAAAATGCATATGCTGGTGACCTAACCCCCATTGTGATGGCATTTGGAGATGGGCCTTTGGAAGATAAATAGGTTTAGGTGAAGTCATGAGGGTAGGACCTCCATGTTAGGATTAGTGCCCTTCTAAGCAGGGACCAGAGAGCTTGTGCTCATTCACATTTTCCCTCCCTCCCCCTCTCCCCAATCCCTCTCTGTCTCTCTCTTTTCCTCTGCCTCGCCAACCCCAGTGTGAGGACTCAGCAAGAAGGAAGCCAGGAAGAGGGTTCTCACCAGAACTCAACTGTGTTGGCATGTTAATCTTAGACGTTCAGTCTCCAGACTGAGAAATAAATTTCTGTTGTTTAAGCCACCCAGTCTGTGGTATCGTTTTATGTCAACCTGAGCAAACTAACATACCACTCCTAAGTCATGACAATAGTGAAAATTATTATAATTGCTAAAATACACTGAATGATTAATACATGACTAATTATCTCACTCAATCCTCACAACATCCCTGTGAATTTGATACTATCATTATCTCCATCTCACAAATGGTTAAACAAACACCTTTTCCAAAGTCACCCAGCTAGTCGTTGTTCAGTCGCTCAGTCATGTCTCTCTGCAGCCCCGTGGACTATAGCCTGCCAAGTTTCCCTGTCCTCCACTATCTCCTGGAATAATAGTAAGTGGACTACTAAAAATAGCTTCAAGATATATCCCTGGTTTACCCACTGCACATGGACATAAGAACTATCCAAAATCTTCAATACTGATCTTGCATTAAGGTGCAAATTCTAAATAACTGTCAATAACTGGGCGGGAATGGTGTCTATGGAGATCATATTGATAATCCAAAAAGTATTCTTATAAGACAACCACAAATAACCTTCTATTACCCCCAGGAGATTTCTCTCAGGTAATAAAATGTGTAACTAAAGAGGTTAATGGAATACACTTTACTTAAATCTTTCTTCTTACTTTGTCAAAGGCCTCCAGCTAAAAACTATCAGGAGGAACACCTCTGTATTTAAACAAACTGAATTTATTGCTTGTTGTAATAAAGGAGACGTACACCACGAAGAACCATGGGATGTCTCAATAAGAGGATATTAGAAAGAACTTACCGCAGGTGTCAGACATGGGTTAGGTGACTTTGGGGAAGTTTCAGGAAGCAAAGCAATTGTTTTAGGAAAAAGGAGAAATTCTAGAACCTATCTTCTAGGGAAGAAGGGGAGTGTAGAGTGAGGCTGGGGTCAGGAAAGAAGCAGCGGTCACTCATATTATGCAAGATTGGGGATTGTGTGGGGTTTCGTGGTTGGTACATAATCCTGGTTTGTTTGTGTGCAGACAACATTACAGAGTGGTCTCCTTTTGTGCCTCCTGTCATTTACTGGTCACAGAGAGGCCTTGCGCAATGCTGGTACTTTGTGAAATAGACAACAAGGTCTTGCTGTGAGTTTCCTAAGGTTGGCTTTTAAAAACACCAACACCTAGCTGATAGTATCAGGCCACGTCTTAGGTATCAAAGGCTACTTTTCCCTTTCTCAATTTAAACCTTTCCTTCTCTCCTCATAAAATATAGACCTAGGAAAATGAAGTCTGCAGTGTGTCAATTAGGTAATTGGCATTGAGCTGCTTTTCAAAAGGAGCAGCCAAGAAACTAATTAGCCTATAAGTTTAAGGAAATAGTGTTGTCCTTTAACAAAAATGAGCTATATCACTCCCTGAGTCAACAAGCTATATATTATGTAGCAGTGGGTGTCCTTTCAAAAACAAAAAAAGATTCCTTTTAGCCTTCTTCCTTGTCATTGAGATTATAAAATCACTTTTTATGTTATTCAAATGCATCAAAATGTTTTCTTAGTGTCCATGGATTCTTTCCAAGGTCACAGAGGCTAAGGAAACATTTAGATTTTAGTAGAGGGGTTTTCCCAGTGGTAAATACAAGTAGTTTGGTCCAATAGAAAGAGTGCAGGTTTTAAAGTTAGATTGTAGTTGTCTAAATATCAGCTCCATCACTTTGCACACATGACCTTGAGCTTATTGCTTAAACTTTCTGTAAAATAGAAATAATGTTTATATCTACTATCATAGGTTCAAAATAATTGAGCTAAAAAAATAAGAAAGCACCCTGTAATCTTTCAAAGCACTCAATACTAGTTAATATTATTATTACATATATAAAATATTATGTTATGAATTAAAAGTTCATCAATAATGTCAGAAATAAGGTTACTGATTTAAAAAATAAGCTGATCATATTAGACAATCCTTGCAAATTAGGAATAGAATGTTTTGATTTCTAGAAATTCTCTAAAAATTAAAGCAAGTTTATATAAGATGTTTACCTCCAGAAAGTTAAATAGATTCTCCAAGAGTCATCTCATCTACTATCTAGCTGGATCAAAGCCATTAATGTAAAATAAATGATCCACAGTATCATATTGATTTATTACTTCATCCTATAAAAGATATTCCAATCCTCAGGACTCTGTGGGCATGTAATTTTAAAGAAGAATTAATAGTGAGACTAACTTGAAACTAAAGGCACAGAAATTGGTGAGATTCTGAGAAGAGGGTTAGACAAATAGTTCAATCAATATGCATGTGTTAACAGAGCTGAAAGTAGGAGCCTGTTCCTGGCTTTTAAGGTACAAAACTCTTAAGGAAGGAAAGAAACAACTCAAGAAATAAACAATAAATTTGAAGGAACATGTAATAAGCAAGGTCTAAATGGAATTCATTTGTCTGTGTTGAGGAGGCAGAAAGAGAATGTGTGGGAATTGGTGGAGCTTGGGACAAGAGATTCCAACTGTGAGGAGACCACAGATCAAAGCCAAGTCAGGATGCAGAGATGGCCCAGCCTCCAACCAGAAGTCCAGGCTATTGCTAACACGCAGACACACCACAGGTTCAGAAACAGAGCCTATAAACCATCCCGTCTCCACTCTCGTGAGTGGTTCTTACACCAAAGAGCTAGTATCCTCTCCGATGGAGTTCAGGGAGGATGGCGCCTTGACAGCAGCTAGAATTGTTCAATGGCTATTGACCAGCCAGCATGAACAACATCCATCAGAGCTCCAAGGCTCTGCTCAGTCTGTATTGACCTCACGTCTATGTAAAATCCTCTTGTCCCAAGAAACTCATAAGGCCAGATCTGTATGGGTCTGAGAAATGCAACATCTGGTAAAGTGGTCAAGGTGCAACAGAAAGCACACATATTAGCTGAAAGAGAATATGTCTAGCTGAAGAGCTCCCACTCCAGGTACACATGTATGTAAAACTAACGAGAGAAAAAATAGAACCCTAGACAGCATGTCTTCTCCTAGACAGGATATTAAAAAGCAGAGGCATTACTTTAACGACAAAGGTCTGTATAGGCAAAACTGTGGTTTTTCCAGTAGTCATGTATGAATGTGAGAGTTGGACCATAAAGAGAGATGAGAGCTGAAGAATTGATGTTTTTGAACTGTGGTGTTGGAGAAGACTCTAGAGAGTCCCTTGGACTGAAAGGAGATCAAACCAGTCAATCTTGAAGGAAATCAGTCCTGAATATTTATTAGCACTGATGTTGAAGCTGAAACTCCAATACTTTGGCCACCTGCTGTGAAGAACTGACTCACTGGAAGAGACCCTGATGCTGGGAAAAATTGAAGGCAGGAGGAAAAGGGGATGACAGAGGATGAGATGGTTGGATGCCATCACTAACTTGACGGACATGAGTTTGAGCAAGCTCCATGAGTTGGTGATGAATGGGGAAGCTTGGCACGCTGCAGTCCATGCAGTTGCAAAGAGTCAGACATGATTGAGTGACTGAACTGAACTGATTCTTCCCCATCCTTGAATATCCCAGAGTTCCAAGCGAGACATTAGACCAAAGAGATTTTCACAACGTCTCAGTCATTTATAATGCTTACTGAATCCTTCAATAAAGAGTAAGTAATACAGAAGCCAAGAATTTTATCATTCAAAAAGATAGAGCATAATGGAGTGACCTCTTGATCATCCTTTGTTGATAATTAATTTTTATAGGCAGATACACATATGATTGACTGTCCCATGTTAATTCTACCACTACTCATTTGGCATCATCAGTGTAATGTAGGGAATTGACCCTACTCCAGAGTGGATACTAAGTCTATATCAATCATGGGAATTTCTTCATTCACACATTCATCAAGAAGCCATGCCTAGGCCAATGAGTCATAGTATTTTTTAGGAAACAGACATCAGTTCAGGAATAGGCATCTGACTCAAATCAGGTCAATGAGACATCAGAGGCCAATTTTCAGGAAGAAATTCTTTCTCTCTTTTGTGCCAAAATGGCTGAAAAAGAAGGTAGCTTCATTTGCTACTGGAAGTTCCTCTATGATTATCAAAGATCCAGCTTTAGCATGAAGTCTACATTGTCAGCAGCAGATGAAATGGAAAGCATCTGGATCTTTTATCGCACCCTGAGCTGCTGGCTTAAATAAACCTGATGCCTGCCCTGCTTCTGTTAAATAACCCTATACATTTCCTCAAAATTTGAGCCAGTTAAGTTTCTGTCACTCTTGACCAAAAGGAAACTAAGTTATATATATGACTTGATGCAGGTTTAAGGGAATATCATAGCTTGAGGCTCTAGAGATCAAGCCACTTCCTATAGATAGAGCCAATTTTCACCTAAAAAATGTGTCCTTTTCTGACATTCTTTTAGAACAAAGTTTTGCCCCTCAAGTTAAAAACCAGGAATAATTGGATAGCCTCATGAATGAATCAGAGTTAAAATACCCTTTCTTGACTTTGTAGCAAAAAGACCAGATGAATAAAGGCATTTTTTTTTTTCTGAAAGAAAGACATGAAATGCAACCAGGAAGCTAGAAAATGAAGAATTTGGCTAAAAGTGTTATTTTAGGAATAAAGCTAAGGTTAGCCATAGCAGGAAAACCCTAATATTATATATACTGGCTGTAATTTTCTGCCTATAGTTGCTATATTTTATACCTCTGTTTACTCTTGGTATTTTAAAAAGTCTTTTTTGAAAGGTCTGGTCTATCTCTGCTGTTCATTGAGAAAATCAAAGTCCTTTTAATGGATTGCATGTATCCCTAATGGTACAAGGAATTAGAGTGAGAGGACTCTTAGATAAGTGAGAAGAGTTAGGGCACTGGATGCTAACTCCTCTTTGGAGATTTTCTTCTAGGGCTTGACCCAAGAGGTCCTAGGTTTTATTTTGCTGATGAGCAACATGTCCCCTACATCATGGTGAGCTGTGGCTGTGTTGGATTATAAATGGACCAAACTCAGCATCTCAATGGCCTGAGCAATCACACTGGTGACAGATACATAGTCCCTGTGTAGTGTCCCCTCACCTTAGAAACACCCAGGTTGAGAGTTGCTGTCCAGGTTACTCATAAAAACCTTTGGGCACCATTAACACCAGTGTGTAGTAGGAACCCACTTCCTTCCAAGTGGCACATGCAGTCTGAAAACTGAAGTTTCCCTGAATATGTACCAGCACACCACTTTATAGACATTGAGACCCTACCCATCCATTTTAGAGCACCTTGCAGATTCTCATTTCAACAGAAAATCAATATATGGAAAATAATTCACATATCAGCACAGTCAGCAGTGCACAAAAGCAGAGACCAGGAAAGTAAGCATTTTTTTTTAACCATTTGGAGTAAAAAAAAACAAGTTATGGCAATTTTTTCTCCTAATCATTCAGCAAAAGAAAATACAGTTTTAATGTGTCTACCTTTACTGGATGATTACAGACTTATCTGACTTTAACTGCTTTTCTTGGAGTAATTTTCATCTGTTATATGAATGCACCAGACTTACTTACTAAAAAAGCTTTTGAATTATTTCACTGGGAAAACAACAACGTTTCTGAAAGAAAACAGACCTAAGAAACAAAATACCATACAAATTCCGAAAAATGTTAATTAATGTTTTTTAACTTGGTTGCATTTTTCTGCATATCTCTATGCAATTGCACACATTATCAGTTGCTTCTTGTGCAATTCTAATTTGTAGTGATGAAAATATTTTTGAATTCTAAATAGACTTAAAAAAATCATTAGCTTATGGTCTTGCTTTTGCAGTTTATTTGAATCCCACACAAGTGCTTTATTTTTAAAAAACTATGTCATGGTATAAAAGATCTTTGGTTTTTACCCTTAAGTTTTAATCCATGTTTATATGTTTTATTGGGCTTCCCTGGTGGCTCATATGGTAAAGAACCTGACTGCAATGCAAGAGACCTGGGTTCGATCCCTTGGTCAGAAAGATCCCTTGGAAATGGCTATCCACTCCAGTATTTTTGCCTGGAGAATTCCATGAACAGAGGAGCCTGGCAGGCTACAGTCCATGGTGTCACAAAGAGTTGGATACAACTGAGGGACTTTCACTTTCACTTTTTAAACATGTTTTATTGTTTTGAAGTTAGAAATCACTCAAGAGACACACAACAGCACTCTTCTTCAAATGACCCAGCTATGCACTAGAGTTGAACATTGCTAATATTATATAATGTTTTTGAGTTCTTTAAAAATTTTGAAAGTCCAAAAAATCTAAAGTGACTTGTCTTTGATATGCACCATATGCAACCTCTTTGTTTAAAAGTGGAAAGCTGATCCTTGGAGCAGGAATTTGTAGTGACACTGGATCTATGTTTCTGGTTACTATTATTTTCAATATTGCTCAGAAATTTGGTTCACAGGGCAGTAAAATATAGGACACCATGAGACACGTTTTCAGCACAGCAAGCAGTTACAAGATTTCCCCATGCAACTTGCAATAGACTTACTGGGTAGTGAGAAATACATTTTGACCCACCATGCAGAAATGGATGCTAGTAGGGCTGTACTCAGAACATAATACCAGTGAAAACAGTAGAATACACTGTTTGTGGCTGGGTGAGTAAAGCACAAAGAGAGTAGAGGATATGAGAGATCAGTTAATTTGGCCAAGAGGGACTCCCTAAGTGAGCTCATTTACATTTTAAGATGGATCTAGGAACTCTTCTCCTTATTGGTCAAATTAATCATGTAATTGTCAGACATTGTGATCGTAGGCAGTTTGCTTTGTGAAAGGTGCAAAGGAATGTGATTCAGATACCTGGTTTTTCTGATTTACTAATGTTACTAAGATGGTCTGTGAATAGTGGATGCAGTAGTTTACTTTCCAGGTACTTCTTAAGCCATTCATTATATGAAAACTAACAAAGCCAACCAACAGTCATTGGTTACATCTCATTCCTTGAAAAATGTACAGGTTTTATAAATGCGTTCACACATAAGCTATTTATTCTTCCCACGAACATGTAGTGGGACCTTCTGAGGACATCATGAGAAGAGACTGGCTGTCTTGTGATGTCCACAAGAGAAGGAAGAACATAAACTAGGTGACTGTCCATTTCAGTTTTATAGGAATTAAAGTGTTACTTTCAGAATGAGATCAACGCATAAAGCACAAACTGAGCTCAAACAGCAAACATTCACCCCCTGTGTGCCTTTGCCAAGTCAATTTCTTTAAATCTTGGTCCTCTTATAAGTATATATTGTTATTGTTTAGTTGCTAAGTCATGTCCAGTTCTTTTGTGATCCCATGGACTACAATCTGCCAGGCTGCTCTGTCTATGGGATTTCACAGGCAAGAAAACTGGAGTGGGTTGCCATCTCCTTATCCAGAGTATCTTCCCAACCCAGGAATCAAACCCACGTTTTCTGCATTGGCTGGCAAATTTTTTCCCACTGAGCCAAGAAAGCCCCTTATATGTAAATATGGAATTTGATTATTAGAATTTTAAGCAAGTAGAGTTGACCACTGCTTTGTATCTATGATTTGAAAGATGTCATCAATATTCTAGCAGTAAACACCAATGGGAATATACCTCATCTTAAAGCCTACCCCTTAGGAATTCACACTTTGAATTAAGATCTTCTGCCCTATTTAACAGAGAAGGCAATGGCACACCACTCCAGTACTCTTGCCTGGAAAATCCCATGGACGGAGGAGCCTGGTAGGCTACAGTCCATGGGGTCGCTAGGAGTCGGACACGACTGAGCGACTTCACTTTCACTTTTCCCTTTCATGCACTGGAGAAGGAAATGGCAACCCACTCCAGTATTCTTGCCTGGAGAATCCCAGGGACGGCGGAGCCTGGTGGGCTGCCATCTATGGGGTCGCACAGAGTCAGACATGACTGAAGTGACTTAGCAGAAGCAGCAGCCCTATTTAAATACAAAGGCAGGGAAGAAAGAACATGCATAGATATTTTCAGCCGTTAACATCTTAAGAGTAATTATTTTGTCATATATTAAGTGGCGAACCTACTGCACAAGGTTTTCAGCTATGGGCAAGAGGAATGGTGGGTCCAGAGAACAACATTTTATTATCACATATCTATGTGACCTGCCCAGGCAGGAGTATCATAGCCCAGCATATGTACTAAAAAGAGAGAAAGGGAAAATGGCAACAAATGGGAAGGTGGGAAATTTTTAAATAATGGGTAACACATGATAAGGACTATTCTAAAAACCTTGTGTGCACAGCTCATGTAGTATTGGGAAGGAAGACATTTTCCTTTACTTTCCTAGGTTCTTCTGGCTGGTTTAAGAATTAAATTGACATAAGACAGATTAAATTAAACAAAAGTTTAATAGCGTATATGCATGGGTGAGACCCAAGAGAACTGAGTCATTTGTCAAAATGACCAAAATCCTCACCTTAAATATTAATACTATCTTCAACTAAAGACAAAGGAAGATGCTGGGGGTAGCAGTTTGAGATCTCAAAAGGGAGGAAGACAATTCACATGAGGATGGAAAAGCATATGTTTGGTAAATAAGTGTTTGCTAGACCCTGCAGAGAAAATAGGACACAGAGTAGACTCTGGTCTCAGAGTTTTCCCCACTACACCTAGCCCATACTCAGAAGATATCTCTGCAAAGCTCTACTCTGGGAACAGGGCTTCTATACAAATTATTTTAGATAGTTATGGCAAAAGTCAAGGTTTTTTCCTGGGCCTTGATTATTTCCAGCTCTAAATAATCTGCACGCCCAGGAGACATTTTGGGGTTGCAGGTTTTGCAAGTAAGTACCTCAAGGTGCTTACAAATGATTTTATTAGGTAAGCATTAGTCATGCTCTCAGTTTAAAGCTGAGAAGCTTGAAACAAAGAGCTGTTAAATAACATCCCCCATACGCACAGGTAATGTGAGCAACAAAGCCAAGATTCATACTCCAGCAGCCTGACTCCAGAACCCTGTCTTAGCTACTGTCCTACACAGGCTCATTTGGGCCTTTAATCACATGACTAGCTTGAACTTGCATTATGACATTAACAAATGTGTTAGTTACAGTTCTCCTGAGATGCAGAACTAATGGGATATATTGAATATATATATTCAATATCAATAAAGATATTTATTATGAGTGCTTGACTTACGCAATTATAGAGGCTGAGAAGTCCCTGGCATCTGCAAGCTGAAGGCTCAGGGAAGCCAGTGGTATAGTTCTCAGTTCAAACTTGAAGGCCTGAGAACCAGGGGAGTCAGTGGTGAAAGTCTCAGTCTGAGTCTGAAGACCTAAGAACCAGAAGCACCAGTGCCTAAGGGCAGAAGAGGATGGATGTCCCAGCTACCGCAGGGACCAAATTCACCCTTCCTCTGCCTTGTTGTTCTACTCAGACTCTCAGTGAATTGGATAAATCCCACCTGCATTGGGAAGGGCCATCTTCTTTACTCAGTCTACTGGTTCATATGCTAATCTTTCCCTGAAATGCCCTCATAGTCACATCCAGAAATAATGTTTTACCACCTAGCTGGGTTTATTCCTTAGCCAAGTCAATTTGACACATAAAATTAACCATCACAGCTAGGATTCTCAAAGTTCTTTGTATGTATAAGTCCACCCTCTGAGTCAAAGAGAAGACCCATTTTTACATTGAGAATTTCTCACGGGTGCAACACAGAGTGGTAAAATAGACACAAGACTAAGGGAATCTGTGTCATAAAATTCTTATGAAGAACACTGGAAGACAGTACAATAGACAACAACATGGAAGTGAAGCATTTTGGAAGCTCTTCATATGAAAGTGACAATTGCTTACCTTTGAGTACAGCTGTCAGAGCACAGTAAAGAGCACTTCTCTCAGATAATCCAGACATTGATACTTAACAAAACAAGGCTCCCAAGTCTATCTGCACGTGTGCATGCATGCTAAGCGGCTTCAGTTGTGTCCCACTCTCTGCAACCATATGGACTGTAGCCCGCCAGGCTCCTGTTTATAGGATTCTCCAGACAAGAATACTGGGGTGGGTTGCCATGCCCTCCTCCAGGGGATTTTCCCAAGCTGGGGCTTGAATCCATGTATCCTATGTCTCCTACATTGCAGGCGGATTCTTTACCATTGAGCCACCGGGAAGTCCCCCCAGTCTAACTGTGTGTGCTTAGTCACTCAGTCATGTCCGACTCTTGGCGACTCCATAGACGATAGCCTGCCAGGTTCCCTCTGTCCATGGAATTCTCCAGGCAAGAATACTGGAGTAGGTCGCTATTTCCTTCTCCATGGGAGAGAAGTCTAACTACTTGGTAATAAATGAAGTAGGAATACTACAACCTACCAATTCACTTACTGGCAGTAAGTGCATTTGGGGTTGTATTTGACATTAGAGGTCTCAAACTAGAAGGAATTTCTAGGGTACAGGAATTTGGGAACATGGGCAGAGGGGGAAGGGACAGGGAGCATGTGAAATATCTTGTTTAAAAACAGGAATATGGAGAAGGAAATGGCAACCCACTCCAGTACTCTTGCCTGGAAAATTCCGTGGACGTAGGAGCCTGGTCCATGGGGTCGCAAAGAGTCGAACACGACTGAGCGACTTCACTTCACCCCTAATAAAATTTTAAAAAATAAATAAATAAATAAATAAAAATAAAAAAAATAAAAACAGGAATATCTTGTGGTGTGGGAATTGAATCTTTTCTCCCAATTATAAAAGTACTCAGGGGCTTGTCTGAGTTCAAAGTAAAATGAATTTCTCACCCTGGAGACCAATATGTCCTCTATAATTTCTCATTTTTGCTTGGGATGACTTATATCTTATTGCTAATGTCCCTTCTTTGCCTTATAATAAGATCAAGTGGCAGAAATAAGATGCTAGCTCCCCTACTGAGGAGGATTGGGGAATGAAGGACAGGAATCAAAGGGTGGGAGAGGCCTTTTCCTTCTGCGTGGACCAATGTTGTCTTTTAATTTCCATCAGTGTTATGACTTTGCAGGAGGGTATAGAATCAAGAAAAAAAAAAAGAATGGGGAAGCTTGTACTTGCAAAATGACTTCTAGACCTATTAAAACATCAAAGCCAAACCATTTCCCCCAGGAAAGAACTTCAGATGACAGTTTAACAGAAGACATACTAAGGAATATTTTATTTCATATTCACAAAACCTAAGGTTCCCATCTCCATAGTATTCTATATTTTTCTGTGTTTTAACAGCTTGTAATGTCTTCAAAAAAAGGAATAAAAATATAAGTATGTGGCTAAACTATATACATATATGTGTGTATATATGTATATATACACACACACACATACACAATTCTTAATCAGTCAATATCACTCTAGACTTATCCAACATGCGCAGGATAAAATCTGAAGTTGTCATGCAAATTAAAGTAGAGGAAGAGTCCTTTTACCAGATTGCTCTTTATGGAGAACTTCCTTATTGTCACAAAAAAATGTTTTCAACCAGTGGAACACAAAAGGTATACAGATACGTGAAAGCATGAAAGGCACTGTGAACCTATAGTTAAGAGGAAATCTACTCGTAGAAAAGCACACACGTTCTTTTAAGTGTATAGCTCGGCATGAATCTTTTTCATATAGAAAGAGCACAGTGATGCAGTTAAGAATCAATCTTGTTTTTAATCAACTTTTTAATGCATTGTCAAGTTAAGAGGATATGAGGTTTTGAGCTCTTGGTAACTTTATGGATGCTTTCCTGGAGTTTTTACATTCAAAAAGCCAGTTCTAGGAAATATTTGAACTTTGGTTAGAGATTTTGCTACTTGAAGCCTGCTGATGCTTCCATGGGAATGGGGGAATAAATATCCCTCCTCTGTCAATATCGCCTTGAGAACAAGAGCCATAGGGTTTGAATGGAGCCTCTCCAAGGATCCACTTGTGCTCTCTGCAGCTGGCAGCGGGAGCTGCCCACCTAGGTCCCTTATTCTGAGGTTGGTAGAAATCATAAAAGCCAAGTTGTTTGGAATACTTGTGGTGTAATATATTTTTGGGCAGAAGCAAAAAGGAACTAAAGAGCCTCTTGATGAGAATGAAGGAGGAGAGTGAAAAAGCTAGCTTAAAACTCAACATTCAAAAAACTAAGATCATGGCATCCGGTCCCATCACTTCATGGCACATGGATGGGGAAAAACTGGAAACAGTGATAGATTTTATTTTCTTGGGCTCCAAAATCACTGTGGATGGTGGCTGCAGCCATGAAATTAAAAGATGCTTGCTCCTTAGAAGAAAAGCTATGACAAACCTAGTCAGCGTATTAAAAACAGAAACATCACTTTAACAAACATCCATATAATCAAAGGGCTTCCCTGGTGGCTCAGCTGGTAAAGAATCTGCCTGCAATGCAGGAGACCTGGGTTTGATCCCTGGGTTGGGAATATCCCCTGGAGAAGGGAAAGGCTACCCACTCCAGTATTCTGGCCTGGAGAATTCCATGGACTGTATAGTCTGTATACAGTCTGCAAAGAGTCAGACATGACTGAGTGACTTTCACTTTCATATAGTTAAAGCTATGGTTTTTCCAGTAGTCGTGTATGGATGTGGGAGTTGGACCATAAAGAAGGCTGAGCACTGAAGAATTGATGCTTTCAAACTGTGGTGCTGGAGAAGACTCTTGAGAGTCCCTTGGATTACAAGGAGATCAAGCCAGTGAATCTTAAAGGAAATCAAGTCTGAATATTCACTGGAAGGACTGATGCTGAAGCTCCATTACTTTAGCCACCTGATGTAAACAGCAGACTCATTGGAAAAGACCCTGATGCTGGGAAAGATTGAGGGCAGAAGGAGAAAGGGGCAACAGAGCATAAGATGGTTGAATGGCATGACTGACTCAATGGACATGAGTTTTAGCAAACTCGGGGGGACAGTGAAGGACAGAGGAGCCTGGTATGCTGTAGTTCAAGGGGTCACAAAGAGTCAGACATAACTTAGCAACTGAACGGCAATATATATGGTGACCTTATCCCTAGATAGATACACACTGGTCAGACCGTGTGTACTGATGTTTTATGTGGGAAATATAGGTGACCATATGTTCAGATTTCTATGTTTCACTAGTTCTATTTCCTCTCTCTACTTTTTTTTTAGCAGTTTATGGTTTCTTTTCATTGACAAATTGCCAACTCTTAATTTATAAAACAGACTAAGTGTAAAGTAACTGTAGTGAGGAAATCAAAACAAAGAAACCAAAGAAGGAAATAATTATATCAAAATATCTCCCATCACAGAGGTATGATCTCTGTTGGAGTTTCATGATGTGAACCCCTGGAACCTCAAGGGGACTGAGAATGGCTCAGAGGTGACTGGACTACTACGATGTTCTGTCTTCTGTATCTGTTTGGTGAGGGTGAAGGGAGATTTGTTCAATTTACAAAGGAGCCAGTCTCCTGAAAGAAGTGCAAAGGAACTGATAGGTTACTGAGCGTTTGTAGAGAACACATTTTCTTACTCTGGCTTTATCAAAATGAAAAGAAAATATCATAAATTAGAAAACCCCAGGAAACTCCCAATTCTGCCCTAGTATCTAAGTGCCTAAACAGAATCTCACAAAGCTAGTAAGCAAGGGTCTTTGAGGTTCTCTCCCCCTCCTTCAACTCCTCAGACATGGCTCTTCCCCAGACTCCCCTCTGTTCAGTCTGACATCAGCCAGAAGCCCCCAGAGAGACCAGGTCAATGCCGAAATTGAGGATTATAGATTCTCTGTTCAAGGTAAAGGGCTCACCTATTCTGACTCACTAAAACATCATTTGTCTGCCTAAATCCCGCCCCCTTAAAATGAGAAAAGACTTGATCTTACAGTAAAAGGGATGGAGTGATTTCCATATCTTAAGGAATTGTCCCCTTGCCTCTAGCTATTTCAACCTACCTAAGAATATGTGCTTGAAAGATGATGGATGGAGTAAAGATATGGAATAGAAATCATAGCAGTAAGGCTCCTCTGCCCGTGGAATTTTCCAGGCAAAAATACTGTAGTGGGTTGCCATTTTCTTCTCCAGGGATCTTCCCGACCCAGGCATCAAAGCCATGTCTCTTGTGACTCCTGCATTGGCAAGTGGATTCTTTACCACTAGCACCACATTAAGTGGATGCTACTCACTAGTAATTCATCGGTTCTCAGAGTAGAGGCATGGAGGAGAAACCACAGTCCCTGCTTCTGGCTATTTTTCTATCCTTAACTCTCTCCAGGCTCACAGGGTGCTTTGATTACTGGATTGGCTTCCTGAGGGCTTGATGCTTGCGGGTAGTGTCCTGGATAGGGGACAGGAGCACTGGAAAGGATGTTCTCCTCTCCCCAGCTTAATTTCTACTTCCAGTCCCCATGTCTAGCTGTTGGTGTTTTCTTTGGTGTCAGTCCATCTCTCAGAGTCTCTTGGCCTCTAGAAGCACTTTAATGCCAAGGTCCTGGATCTGCAGAAATGATCAGATCTGATCTCAGTGTCTTCACTTGTGGTACTCTAAAAAAGAGATGTCTACTGATGAAAAGCCAGTCAATCAATGATACACTTTGGCCTCATAAGACACTTCCGTTTGAAGATTGATAAACTATACTCAGTCAATCTCTTCTAATTATTTCTTTCCTAGGTTCACCCTTTCTTCCTTTGACCTACTATGCCACTTACCATTCCCCTAACATGCCAAGAATATTCACATCACTATCCTCTCCTCAAAGTGTTCTTTCTACTGAAAATTCTTTATGACCAACTATACCCAAAAAAGTCACAGGAAAAGAGTTTTTGAGGATAATTCTGATGCTGCCTAATCTACATGGATGGAAGGAAAGTGATGCCATTAAGTGAGTTGAGATGCAGACACAGGGTGAAGCTGAAACAGAGCAGGACCACTGGTCCTTGCCCCCCCACGTGCTCTGCCTGACTTTTGTCTGCGGAAAACTTTAGTCAAAAAGTAGGTTTAATCAGCAAAATGACAAATGCTAAAACAAAGAAAAACAGTCAAAGGAGGCTAAATAATGATAGTCTTTAAGCATAGTTAAGGACCTTTACTTCTTTCTCGAGAGGTATAGATAATATTCTGAACCATATCCTGTGAGCTGTCTTACAGATACCGAAACACCAGTGGAGAAGTGATGACCGGACTGTACCCAGGACAAGAGCTGCCACAATTCTGAAAACTGACCGCAAAGAAATGGAAATAAGTGGACCCTGGAACTGAAGATTAACTGTACCTAAAAAAATCAAGATGATGCTGGTCAGACCACTGATAACCAATTAGAAAATGACTGTCAGAGATGACTATGCTGTTTCTTCAGGTACACCCCCTACTCTGTCTATAAAACTCTCACCCCCTGCTTGTCGGAGGGGTGGGGAGTCAGCCTTTGGACAGATGTCTGCCACCCTCCCCCACCCCCCAATTGCCAGCATCCAAAATAAGGCAAACTTTCCTTTCCACCAGCCTGGCCTGTTTGTTGGCTTTTGAGCAGCAAGCAGCTGGATCCCACGTACATACTGTTTCTGCAACAAAGGGTAAGAAGGGGATAGTTAGGAGATGATGAATTTGGGGACATGTTGTCTTTACAGTAGCTGTGAAACATTTCAGAAGAGAGACATGTAGCATATATTTCAGGCAAGAGGCTGGAGATGGCAATAATACATGAGAATCATCCAAACAAAGCAGTGATGGATAAAAAGATTTCCAGAGGAAAGGTAGCAGAGTGGGAAAATAAACAAGAATGAGGACAGTGACTTGGTAAGTGTATAAATATAGAACAGACACACAAAAAAATGTAAACAACATAATAAAATCCACAAAAAGAGAATAAAGCAAATAACTAGGAGAACCAGAAGACTTCATGGTCACAGAATCCAAGGGAGAATTGAAAGAGGAAGATTACCAGTGCCGAGTGACATCAAGATGGTAGGCAACCAGATAACTAAAAAAAATGTCATTCAATATGGTGATTAAGAGATCAGGGAAACCTTGACTGGGAGGCAGCCTGGCTAACTTTGCATTTGCATCCCAGCTGCACCTTTTACTCACTCTATGAAGCTGCACAAGTTATTTATTCTCTCTCTGCCTCCGTGTCCACATCTATTAAATGGAGATAATGATAGGCACCTACTTCAGAGACTGGCCATGAGAATCACATGAGTTAAGTGTTTAAAGTGCTGAAACTACTGCTTGGTACAAGCTCAATGTAAATGTTTGTAGTTATGATTTATTATCATAAGATTCCAAGGATTCAGAAAACAGTACAAATATAGTACAATAAAATAATCTCTGAAGAAGCATGGCAACACATCGAAGGAGGAAAATAGGCCACTGTCTTAAGTAGGAAGATGAGTACAGGCATTTTTCCTTTTGATCTCACCCTACAACAATGCTCAGCACAGAAGAAAAGAATAGGAAACTACTGGAGAGTTACAGCATAAACACTAGGAACACAGAAGTGAAAGTAAAAGTCGCTCAGTTGTGTCTGACTCTTTGTGACCCCGTGGACTATACAGTCCATGGAATTCTCCAGGCCAGAATACTGGAGTGGGTAGCCTTTCCCTTCTCCAGGGGATCTTCCCAACCCAGGGATCAAACCCAGGTCTCCCGTGTTACAGGCAGATTCTTTACCAACTGAGCCACAAGGGAAGCCCAAGAATACTGGAGTGGGTAGTCTATCCCTTCTCCAGTGGATCTTCCCAATCCAGGAATCAAACCGGGGTCCCCTGCATTGCAGGTGGATTCTTTACCAACTGAGCTATCAGAGAAGCCTAATAACATAGAAACTAAGTCAAATACTAGGAAATTTCACCAAAGTCCTTATGGGCACTCCTATTCTGACTTTATTTTAAAACATGGAGTCAGCACTTACCTGTTTGATTTGCTTAAGGTCTGTTTTCTATTTCCACCAGCTCTGCAACTGTATAACTTGGTAAATGAAGTATCTATCAAGTTTAATATCAATACTTGGCCTCATTGTGTCGAACGTGATTTTAAGAAGTAAATGTTGCCTTAAAATAGATTTATTAATAAATTAATCCACTCTTTTCAAAGAAATATTACAGAAGAACTAAACAACACTTGTCATTCATTTAAGTAAGAACAAATTATGCTTCCCCAGGTAATTTTGCCTTAACTCTGGCCATCAATCATGTCATGATTAGTAAAGAAAATGGTTCTTCTAACTATGTAAACCCTTATATGTATGAGTAGAAAGTTGGAAATAAAGTAAGAATTTATTATGAGGAATGTAAAGTGCTTTTTTAAATTAAAAAATGACCATTATTTTTAGTTTTCCTAGCATTTGGCAGCATTCAGCTGATACAGTATTCTGTTGTATTCTTATTCCTTAGCCTTACAAAGCTTCCATTCACATCAAAAGTATGTTGAAGACCTTGGACTTGACCATGAAAGTTCTCTTTGTCTTCATGATTACAGCTGGTGAACTTAACTAGCCACCTGTCACCAATTATTTTATTTAGCATCATAGAATATTTTGGCCTGTTCAATAGAGGCTTTCAAGTAAGGTTTGGTTGGAAGTTTTTGTTTTATTTTGTTCTTTTTTTTTCTTTTGAAGCAAGAGAAAATAAGGTAACAGGTAGTGGTTTTTAATTTTCAAGCTTTTGACGAGTCACATTTGGAAAACAACCAGGATTTTCACAAGCAAGTTACCAAGTGACCTTATCGTTACCAGCATAGGTCCAACAGGTATGCTGTAAGTCATGATTTGCCAAGTTATCTACTTCATGCTCCACCAATCTTTCCATCAAAGAACCTTAGTCACACAGTGGGCTCCCTGTGTCAAGAGCGAGGAGCAGCATTGAACATTCACCTGAATGGACAGGTATTAAAGATGAGAAGAAGGGCTTCTTGTCATAGCAAAACTACATCCAAGAAAAATCTCAGCAGTCAGTTCTGCCCAAGGAGAGCAAAGCCAGGAGTTTGAGAGAATCCCCAGCAAATAGCTCAAGCATATAACTTCCTTTAGATGGATCACTTTCAAGCCATACATTTCTCTTTTTATCTAGAATAGTAGAGTTTATTTATAACTTGATCTTTTGTATCATGTCATAACTATTATATTTGTAAATTGCAACAGATTTCTCATACGGGCAACCTAATTACTGGGCTAAAAAAAATGAAAAACTTAAAAAATGTGTGTCCTCCTTAGAAAGAAATTCCTGTTCTTCTATGGTTTATTATGTATGGTTACAGACTAGTTTCCAAAAATGTTTCCAAAAATGTTTTATTTCCACAGAATTATGCTGCATGGGACACCAAGGCCTGTGTGACTTAAGGAGAAGCTGCCCCATGGTCGCCCTGGTGAGGGGTAACCACAGCTGCTGCCTGAATATCCTGGTTTGGGGATATGCAGACCCCAGTGTGGGGCATGTACTGGCTATGTGTACTGGCCAGAGACCTGAAAGGGCCATCTACTTTCTAAGAGATTATTGCACCTCACTGGACGCTGTTTAACTCAATGGATAAATTGACTCGAAAGTGACATAGCTAATTAAGTCGATTCCAGGAAATTAAAAAATAGCAGTGGATTTAGATTAGATTGAGAATCAGTAGGAAAAAATCCTGCCACCCAGCATCACTGCCAAACTTGCCAACTGATGTGGTTTTGTTGTGGGGTGGGGGGCACAGGGGGCAGGGTGGTCATCCTGACTGCTGCACACCAGTTGTCTGAGTCATTGGCATGGTTTTCAAGCCTGTGACTCCTAACTCCACAGTTAGACACACCAAGGACTTTGAAGGACACTTCATAAACTATACCCTGTTCTCCATCAAGTACCAGGGTTGATCCAAGCTGCTACTTTTGGGTCACCATTTGCTGCAATTTTTCATTCAGTCTTCCATTCCATGTCCCAGCTGAAGATTGGTAAAAATCTCACAAATAAGCACTTTAACATTTGAATGTCTGTTGTCAAATTCAGTGAAGAATATCAAACAATTGTTCAATGTTTCCTATGGTAAACTGTCGCATAGTCATTTTTAAAAGGTAAGAGGGAAAAGGGACTGCTGAGTGAAATTCTGTCCCTTGATGCAGAACAGACACTAATGACTTACTAGAAAACTGTTCAATTCATGCACAAGCAACTTGAATTCCTTTAAATAAACGTGCATGTCAAATTTGTTATTTTGTTAATCTTAACAACAGTACCCTGGAAATAACCTTTCTAATCAAGGAACACCAGCAATTTGAAGTATGCCAATAAAATCTAGATTTCTGACTAAGTTTATTAGGCCTAACTAGCAGACTACAAAAAATAGCAATATATATATTTTAGATTAATGAATACTAAGAAAACATTTTACATGCACATTATTATGGTGTACTGTATTCAACAATAAATGTGGCATCAATGCCTCACAATCAATATATATCAAGACAAAAAATCCCATCATGAAACCTCTAGTACTTATGTTAACCTTTCTAGTTCAAGTATGCCTGTGTTCTCAATGAAAGTGAAACTGATAAAATTGACTAATATATAATATTTTAAGTTTTTCTCCTATCTTTTAAAGAAATGTATTTTGGCTAATGTTTTTTTTTTCTTCTGTCAAGCTCATTACCTGTATGGAATCTTACTACAGGATTGGTTTCTATTTGACTCACAGAGAAGCTAAAATTTGGACCATATGTGAAGTCCATAAAGGAAACAACTATATAACTGATGTCAATCCTCATGGTATGAATAAAGGCAAGCATAATCATTATAACCTTTGGAGCTTCACTGGTGGCTCAATGCTAAGGAATCTGCCTGCTAATGCAAGAGACATGGGTTTGATCCCTGATCCAGGAAGATCCCACATTGCCCTGAGCAACAAAGCTCATGCACCACAACTTTTAAGACTGCTCTAGAGCCTAGGAAGCACCAACTACTGTGCCCACTTGCTGTAACTACTGTAGCCTTCATGCCCTAGAGCTCATGTTCTACAACAAGAGAAGCCACTGCAGTGAGAAGCCCAAGCATAACACCTAGAGAATAACCCCTACTCGCCACAAAGACCTAGCACAGCCAAAAGTTAACAAATAAATAAAAATAAAATTATAAATAAAGAAACATTATGAACTTTAAATAGCCATGGGAGATGACTAAGATACCTATCAGTAAGCTTTCTCATTCATGACATCAAAATATTTTATCTACTATAAATATAGAGAAAACAAAGTTTGGTCTTTAATGATTGAGGGTCTGATACTCTGGTGAGAATACAAAATAAAATATTACTTGATTGTACATCAAAAATAACAAGACAAATAATGTAATTTCTTATAATTCCAGTCTTGGTTCTTGGTATGATTTTAGCCTAATATTTAATCTCTTCAAGGCGACTTTCAGATTCTGAAAATGAGCATATTAGAATAAATGCTTGCTTAGAGCTCTCTTACCTCTGAATTACCAATGAGTTCAGATTAAGCAAAAACATGAATACTTTACAAAGTAGCTCAGGCTAAGTGTTGAATAACTAAGGTTATCAAGTACTAAGGAAATTCAAAGTAGGGATCAGTCTCTGCACCCTGGCCAGGGGAAGACACCCTGAAGAACTGAAGAGAGTCTAGGTTTGGATGACTGTGGCTGATTGGGGCCACTCAGGACCAGGACTGATCTGCTGAGGTGAGGTGATGCACAGTCTAGAAGCAGATTCTGGAGACCAGGGGCAAAGCCAGCTAAGCAGAAACAGTGACTTGAGGTTGTGTCATCAGTCCTTAAACCTAACTCAGCCATGGTCAGGCTATGTCCATGTGCTAGGACTAGGCTCATGGTCCTGAGGGGACCAATGACATCAGTGAAGGGAAAGAAGAATTACAGAAACTGAAACCAAGCAGGTCCTAAGAAATTGTTTCCTTCACCTTAGGTTGACTTCACAAGTTACTGGTGCATAATTTTAAATTGGATGTAAACAAAAAGCCAAATTCTACTTCATGAAAGAGCATGTTGAAACACTTCAATATGAAATGTTTCTATTGAAACAGTTATACTGGATCCTTCTTAAGTAAAGGATAGAAATGCATCATCCAACGAAAATAGTGATTTAGAAATAAGAGGATCTAAGGAAATAGGCATGTATGTATTCCTTTTCCAAACCCAAATAATACCCTAAGAAGCTGACAATATGAATATCAGTTTCAATTCAAGGATTCTGCATTCATGGGAGATTTCATCAGGATTTCTGGGTCACTAACCATATCCGGGGGAGAAGGCAATGGCACTCCACTCCAGTACTCTTGCCTGGAAAATCCCATGGACAGAGGAGCCTGGTAGGTTGCAGTCCATGAGGTCGCTAGGAGTCGGACACGACTGAGCAACTTCACTTTCATTTTTCACTTTCATGCATTGGAGAAGGAAATGGCAACCCACTCCAGTATTCTTGCCTGGAGAATCCCAGGGACGGCGGAGCCTGATGGGCTTCCATCTATGGGGTCGCACAGAGTCGGACACGACTGAAGCGACTTAGCAGCAGCAGCAGCAACCATATCCAGTCAGCTCCCACATGCCTGAACTCCTGCCTAAGGATGAGGATTGGAGATGTCCATGCTGCTTGCTCAACCCGACCCTTTAGTTAATCAGCAAACCCCACCATGTATAGAACGTTATCCCCACCCCTAATATGGTCTCCTTGTGGATGCTGTCCAGTTTGTCCCAAATGTGCCTTTGAAGATATGTGTATCCTCAAGCCACCAGTTTTTGGGTGAGCCCAGCGTGTGTGCCCTGTTCATGTGACAGGACTTCTCTGGTTCCCAGTTATTCCTCAAATTCCCCCACTGACACTTTTTTATTTTTAATTGGAGGATAATTGCTATACAATATTGTGATGGCTTCCACCATACATCAACATGAGTCAGCCATAGGTATACATATGTCCCCCCCTTCCTAAGCTGCCCTTCCACCTCCCTCCTCATCCCATCCCTCTAGGTCATCACAGAGCACCAGCTTTGGGTTCCCTGTATCATACAGCAAAATTCCTACCAGCTATCCACTTTACGTATAGTAATGTATGTTTCAATGCTACTTTTTGAGGTCATCCCAATCCTCTCCCTCCCATACTGTGGCCATAAGTCTGTTCTTTACATCTGCATCTCCTTTGTTGCCCTTCAAATAGGATCATCAGTACCTTATTTCTAGATTCCATATAGATGCATTAATATAGGATATTTGTCTTTCTCTTTCTGACTTACTTCACTCTGTATGATAGGCTCTAGGTTCATCTACCTCATTAGAACTGATTCAAATGCATTCTTTTTAATAGCTGAGTAATATTGCATTGTGTATATGTAGCACAGTTTCTTTATCCATGCATCTGTCAATGGACATCTAGGTTGCTTCCATCTCCCAGCAATTGTAAATAGTGCTGAAAAGAACATTGCTGTACATGTGTCTTTTTCAACTATGGTTTCCTGAGGGTGTATACCCAGTACCCCACTAACTCTTAAATTTAATTCCAGCCTGCTTTTCTGGGGCTATGCTAATCAGTGGTACTTTCACATTTCTAATATAAAAGACTAGAAGTAACCACTAATACAAAAGACTAGAAGTTTCCAATTAAAATGGTCTCCACCACTTCCAGGGATGGCTGCTGTCGATATATTTATGCTGGCACTGCCAGCAGCCTTTAGCGGGGTTCATTGGTCGCCACAGCTGCCCTTTAACAGCACAGCAAATTTCTGAATTGTCCCTTAGCTCCCAACAGATTCTGAAATCTGCTTCCAATGTTAGTCATAGTCTTTCCCCCAAATCCAGTTGTGTCAGCAACTCTTGTAGGGAAGGGGAAATTGTCATTTAAGAACAGTTGCCAGGGGGAAGAGATAGTTAGGGAGTTTGGGATCGACATGTATACACTGCTGTATTTTAAATTGATAACCAAAAGGACCTACTGTATAGCACAGGAAACTCTGCTCGATGTTATGTGGCAGCCTGGATGGGAGGGGAATCTGGGGGAGAAGGGATACATGTATATGTATGGCTGAGTCCCTTTGCTGTCCACTGAAACTATCACAATATGGTTAATCAGCTATACTTCAATATAAAATAAAAACTTAAAAAAATAATAATAATGGATCTGGATCCCAGTGTGGCTCTCTTAGCATAAAATCTGGAGACCAGTTCAAAGCACTCTGTACCTTATTGTGTTAGTTTTTTACTGCTATATAAAATTACCATAAACTTAGTGACTTAAAACAATATCCATTTATTTCATTGTTCTGTAGATCAGAAGTTTAAATGGACTCAGCTAAATTCCCATGGGGCCAAAATCAAGTTGTTGACTAACTAGTCTAAAGGCACAGGAGAGGAATCCACTTTCATGTTATTGGTAGAACTCTCATCTCCTTGCAGCTCTATGCCTCAAGTCCCTTTCCTTGGTGACCACCAACCAGAGTCTACCCGCAGACCCCAGAGGGTGCTCATATTCCTTGATTCTTGGCCCTCTCCATCTTCAAACCAGCAATGACACATCAAATTCCACTACTGCTTCAAATCTCTCTCACTTCTTCTGCCACCCAGCAGAGAAAATTATCTGCTTTTAAAGGCTCACGCAATTATATCAGGTCCACCTAGGTAATCTTCCATATTCTAAGGTCAACTATACCTTATATTATGGCTTCGTGTCTTCCCAAAAAGGTATGTTCAAGTCCTATCCCATAGTGCCCCACAATGTGACCTCATTTGGAAACAGGGTCTTTAAAGAGGTAATCAAGTTGAAATGAGATCATTAAGTTAGACCCTCATCCAATATATGTGTGTGCTAGGTCACTCAGTCATGTCTGATTCTTTGTGACTCCATGGACTATAGCTCCTTAGGCTCCTCTGTCCATGGGATTTCTTTCAGATAAGAACACTAGAGTGGGTTGCCATTTCCTCCTCCAAGGGATCTTCCCAACCCAGTGATCAAACCTGCATATCCTGCATTGGCAGCTGGGTTCTTTAACACTAAGACACCTGGGAAGCCCCCTCATCGAATATAACCAGCATCCTTATAAAAAGGGAAAATTTGGACATGGAGCCTGGCACAGAAGGAAAATCATATGAAGACACACAAGGAACATGTCATGTAAAGGCAAAGGTGGAGACTGACTAAAGCAACTGGAAGTGAACAGCAAGGATTATCCACCCCCATCAGAAGCTAGGAAGAGGCAAGGAAGGATTCTACCCAGAGTCTCAGAGGGAGCATGGTTCTGACAACACCTAATTTCCAGATATCTAGCTTCTAGAACTTTGAGGCAATACATCGTTGTTTTAAGCCATCTAATTTGTAGTGCTTTGTTGTGGCAGTCCTAGCAAACTAATATACCATGTAACATTACACAGTCAAGGAAATGCAGCTCATCACATTCACAGGTTCCAGGAATTGGGAGGTGTAAAATGTTGAAGACACATCCTAGAAGTTTGCCTACTGTACTGACTCTACAGCCCACTGAAAATCTGAGATTTAATCACACTTCCCCTTTGCCACATCCCACCATCACACCAACAGGGCTCTAGTATAATAACAGTGGATTACACTTGAAAAAGCTGCGTGACACAGTCTCTTTTTGAGAAGGAATAATTAGGAAAGTGAAGAAGGGAGACAAGAATAAGGATACTGGAGGAATTCAAAGCCTCTAGAACCTGTAGCTGGAGAAAGAAATGGCAACCCACTTCAGGATTCTTGCCTGGAGAATCCCATGGACAGAGGAGTCTGGTAGGTCACAAAGATTTAGACACGACTGAGTGACTAAGAATGCATGCACAGAACCTACAGCTACAGCAAATGTTAAAAACAGCCTAATTCCTAGCCAGACTGACATAAGTTTTCACATAAAGGTCCACTTGCCTTAGCTCCTATTACTTGATGCATGTCCCGCTTTCTACAAAAAAACTACAGCACACATGAATAGGAAGGATAAATAACAATTTGAAGAGACAAAGCAGTCCAGACAGGTGTGACATACATGTTAAAGTTATCAGATAAGGAATTTAAAATAGCTGTATGTTAAGGACTCTATCCTTTTTATGTTAGAAAAAAACTAGGCAGCATGCGTGGACAAATAGGTAAAGTGAGTAAAGGTATGGAAACTAAAGGAATCTTAAAAATGGTACAAGTCAAAAACATTGTAACAGAAATGAAGGATTGTTTCAATGAGCTCATCACTGCACTGGATATGACCAGTGAAAGCAAAAAAAAAAAAAAAAAAACCAGAATAGAATATGCAGGAACAGTGGGGCAATATCAGAAAGCATAATATATACATAATTAGAATACTAGAAAGAGAAAGGAGAAGAAACATTTGAAGTAACAAATATATTGGCATAAATAAATATCCTTGTAAATGTCTCAATACACAAGCTCATGTATGGCTATGGGAGTGGCATAATTTCAACTTTGGAAGATAATGTCAAACTTTATCTTAAGATTTGTTGTTAATTTACAGCCTCATCAGTTATATGGGAGTTCTGTTTGCTCCACATCCTCACCAACACTTGATTATATCTCTTCTGATGGTTGTATAATGGTATTCATTATGGTTTTACTTTACATTTGACTTACTGCTAAAACAGTTGAACACTTTCCATGTTGTTGGCTATTTGTACATCCTCTTTTGGAAGGGCCTGGTCGAGTCTTACGGCTTCTATTTCATTGTCTGTCTTTAGTTGATTGATTTGTGGGAGTGATTTACACATTCTGAATGTAAATATATTTTCAGTCTATTTCTCATTCACCTTTCCAGTTTGTCCCCTTGGTCCCACGTAGCTGTCAAAAGCTCTGCTGTGGTTTTCAGCCTCTCTGCTACCTCTTCAAAGTCACCAGGTATACTTAAAGAAAAACTGGAAAAACTGACCCAAATGCTGGGCTTACTTTTCTGGACCTCCCTTTTTCCTTAGATTTTGACTCTACAATTTTTTTTACTGTCTTATTAGCACACCAGTGCTTTCAAGCAAGTACTTTCAGTTTATTTTTTCACCTTTTAAAGCTATTTTCAATACTAGAGTTATACTGAATTGCCTTATCAGCCATTACCAGAAGTTGAAGTCCCTAGCAGATGAAGCCTGCAGTCACTCTTTTAAACCCCTTTCCACTCAGCTATAAAGAGCATGAGAGTATATTCGTGACTCCACCTGCAGACACAGAGCAGTGAACTTGACTGTAGTGTTTTACCTTCTTTTATATTAGGCTACAGTCTTCTTTTATACATAGTACTTAGCACCTTAAAAACATTCTTCAATTTATCTTCTAAACACTAAGTGAATATTTAGTTACTTAATTTAGGGATTTGAGTACTTATCCATGCAACCATTGCCTAAACAAAAGTCTGATTTTCATTCATTCATATATCCATTCAAATATTTATTGGTGGTTTGTATGTACCAAGTGAAAAGTGAAAATGAAAGTCACTCAGTCATGTCCGACTTTTTGCAACTCCATGGACTATAGAGTCCATGGGATTCTCCAGGCCAGAATACTGGAGTGCAGAGCCTTTCCCTTCTCCAGGGGATCTTCCCAAACCAGGGATCAAACCCAGGTCTCCCGCATTGCAGGTGGATTCTTTACCAGCTGAACCACAAGGGAAACCCAAGAACACTGGAATAGGTAGCCTATCCCTTCTCCAGCGGATCTTCCTGACCCAGGAATTGAACTGGGGTCTCCTGCATAGCAGGCAGATTCTTTACCAACTGAGCTATCAGGAAAGCCCTTGTATGTACCAAACATTGTTCTAAAAACTGGAACAAGACAGATCAGGATCTCTGCCTAGAAGATAGAGACAAAAATGAATGCCTGAATAAATCAGAAAATTGACAGAGAGGAAATAAAAATGATCACATATTAACAAATGATATGCAAAGAATTAACATAGATTAATGTGAGAGAGCAAAGAGGAATCACTTTACAATGGGACTCATAAAAGTCTCGACTGAAGAGCTGATGTTAAGGCTGAGATCTGGATGATAAAGAGCTACAGCATGAGGGTCAGAGAGAAGAGTGTTCTAGATAAAGGGATGATTTTGTGCAAAATTACTGAAGCTAGAATGACTTGGTTTATTCAAAGAGCAGAGCAAAGACCAGCATGGCTGGAACCTAATGAGTGAAAGGTAAAATGGTATAAATGAGATAGGAGTCACAAACTGGAACCAGATCATGGTACACTTTGTCACCCAATATGAGAAGTTTACATTTCATTCTCATTGTGATAAGAAGTTTTTGGAAAGATTTAAATGATTTTGACAGGATCTAAGTAACATTTTTAAAACTATTTCTCAGGCTGCTGTGTGGAAATTATCCTGTGTAGGAGTATATTAATTAGTGCTAAATAAAGAAATGCTTTAAAAATCACTTTAGGGTCTTTTAAACAAAAGATATTTAGTACTAGGAATTGGGTACATAGCTGACAGAAGACCTAAGAATTTGAACAAGGTATGATGAAGTAATGTGAGACTCACTGTAGGCACTGCTACCTCTGGGACTGAGGAAACCAAGGGCAAAGGTAGTATGAACAGGGCTCAGGTGCTGCAGTCACCCAGCTGACCTTAGCATGGAAAGACTTTCCAGTGGAGGTGGTGGAACTATCTGGCAGCATCTGGAGTCACAGAGAAAATGTGAGAGAGATATCACAAAAAGCAGTCTTCCACCAGTTGCTTCTATTGACCCAGTCTGTTCAGAAACCAGAGGTCAAGGGAGGCTGGGAAATTTAGTTCTCTGAGGCACAGAGGTGAACAAGAGATCAGAGAACAAAAAGACAGTTTACCAGCCCAGGAGACAAAAGTAGAAACACAGAGACTCATACAATAGGTCAAATGATAATCATGGTAGATTAGACTAGGAGGGCAAAAGTAGAAATGAAAACAAATGAATGAGGTCAATATACCTGAGATATGATCAACAAAACTCACTAGGAAAATGGATGCAGCAAGTGGGATAAAGTATAAACTTAGAGATAACTCCCAGTTTCTTTACTTGAGCAACTGAAGGGACAGTGACAACATTTATCAGCATGAGAAAGACTAAAAATAGAAAATTAGTGGAGTTAAGGTATACCTAGAATTAAAAATTCTGTTTGGTCATATTAAGTTCAAAATATCAATTAGACATCTATGTGGAGAGTTACAGTAGGTATTTGATAACTGAATCTAGAATTATGGGGACATAGCAACACTCAAGACATAGACTTAGGAGTCATTGGCATATACACTGTTTTGTTTTGTTTCTTAAGGGGGACTGCATGAAATTACCATGGGAGAATAAGTAGAGAGGAGAAGGGTCCTAGGAGCATCCCAATGCTGAATGACGTTGAGAGGTCAACAAAGATAAAAACAGAAATAACCATTGCATTGGCAACCCAGAGGTCATTTAATGATTTTGACAGGAGCCACCTCAACTTAGTTGAGGGGTAAAAAGCCAAATGAGAGTTGGTTGAAGGGAGAATATAAATATAATGTGGAAAAAATAAACTATTTTGAAGAAATTTTGTTCCAAAGGTGAACAGAGAAATGGAACCATAGCCACAGAGAAATGAGTTTTTCTTCTTTTTTGAGACAGGATATTTAAGATGGAAGGGAAATTTCATTGAATATTTGATGGAAATCATCCAGTTGAGAGGTACAGAAGATGCAAGGGATAGAGAGGGAAAACTGGCGGAGCCAAGATATTTTAAAAAAAAATACTACTCAGCCATAAAAAAGAATGCATTTGAGTCAGTTCTACTGAAGTGGATGACCCTAGAGCCTATTATACAGAGTGAAGTAAGTCAGAAATAGAAAAACAAGTATTTTATATTAATGCGTATATATGGAACCTAGAAGGATGGTTGGAGAAGGCAATGGCAACCCACTCCAGTACTCTTGCCTGGAAAATCCCATGGACGGAGGAGCCTGGTAGGCTGCAGTCCATGGGGTCGCACAGAGTCAGACACGACTGAAGCGACTTAGCAGCAGCAGCAGCAGAAGGATGGTACTGATGAATCTGTTTGTAGAGCAGCAATGGAGACTCATATATAGAGAACAGACTTATGGACAAGGGTGGGGAGAAGAGGGAGAGGGTGAAATGAATGGAGAGAACAGCATGGATGCATATACACTAACATAGGTAAACAGAGAGCCAATGGGAATTTGTTATATGACTCGGAACTCAAACTGGGGCTCTGTATTAACCTAGAGGGGTGGGCATGAGTGGGAGATGGGAGGGAGACTCAAGAGGGAGGGGAGATATGTACACCTATGGTTATTTCATGTTGATGTATGACAGAAATCAAACCGATATTCTAAACCAACCATCAATCAATTAAAAATAAATAAATATTTGTAAAAATAAATAAATAAATAATTTTTTAATTAAGAAAAATTACGATTCGGGCCACAATGAACTGAGGGTTTTGACACTTGCTATGCTCAGGGACATTCCATCTACAATAACAAGCCAGAGAGTTGGCTACAGAAGTGTGTGAGTGAACGTCACTCAGTCATGTCCAACTCTTTGTGAGTCCAGCTCTTTGGACATGGGCTGTAACCTGCCAAGCTCCTCTATCCATGGAATTCTCCAGGCAAGAATACTGGAGTGGGTTACCATTCCCTTCTCCAGGGGACCTTCACAACCTTGGGATTGGACCTGGAGATCCTGTGTTGCAGGCAGACTCATTACTGTCTGAGCCACCAGGAAAGTGTGTAGGTTGATAGCTTGAAGACCTTCTGTTTGATTAGTTCTATGAGACAAGGTCATCAGCTAAGAGTGAAGGAGAAAGGTGTTTTGAGGGAAGTTCTAAAGAGAGTTTGAAAATGTTTTGAAAAATTATAAAATATGCACAAAATGTATAGTAGGATTGCCCTATATGTATGACAGCCTCATTGGAGTTGCTGACTCATAGTGTCTAACTAGGCAAGTACACCAGAGCAGAAGAAGGACTTTGGGGATGTTGGGGCTTTATAATGGTGAACTACGCAAACAAAGTTACTTCAGGCGGCAAGTAGATAAATGGCTAACTCTCTCCTAGCTCTCTCTCATCCTAGTGGATGCATGGCACACTGTGCTAATTATCTACATGAGCGCTTGCAAGACAGCTTCCTTTTAGTTCCATATAAGTGTGTATATGGCAGAACATCTGCTCAAAGGCAAGAATGGCAATCTGAACAAATCAAGGAACAGAATCCAAGAGTCTTCAATAAAAGGTTATATGCGTCTTCTACCCCTGGAGTTCATTTTTTATTCCTTACAAAATACATGTTTACATCATCCAGTTATTTCTTCACAGGGTATAATTGGGTTTTTTAAATTAGTACTTTATCTACTAAGAGCATTTATTTTTATTTTTGTGTAGAAACCCCCCATATGAAGCACTATGAAGCCCACTAACCTTGGCAAAGTGAAACAGATTCCATCTTAAACAAAGATGCCCTAATTGTATAAGCAACTTTATTTTCACCAAAATATGAAGTAGTTAAGCATAGGAGCATTTTTAGGAATCAAAAAACAGGTCATGAAGGAATGACGTGGGGAAAAAAATCATTTAAAAACCATTTTATACACTGTTATATAAAGGATATCCAAGAAGCTGAAAGACTTAAGGACAAAATTAGTTGGATTATATCATTATGAAGACCTAACCATGGGGTTTCCCTGTTAGTTCAGTCCATAAAGAAACTGCCTGCAGTGCAGGAGACCCAGGTTTGATCCCTGGGTCAGGAAGATCCCCTGGAGAAGGAAATGGCAAACCACTCCAGTATCTTTGCCTGGAAAATCCCAAGGACAGAGGAGCCTGGTGGGCTGCAGTCCATGGGGTCATAAAGAGTCTGGCACGACTGAGCAACTAACACACACAGACCTAACCATAGTAATGGGCTTCCCTTGTGACTCAGCTGTTAAAGAATCCCCCTGCCACGCAGGAGACCTGGGTTCGATCCCTGGGTTGGGAAGATCCCCTGGAGAAGGGAAAGGCTACCCACTCCAGTATTCTGGCCTGGAGAATTTCATGGACTTTATAGTTCATGGGGTCACAGTGAGTCAGACACAACTGAGTCTTTCACTTTCACTTCAACTATAGTAATAGGAGTGCCCTTTTTTCTTTCAATATTTTATGCAACTAAAAAATTTTCCCAAGAGCATAAATATATTGAGCAATATTCAACCTTTTAGGGGACTCATTTCCTCTTGTTAAGTGAAGGGTTACTTTCGCATAATCTCAAAATTTTTTTCTTATTTTATGATTCTGTAACTATAACCAAGAGGCTAAAAATTTTAATAACAGAAGCCATAGCTGGAAATAGCATAAGTTTATTTAAAAGCCTAGTACTGCATGTCTACGCTATTATCATGAATGGCTGTGGCCTTATTTGCAGGAATGGGCCAAATAGAAGGAACTAAAACCATAATGCAAATAACTCGAACAGAATATGGTATCAGTGGGGGAAAAAAGATGCAAATGATTAGAAAGGGGGAATTTGATGGATGAAGTGGTGGTCTCACTGCTTAATCTATAACCAATGTAATAGAATAAGCAGTATGAACAACTTCCACATTCAGAGTGAACATACAAACAAGCTGCTTTGTACACCACACCTAAGACCCAGTGAAAGAACAAAGCTTTGTAGTCACAGAGCTGAGATCATCCTCTAGTTCCTCCTCCTACTGTGTGGTCTTGGGCAAACAACTTAACCTTGCTGATTTTTTAGCACCCATGTCATTCAAAGGACAATATTTTCATTGTTGTAAGAGTTATTGATGTCGGATATTGTGCAGTGCTGGAACTTAGTAGATTTGGATAGTTATTGTCAGACAATAGTAAAGCATACAGTGAATCCAACCTACTACAGTGCTCCAAATTCTAATAATACAGAATATAGAGAGGGAGTCACGTAGAAAAGGAGTCAGACAGTCACATGAACAGACTGAAAATAAATGCCAATCAACCAAAGAAGGTGAAGCTTCAACTGTCCTCGGTTGTGGCATCCTGTATGCAGCAATCCCAACTCCCCAGAGATCTGTGGAAACACTTAACTAGAAAGTTTCTGATATAAGAGGCAAGAAGCTGGGAAGCTATAAACAATTTTTTCTCTATTGCAGATCATTCTTATTTGCTCAACTAGCAGCACCAGTGACAACTCAGGAAACTTAGCCTGTATAAAACTTGCTCCAAAGGAGTCCTAAAATACCAGCTTAGGGTTTCTAGCGGATGTGAAACTTATTGGCTCTAAGGGAATGATTTCTTAAACTAATAGAAGATGATTGAAAGATTTGTCAGAAACCAGAAAAATAACTTTCTGTTGTGCAGCTTCAGAGAGCACACAGCAAAACATTCCCACTTAGGAATCAGTAATGTGACAAAATAGCTTTTGTTTTACTGTAGGTAGACAGTAAATACAATGGCGGTGATTTAATATAACTGTATGAATGTCTTTCTCTTTTACTGATATGACACATGGATAATTTTTCATCTATCATACTAGCTGAGTTTATAAGCGTACTGATTTTGTACTCTTTAAAATAACCCATTTGACATCATTCGTGGGATATGCCCACGCAGTGAAAATTTGACATAGAAACCAAATAACTATATATAATCTTCGGTTGCAAAAGTCCATTTGGAGACTGAAATTTCCAATGAAGAACTTTAATCAATTTTTAATCCTGAGATACTAGAACTACAAAGGATCTCAGAGACCACCTAGACCCATCTCCTAATCTAGCAAATGAGGAAACTGAATCCCAGAAAGGATAAGTGTTTTATACCAGGTCACATAATCAGTTAGAAGCAGGAGATGGACAAAAGCCCAGACTTCCTGACTCCACAGATAGTGCTCAAAACACTGGCCTGGCAATCAATTTAGAGCAGACAGATCATTCCAAGAAATAATAGATCCATTAAAAAATTTTTCATGTAAAGTATAAAGCAGTTCTGTAAGTACTCAGTATTTAATGAAATTAGGATGAGATTAGTGAAAATAATAACTAGCCTAATGAAGACAGAAATTGTTAAACAAGTAGATAATATATGTTAACCCTTTTCCCTCACTGACTTGCTTTGGCTTACTGAGAAATTTAACTTTTTATGAGATTGTGTCTTACGTCTTTCACCCTAGGTCTTAGAACATCTTTCATCCTAGGACTTAGAGCATCTGGAAGGGCCATAAATGCCAAGAAGTAGAAGGAGAAACAAAAACAAATACACATACACAACCACATTAATTTGAGAAAACTTAGGCGAGAGCCCATGCATCAAAAGCAATTTCAAGAACCAGGTGTTCTAACAACAGAAAGAATTTAGGCATCAAAATCCAATTTTAGTATCCACTTTGTGTAAACCAAAGGAAGCTGTATACAAGGCAGACTGCAACGAGGTTATCTGTCATTACTGAAAACACTTTTACATTCATAGAAGGTTCCTAGGCAAAAACATGCCAAGAATCACCCTCTTTCAGGATGGTATTGTTAAGGGATTCAGCTGTAAAATCAATGCATTTACCACACTGAAAATTCTATATGTTTAAATATTGAGAGATATTCTTTAGCTGTGAATTCTGGTTCCCAAATTTAAAAATCCAGGGGAATAATAGCTGCAGTAAAAGATACTGGCCTATAACTATCTATATTGAGGCACCAAATGCCACCAGCAGAGCCAGCCATCCTACAAGTTTCAGTCTGTTAATGACCAGTAGCAATATCCATGGCTGAATTGATTGTGGAGTGAACTACATATATCCTTGAGAGAGCCAACAAGGTTACTTCAGCATTGCTATACATATACATTTTAATCTCATAGTTACAACCCGCAAAACAAGACATATGCTAATATCTGGGCTTCCCAGGTAGTGCTAATAGTAAAGAAAGTGCCTGTCAATGCAGGAGACCATGGATTCGATAACTAGATCAGGAAGATCCCCTGGAGAAGGAAATGGCAGTCAACTCCAGTATTCTTGCCTGGAGAATTCCACAGAGAAAGGAACCTGGAGGGCTACAGTCCATGGGGTCACAAAGAGTCAGACACGATTGAAGAGACTTAGCAAACACGCACGAGATTTTAAAGTTGTATATGTGTGTGTGTGTGTGTGTGTGTGTGTGTGTGTGTGTGTCTATTGATGATAGAAACATCAGTAGACAAAAATCAGTTTTGCTTCTATATAGCATAAATAAATGTAGGGTTTTTTTAAATAGCATTTACAATAGCATTAAAATGTCAAATACCTAGGAATCAATAATTTTAAAAATATTATTAAGAGAAATTATGACAAATAAACGGAGGGCTATAATTACTTTCACGAATTGAAAAACTCAGCTTTTTAAAGATATCAGTTGTTTCAAAATTTGTCTATGTATTCAAATTTCTACAGTTTTTGGTAGAAGTTGGCAATCTAAGCTCCATATTAAAATGCAAAAGATCAAGAATAACCAAGATGAAGAACAAGATTGTGATATAGAAAGTAGGACCTTTACCCCAAAATTTTATTCAACAAATATTAATTTAATGTAATTTCAATCAAAATCCTAATTTTGATGATCGTTTTGTTGTTTTTGGTGGAGGGATGGATAAAATTGTTTTAAAGTTTATAGATATAAGAAGTGTCTATGGTAAGAAAAAATTATGAAAAAAAAATGATAGGGAGAACATGTACCTTATCAGATATTTAAAGGTACTGCAAAGTCACTATAATCTCTGACACTGACACAGAAAAAGTAAATATATTTGTGGAACAAAATAGACATGCAGAAATAGATCCACAAAGTGTCATTTTAATTCAGTGTAATATAATTGGTTTATTAATACATGATCCTGGCATAACTGGCTATCTGTCTAGAAGAAAACAAGCTAGATCATCTACCTCATACCATATGCCAAAATGAATTCCAGATGGATAAAAGTTAAGCACAAAAGTACTTTTTAAGTTCTTAAAAATTAGAAAATTAAAATATTCTCATAAACTTGAGGTAGAGGAAAACTTCCTATGCAAAACATAATTGCCTGAAATCATAAATAAAGGAGAGACATATTTTGACTTCATAAAATTAAAACATATTATATGGCCAATTCACTACAAGCAAAGTCAAAATGCAAATGATAAACTAGGGAAATATTTGCAGTTCATGTGACAAAGGGCCAGTACTTCTAAAAAAGTAAAAAGAATGCCTCCAATTTGAAAAAAATGAAAGAAAAATAAACAAAAGCTACAAAGAAGCAATTCACAGAATATGAAACACGATTGGGAATAAACATGAAAAGATGCTTAGTTTCACTAGAATTCAGAGAAATGGCATTTTTCAACCTTATCTGCAAAAATAAGATTTTGAGCATTCAGTACTGATGAAGATAGGAGCAAATGGGCACTCCCATATTTTATTGCTGGGACTACGAGATGCTCAAGCTCCTTATAGTAAGCTAACACTTAAGATGGTGTGATCACTCACCTAAAGCCAGACATCCTGGAATGCGAAGTCAAGTGGGCCTTACAAAGCATCACTACGAACAAATCTAGTGGAAGTGATGGAATTCCAGTTGAGCTACTTCAGATCCTAAAAGATGATGCTATAAAAGTGCTGCACTCAATATGCCAGCTAATTTGGAAAACTCAGCAGTGGCCACAGGACTGGAAACGGTCAGTTTTCATTCCTATCCCAAAGAAAGGTAATGCCAAAGAATGCTCAAACTACTGTACAACCGCACTCATCTCACACACTAATAAAAAATGCTCAAAATTCTCCAAGCCAGGCAGAAACAATACGTGAGCCATGAACTTCCAGATGTTCAAGCTAGATTTAGAAAAGGCAGAGGAACCAGAAATCAAATTGCCAACATCTGCTGGATCATCGAAAAAGAGAGTTCCAGAAAAACATCTACTTCTGCTTTATTGACTATGCCAAAGCCTTGGACTGTGTGGATCACAACAAACTGTGGAAAATTCTTCAAGAGATGGGAATACCAGACCACCTGACCTTCCTCCTGAGAAATCTGTATGCAGGTCAAGAAGTAACAGTTAGAACTGGACATGGAACAACAGACTGGTTCCAAATAGGGAAAAGAATACGTTAAGGCTGTATATTGTCACCCTGCTTATTTAACTTATATACAGAATACGTCACGAGAAACACTGGGCTGGATGAAGCACAAGCTGGAATCAAGACTGCCGGGAGAAATATTGATAACCTCAGATATGCAGATGACACCACCCTTATGGCAGAAAGTGAAGAAGAACTAAAGAGCCTCTTGATGAAAGTGAAAGAGGAGAGTGAAAAATTTGGCTTAAAGCTCAGCATTCAGAAAACTAAGATCATGGCATCCAGTCCCATCACTTCATGGCAAATAGATGGGGAAACAGTGAGAGACTTCATATTTGGGAGCTCCAAAATCACTGGTGATGGCAGATGGTGACAGCAACCATGAAATTAAAAGACGCTTGCTCCTTGGAAGGAAAGTTATGACCGACCTAGACAGCATATTAAAAAGCAGAGACATTACTTTGCCAACAAAGATCTGTCTAGTCAAGGCTATGGTTTTTCCAGTAGTCATGTATGAATGTGAAAGTTGGACTATAAAGAAAGCTGAGCACCAAAGAATTGATGCATTTGAACTGTGGTGTTGGAGAAAACTCTTGAGAGTCCCTTGGACTGCAAGGAGATCCAACCAGTCCATCCTAAAGGAAATCAATCCTGAATGATCATTAGAAGGACTGATGGTGAAGCTGAAACTCCAATACTTTGTCGACCTGCTGCAAAGAACTGACTCATTTGAAAAGACCCTGATGCTGGGAAAGATTGAAGGCAGGAGGAGAAGGGGACGACAGAGGATGAGATGGTTGGATGGCATCACTGACTCGATGGACATGAGTTTGAGTAAGCTCCGGGAGTTGGTGATGGACAGGGAAGCCTGGCATGCTGCAGTCCATGGGGTCACAAAGAGTCAGACACAACTGAGTGACTGAACTGAACTGAACTGAACATTTAAGAGATCCAGCAGTTGCTATTAACATCCAAAATATACTGTAGCCCATCAGGCTCCTCTGTCCATCGATTTCTCCAGACAAGAATACTGCAGTGTGTTGCCATGCCCGCCCCTGGATCTTCCCAACCCAAGGATCGAACCCACCTCTCTTACCTTTCCTGCATTGGCAGATGGGTTCTTTACCACTAGTACCACCTGGGAAATGCTAGTGGTAAAGTGCATCTCTCCTAGATTTCCTTTTGACTTCTTCCTGTCTCTTATCTATCTTTTCTATTTTAGCATATTTTCCTTACTCATTTCCTTACTTATTCTTGACATAAATTATTTCTGCTAATTCCTTTCCATAGCCATTTTCTCCATGTGTTTATGGTCTCTTAACTCATCCATTCACTTATTTGTTATACCAAATCCTTCTTCAAATTCAGAGAAATGTAAGAACAGACATGAAAAATAAAAATTAAAATTGAGTCAGATAGTCCCTTAATGTAGCAAAAAGTTGGATCCCTAGAGGGAAGTACATGAAAATACATTTCAAAATACCAAGAAGTAACCAGCTACTTGGGGCTAAGGCTTTGAAGCAGAATCCTGGAGAAAGAAAACTGGCTTTGGCAGATGAGTCAAGATACTCATCATATTTCCTGATACTGCTAACTGTGGTTGTATGTTGCCATTCATTCATTCTCTCCTTTTTTCCAGCAACATTTAGGTTTTAGATAAACTGCATGAATTATAGGAGACTGCCTATTGTACTAAAGTTAAATTTTCTTTTCTGAAAAACATAGAGAAGTAAATATGTTGCCTAGCTGGTAAAAAATGATTAATAAAAAGTACTAATTTGGAATTCCAGTCCAGGAGGAGAAACAAGATCATGTAAATGTCATCCTGTTTTCCTCTAAGTTTCAAGTGTTTACATTTTTACTCATTTTACATAACAAGCACAGTTCCTAACCTCGCTAAACCATGCAGATATCAGTTAGTCAGTTCACTCGCTCAGTCATGTCCAACTCTCTGTGACCCTGTGGACTGCAGCACACCAGGCTTCCCTGTCCATCACCAGCTCCCAGATCTTGCTCAAATTCATGTCCATCAAGTCGATGATGCCATCCAACCATCTCATCCTCTGTCGTACCCTTCTCCTCCTGCCTTCAATCTTTCCCAGCTTCAGGGTCTTTTCAAATGAGTCAGTTCTTTGCAGCAGGTGGACAAAGTGTTGGAGCTTCAGCTTCAGTATCAGTCCTTCCAAAGAATATTCAGGACAAATTTTCTTTAGGATTGACTGGTTTGATCTCCTTGTAGTCCAAGGGACTGTCAAAAGTCTTCTCCAACACCACAGTTCAAAGGCATCAATTCAAAAGCATCAAAATGCAGGTATAATGAGTGTGAAAATAAAGGAAGTATAAATGGTGCTGTAGAAATGCATACATTTTCTATCCTTTTGTTTGCTTAATTAGTTTATTAGAAAATATTTTGTTATATATGTTGATCCTAATGGTTTGTTGCGGCAGGGTTGGTGGGGGCGGGGGGGGGGGCAGGCGGGGGTGGTGCTCCTTAACTTTGGCTGGTAGTTTACCTTTAAGGAAAAATGAAGATGTTTGAATTGGGAAGTGGGGCAGAAAGAATCACTAAAAGATGATTGCTATTTGTAACTGCTCTGTTGGAACAAAAGAACCTGGGAGAATTCCTGGGAGAATTCCTAGAGCTCTACAGCTTTCTTCTCTTCCCATCACACCACAGGGTATGAGTTACAGGAAGAGGCACCAGAGAGGAGAAGGTGCTAGAATCAGATAAACAAGCCTCTTCCACTCTTTGGCTAGGTTACCTTCTAGTACACAGAAATTTATTTGCACAATGACATAAAAGAGACTTTTGATTATTTAGGAAACTTGGTCTTGTAGGTAGCAAATTATAGACCTACACAGAAGATAACAGGAAGCTATCTTAGAAATACCTATATCCCTCTTTCCTTTTATATATTAGATCAGAGCAGAGCAGGTAAGTAAGACATTCAAGATGCCACAGCTACTGAGCAAGCTTCCCTCCATAATTCTACCTCCCTAATATGCTGCTGCTGCTGCTAAGTCGCTTCAGTCGTGTCCGACTCTGTGCGACCCCATAGACGGCAGCCCACCAGGCTCCCCCGTCCCTGGGATTCTCCAGGCAAGAATACTGGAGTGGGTTGCCATTTCCTTCTCCAGTGCATGAAAGGGAAAAGTGAAAGTGAAGTCGCTCAGTCGTGTCCGACTCTTAGCGACCCCATGGACTGCAGCCTACCAGGCTCCTCCGTCCATGGGATTTTCCAGGCAAGAGTACTGGAGTGGGGTGCCATTGTCTTCTCCGCTCCCTAATATAAGTCCTTTAAATAAGAAGCAAGCAAACATTGAATTTCCACAAGCATGAATTTAAATCTTTCTGAAAATTTGTACAATAGAAATATTACTTTAAATACACAAAGGAAATTGTCTATTTAAAGAAGCTCTAAAATGAATTATTTTTAATGCAAACAGATATTGTGTTTGGATTTTGAAATAAATTTTGAGTAATAATATGGTTCAAAAATCCAAAGATATTATTTTAAGTCAGTTCAGTTCAGCTCAGTCGCTCAGTCCTGTTTGACTCTTTGCGACCCCATGAATTGCAGCACGCCAGGCCTCCCTGTCCATCACCAACTCCCGGAGTTTACGCAAACCCATGTCCGTCGAGTCGGTGATGCCATTCAACCATCTCATCCTCTGTCGTCCCCTTCTCCTCCTGCCCCCAATCCTTCCCAGCATTAGGGTCTTTTCCAATGAGTCAACTTTTCGCATGAGGTGGCCAAAGTATTGGAGTTTCAGCTTCAACATCAGTCCTTCCAATGAACACCCAGGACTGACCTCCTTTAGGATGAACTGGTTGGATCTTCTTGCAGTCCAAGGGACTCTCAAGAGTCTTCTCCAATACCACAGTTCAAAAGCATCAATTCTTTGGCACTCAGCTTTCTTCACCATCCAACTCTCACATCCATACATGACCACTGGAAAAACCATAGCCTTGACTAGATGGACCTTTGTTGGCAAAGTAATGTCTCTGCTTTTAAATATGCTATCTAGGTTGGTCATAACCTTCCTTCCAAGAAGTAAGCGTCTTTTAATTTCATGGCTACAATCACCATCAGCAGTGATTTTGGAGCCCCCAAAAATAAAGTCTGACACTGTTTCCACTGTTTCCCCATCTATTTGCCATGAAGTGATGGGACCAGATGCCATGATCTTAGTTTTCTGAACATTGAGTTTTAAGCCAACTTTTTCACTCTCCTCTTTCACTTTCATCAAGAGGCTCTTTAGTTCTTCTTCACTTTCTGCCATAAGGGTGGTGTCATTTGCATATCTGAGGTTATTGATATTTCTCCCAGCAATCTTGATTCCAGCTTGTGTTTCTTCCAGCCCAGCGTTTCTCATGATGTACTCTGCATAGAAGTTAAATAAGCAGGGTGACAATATACAGCCTTGACGTACTCCTTTTCCTATTTTAAGTCAACTACACATCAATTTTTAAAAAATGAAAAAAATTATTGAAAAATCCAAAGATATTAAATAGTCTACAGTGGAAAGTGACTCAGCCCTGTTACTCTTGGGAGCTATTGCATTCATGTTTTATGTATCTTTAAGTTGGGATTTTTAAATATGATTATTTCTGAGAGAAGGAAGCAGTGCTTTAGTCACTAAATCGTGTTCGACTCTTTCGCGATCCCATGGACTGTAGCCCGCCAGAGGCGCTTCTGTCCATGGGATTTCCCAAGCAAGTATACTTGAGTGGGTTGCCATTTCCTTCTCCAGGGGATCTTCCTGACCCAGGAATCGAACCCACATCTCCTACATCACTGAGCCACCAGGGAATCTGAGAGAAGGAAGTATCTGTATTATATTCTTCAACAGTGCCGATGAAAAATCAATGCTCTTGTCACAACAGCTAGAGAAATCACTGCAATGATCCCATCAACTTTATCATTACTTACTGAGAAATGCATAATGTTTCTATTCTATGAGATAATGTGTGTTTTTATCAATAAAGGAAATCTTGAGATAGTCCAGTTAGAATCAGATCAGCACATTTAACCAAATTCAACTCTCCCTGGAAGTCCCATTAATTCTGACTTGCCTTTGGCTTCTCTGCCTCCTGTAGACCTGGTTTTTACCTCTGGGATTTTAATTTATCGACTATACTTTCTTGTCAGCCGCAGAGCACCACAGATTTCTAAACACAGGCATTCATGTCTGATAAACTGTTATATAAATACTTCAGAGCCTTTTTTCATAGCTCTTGTCAAGCTCTCCTTAGTACATTTCAATCTTCAATGATTATATTTCCAATAATACCTTAAATAAAAGAAGAACATTCAGATATGGTCTAAAAGAAGACACAAAGCTTGTAAAGGAAGGTGAGTGAAATCATGTTATATTTTGGAAAACAGGTGTGAGATATCACAGAATATTCTCTTCTTCCCTACTTTTACACAAGATCTTACTTTTCCCTTTAGTGGTTATAGCTCAACTTCAACAATACAATCACACCAATACAACACTTTATTTCAACAAATATTTTAGTGCCCTGTGTACTGCAGGCACTGGAACATCACAGACAAGTGGGACACAGCCCATTGCCTAGAACTACACTTAAAGATGGCACAGGAGAGAGATAATCTACTTAAGTATATTACAAGGTGGTGAGTGCTATATATGATCATGTGATGAAAACTTTTAAGTTGCTCTTAAAAATTGGCGACTTAAAATAAAACCACAACCTCAAAGTTGAGAGTAATGTTTTATTTGGATTTTTAGAACTTCAAACCTGGGAGACAGCATCTCAAGAAACCCTGAGAGAACTTCTCGGAGGAGGAGACAGGAGAAGCCAGGTTATATAGAAGTTTTGCAACAAAGGGAAGGTAATCTGAACATCAAAAGCTTATTGTTGATTAAAGAAAACCAGATATCCCACACCCCATGGACTGTAGCCCACCAAGCTCCTCTGTCCATGGACTTCTCCAAGCAAGAATACTGGAGTGGGCTGCCACTCCCTTCTCCAGAGGATCATCTCGACCCAGGGATCAAACCCGGGTCTCCCGCGTTGCAGGCAGATTGTTTACTGTCTGCGTCACCAGGGAAGCCCTGATATTCCAAGTTAAGGAATTTAGCACTTTTCTATGTATGGGAAGATGCAAGAATCTTCCCTGAAATCATTCCTTTCCCATGTATCCCAGCTGCCCTGGGTCAGTATCCTGTGTTTTTCACAGCCTGAGCTCCCCTGGGGCTCACCATAGGAAGTGGTTGAACCCTGGTGGCTGTTAGATAGAATATATTCTTCTCCTTCCTGAGTACACTTAGGGCTCATCAGCTCATGCTGGGGGGCTGGAATCACTTGGTGACTGGTGACATCCTCTTTGTTTACTGATATGGCAGGAAATATTTCATTTCTCAAAATGAATATATGGAATAAAACACATGAATTTTATATAAATGAGAAATTAGAATCCAAGAGAGATAATGACTTGCAGATGAAAACTATGCTTAGAAGATTATTTGGCATGGCTATCTTTGGTCATTGAAGACCAAACAGTTCTTAAAATTGGTCCTTTCTCCTTGAACATCCCAAGGTGTTTGGATTCTCTTTCGAATTACAACCTACTACTATCCCTTCTGCTCAAGTCCATCCACCTCACCAGGAGGTTCTTTGGGATATATATACATATATCTAATCTAGTTTCCACTTCCTTGGTGGCTCAGCAGTGCAGAATCTGCCTGTCAATGCAGGAGACGTGGATTTGATCCCTGGGTCAGGAAGATCCCTTGGAGAAGGAAATGGCACCCCATTCCAGTATTCTTGCCTTGGAAATCCCATGGACAGAAGAGCCTGGTGGGCTACAGGTTGTAAAGAGTCAGACATGACTTAGCAACTAAACAACAACAACAAATCTAGTTTTCAACTCTTGTCTCCCCTTCTCCCTGACTCTTCCCACTCAGAGCTTCTTCAGTTCTTACAAATTATAATTCCTCACTTTCATCTCTAAACATTCACCTGGTGACTGGAATTAACTTTAGAGTCTGGAACTAGAATCAATCACTAATTTAGGAAGCCCCAAAGCACCTCCTGCTTTCCACCCACAAACAATAACCAGTGTTAGCACCAATAAGGCATCAGCATAAGAGATCATGAACTCAGGGATATAAAACCTGCCCAAAAACTAGAGATGAAAGAGGTAGTAAAAGAGAGTCAAAGCCCATCAAGACAGGGCAGAAACAAGATTTTAAGTAGACTAGCAGAGTCTGAATGAGTTTTCAAAGGGTTCCCCAAGGGCAGCAAGCTGACTGCTTTTTTTCTCCTGATTTGGGGTTTTTGTTGGAGTTCAGTTTTGTTTTGAATGCCTCCAATAGCTTCTTCCCACATCTTGATCACCCAAGAGGAAAACTATAGTTTTCTCATCATCCAGATGCCACATGTAGCCACTTCAACCCACACTTAAGGCATCAAGAATTCTGTCTGTAGGACGCAGTGGGGAGAAGAAGGTTAAGGGCTCTGGTTGCATCTGGGTTTGATCAGTCCCAATCTTCCAGTGGACACTTGAAAGAAGGAGATTTTTAAGGCTCACAACACTAAGAAGAAATCCTGCAGCTTCAGAAGAGAGGCAGTGGGAACCTTCCCTCAGCATATTTTCTAGCTTCTCTGTGATCTGTCTTCCCAACTAAAGCTCTGAGGAGGAACCTGACATCTATAGATCTCCTATCTCAAGCTGACCCATGGAACACACAGCCTGGGTTCTTTCCATGGGAGAAGTTGATTCTTTACTACTTGCTCCAGACTTTTGTCTGGTTACCTTATATCTTTTTTGAAACTACAAACATATTTGGGCAAAGAATTTCTACATATTTTCTAAGCCAAGTTTTAAGATCACCTATTATCTATGAGGCTTTCTCTATAGCTCAGTGGGTAAAGAATCCATCTGCCATGCAGGAAACACAGGAGACCTGGGTTCAATCCCTGGGTTGGGAAGATCTCCTGGAGGAGGAAATAGCAACCCACTCCTGTATTCTTCCCTGAAAAATCTCATGGGAAGAGGATCCTGGTGGGTTATAGTCCATGCGGTCACAAAAAAGTGGAACACAACTGAGCAACTAAGCATGCATTATCTAAGGGCACATTCTCCAGCTGAGTCATGATAATATTTCTTGTGTAAACTTGTATCATGAAAAATGCTATCGAAATATTAAAATACTATTGAAAATACTATTGAATACCTTATGAATATTAAATAATAAAGGTGGAAAGATAAAATTATTCATCATTTTCTCAGAAAACTGGGATAATTTTAACATGTTTAACCCGAAATGCTTATATTTTATGCAGTTCAGACAAAATAAGGACTAGTGTTGGTTCAAAATGTTATGACCAATTATTTAGGACTGAGTGAATTTTTTCGTAGAGACTGTATATATGGTGCTTAAACAATGGTACCAATCTTCATTAGCATATTTGATTTCAATTGACACTAATTGTACCACTTCCATTGCAACAAACCTCCAAGTACTCAAGAATCCAGAGCATATTACCTACTTCACCATGCTTCTCCTCACAATACCCCTCCTTATCTCATCTCCTCCATGCATGAATGCTCAGCCACTTTAGTCATGTCCGACTCTTTGCAACTGTGTGGATTGTAGCCCACCAGGCTTCATCTGCCCATGGAATACTGGAGTGGGTTGCCATACCCTCCTCCAGGGGATCTTCCCCACCCAGGGATCAAACCCAAGTCTCTTACATGTCCTGCACTGGCAGGAGGATTCTTTACCACTAGAGCCACCTGGGAAGCCCCCACTTAAGGTTTATTTAGCAGCTATTAAGTTCTGAGATAGGACAGTATGTTAAGTCCTACTTAATTTCCTATTAATACATTTGAAAATCCAACCTTTGAAAGTCTGATAGGGCCTATAATTAAGTCACACATATTAAAGTTACAATCTTTCCAATTATTGCAGACCTAGAGCAGTCCTCTATGTATCAGGGGACACTGCTTGGTGATAGGTGTAAAGATGAGGAAGACAGCATTTCTACTCTCAGCGGAGCTCACAGAAGAGTGGGCAAAGCAAATACCTAAACAGGTAACGCCCTTTGGCCTTATAGCCTCTGACCCCATAACACGTTTGGAGTCAGAACCAGCTGCTCAAGACAGTTTTGCTAAGTATCAACCCTACAACTATAGCACATTGTGAAACCTAGCTTCCACCACTGTCATGCGGTTTCACCACTTCGTGACAATGATGGAAGTTAGGTTTCACGGGAGAAAACACAAAAACCACAGCTTGCAGTGCCTTATGTGAAATAAGAACATTTAAAAATGTTTCTCTCTTTCCTCCCCCCTGCCCCCCCAATATTTCACGTCATATGTGAAATTTTAAAATATTTTTTAAAAAGATGACATTCCAGTTTTCTGAACCACAGAGAAAAAAGAAAGCTAGGAACATAATTGCTACTCCATTGGGCAGCCTACAGAGTAATCATATCTTACTGGTACCTTACTTCTTCCACTGTGAACAGCTTTTCTGATCCAAACAGTGGTGGGAACATGGATCATCTAGACAGGATGGACCTTTCATTATCACTTAATGCGGACCACAACCTGCCATAGAGTGGGATCCTACATACAACTACGGAGGTTTCATTGCTGCAAAACAACTACAACAACAGAAAACCAACATATTTCCAAGCTGATCTAATATCATTACTTAGAAATGACCTTCTAAAATTTTAAGAAAAGAAAGAAAAAGAAAAAATAACTTCCTATAATTTTCCTTTATTTTCTTATTTCGTAAGAGTCCCTTTGTTCAGAGTGACCTGACAAAGCATAGTTAACAGGAACTTGCAGCAAATTTTAAAAATTCCATTCAGAAGGCTCAATTGAGGGAGAGAAAAGCCAAGAGCCCGAGAACATTTGAGAAAATGCCAGGGGCTTGTTCAGAACTTATTAAAACTCAGAGCCAGTTAGCAACAAGTTCTTCTTTTTTAGGTGAATAACGAATGATCCCTAAGGCGCCTTCTGGCTGGAAATTTCTGTGATTTAAAGTGAGCAGAGTTTCCTTAAGAGAACACGTTTTTTTTAATGATATGAGCAGTGGATCTGAACCTTTAAGCTCTTCTTCAGAAATTCATTTCAAGGGACTGATTTCTGCTTTCAGTATTCATCAAAGCCCAAGCCTGTACTTACTCCACAGAAGCAAACTTCTTAAGAGGAGTGTGCCTTTATGCATTGTGCATTGCCAAAGTAGCATGCATTTTTAACCTGGGTTCACAGTATTGGAGTAAGTCCACAGGAAATGTTTCGAGCTGATCAAATGTTTTCTAACCCCTTTGACCCAGTCTGTGATAAGAAATGAAATACAATATTCTCTGAATTTCAGTTGTCTATTTAATTAAAATTCTTATTTCTCCTCAGTCTAAATTCTTAATCTAGGCCCATCCTTAATTCTTTCCAATGCACATCTCTGAGTGATTTGAGACAATTCAATACACAAAAATTACCATTCAAGTCTTCTCCAAGACAGTTTTCTCCAAGAGGCCCCATGAAGAGGAAGAAACTGAGCAAGCAGAGACTAATAAGAGCTAACATGCCTGACATTCATTTAAGGCCTCATATAAACTCCTTTAATCTTTGTAATTACCCTAAGAGGTAGGGACAGTTAATATCACCATGTTATAGTTGGGAACATGGATGCCTAATAAGTTTCCTAAAGTTACACAGATACTAAGGGATAGAGACCGGTTACAGACCCAGGATGCCAAGCACTGCCTTACAAGGGCTCTATGGGAGATGAATTTCCTTGACTTGATCCTCAGAGATTCTGATTCATTTACAGTGGGGAGGGGTGGGATGAGGGAAAGGATGGGATGATGGAGCCTGGTGCTGGCTCATGCTGACTTGGGAACTAGCTACTGCCCCCATCCCCACCCTCACAGAGCCAGTTGTTAATCTTGGCAGCACACTACTGGCTGGATACCATGTATTAGTACATTTTCTAAACTCCTCTGATAATTCCCATAGGCAAGGGTAGTTGAAAACTACTCCTGGTAGAATGTTGACTCTAGTTTCTTCAAGAGACAAAATCAGATGAAAGGAAAGGTGGACTATTCACTACTTTTTGCTACATGATGTGTTTGATATAATCAAACATTTCATAAAAATAATTTGCTGAATTTATAGAAACCAATAAATGAATATCTTTTTCCAGTTTCCACTGTCTTTTACTTATAGATTCAGATATAACAGTTGATGTCATGTTTTGGTCACAGCAATGGGGCAGAGATAGCCGGTACTGAGGAAAGGTCCTTATCAACCTTTATAAGCAAAAAGCAAGAGCTGCAAAGAGTCAGTTTTGTGAACAGCCAAGAGCAGATTCTCAGCAGACAGAGCACAGTTCTAAGGAGGAGACTTCAGAGGGCTCTGGTACCAGATAGGAGACAAAGATAGAGGAAATTAGGCAGAGAGTTCTAGAATCCAGTCCTGATGCCTGGGCTTCAGAGACAAGAGAAGGGTTCAGACCTGAGAAGACTGGAAGGAACAAGAGAAACTTTGGTCTTGGAAGAACTAGGACCCTAGGCAGGATGCCCAGAAGCAAAAAGAATGTGGAGAAGAAACACGAGGCCCAGTTACTGAAAGATCAGTTAACTAGGCCAAGGTTCTGAAAGGACCAGCAACAAAGCTGATCTACAAGCCTCTGCCTGAGGTCATTAAACGCCTGGGTTCTTGGCTGTATCCCTACCAAGTCCACAGTAACAAAGACAACCAGACTCTTGCAGGGGAGTCTGCGTGTGTGCTCAGTCATGTCTGATTCTTTGCGACCCCATGGACTACAGCCTCCCAGGCTCCTCTATCCTTGGGATTTTCCCAGCAAGAATACTGGAGTGGGTTGCCATTTCCTTCTTCAGGGGATCTTCCTGACCCAAGAATTGAACCTGTGTCCCTTGCATCTCCTGCATTAACAGGCAGATTCTTTATCACTACACCACCTGAGAGGAAGCCCCACTTGCAGGGGCAGAGGACCAAAAACTTTGAACATCCATAGTGTCACTTCAGCAACTGTGACACTGCAGTTGATAGCTTTTATTGCTAGGCAACTTCAGTTAAGTAGACCAAATAAGATAAACTCAGATGCTATTACAATCGATGAACATATGAGGCCAAAGCATCCCCATTACAAAGTTTGTTACATAACACAAACACTTTGTCTTGATCTAGATTCAAGATCTTTGGTGAAAATCAACTTGTGTAGCAAAAGTGAATTAATTAATAAGAAAAGTAGCTGTTGACAGAGCAGCATGGATGTGGAACATAAAGGATGTGTGGCATATCAAAGCCAAAATTTAGAGCAGAGGATCTGGCCCCATTATGTCCATATAATGCTTAAGTTATCCTTAAAATCTTTCAATCAACATAAGAGACGAAATTTTGAGAATGAGAAATGGCTCCTAATGCTGACCACTAACAAATTTGTGGATTAGCAGGAAACCTACTGTGTTGGCAAAATTTTTTCAGCAGCCTAATTCAGATCCTTTGAAAACAGTCTCATGCTTTCCATCTGACCCATTTATTTAGAAGTGATAATGACAGAGCAAATAAAGTTACTATTCATAAAACTGCAAATTCAAGGAGAAATTTCAGGCGTGCCTAACACATAGTAGATATTCAATGAATGTTTAATGAATTGAAAAGATGGTGTGTGATGATCTCAATATTGTGTATGACTTGGGCAGATCTGGTATTGCAAGCATGAAAGGAATTTAGGTGATCCATTGAATGAATTTTGATGAAGACTTTTTAGTCAGTTACTGGAGTAAAATAAGGGTCTTTGGTGGGTTACACTTACTAGAATGATATGTGCTACAAACATTTGCAGTCTTTTAAACATTAGAATTACTTCATACCACATATAGGAAGGGAATATGTGGACTAATTTCCTTATGAGTCTCTAGTGGCCTATTAACCTAAAATCAATTTTTATCAAAATGTAATTTGTTTATCGGAGAAGGCAATGGCAACCCACTCCAGTACTCTTGCCTGGAAAATCCCATGGATGGAGGAGCCTGGTAGGCTGCAGTCCTTGGGGTCGCGCAGAGTCGGACACAACTGAGCGACTTCACTTTCACTTTTCACTTTCATGCATTGGAGAAGGAAATGGCAACCCACTCCAGTGTTCTTCCCTGGAGAATCCCAGGGATGGCGGAGCCTGGTGGGCTGCCGTCTATGGGGTCGCATAGAGTCGGACACGACTGAAGCGACTTAGCAGCAGCAATTCGTTTATGCTGTATCAGTAAAACTCTCCCTGATATTTGAGGTTTTTTTCTATCCCTTTAGTTTTTTATTTTAACAAACAAAATATTTCAAAAATGTCTTTAGTCAACTTAGAGATATTTCTGTTTTAATTTCTTATTTCTAAAAAGAGTTCAGTAACAACAGCATTTCATATATGCTCGCATGTTCTTAGCCTCTTTGACATTTTTATCATCCTTTCAAATGTATCCTTTTTTATTTTGTTTACATTCAGGAATTTTCTTTGCCCAATTTATCTAAGACAACTTTCATTTTATTTACATTTTTGCTGAGTATTTAGTTCTCTGGCTGTGCCAACAGGCTCAAGCTTAGAGACTTCGTAGCTGCATAGCAGAAAACGCATGAATCACTCCTGTTTGCCTACTAGTCTCTAATTAGTTGGCAGGTGATTCCGCTTGAAATAAATGCTCTGGCAAGGAACTCAAGCTGCTGGACAGTAAAGGAAAAACAGAAGAAGTGATATCTACAGCATTCTGCCTCAGGTCTTCTACACACCAGGGATTCCACCCCAGAGAGAGTTTCCATTCAGGTGTGGGGATGCTCAGTCACTTCAGCCATGTCCGACTCTTTGCGACCCTAGGGACTGTAGCCGGCCAGGCTCCTCTGTCCATGAGATTCTCCAGGCAAGAACACTGGAGTGGGTTACCATGCCCTCCTCCAGGGAGTCTTCCCCACCCAAGGATCAAATCTGCAACTCCTGCACTGCAAATGCATTCTTAACTGACTGAGCCAGCAGAGAAGCCCATGGGGCTCTTCAATTCTGAAGGAATCCAGAGCCAGCTAAGACTTCTTTTAAAAATTTCACCATGTGAGCTAGTCTCCTATGACTGCTGTCAAAAAGTATCACAGATTTAGTGACCTAACCTATATTTATTTATTCTCACAACTCTGGAAACCAGAAGTCCAAACTGGTTTCACTGGGATGAAATGAACGTGTTAGTTTCTAGAGAAAATCCCATTCCCTTGCTTTCACATTTTCTCGAGATGCATTCCTTGCACTGTGGCTCTTGGCCCCATCTTTCATCTTCAAAATCAGAAGCAAAAATCTTGCTTCTGTGGTCACATTGCCTTCACTTGCAATTGCATTTAGAGGTCACCCAGATAATCCAAGATAATTTACCCTCTCAAAACCCTTAACTTAATCCATCTCTTTTATCATGTAAAGTAATATTCACAAATTACAAGGATTAGGATCTACAGTAGATACCTTGTGGCTCAGATGGTAAAGAATCTGCCTGCAATGCAGGAGACCTGGGTTTGATCCCTGGGTCAGGAAGATCCCCTGGAGGAGGGCACAGCAACTTACACCAATATTCTTGCCCAAAGAATCCCATGGACAGAGGAGCCTGGCCGGCTGCAGTCCATGGGGTCACAGAGAGCTGTACGCGACTGAAGTGACAGAGCACACGCAGCCGAGTACCCACTCCATCGCACTGCGTTATCGTTTCATTTATCTTTTTTTTTCAACTAAACGTTTATCTCTATGTCTTTGTACTTCAGTAATAGAAATTTGTTATCCTTATTGATTCTACTTTTCATTTCTTCACTTTTCCCACTTGGAGTTGAAATCTTTGTGCCAGATAAAGCAATAATAAAAGAAGATTTATATATGACTCAAATGTTGAAGTGATTAAACAAAAAAATTAAGATAACTATGACTAATGCATAAACGGCTCTAATATAAAAAGTAGACCACAGGTCAGGATAGATGGGTAAGGTGGTAATCAGACAGGTGGAAATTATAAGAATCAAAAGGAAATACTAGAAGTCAAAACACTTGAAGAAATAAAGAATACCTTTGATGGGTACATTCATAGACTAGACAGCTAAGGAAAGAATCAATGAGCTTGAATATAGGACAATAGAAACTTCCCAAAGTAAAATTAAAGAAAAACAAGGACAAAAAAGAGATAAAAATAGAGGACATTCAATAACTATGAGACAATATGAAAAGACATAGACACACATAATTAGAATACCAGAAGCAAAGGAAGACAGAATAGAAAAGAAGAAATATTTTAAGTAGTAATGATCAAGAACTTTCCAAAATTAATAATAGACACCAAACCACATATCCAGAAACTCAGTGAATACCAAGCAGGATTAAAAAGCAAACAAGCAAAAGCTTAACCCTAGGCATACATATCATGTTCATACTGTGGAAAATCAAAGATAAGGAAAGAACTTTGAAAGAATCCAAGAAGCCAGAGGGAGAAAAAAATGTAATAACTCTAGAAGAATAAGAATGATAATAAAATGTGTAAAGTATTGAACAAAATACAAATGCAATAAGTAGAAAACAGTTACAACTAATCTAGATGCTTTTTAAATTATGTCATAGGGTGCTATATGCATGAAGCATGGAAGAGATTTAGGGTGATGAATCTACTCTTTATGACATTGTAATGGTGGATACATGACACTATACATGTTTCAAAAACTATAGTGTTTTTCAGAGTAAACATCTTGCAAATTTTTAAAAATTTACAAGATCAGGGATCCCAGGATGGAATGTGGTATGTGACAGAAGAATCTGAGTGTATTACAAATATGTGAAACAACGTCCTTGGAGGGAATGGAAGGAAAAGTGCTGATCTAAGTAACTTTGAAAATGAGGGGAGACTGTAAGATTGAAAGCAAAAGAAATTGTACGTAAGCATTACACTCTAGTTGACAAGTTATTTTCTATTCTGAAACCACTATACAAGTATACTGAGAGTTAACAAGTGGATGGTGGATGGTTGGAACCATCTCTCACTGTAGAAGTGGGAGCTTACAAAGAAGCAAGAGAAGAAGGCTAGAACGATCTGCATGGGAATGGATTAGAGTTGGAGATATCAGTATAAACTGATGTTTAGCTTAATATAGATATAGATGGATATATTATAGAAATATTTACAGATATATGTATATGCACAGATTAGTATATACGCATATATTTCCTTGCTCTGTCAACTGAAAGGTCCAAGAAGCAATAACATCCCAGTAGCAATTACACCTAGCACCCAAGTTGTGGTTTATAATACCCATTCTCCAACAAAAGAAATTAGGATTCCTTGGGGAAAAGACCAATTCTAGAATGGGAGCACAAAATACAAAAAATGAGCCTGGAGCATATTATAGTTTCAGAAAGTGAGAAAGTGCCTTAAAAAAAAAAAAGGTAAAAATACAATGATGTGTATATGTAGAAGGACAATGAAGCCAACTAAAGGAGCTTGGAAGGCATCACTGACTCAATGGACATGAGTTTGAGTAGGCTCTGGGAGTTGGTGATGGACAGAGAAGACTGGCGTGCTGCAGTCCATGGAGCTGCAAACAGTCAGACAGAAAGGAGCTTGGAATAGCCAAAGATGCAATAATTTGAGCAACAAAATAAAGTAGTATTGGACTATAACCCAGAGTATAAAATAAACCTGAACCCATGCTAGTATAAATACATAATTGAATACCAAATAAGTGTGGGAGAAAATACAAATCTATGCAGAAGAATTCCATATTTATGTAGCTCACTTCTCTCAAGGAGGTGGAATATAACTGCTTTTTAAATAATTTTTGTGTATTTATTTATTTTTGGCTGCTCTGGGTCTTTGTTGCTGTGTAGGCTTTTCTTTAGTTGCATCAAGCGAGGGCTGCTCTCCAGTGTGGTGGCTTCTCTTGTTGTAGAGCATGGGCTCTAGATACACGGGGGTCAGTAGTTGCAGTGCACAGGCTTAGTTGCATGTGAGATCTTAGCTCCCCAATCAGGGATCAAACCCGCATCCCTATATTGGCAGGCAGATTCTTAATCACTGGACCACAAGGGGAAGCCCCTGGAATAGAATGCCTTAAATGCAGGATACACAGAGCAACTTCCTTTCAGAGAACAGAATGTGAAAACTCTAGCGAGAAGGGTAACTTTACCTTGGAGAAACCTGACAACCTCTACATCATCAAGGTGATCAAGACTAATATTAGTAGGGATAAATCATGTTGATAGCATTTATCTTTGATATGATATGATGAGAATGATTGTTTGTTTCTGTGGTCTTCCTCCCCTTCCTTCCTCCGATCATGAGAAGAAAGATCAGACCTAATTGAGAGATATTCTGCAAAATACTCAAACTGTACTCCTCAAAACTTTCAAGGACATCAAAAACAAGAAAAGTGTGAGAATCTGTCATAGCCAAGATGAAAGTAAGGAGACATGACAACTAAAGGTATTGTGGTGACCTGGATGGGATCCTGGCATACAAAAGAACATCTAGTAAAAAGCAAGGAAGTCAAAGAGAACAAGAGCGCAGAGGAGTAGATGGAGGTGGAGTACGTCTCTCTCCACAGAGACATCAGGAATACACCTTCAGACACAGAAGTGCTTGCAGAACACCAGCTGAGAGCAGACAGGAGTAGCTCACCAGTGGAAAAGAATATATAGAACCGCACAAAACTCAGTAGGATGAAGGAACTAGGGGGAAAAGCAGGAGTGTTAGTAGGACTGGACTTGCCCTTGGTGGGTGGGGAATTGAAGCAGGAGTCCGATTCCCACATCAGGGCATTTGTCTGAGTCACAGGAGAAACATTTAAGGCAGAGAGTGAAACAGCTGATCTGTGGCAGCCTAAATAGAAGAATCAGGTAGTCCTTGCCGCAGCCATACATACCTCGGACAGGGATGCAGGTCCCTGGAAGGTGCAGTGGCTGGGAGCTGGAGTTTTGGGATTGTGGAGCAATCCCAGGGCGGGGGTTGCTGTTGAGTGCGGAGAGACAGATCGAAGGGAGGTGAGGGAGGAGATTGTGGTGGGAAATGCCTGTGGAGGAAAGCCAGGCAGCCATGGAAGCAAAGGGAAACTGCTGAGTCACCCATGGGGGTGGAGCATAGCCTCTCTCCCCATCCACAGGCCAGCATCCAGCATCAGCAGCTGAACGATAGAGAGGCTGGCCCGTCAAATGCCTGACGCACTGAACTACAGAGCAGGACCCAACCCAGGGTGCTCCTTTAAGTGACTAATGCACCTGAACTACAGAGTAGGGCCCCACCCAGGGTGCCCCTTTAAGTGCCTGGTGCACGAATCTATAGACTAGAACCCCGGCCAGGGGGGCCCCTCTGTGTGCCTGACGCGCGGAACAACAGAGAAGGACCCCAGGCAAGGGGGCCCTCTAAGTGCCTGAATGGGCGGAGCTACGGAGAAAGACCGGCCAAAGAGGCCTTCTGACCACCAGCTACAAGAGGCTCGGAAAAAGACTGATAGGGCCATAACTCTTGCGGCAGAGGCAGTCCGTGTCCCTGCATACTTGGTGCCACCAGGTTCCCCACAAGCCAAGCAGCTGGGCCACCTTTACACGCAGCTCTCACTGGGGCAGAGCTGCCACAGGCAAAAAAAGTCTTGCACCTAAGCACACTGGGTCACTTCGGTAGTGTCGGACTCTTTGGGACCCTGTAGACTGTGGCCTGCCAGGCTGCTCTGTCAGGGAGGGGTGTTCTCCAGGAAAGAATACTGGAGCGTATTGGTCAATACTGGTTGCCATACCCTCCTAGAGCACTATATTTCCTGCTGCCCTACCAACCCCCCTGAGTACCTGGCGCTGCCAGAACCCCTGTGACCCAAGCAGCTCCACCATCTCCACACCTGGCCCTAACAGGGCCAAACCCAGATCCTCCAGGGCTGCCTCAGGAGCAATCCCCAGTGGACAACCCACATGCAGAGGTGGAAATAAAACCACAATTGAAACCCAGGGGCAGTGTGGCTAAGGAATAAGACCCCAAACCTTCCTACTAGCTGTACAAGCTGCAGATTAAATCCACAGGATCAGCTAAGCAGACTCTGTGCCTATGGAATAGATAAATGGTCATTGAGAGCTCCCACAAAGAAAACGCACTAGTTCTTATAGCTGTGGACATTGGAGGCAAGAACACATAGGAGTAGGACCAGATTAGAATCTGAGCTGTTCCCACAGCAGGCCCTGAGATCAGCACAGTGTTGGAGGGAATGCTAGGGAGGTGAGGAGGACTGTGACTCCCAGCAAGGGAAAGGACTATGACAGTAGTGACTCAAGAAAAACATTTATTATTCTTATGTTTTGACTTGCTCTGTAGGTTCTTTGGGGGTTTTTTTTTCTTTTTTTTTCTTTTCTCCCCCCTCTGTAGTAGTTGTTGATTTTATTGGCACTATGAAATCTAATTAAGCGTTTGAGTTTTTTTTCTCAGTCACATTTTTTATTGTTGTTATAAACCTCTGCTTTTGCAGTTCTGTGTTTTCCCCTTTCTTTTTCTTTCTCTTTTTTTAATTTTAATTTTTTAAAAACCTATTATATTTTTTCTACATTTATTCCTTTGTTTGCTTTTCCTGCTTTTCTTTTCCCCTTGCAGTTAACCTTAAATATATATAAATCTTCATCTACCTCTATTTAACTTTCCATATCTATTCTTTCTTTCATTTCTTTCTCTCCTTTCTTGTCAACATTTTGTTAGTTTAATTTTCATTGCTTTATTCCCCAATAGGCACCTTACTTTAGTTTTGTTTTCCAGTTTGTGCTGTAGTCAGTTTTATACTGGTAGATATAATTTTTGTTTCTTTTGTTTGCTGGGTCAATCTATTATACTTTATTTTTGATGGACTGTTTTGATTTTGCTTATGGGTGTATATGTATGTGTGTATATTCAGTCACACATTTTATGTTGCTATAAACCTCTGCCTCTATGTTGGCTTTTGCAGTTCTGTGGAGTTTTCCTTTTTTTTTCCCCTTGTTTCTTTCTTCCATTTTTTTTCTTTTCTCTTTTTTATATTTTTAATTTTTTAAACTTATTATATTTTTTCTATATTAATTCCTTTGTTTGCCTTTGATACTGTTCTTTCCCCCTTGCAGTTAATCTTAAATGTATATAAATCTTCTTCATCTACCTCTATTTAACTTTGCATATCTATTCTTTCTTTTCTTTCACTCCTTTCCTCTCAACATTTTGTTAGTTTTATTTCACTGCTTTATTCCCCACTTGACACCTTGCTTTAGTTTTGTTTTTCAGTTTGTGCTTTACTTAGTTTTGTTCTTAACTGGTAAATATAATTTTTGATTTCCTTTGTTCACCTGGTCAATCTATTGTACTTTATTTTTGTTGGACTATTTTCACTTTGGTCATGGGTGTGTGTGTGTGTGTGTGTGTGTGTGTATTCCATTATTTTAATTATTATTTGCCTGATTCTGTAACTGCCATTTGTCTGGGATTCATCTTTGGTTTCTCATTTTTGGATATTTGTTTTAATCTCACTTAATGCCATAACAAGCCACTTGTGGAATCTTCGTTCCTGGCCAGAGATGAAGCCCTAAGTCTTTGGAGTGGAAGCACTGACTCCAAGACCCTAGACTACCACAGAACTAACCCTAGGGAGTATCAAATAGTGAGAACTTACACAAAGGAAACCACATGAATACAAGACCCAGTATCACGCAACCACCAGTAGCCCCCTGTGCAAGATGCCTCATCTAAACAATAAACAAAACAAAAATACAAGCCTAATCATCAGCAGACAGGATTACCACCTCACTCAGCTTTGCCCATCAGAGGAAATACAAACAAACAAAAACTCAGGACAAATATCACCCTATACAAAACTAACACAAACCACTGGACCAACTTTAGGAGGGCAGAAACCAAAAGGAAGAAAGAATTCAACGTTGAAGCCTGGGAAAAGGAGACCTCAAACACAATAACTTAAAAAAAAAATAATGAAAAGGCAGAGAAATACTACACAAATGAAGGAACAAACTAGAAACACAGAAGTCCAAATAAATGAAGAGGAAATAGACAAACTACCTGAAAAAGAATTCAGAATAATGAGAGTAAAGATGATCAAAAACCTTGAAAACAAAATGAAAAATGTAAGAATCAATTAACAGACATAGAAGATCTAAAGAGTAAACATACAGAGACAAACACAATTACTGAAATTAATACTCTAGAAGGAATCAATAGCAGAATATCTGAAGCAGAAGAATGAATCAGTGAGCTGGAAGATAAAATGATAGAAATAACTTCTAAAGAGCAGAATAAAGTGAAAAGAATGAAAAGAACTGAGGACAGTCTCAGAGACCTCTGGGACAATATCAAATGCAACAACATTCAAAATTATAGGGGTCCCAGAAAAAAAAAAGGGAAAAGAAAGTGTATGAGAAAATTTTTGAAGAGATTATAGTTGAAAATTTCCCCAACATGGAGAAGGAAACAGTCAATCAAGTCCAAGAGGCACAGAGTCCCATATAGGATAAACCCAAGGAGAAACATGCCAAGACACACACTAATCAAACTAACAAAGACTAAATACAAAGAAATAATATTAAAGCAGCATGGGGGAAGCAACAAGTAATATACAAGGGAAACCCTATACACTTAGCAGCTGATCTTTCAGGAGAAACTCTGCAGGTCAGAAGGGAATAGCAGGATATATTTAAGGTATTGAAAGGGGAAAATCTACAGCCAAGATTACTGTACCCAGCAAAGGTCTCATTCAAAATTGATGGAGAAGTAAAAGGCTTTTCAGACAAGCAAAAGTTAAGAGAATTCAGTACCACCAAACCAGCTTTAAAACAAATGTTAAATGGACTTATATAGTTAAGAAATACAAGAGAAGAAAAAAGATCTACAAAATCAACCCAAAAATTAATTAAATGGCAATAGGAAGATGTATATAAACAATTGCTTTTAAATAGATTAAATGCTTCAACCAAAAGACACAGACTGACTGAACGGATAACAAAACAAGACCCATATATATGCTGTGTACAAGAAATCCACTTCACTTAAAGATACATATAGACTTAAAGTTAGAGGATAGAAAAATACATTCCATGCAAATGGGAAGCAAAAGAAAGCTGGACTAGCAATCCTCATATCAAACAAAATAGACCTTAAAATAAAGTAGATTACAAGAGATAAGGAAGGACACTACATAATGATCAAGGGATCAATCCAAGAGGAAGGCATAACAATTGTATCTTTGCACCCAGCATAGGATCACCTCAATACACAAGAGAAACACTAAGACATAAAAGGAGAAATTGACAGTAACACAATAATAGTAGGAGACTTTAACACCCCACTCTCACCAATGGACAGATCATCAAAACAGAAAATTAATAAGGAAATGTAAGTCTTAAATGATACATTAGATGACATGGATCTCAATGATATCTTCAGGAAATTCCATCCAAATGCAGAAGAATGCACTTTCTTCTCAAGTGCACATGGAACAATCTCCAGGATAGACCACATCTTGGGTCACAAATCAAATTTCAGTAAATTTAAGAAAATTGAAACCACATCAAGCATCTTCTCTGACCACAATGCTGTGAGACTAAATATCAATTACAAGCAAAAAAAAAAAAACTATGAGGAACACAAACACATGGAGATTAAACAACACGTTTCTAAATAACCAACAAGTTACTGAAGATCAAAAGGGAAATCAAAAAATTTCTAGAAACAATTGACAATCAAAACATGACTACTCAAAACCTATGGGATGCAGTGTACGCAGTTCTGAGAGTGACGTTTATAGCAACACGATCCTACCTCAAGAAACAAGAAAAACGTGGAATAGACAACCTAACTTTACATCTAAAACAACTGAAAAAAGAAGAACAAATAAACCTTAAAGTTAGTAGAAGGAGAGAAATCATAAAGATCTGGGCAGAAATAAATGACAAAGAAATGAAAGAAACAATACTAAATATTAATAAAACTGAAAGTTATTTCTTTGAGGAGATAAACAAAATTGACAAAGCTTTAGCCAGACTCATCAAGAAAAAAAAGAGAAGAATAAAATCAACAAAATTACACATGAAAAAGGAGAGGTTACAACAGACAATGCAGAAATACAAAGGATTATAAGAGACTACTATGAACAGCTATATGGCAATAAAATGGATAACTTGGAAGAAATGGACAGATTCTTAGAAAAGTTCAATCTTCCAAGACTGAACCAGAAAGAAATAGAAATTATGAACAATCCAACTACAAGCATTGTAATTGAAGCTGCGAGCAAAAATCTCCCAAAAAACAAAAGCCCAGGACCAGATGGCTTCATGGGAGAATTCTATCAAACATGTAGAGAAGAGCTAATGCCTATCCTTCTAAAACTCTTTCAAAATTGCAAAGGAACACTTCCAAACTCATTCTATGAGGCCACTACCACCCTGATACCAGAAGCAGACAAAGACAACACACAAAAAAGAAAACTACAGGCTAATATCACTGATTAACATAGATGCAAAAATCCTCAACAAAATTTTGGCAAACAGAATTCAGCAACACATCAAAAAGCTCATACACCATGATCAAGTTGGGTTTATTCCAAGAATGCAAGGATTTTTTAATACACGAAAATCAATCAAGGTGATACACTATATTAACAAATTGAAAGATAAAAACCTTATGATCATCTCAATAGATGTAGAAAAAGCCTTTGACAAAATTCAGCACCGATTTATGATGAAAACTCTTCCAAAAATGGGCATAGAAGGAACCTACCTCAACACAGTAAAGGCCATATATGATAAGCTTACAGTAAACATTATTCTCAATGGTGAAAACGTGACAGCATTCCCCCGAAGATCAAGAACAAGACAAGGGTGTTCACTTTCACCACTATTATTCAACATAGTTCTGGAAGTCCTAGCTACAACAATCAGAGAAGAAAAAGAAATAAAAGGAATCCAGATCTGAAAAGAAAAAGTAAAGCTCTCACTGTTTGCAGATGACATGATACTGTACATAGAAAATCCTAAAGATAGTGTCAGAAAATTACTAGAGCTAATCAGTGAATTTAGCAAAGTTGCAGGATACAAAATCAATACACAGAAATCACTTATATTTCTATATACTAACAATGAAAAATCAGAAAGAGAAATTAAGGAATCAATCCCATTCACCATTGCAGCAGAAAGAATTAAATATCTAAGAATAAACCTACCTAAGGAGACAAAATATACACAGAAATCTATAAGACACTGATGAAAGACATCAACGATGACATAAACAGATGGGGAGATATTCCATGTTCCTGGTAGGAAGAATCAATATTGTAAAAATAACTATACTACCGAAGGCAATCTACAGATTCAATGAGATCCCTATTAAATTATCAATGGCATTTTTCACAGAACTAGAACAAAAAATTTCATAATTCCTATGGAAACACCAAAGACCCCAAATAGCCAAAGTAGTCTTGAGAAAGAAGAATGGAGCTGGAGGAATCAACCTTCCTGACTTCAGATTATACTACAAAGCTACAGTTATCAAGACAGTATGGTACTGGCACAGAAACAAAAATATAGACCAATGGAGCAAGATAGAAAGCCCAGAAATAAACCCATGCACCTATGGGTACCTTATTTTTGACAAAGGAGGCAAGAATACACAATGCAGCAAAGACAGCCTCTTCAACAAATGGTGCTGGGAAAACTGGACAGTTAGATGTAAAAGAATGAAATTAGAACACTTCCTAACACCATACACAATGATAAACTCAAAATGGATTGAATACCTAAATGTAAGACCAGAAACTATAAAACTCTGAGAGGAAAACACAGGCAGAACACTCGATGACATAAATCAAAGCAAGATCCTCTATGACCCACCTCCTAGAGTAATGGAAATAAAAACAAAAGTAAACAAGTGGGACCTGTTAAAAGCTTTCAAAAAACTTAAAAGCTTTGGCACAGCAAAGGAAACTATAAGCAAAATGAAAAGACAACCCTCAGAGTGGGAGAAAATAATAGCAAATGAAACAACTGACCGAGGATTAATTTTCAAAATATACAAGCAGCTCATACAACTCAAAGCAAGAAAACAACCCAATCAAAAAGTGGGGAAAAGACCTAAACAGACATTTATCCAAAGAGGACATACAGATGGCTAACAAATACATGAAAAGATGCTCAACATCACTCATTTAGAGAGTTGCAAATCGAAACTGGAATGAGGTATCAGCTCACACCAGTCAGAACGGCCATCATCAAAAAGTCTACAAACAATAAATGCTGGAGAGGGTGTGGAGAAAAGGGAACACCCTTGCACTGTTGATAGGAATGTAAATTGATACAACCACTATGGAAGACGGTATGGAGATTACTTTAAAAACTAGGAATAAAACCACCATGTGACCCAGCAATCCAACTCCTAGGCATATACCCTGAGGAAACCAAAATTGAAAAAGACATATGTATCCCATTGTTCATTGCAGCACTATTTAAAATAGCTAGAACATGGAAGCAGCCTACATGTCCATTGACAGATGAATGGATGAAGAAATCGTGGCACATATACACAATGGAATATTAAGTGAAAGTTGCTCAGTCATGTCTGATTCTTTGCCACCCCGTGGACTATACAGTCCATGGAATTCTCCAGGCCAGAATACTTGAGTGAATAGCCTTTCCCTTCTCCAGAGGATCTTCCCAACCCAGGGATCAGATCCAGGTCTCCCACATTGCAGGCAGATTCTTTACCAGCTGAGCCACAAGGGAAGCCCAAGAATACTGGATTGGATAAGTTATCCCTTCTCCAGCAGATTTTCCCTACCCAGGAATCGAACCAGGGGTCTCCTGTATTGCAGGTGAATTCTTCACCAACTGAGCTGTATTACTCAGACGTAAAAAGGAATGCATTTGAGTCAGTTCTAATGAGGTGGATGAACCTAGAACCTATTATACAGAATGAAGTAAGTCAGAAAGAGAAAGGTAAATATCATACTCTAACACATATATACAGATTCTAGAAAGATGGTACTGAAGAATTTATTTATAGGGCAACAATGGAGAAACAGACATAGAGGTCAGATTTATGGACATGGGGAGAGGGGAAGATAGGGTGAGGAAAGAGTATGGAAAGAGGAACATGGAAACTTACATTACCATATGTAAAATAGGCAATGGGAATTTGCTGTATGGCTCAGGAATCTGAAACAGGGGCTCAGTATCAACCTAGAGGGGTGGGATGGGGAGGGAGATGGGAGGGAGTTTCAAAAGGGAGGGGATATATGTATACCTATGGCTGATTAATGTTGAGGTTTGACAGAAAACAACAAAATTCTGTAAAGCAATCATCCTTCAACAACAAAAAAATAAATTTAAAAAATAGCAAATAAAAATGTAAGGTTCTGCTGTACAATGCAGGGAGATCAAAACCAAAAAAAAAAAAGTCTAAATAAAGGATGGACCTTAGTATTAAATGTATATACATATATATATATATGTATATACATATACATATAAAATCTGCCTGCAAAATGCAGGAGACCCAGGTTCAATTCCTGGGTTGGGAAGATCCCCTGGGGAAGGGAATTCCCACTCCAGTATTCTTGCCTGGAGAATTCCATGAGCAGAGCAGACTGGAGGGCTACAGTCCATGGGGTCACAAAGAGTCGGACGTTAACTGAGAATGCATGTTTTCATACATGTGTATAACTGGAATCTTGATTTAAATGTTAACTATGAGTAAAACTGATCATTTCATATGTTTAATTCTTTTTTATAAGGACAGGTTTTATTTGAAAATTGGTTCCTCGTGAAAGGAAAGGAGGAACAGAAAAGGGAATAAGGGAGGAAGGATGGAGGAAACAAAGAATGGATTTTCTCATTTTAAAATTTTTTAATTCTTTTTCTTTATATTACTCTTAATTTTTATTTTAAATTTTATACTTTAGTTTTCAAAATGATTCTTTTCTCTTACTTTTATTCTGAATCTTTTTGGTTTTGATTTATATTAATATTTTCACTGTTAATTTTCAACCACTTCACTTTTTAACCACCATTTTAACCTTTTATCCTCTTTGGAGAACTCCATTTCAATTTCCTCGTTTTTTATACAAACTTCATGAATTGACTTTGTTTGAGAAGGAGCATGTTCTGACTACAGTGGGAAAGCCAGCAAACAGGAGAGGTGGGAAAATTACCTCGCTGCCTGACTGAGATCTGCTGCTGCATAATAATCACTCCAGAGTGGACTGGATGAAAACCGCAAGAGTCACTTATTATCGCACATGATTCCTGTGGGTCAGAATTCACACAGGGCACCCCGGGGGAATTGGTTTCTTCTCCATTAGGTCTGGGGCTGCAGCTAGAAGTCTGAAGTCTGGCACCTGGAATCATCCAAAGGCTTGTTTACTCACCAATCTGGCATTTGATTCCAGCTGTCAGCTGAGACTTGAGCTTGGGCTGCTGGATGGAAACCCACAGGCACAGCCTCACCATGGGGCCTGAACTTCCACACAACATGGTGGCTGTGTTTGAAAAGTGAACAAGCCAAGAGGGGGGAGACAAAAATGACCGCAAGTGGAACCATACTGCCTAATTATAATGTAGACTTGAAAGTCACACAGCATCACTTGTGCCACATTCTGTTGATCAAGGCAGTTGCAAACACACATCTAGTTTTAATGGGCAAAAGTATTGTCAGTGTCATACTCTCTGAAGAGCGTATGCGATGGGACACATGTTAGTGAGGCCATACTTAGAAAATGCGATTTGCTGGAGTGCCAGATACATCCGAAACAATCCTTCAAGTTTTCTGCCTAAATGAACTTCATGGCTTCCAAGTTTGGCTACAAAAATAAATAAATAAGTGCATTAATGAATGACTTCACCTGGTTTGTGCTATGTGCTTAGTCGCTCAATCATGTCCAACTCTTTGTGATCCCATGGACTGTGGCCCGCCAGGCTCCTCTGTCCAGGGAGATTCTCCAGGCAAGAATACTGGAGTGGGTAGATGTTCCCTTCTCCAGGGGATCTTCCCAGCCCAGGGATCGAACCCATGTCTTCTGCAATGCAGGCGGATTCTTTACCATCTGAACCACCAGGGCTCATGTGGTTTAAGATGATCTAAAATACTTTTTAAATCATCTTAAATACTTAAATTTTAAAATACTTTTCTCTCCCCTCCACTGGGTTCATTGAAGATTTTATCTGATAGATAAAATGTCCAACTCTTTGCAACCCCATGGGCTATAGCCCACCAGGCTCCCCTATCTATGGAATTCTCCAGGCAAGAATACTGGAGTGGGTTGCCATTTTCTTCTCCAGGGGATCTTCTCGACCCAGGTCTCCTGCATTGCAGGCAGTCTCCTGCATTGCAGGTGGATTCTTTACTGGGTGAGCCACTAGGGTATTATTGAAAATAATCTATAAGATACCCCAATCACTACTACCTAGCTCTGTTCCTATTTCACTCCTGGAATTACAGCATTCCAGAACAGCAGGGAATCTGAAACTTTAGATTTTTCTTGAGCAGTTTAAGCGAGTGATTCGGTGAAACTGTAGAAGCAACAATCTCCAACATATTGCCTGGTTAGGTTTTGATAACTTGATTTCTAGTCACTAGAACTGGCAAAGGAGAAAAACCTTGAGAATATATTTATTTTTATGTTTGGAATATGATCAATCACATTGTGTAAGTTAAGATCCTGATTTTTACCTGTGTGATTCCTTTCTGGCAGCAATGTAAAATAAAACAATACCACCTTCTCCAAAGTGTGTTGAGTCTTTGCCTCCAGCATACATATTCATCATGTGACTCATTTGCTATTAATTCTGGAGAAACTTTTGTGTCTGCAGCAGCACTTATTTCTGCAGATTGGGAGAAGCAAAATTGTTAACTTCATTCACAGACATCCCTGAAATTGCCAGTCAGCTTCAGCCTTGGCCTTCAGAAAGCTGAATAGCCAAATCCATATTTCAACATCACTTACAGCATCGATAAAACTTGCAGCTAATTAATTTCCATGAGAATGTTTATTTGTCATCATAACTATTCAGCCTAACAACGTCTAATAATTGCTTATTCACATTCTTTAGAGCCTTCAAGATATCTGCATCAGAGAGGGGTTTCATGGATGTTGTATGTAATTTTGAACATTTTCCTGCTTTGAAAATCTTCGGGTGGCACAGTTGATCTTCTGCTTTTAATTCTCCTCACAAATGTGAAGAAAGACATTTTGTTGTGAAAGACTTAAGCCTTAAATGGAAATAAATAATAATTAAATGTAATTTTTATGTCATTTTATTTAGATTTATGAATACTAATACTCAAATGATTCTACAATGTTTAAAATTGTATTATCTACTCCCTTTTATTTTGTCTTGCATGATTTAAACTTCTGCAACTATATATATGTACATATATATATATATATATATAAGTTTTCAAGAATATATACTATTCTTCCAAAAGTTTACCAAGACACTTGTAATATTTTAGTAACTGCCAATCTGTTTCCCTACTCACTTATTTTAAAGTTTTTGTCACTGTTTTTATATAAAACTAACAAGTTTGCTAATCAACTTTTATTACTGTAGATTTGACTCCAGACATCTGATAGAATTTCAATATGTAAAGCACATAAGGATATTATTTGGCTCTATCAATGTATGGCTCATGCACACCTCTATTTGAAAATGAAATAAAATATTAACAATGACTCCAAAACATGCCTTGCTCATACCATTGATTTGTTACAGTTGATAAGATATGATAGAAATCTAGTTTGTTCAAAGTGTAAATGCTAGGATGCCAGAAATGAAGCAAACTTTTATCTATTTGGCTTTCCAAGGACTAAGAGCACAGTTGAGTCAAACATGGTGGCCCAAGGTGCCCTTTGGCTACACTAGGAGTTCTGATGGAAATCTTAGAATTTCCTAAGACCCAGTCAGCAGTGTCACAAGACATATGAGTTGAAAACTGAAACATGTATATTATCATATGTGAAACAGAACACCATTCCATGTTCGATGCATGAGACAAGGGCTCAGGGCCGGGGCAATGGGATGGCCCAGAGGGATGGGATGGGGAGGGAGGTGGGTGGGGGGAAGGAAGGGGAACACAGGATTTCCAGGAAGGGGAACACATGTAGACCCATGGCTGATTCATGTTAATGTATGGCAAAAACTATTACAATATTGTAAAGTAATTAGCCCCCAACTAAAATAAATAAATTTATAAAAAAAAAAAAAAAGAAAAGAAAACTGCAACTTTAGTGTTGGTTAGATACTTTCTCCCAAAGGTTTCTCCTTGTATTCCAGTTCTCATTCACCTCTGGATTTAGGTTTTGACAAATATACAAAATATTATTCATATGAATGGTAATTCCTCATAGTAGCTACTTTCTGCATTTTCCACATTTGTACACATGCTGCCTCTCCCCTCATTTTTTTCTTTAAATATGAAACATGTGTGCCAAAACTATAGACAAAGGAAAACCCTTCCTTGATAGTCTCAGGTTTCCAGCTGTCAATGTTTCATAAAGTTATTGTCATGAAAATTTGTCTCCGCTTCTAGGGATGGTCTCAGAAAAACAAACCAGTCAGCAAAGTTTATCCCTATATCTGTTCACACCCACTACACACTACCTCCCTCCTCCAGAGGAGTGCCCTTCCAGACATCTGGAGCTCAACCCTTCCACCAAATCTCTCCCTGCCTCTTTGCCACAACTTTTTGTATCCTGTTCACTTTCCCAAATCCCTGACCTGCCTCCAGGTAACAAGGAAGAGGAAAAAGGGCAAGGGGATATATTCTGAATATGTCACCCCACATTTTGGACATACTTGTATTTTATTGAGGTACTTTAGAGAAAAGGTTTATCTGAAAGAAGTTATTACAACAGTGGAAATTTTAGGTATTCCAGCAGTGTGATACTGAGAGTAATGATTGATGATTGAGAGAAACATTTTTTGAACAAGAAAACTTTTCTGCATCTAACACATTACACTACAAATTTCAGTACTAGTCTTTCAATTGCAGAGGATCAGGTGTGACCTCTTCAACATTCCCCCAGCCTTGCTGGGGCCCCTTTTCCATGCTCTCACAGCATCTTACTCATGTCCCAGTCAGCGCACATGCTATGGAGATTCCATAAAAGCTACTTGGCCATAAGTAACAATCAGTAGAAAATAGAGATAAGATTTGAACCTGGGCCTCTCTGTTTTCAGAACCTATATTCTCATAACCCCATGTCCATCCATTGCAGTACTATTCACAATGATCAAGACTTGGAAACAAATCAAGTGTCCATCAATGGATGATAAATAAATATATATATACATATATACATACATATATATATATGGGCTTTTTAGGTGGCTCAGTGGAGTGGTAAAGAATCTGCCTGCCAATGCAGAAGGCACAGGTTTGACCTCTGGGTTAGGAAGATCCCCTGGAGCAGGGCACAGCCACCCACTCCAGTATTCTTGCCTGGGAAATCCCATGGACAGAGGAGCCTGGAGAGTTACAGTCCATGAGGTCACCGAAGAGTTGAACACAACTTAGCAACTAAAACAATAACAATTTGTAACAACATGGCTGGACCTTGAGGACATGGTGCTAAGTGAAACAAGTCAGATAAAGACAAATACTGTATGAATGCTGTGTGATTACATTTATATGTGAAATTTAAAAAAAAAAAAAAAAAAAAAAGCCAAACTCATAGAAACAGAGAGTAAAATAGTGGTTCCCAGAGGCTGGGGGTGGGATGAGGAGATGTTGGTCAAAGGGTACAAATTTCTGGTTGTAAGATAAGTAAGTTCTGAGGATCTACTCTTTACCATGTTGACTACAATTAACAACACTGTTATTACAAACTTGAAAGTTGCAAAAAGAGTAGATCTTAAATGTTCTTGCCATACACCAAAAAATATTGTAATGTATGAGGTGATGGGCATGTTAACTAACCTTACTTAATGTGGTACTATTTTGCAATATGGGAGAAGGCAATGGCACCCCACTCCAGTACTATTGCTTGGAAAATCCCATGGATGGAGGAGCCTGGTAGGCTGCAGTCCATGGGATCGCACAGTCCATGGGGTCGGACACGACTGAAGCGACTTAGCAGCAGCAGCAGCAGCCTTTTGCAATATACACCTGTATCAAATCATCATTCTGTACACCTTGAATGTATATGATGTTATATGTCAATTATATCTCAATAAGAAAGGCAATGCCAAAGAATGCTCAAACTACCGCACAATTGCACTCATCTCACATGCTAGTAAAGTAATGCTCAAAATGCTCCAAGCCAGGCTTCAGCAATACGTGAACCATGAACTTCCAGATGTTAAAGCTGGTTTTAGAAAAGGCAGAGGAACCAGAGATCAAATTGCCAATATCCGCTGGATCATCGAAAAAGCAAGAGAGTTCCAGAAAAACATCTATTTCTACTTTATTGACTATGCCAAAGCCTTTGACTGTGTGGATCACAATAAACTGTGGAAAATTCTGAAAGAGATGGGAATACAAGACCATCTGACCTGTCTCTTGAGAAACCTGTATGCAGGTCAGGAAGCAACAGTCAGAACTGGACATGGAACAACAGACTGGTTCCAAATAGGAAAAGGAGTACGTCAAGGCTGTATATTGTCACCCTGCTTATTTAACTTATATGCAGAGTACATCATGAGAAACGCTGGGCTGGAAGAAACACAAGCTGGAATCAAGATTGCCGGAAGAAATATCAATAACCTCAGATATGCGGATGACACCACCCTTATGGTAGAAAGTGAAGAAGAACTAAAGAGCCTCTTGATGAAGGTGAAGGAGGAGAGTGAAAAAGTTGGCTTAAAGCTCAACGTTCAGAAAACTAAGATCATGGCATCTGGTCCCATCACTCCATGGGTAATAGATGGGGAAACAGTGGAAACGGGGTCAGACTTTACTTTTTTGGGCTCCAGAATCACTGCTGATGGTGACTGCAGCCATGAAATTAAAAGACGCTTACTCCTTGGAAGGAAGGTTATGGCCAACCTAGATAGCATGTTTAAAAGCAGAGACATTACTTTGCCAACAAAGGTCCATCTAGTCAAGGCTATGGTTTTTCCAGTGGTCATGTATGGATGTGAGAGTTGGACGGTGAAGAAAGCTGAGCGCCACAGAATTGATGCTTTTGAACTGTGGTGTTGGAGAAGACTCTTGAGAGTTTCTTGGACTGCAAGGAGATCCAGTCAATCCATCCTAAAAGAGATCAATCCTGGGTGTTCATTGGAAGGTCTGATGTTGAAGCTGAAGCTCCAATACTTTGGCCACCTCATGCGAAGGGTTGACTCATTGGAAAAGACCCTAATGCTGGGTAGGATTGGGGGTGGGAGGAGAAGGGGACGACAGAGGATGAGATGGTTGTATGGCATCACCGACTCGATGAACATGGGTTTGGGTAGACTCCGGGAGTTGGTGATGGACAGAGAGGCCTGGCGTGCTGCAATTCATGGGGTCGCAGAGAGTCGGACATGACTGAGCGACTGAACTGAACTGAAGGCTGAAAAAATGCAATTTAACAAAATGTCCCCTATACAGTCTTGGCATGCAGTAGGAGCTCAATGAATGTGGAAAGCTTTCTGGATGAGAGGCATCAGGTTATGCTGGAAAGAGCACAGAGCTTTGCCAGTAACTTAGAGGAGTCACTTTTCTTCTATGAGTCTCAGCTCTTCTTAGGGAAACTTAGTACTGAATAATTTGCTACTGGCCCTGCAACTCCAAATCAAGCACATTTAACAATGTTTCTCCTCAGAAAGAAGCATATTTCTTTAAAATAGTCCAATTGCAGAACTATAAGAAGAAATATTCTACTTATTCCACATATCAGTTTATATAAAAATAGAACTGCCTCAGAAAACACTAAAACCTAATAAAGTGTCTCAAATGCCTAAGTGAAAATAATATGTATATGTAAAAACCCTGAAAGCAAAGAATAAACTTTCTTTTGATATTTGACAGCCCCAGAAAGGGATGATAGATTATACATTTGCTTGTTTGGAATTCCATTTATATTCAATTCAGTGCTGTAGGATTTAGAACATCATGAAAATGTTTCAGCTCTTAGGGAAGAAAAAAGAGAGAAGAGATAATAAAGTTAATCCTTGGATTAAATGGAGTAAAATTAAAGGAAGTTTAAACACACCTCAGAATACAACATATTCTGTTGTTGTATGGAAGAAAACATATCTTCCAAGGAAAAAACAGAGTGCTTCATGCAGGTAAATGCAAGCTCAATAAAAAGAAAGATCTTTATAGATTTGCCACATTGCTGAAGCATACACCAGAGCTTCACTCTATAGATTTAAATACATAATTGCTTCAGAGTCCTACAAACTGAGTTTAAACCTATAATTGTTTAAGACCCTATTGTAAGCAAAGCTTTGCAAACTCTCAAATATGTCCAGGAAAAAAAAAAATGCTACCCTCAGCTGTGGCTAGAAAAACAATCAGAAGACGTTCAATAGCATTTGTTAAGTTATAAGAAAATATTCAACTATCATTTCTTCTAATTTAGATCAGCATCCAATTGAACTCAAATCTTGCACAGATCAAAACCTATTTTTATTAAAAACTTTAAAAAGGATTTGAGTTTTCTTAAGTATTCCCAGCTGGATGCATTATCTGTACTGAATTTATAATTCGAAGTAGCAGTGCCAGGTGGTCCCATAGGCTTAATGAGGATTTGATTATAAGTGCAGAGGAAAAACATTGAAATAGAAATATGTTTAGGACACCTATATTTCTAACTTGTCTAGATGCTACCTTTTAGCTAAAGCTTCATCTTAGTCCCTAACAGAGACATGGCAGAAATAGTAGGGATGGTCAACAGCCACTAGACAGACCTGTGCCGGAATTTTATTTTGGCCTTTTCCAGGACTATACCCTGTGTAACTGGAAACTCTGGAATAAACCAAAGCAGGCCAACTCTAAATGATTCCAGATGTGTTGCTATCCATGGAGCGATGTTTTAAAGATAATTTTAAAGGAAGAGAGGTTGTAAAAGGAAAGAGGAAGAAATTCTTTTGCAGCTGATATTCGAGGAAGGAGAGTTATTGTAATAAAATATAACATATGTGTAATAAACTGCTGTCTTGCCAAAGTGGTCAGTTACCCTAAGAGATAATTCTCTTTGAGTTTAGGTATGCAGGTTTGATGGCAGAAAGGCAAAAATGACTTTGAAAAAGGCAGGAAAGTAATTTTGAACTCTGTGGTTGACATGGGATAAAGGAGAGGCAGAAATATAGAGGTTTTTCACTAGATGAGTGAAAATTCTTTAAATTAACAGAAATCATGAGGCAAGCTCTAGACTCTCAAAAACCATGATTTTAGCAGGGGTCTTAGAAAATAATATTTGGTTATCAGGAGCTTGAGAGGCTTTATTTCCTACCTGGGTTACATATGAAAATAAACAAGAGGTAGACTTCCCCAGTGGCCCAGTGGTAAAGAATCCACCTGCCAACACAGGGGACATAGGTTCCATCCCTGGCCCAAGAAGATCCCACATGCTGTGGGGCAACTAAACCGAAGTCCTGCAACTACTGAAGCTGGCAATCCTTAGAGCCCATGCACTGAAACGAGAGAAGCCACTGCAATAAGAAATGTGCGCACCACAACTAGAGAGTATCCTCCGCTCGCTGCAACTAGAGAAAGTTCAGGTGTAGTTAACAACAAAGTCCCAGCACAGCCAAATTAAATAGTAATTTTTTAAAAAATTTAAAAATGAAAATAAACAATGGGGCATATAGGGGTCTAAATATAGAGATCAAAATTTCTGAACAGCAAGTACAGTTAATTATAGGAAACACTCCTTGGTCTAGAAGAAAGCTCTAAACTCATTTAGTCCTAGCCCGTTCTTCTGACTGCAGCCTGGACACATTCAAACCATCACAAACAAACAGCATTCATCTCATCCTTCCTCCTGTAAGAAATCCACCCTTCTTTCTGCCTAACCTGGGGACATTTCCCAGTTTTCACAGTTCAGGGCAGTATTTACAGAAGATTTGCATAACTAGATAACCCCCTAGTCCTTACAGATCTATCTACCATACAAAGCCAAGAAATCTTGTCAGATTTCATGAATTAATCCATTTCCTGAGAAATACTTTAATTATTCAGCAATAAGATTAACAATAGAGAATGTTGCTGAAACTACAGCTAGTATGTTTCCCAAAAGGAATCAGCAATTGTATCAAGACTTTCAAATACCTTTTCTCTTTACCTTAAATATTATTTCAAATTTAGTCAGGCTTCCCAGGTGGTTCAGTGGTAAAAATCCAAACAATCCGCCTGCCAGTGCAGGAGACTCTGGAGACACAGGTTTAATCTCTGGGTTGGGAAGATCCCCTAGAGTAGGAAATGGCAACCCACTCCAGTATTCCTGTCTGGAAATCCCATGGATAGAGGAGCCTGGTAGACTGTAGTCCATGGGGTCGCAAAGAGTCAGACATGACTGAGCGACAGCACAGCACAGAGGGAAGGAATAGTTTTTGAAAACATTCTGGCTGCAAAGTAACTTGTCAGAGTTGTTTACAATTAATTGGGATAGAACCACTGTCAATTAAAATTGATTTGCCACACCTTACTCTCCCAAAACAGCTGAGAGGCTAAAGGAGAAATTCAGCATGTCATTAAAATTTAGTGACACTCAGGATTGAAAGTGGTCTTAACAAATGAGGAGACAAGGGCAGAATGGGTGACTAAAATGTATTTCAAGCAATATAATTTCATTTAGCCATCACTGTTAGTTCACTCTTTGTTCATCTTTAATTTATATTTTCCCTGGCGGGGTGACTAAAATGAAGGCAGGTTTAAATAAAGAGAGGAAATAAAGGAACTAGATAATCCATGAATTTGAATAATGTAACATTTACCACAATAGAAATAGCCCACTTTTGGTGTTACCTCTAGGCCAAAAACCAAAACATAAAACAGAAACATTATTGTAACAAACTCACAAAAGACTTCAAAAATGGTCCACATCCAAAAAAAGAGGTCTTTTTAAAAAAAAATGATTTTTTTTGTTTTTCATTCAGAAGCAGAGGCATCAGTGCAACAGCCAAAACGGTCCCCTTTTATTAGTCCTTAAACTTCTCTCTTTCATTCACCAAAAGATATATAAACTTGGCTTGGGTGTACAAATAGCATTCATAAAAGCATACGTTATAATACAAATTATGGTCTATTTTCATTGAGTTAAAAAGAAACATTTTTATTCTTACATTTTCATTACAAGTTACTTCTAAGTGTCATATTCTGATTAAATGTCAATATATTTTTATGTCAGTATTTTTCTTCCTGTGAATGTATACAGGCCACGCACCATGGAATAAAGCTATTTATTACCTATAAAATCTTTTAGAGCAACTGCCCATGTAGATGACCTTGTTGACTTTGGTTATAATTCAGTGCATTGATAAAATCAAAACAATTTGGGAATGAGTTCAAGATAAAACTAGAAAGAAAAAAAAAAAACAAATAGCATATTTTTCAAATGACTCTAAACAGGTAAATGTTGATCCAATGCCACTTCTTTACCCATCTGGGTTTAAGTTGTAGTCTTTGGGCCTTGGGCCTTTTGTGGATGAATACTGTACAATATAATTCATTTAGAAAATTATCCTTAGATTAAAATAACATAATTTAATGAAAGTAAATTTATTTATGATCAAAAATGTTTTGTCTTAGATGTCTTAAACTACTCAATTAGATCTAGTTGATGCTATTGCTGTTACCTTATTCTGAACTATATAGATTAGGTAATTGATCTATTTCCAATTGATTGTGCTCATCTCTCCTGGAAAAGCCAGGCTTGGAAGCTGCTAATTCCATTTGCTTCTGCTGAACTGATTTGTTTTTCTTTTTAGCTTCTTTTGGCCAGATCGGATTTTGGCTTTGTTTACTTTTATACTTAACTTAGTTTATGATCTTTAGGTTTTCAGATATGTTAACGACTTCATGTTTTTAAAATACAGTCTAATTTGTGAGACATACTATGGAGGATCACAAAAAAGTCAAGAAGAGGAAGTTAAGTACCAAACTGCCTTTTCCATTTTATAGGAGAATGGATTTACTTGGATATAAATAAATGCCCTTGAAGACTTACCCACACAAAGATTAGTTGCTTTGTCCAGAGGTATATCGCTGTCAAGGAAAGACTCAAACTCAAGATTTTTAATCTTTCTCTGTTTCAGCAGAGTATTTATAATCAATAAACATTTTCTGAACCCTAAAATACTAGACAGTAGAATACATAGAGGATACATCTGTCTACAAAAAATTAATAGTCAGTCCAAGAAAGATATAGAGAATTTTATTTGAGCTAACCTGAGGATTATAATCTGGAAGTTAGTCTCTCAGAAAGCCCTGAGGACTGTTGCGAAGGGGTAAGGGGGGAGTCCAGCATCTATGTGGTTCTGGCAAAGCAGGTATATGCAGTCAAGCACACAGCCTGGCAGAAGTTTACCGCTAGTCACAAGTAGCAGATATCTTAGTTTATGATTTTAGTGCTTTCTAAGTATGGGAAGATGTAAGAATCCAGGTTCATAAAAATTTTTCTCCTGAAAATTTCTAACTCTCTAAGGGCCAGTTCTGCCAGTTTTCCCAGAGCACAAAGTGCCTCGTCCTGATCTTTGCCCTGAGTTCCTTTCAGGGTGTATTGGAGGTCAGGGACAGCAGTGGCTAAAGGCTTGATTCTTAGAGAACTGAGTGATGGTCAGCATTCTTCATTTTACAATCCCCTCCCTTTCAGTGTTAATTTCAATGCAGGTTTGGGGGGGGGGTATCTCATGATCAATTTGCCCCAAGGTGCTAGGAATGCACATCCCCAGATCAGGCGAGGAGTTTGCTGGTGGGCCACTCACTGTGCTCTTCCTGTTAACAGTAACCAAAACTCTCTGGACCGCTTGTCTTACTTGCCTGCCATGGTCCAAGAAATGGTTCCCTCTTGCTGCTTTTCTGCATATCTACAATTATTGATCTATCACACACTATCACAATCATTGATCTTATAGAATTGAATATTTTGTCAATATTTGAAATCACCTAATTATCACTCTTTTTATCAGGGGTTCAGTCACAAATTTGGTAATGCAAGAAACAATAGTCTTGTAAACTAGGCGGAGTACAAGTAATCGAGCTAGTAACAGTAACGGGGTCAGAAGAGGAGACACAGACGTAGAGAACAGACTTGTGGACACAGCAAGGGAAGGAGAGGGTGAGGACAAACTGAGGAAGCAGCCTTGACATATATACACTACCATGTCTAAAACACATAGCTAGAGGGAAGCTGCTGAATAACACAGGCAGCCCAGCCTGGCCCTCTGTGATGACTCTGAAGGACAGGATGGGGTGGGGAGGTGGGAGGGAGGCTCATATATACATATACATATATATATATATAATGACACACATATGACTGATTCACAATGTTGTATGGCAGAAATCGACACAACATTGTAAAGCAATTAACCTCCACATAAAAAGAGTTAAATGTGAAAAGTAAGAAAAAAATAGGGTCAGAAGTAAATATTTAAGCTAAGGCAATTACTTAGGGAAATTACTTAAGGGAAATTATTGGCTTTGTATATAAAGCTTACCAAAGATATGTGCATTTACAACATGTGTGATGGGCCGTCTAACTCCTTGGAGGATTGAGAAAGGAATGCTATCTTCTAAAATCTACCATCTTCTGATGCCAGGAGAAGAAAAATGACCTTTACAGCTAAGCAGGGATTTCTGCCACTGGGGCAGGCTGGCTGACACATGAGGCAGCTGCACAGTGCACACTAGCAGGGAGGGAGGAGGCCCAAATGGGCAGAAAAAATGTCTATGTTTAAATTTTTCTTGTCTTGCTTTAAAATATGAATTTTATTTCACTATGTCTCTTACCTTAAAAAGTATGTCCTCAAGTTAAAGAGATAGGACATCAGGGAAAATAGGAGACACGTAGCACATGATATAATGAGAAGGCCTACGGTCTGTGTCGGGAGGATGTTAGTACCGTCACTTTACCTCTCTACCTCTGGTTACATCTGTGAAATAAAGACATTTATATTCAGTTCAGTTCAGTTGCTCAGTCGTGTCCGATTCTTTGCAACACCATGAACTGCAGCACGCCAGGCCTCCCTGTCCATCACCAACTCCCGGAGTCCACCCAAACCCATGTCCATTGAGTCAGTGATGCCATCCAACCATCTCATCCTCTGTTGTCTCCTTCTCCTCCTGCCTTCAGTCTTTCCCAGGATCAGGGTCTTTTCAAATGAGTCAGCTCTTCACATCAGGTGGCCAAAGTATTGTAGTTTCAGCTTCAGCATCAGTCCTTCCAATGAACACCCAGGACTGATCTCCTTTAGGATGGACTGGTTGGATCTCCTTGCAGTCCAAGGGACTCTCAAGAGTCTTCTCCAACACCACAGTTCAAAAGCATCAATTCTTCGGCGCTCAGCTTTCTTCACCGTCCAACTCTCACATCCATACATGATCAATGGAAAAACCATAGCCTTGACATTTATATTGGCTCTGCCTGATTACATGGGTACAGTAAGGATCAGATCAAAAGAATGTGAAATGCTCAGGCAAATCATATTGGAATTATGTAATTGAAAATTTGATAATGAAGAAACATTTTAATAATTATACTATTTTAAATATGACAAATGTCAAAATCCCATATTGAATTTCTTTAGTCTACAAAAATGGGGATTTTGGAAATCATCCTAAGGATTAGTCAGGAAGACCTAATTCTTGTTGCTTTTCCCTTTGTGATGTCAATATGTCACATTTCCCAAGAAGACAGACTACTTCTTAATACTTCTAACATCAATCTCTGAAGAAGTTTTTACATCACTGAGGTTGTCCACACAATCTTGGAAAAGGCACCTCTTTCCCGAAAGAAAACTTCCCCCATCTTTAGATCCAGAAGTTGTACTTAATTAGTCTCAGGGAACTCTGATTTCCTTTGTTAGTGACTGGCTCAGTAGGAGGCTTATGACTCAACTGAGAACAAAGAAAAGTCCCCTTGCTTAAAGATACCTGCTAGAGGGAATAGCTTCTCTTGTTCTACTGGATTTTTTTAAGGGAACTACTAAGACCATGCTACTGTCTGTGCCTGAAGCCAACTCTTAAGAATTGCAGATCACAGGTAGAAAGAATATGAATCACTATAGCATCACAGAGCTATGGATTCAGCCACCTCTTAAGAGCAGTAATCAGTGTTCTACCAGTGATCTTTCTGTTATATAAGAAAGTAAATTTCCTTAATATTTAAGCTAATTTGAGTTAAATCTTTGTTACTGTTAGATGAAAGGAGTCTGGTCTAACATATATATCATAATAACATTTATGTAGTTCTTATAATGAACAAGACCCATGATGAATACTCCAAACATTATCTCACTTTATCACATCATCCTCCAGACCTTCTAAATGTTGTCATTTGCAGATGAGGAAACCAAGGACAAATTAAGTGACTTGTCCAAGATCCCATAGGCCAGGTTTAAAGCTCAGGCAGTCTGCTTCTAGACCCTTTCTTTTTTAACAAACATTCTTCTAGAGTATTTAATAATACCTGATTAAAACTATGGAAAAAGCCATTTTTCTTTTAAAATGCACTTGAAAAACTAAACACACAATAGATAGAATTATTACACTGTTTCCAATTTTCTATCCATTTCACAAGTATAACAAGCCAAAAGTTTGTTTAGTGACCCTATTTCTCTTAGACTCTCATGGATTTCCCCCAAAGATGAAAGAAATAACAGAATTAACTTTGTAGGGAAGCCAGTGGAATGTGTAATCTTTAATGAATACGCTGTGCATGCATGTGTGTAAGTCTCTTCAGTTGTGTCTGACTCTTTGTGACCCCATGAACCACAGCCTACCAGGCTCCTCTGTCTGTGGGATTTTCCAGACAAGAATACTGGAGTGGGTTGCCATGCCCTCCTCCAGGGTATCTTCCTGACCCAGGAATTGAACCCGTGTCTCTTATGTTTCCTGCAATGGCAGGTGGGTTCTTTACCACTAGCACTACCTGGGAAGCCTGATAAGCTGTAGTTAACATTAATTCACAATTTTAAAATGGAAGTATAAACACTGCTATAATAGCAAAGAACATCTGGACCCCCTAACCAGAAAGCAGGGGTCTTATACCTATTTTGTTGTAAAGAACATAGAAACAGTCAAACAGTGTATGATTTTTTTCTTCTTAAACAGACTGCTGATCCAACTCAACCAGGTTTATGATTAAACTTGGTTTAATGATTTGGTTTTGCTCAGGACCAGATTCCCCAGGTTGGAATGGGAACTGTAGAGTTGTGAATACTCAGAGTCAAGTGGACACCCGATGATGAACCACTGGGAAAAAATGAGGCTCAAAAGTCCAAGAGACAGAAACCTAGTGCCAAAGCCATGGGTAAAAGACAGCAATCAGCACAAGGGACAAAAAGCACTTGATCTTGAAGTCAGAATTCTAGCAGACCAGAACCACTCCAACAGGACATGACTTTTCAGAAGAACCATCTCCACTACTTCTAGGTATTCATGCTCCCTTGAAGAACTAAAGAACCTCTTGATGAAAGTGAAAGAGGAGAGTGAAAAAGTTGGCTTAAAGCTCAACATTCAGAAAACTAAGGTCATGGCATCTGGTCCCATCACTTCATGGCAAATAGATGGGGAAACAGTGGAAACAGTGACAGACTTTATTTGGGGGGGCTCCAAAATCACTGCAGATGGTGATTGCAGCCATGAAATTAAAAGACGCTTGCTTCTTGGAAGAAAAGTTATGACCAAAATAGACAGCATATTAAAAACCAGAGACATTACTTTGCCAACAAAGGTCCGTCTAGTCAAAGCAATGGTTTTTCCAGTAGTCATGGATGGATATGAGAGTTGGACTAATAAGAAAGCTGAGCACTGAAGAATTGATGCTTTTGAACTGTGGTGTTGGAGAAGACTCTTGAGAGTCCCTTGGACTGCAAGGAGATCCAACCAGTCCATCCTAAAGGAGATGAGTCCTGAATATTCATTGGAAGGACTGATGGTGAAGCTGAAACTCCAATACTTCGGCCACCTGATACAAAGAACTGACTCACTGGGAAAGACCCTGATGCTGGGAAAGATTGAAGGCAAGAGGAGAAGGGGACGACAGAGGATGAGATGGTTGGATGGTACCACTGACTTAACAGACATGAGTTTGAGTAAACTCTGGGAGTTGGTGATGGACAGGGAAGCCTGGCATGCTGCAGTCCATATGGTCAAAAACAGTCAGACATGACTGAGCAACTGAACTGAACTGAACTGAAGGAGCCATAAGGTATATGGTGACTGAGAAGATAACAATGGCTTCAAAGACTGAGTCCAGGCAGACCTCCAAGGATCTCAAAATAAAAGCCAAGATTTAAACACTTAAATGTGAATGACCTTAGTGGCTCATATCAAAAGGTTTCTTGCCATGGTGAAAATCTGAAAGCAGAATCTTCCTATTGGTGCAGCAAATTATCTCAAGTAAGACACAGCACGAGAAGGCACAGCTGTTATGACAATTATAAAGGTCAATAATTCTCAAGTACACTTGAAGATGTTAAAGTGTTAATAATATTCAAACAGTGCAAAAGAGTAAAGACCAAGTGTCCTTTACATAATCCTTCCATCAAAAGGCATCAAGATTAACTGAAATTCAAATCTGGACTGCAGGACAGCTATCTGGAAAAAATGTTGCAAAACTACAACATGGCAAAGAAGTCAGTCTACAAAGATGAAATGAACTGTAGCCCACTGGACACATATTATGTATCACAGGCCATACCAGACCATGCATGCCAGTGACTGTCAATATTCAAACCTGACATAATTTCAGTGTTAAATATTAAATATTTACCAGCTGGTGCATCACTGGATCAGTGGGCTCATCCACCTCTCTGGAGTACACACAAAAATAAATGAATAGATTTGGGCTTCCACCAGCAGGAACAGTTTTCCTGAAAATTGGAAATCAATGATACCACTATGGTTACATCAATAGGTTAAGTAATTAATGGAGGCTGCTGTCATTTTTTTTTTAACTACTATAATAACAAGAAAGACAAGGTAAAGAAAAAATAAGATTTTTTTTTTATGTTTGCTTTATGTACTTTGAATTTGTAAAATGAATTCTTAGAGAAGTCTGAGGCTACATGGACTTTTTCAAGGAACATATTATCCCAAACTAACAATGTCTCCTAATACTAAATCCAGTTCCTGTCAATCTGTCCTTAAAAATACTTTAGGTTCAGATTTTCAGTTCCTGTCTATGCTAAGAAAAAGCATGATGACTAAACTTCTTAAGGAGGAATGGGAGATGGAGCTGCAATAAACAGTGTCATAGAAACAGGTTAAAGAAAGAAAAAATATGTATGTTTTTCTTTTAATCTATATGGTATTCTATTAACTCTCACACCATATAACATCTGCTGAAACAATAAAGCTCCCAAGTCATGACTTAATCATGGAAAATTCTGCTGTTAATGTTGTTTATCTGAAATGATGACATTGGGCTCTGAAATATGAAAATGAAAGTGTTAGTCGCTCAGTTGTGTCCAAATCTTTGCAACCCCATAGACTGTAGCCTGCCAGGTTACTCTGTCCATGGGATTTTCCAGGCAAGAATGCCAGAGTGGGTTGTCATTCCCTTCTCCAGGGGATCTTCCAGACCCAGAGACAGAACCAAGGTCTACTGAATTGCAGGCAGATTCTTTACCGTCTGAGATACCAGGGCTACTGACATTGGGCTCAAAGAGTAGATAACTGGTCTTGGAAACTTATTTAAGGAAATGATTTATACTAAGATTGTGAATAAAATACTAAGTTGGTGCCTTTATCCATCTCTTCAATAGCCTAAATGAGGTCTTCCGGTAGTGTGACAATAACACCTTTGTGAAGTGGCTATGACAAAACCCAATCTAAGACATGTCATAGAATCTTCAGACACACCAGTCAGAGGATTCATCCCTGAATAGCTTATTCCTATTAACTTGAATCAAAGAGTTGGCCCCAGTTAATTCGAAGGAGGTCTAGAAAAGCATCTAACCCTGCTTCACTGACTACGTTAAAGCCTTTGACTGTGTGGATCACAACAAACTGTGGTAAAGTCCTAAAGAGATGGGAATACCAGACCACCTGACCTGCCTCCTGAGAAATATGTGTGCAGGACAAGAAACAACAGTTAGAACTGGATATGGAACAACAGACTGGTTCCAAATAGGGAAAGGAGTAGGTCAAGGCTGTATATTGTCACCCTGCTTATTTAACTTATATGCAGAGAACATCATGAGAAATGCTGGGCTGGAACAGCACAAGCTGGAATCAAGATTTCTGGGAGAAATAACAACAACTTCAGATACGCAGATGATACCACTCTAATGGCAGAAAGTGAAGAGGAACTAAAGGGCCTCTTGATAAGGCTAAAAGAGGAAAGTGAAAAAGCTAGCTTAAAACTCAGCATTCAAAAACTAAGATCATGGCATCTGGTCCCATCACTTCGTAGCAAATAGATGGGGACAAAGTAGAAAAAGTGACAGAATTTATTTTCTTGGATTCCAAAATCACTGTGGACAGTGACAGTGGCTACAAAATTAAAAGGCACTTGCTCCTTGAAAGAAAAGCTATGACAAACCTAGACAGCATATTAAAAAGCAGAGACATCACTCTGTCAACAAAGATCTGTCTAGTCAAAGCTATGGTTTTTCTAGTAGTCATGTATGGATGTGAGAGTTGGACCATAAAGAAGGCTGAGCACTGGAAGAACTGATGCTTTCAAATTCTGGTGCTGGAGAAGACTCTTAAGAGTTCATTGGACAGCAAAGAGATCAAACCAGTCAACCCTAAAGGAAATCAACCCTGAATATTTGGAAGGACTAATACTGGAGCTGAAGCTCCAATACTTTGGCCACCTGATGCAAAAAGCCAACTCATTTGAAAAAACCCTGATGCTGGGAAAGATCAGGGGCAGGAGGAGAAGAGAGTGATGGAGGATGAAATGATTGGATGATATCACCAACTCAATGGACATGAGTTTGAGCAAACTCCAGGAGACAGTGAAGGACAGAGAAGCCTGGAGTGCTGCAGTTCATGGGGTCACAAGTAGTCAGACACGACTAAGTGAATGAACAGCAACAACAACTGAAAGGATGAGACAACAGTGACAAAGGATATTAATGGGGCACATTGATGGAACCAGAAAATATGTCTCTTCTTTGAGAACTGGCACTAATTAAAAGGAAAATATAAGTTACAATTTATTTCTAGCCAGAAGAGCTACAACATAGAAAACCATTTCAGGAACCTAAAAATACATTGTTTCTTCCATTGCTATTTTGAAAAATTGTCTTTCCTTGTATGATAATATTCAATAAGATTCAGAACATTTGAAATGAACAGAGACTTGTTAGCTTTTGTCTGTGCCATAAATCTGTTCTTTATTATTTTACTTATCCTTTCTCTGTATTTCCTCATGTGCAATATAAAAAAGATTCCTAAAAGTTAGATTATTTTTCTACAGAATCTATGTTTTTATGAAAATTCAAAGCTAGAAAGCATTGCTTACAAAATAATATGCAAGCAGACGTGTCAATAGTAAGAGCTAGCTCAAAATGCCCCTGTCAGTAATCACTTAAGTTGTAAATAGATTTAATCTGGCTTGGTCTTCTTTTCATTTCTTTGTTCTTCTAATCTATACAGATTCCAGAAACTCCCTGTAGGAAACAGCCCAGTTAGTGTATATTTCCTGCAGCTTCTGTATCAAGCCATACTAAAAAAGCAGATGCCAATAATGCCACCTCTTATTAAAGTGATAATCTCATTCATTAAGCATTCAGCATTTGTTTACTGAGCCTCTACTATGAGCTACTACTGGTAAGTTAGATGATGAACAGATAGGACAGTAATCTGGCAGCAAATCATCCAATGCCAAGTGTTTTTTTTTTTCAATTAAATATGGTCCAAATGTGAAAAGAAAGTGAAAATGTTAGTCATTCATTCGTGTTGACTCTGCAACTCCATGGACTGTAGCCTGCCAGACTTCTCTGTCCTTGGAATTCTCCAGGAAAGAATACTGGAGTGGGTTGCCATTCCCTTCTCCAGGGGATCTCCCTGACCCAGAGATTGAACCCAGGTCTCCTCCATTGCAGGCAGATCTTTTTTTTCATCTGAGCCATCAGGGAAGCCCCTTCAAATGTGAAAACGTGCATGTAAAATTTGGAGGTAAAGAATATTCAGCTCTCAAAACTCCTCTTGGTGCAAGCATTGCACATTTTAGTGAGATTTGAGACACCAGAGGACACATTCAAGTAAAAGATTTTCATTCAAGTGTTTTCTAAGAATCAGAAACCTGTTAAATGTGGCCTCATGTTCTAGGTCCTGTGATGGGTGAGCAACAAGCCAGGGGTAGGAGTAGTGAAAAAGCTGGATCATTCTGCATAATAGAGGGCAAAAGAGTTTGAAGACCTCTGGGGAAATTTACAAGAAGGAAGAGGACACAGAGAAACAGAGGCAAGAAGGAAGAAACAGCAGCAGAGTCTTGGTAGGAACGAGGCCAAGAAAGAAATCCAGTTAATGTAAGTTATCTAGTATGATTTTATTTTCACCCTAGTCATTAAGTTTCTTGGTGTTTGATAATCTTGATACAACTTCCTGGTCAACTCATAAACTTCAATCTTGATTATTTTCTGATTGAATTGACTAATTATTCAATGTCATGATGCTATGTTCTCATGCCATTTCAACTATCAGTTCAGTTCAGTCGCTCAGTAGTGTCCGACTCTTTGCAACCCCATGGACTGCAGCACACCAGGCTTCCCTGTCCATCACCACTCCTGGAGTTGTTCACACTCATGTCCATCGAGTCAGTGATGTCATAATTTAGTGCATAGTATGATTAAATTAAAATTGGGGCTATGAATATGATGACATATCATGCTTGTGATTATTATCTTACAAGGCAAAAGAGACTTTGCAGGTATAATTAAGGCTGTTAGTTCTTAGTAAGGTGCTTATTTCCATGCATATATTAGAGTGATATTGAACTGTTTCTAGTAGGTAACTGTGTGAACCATTTTTAACAAATAGATAATTGTATGGAATCTGATTCCATTTATTTATTTATTTATTTATTTATTTTAACTGACAAAGCAGAAGACTATTGGGAAGGGGTGCCTAGGCAGAGAGCAGTAGGGGAAGGCAGCCCAGGAGAACTACTCTGCCACATGGCTTGCAGTCTCAGGTTTTATGGTAACAGAGTTAATTTCTGGGTTGTCCCTGGCCACTCATCTTGATTGACCCATACCGAGTCTGACTCAGGGTCCTTCCTAGTGGTGCATGCATCTCTCAGCCAAGACAGATTCCAGCATACTGAGTCCATTTTTGATGCTTGATGGAAACATCTCTCAAGTCCTACCATGCTCTATGTTACATAATAAGGTTTGTATGTTACTCAGTCGTGTCTGACTCTTCTCCACCCCATGGATTGTAGCCTGCCAGGCTCCTCTGTCCATGGGATTCTTCAGGTAAGAGTACTGGAGTGGGTTGCCATTTCCTCCTCCAGGGAATCTTCCCAACCCAGGGATGGAACCTGGGTCTCCTGCACTGCAGGCAGAATCTTTATTGTCAAAGCCACCAGGGGGCTCTATGTTACATAATATAGGACACCTATTCCTACTCAATCCTCCCACCATGTTCCTCCATTCCATATCTTCAGTAAACATCATCCAAAAAATACACTAACAAAAATTTTTGATGTTTATTGGATTTCTTGACAAAACCATTGACTGTACAGTGATCCAAATCTGGGTTGATGCAGCCTGAAACAGAATCAGGGTGTGGTTGAGGGGTGGCTAGCATTGGGTTGGTTAGATACATAAAATCTAAAAGCAGGGTAGATCCAGGGTTTCTGGGGCCTAAAGTGATAAAAATTGGAGGAATTACCTTTTAAGGAAAACAATTCCACAAAAGTACAAAGTTGAAAACAGGGCCTAGGAAGGCGCCCAGATAAGTGAAGCGTACTGAAACTAAAGTTTCATTTGCGTCAAAGCAAATCCACCTCTGCCTATAAATCAGTGAAATCATGGAGATTTCTAAAAGAAATATAACTATTTTGCAACACTATTCTTTAGATAAGACAAGAACCTCAGAACTCTGGATAGAATGGAGAAAAGATGCTGCTGCTGCTAAGTCGCTTCAGTCGTGTCCGACTCTGTGTGACCCCACAGATGGCAGCCCACCAGGCTCCTCTGTCCCTGGGATTCTCCAGGCAAGAACACTGGAGTGGGTTGCCATTTCCTTCTCCAATGCATGAAAGTGAAAAGTGAAAGTGAAGTCGCTCAGTCGTGTCCAACTCTTCGCAACCCCATGGACTGCAGCCTACCAGGCTCCTCCGTCCATGGGATTCTCCAGGCAAGAGTGCTGGAGTGGGTTGCCATTGCCTTCTCCAGGAGAAAAGATGGGGAACGTATAAAAATTAATTTGTTTGTAATGTCAATGTTTATCATTTATCATCTAAATCATTTCCTATGTCCCTATCATTGACATATTCTTTTAATTAAATGCATGTCAGATATAGAAGCCATCTCATTATGCTGCTATAATCAGACGGGAGCAGTTTATGTCATTACACTTAAATGCATGGTAATTCCCAGTGTCAAGGTAAGTATATATAGAATGTTAATTGCACTGGTTTCCAGTTCCTCTTATTAAAATTTGCAATCTGCATAAATTATAGACTACATTATTATTATAATTATGGTGTAAAATAAATAGAAAGTAGATTGGACTCGGTTCTTTTTAAGTTCTTCTAACAATGAGGGATGTCCATCTAAGAAAGAAGAAAGAGACATCACAGCAGTCTTTGACCATCCAGCTTTCCTAATCTATGCCTTTACTTCAGCTCAGTGCCTTTCCTTTCAGAATATTCAACTGAGAATCTACACAAAAACATCAGAAGAACATAAAAAGTATGTCAAAGAATCAGATTTTTTAATCCGAACATTGTCTTTGTACCTGCAATCATGTTAACATTGTGTTAGGTGATATGGCTTAAGGGTGGGGGCTTAGTTGCTTCAGTCATGTCTGACTCTTTGCAACCCTATAGACTGTAGCCCACCAGGCTCCTCTGTCCATGGGATTCTTCAGGCAAGAATATTGGAGTGGGTTGCCATGCCCTCCTCTAGGGGATCTTCTTGAGCCAGGAATTGATCCCATATCTCCTGTGATTTCTGCATTGCAGGTGGATTCTTGACCGCTGAGCCATCAGGGAAGCCCAGCTTAAGGGACAGCAGGATGTAAAACTCCATCCCATGGTCTGCTTTGCCACAGTACTGAGCATGCTGGGCCAGCCTCCCTCCCCCTGTGTCCTGTCAACAACCTCTGCTTTCCATTTGAAAAACCAAACCCCTTCCCATTCTTTTGGTCCCATGGACACTGGAAAAAGGGCATATGATCCAGGCCAGACTAATCGGATTGTCTTTCCTGGGAGGCTCCATCTATCTACAACAGCAGGAAAAACAGATGGAAGCCATTAGGGCTGGGTTTCTCCAAGGGCACTGTGACATGGTCAGTGGATTCCTGACAAACCCCTGGACTTGTTCCAGCTCCTGTCCTTCCAGAGGCTTGGGGATTCAACAGTTCTTTGGAATGTGTAAGAGCTCCAGAATCCTTCCTACAAAATCCTTATATGCTTAAGTGAGAAAGAATCAGTATCTATTGCTTGCAATCAGTGTGCCCTAATGTGGGAAGTGTTAGTCACTCAACTGTGTCTAACCCTCAGCGACCCCACAGACTATACTGCACCAGGCTCCTCTGCCCATGGGATTCTTCAGGCAAGAATACTGGAGTGGGTTGCCATTCCCTTCTCCAGGGGATCTTCTGAACCCAGGGATCAAACCTGGGTCTCTGGCATCTGATCCACCAGAGAACATGGGAAGAGATGTGCTGACCCCTCTGTGGAAGGTAAGTTAGCATTAAATTAACAGGGCCTCACTATCTGAGTTCCCAGTTGTGTTCAATTCTCCCTTTTATCTTGGATCTACTTTTGAGAAAAATCTAAAAGCAGACTTAAAAATTCCCTTCCTTTCCCCCCTCAAAAAACGTTTCATGAAAAGTTTAAAAATATTTAGTTCCTTTCATACTTCACCAAAGCTGCCATACTGTGTCTAAAAATACATGCAAAATGCAATATGAGAATAATGGTGTCTTATATGGAAATCCCCAAAAGAAATTTTTTTTTTCAAATGCTTATAAAAGCCAGATGAATTTTGGAGTTAAAAAATTGTCTCTTGTGGTTTGAGACCTCACAGAGATTTTTTTTAAAACCGTCTTTAAGATCTAATTTGCAAGTTTGTAGTCACTCCTGGGGGACTTTTAGTTTTAAAACAATTTCAAAAATGATTAGCTAGTTTTTAAGTTATTTAAAATACTTTTGGCAGGCTTATATTTGTGTGTATGTTTCTATAACATGAAAGAGATTACTTTTGACAAATTGAAATTAGAAAGCCAGTTACCTCTAATAGCAGCTTAATTGCTTTATCTATTTGAACAACAAAAATAAGTTGATATAGAGAATTTTCCAAGCACAGCATTTTCCTAATGACTTCACTACCAGCCTAGTGAATCATACGACTCACAAATACAGACAAAGAGAGTGAGCCCTCAGTGGAATTACTAAGAAGAGATTCCCCACTTACCTTTTTCTGTATCAGATCATGCTGGAGACAGGCCTTTCCTCTCCCCAGATTAAGACAAGAATTAAATTCAACAACTGCCTAGCTATCTACTCTAAATTCTTCAGTGTCTGTTTTTCAGAGTTGAGCCAAATGTATTTCTAGACTTGTGTATGAAAATGTTTTTAAAACAGCAAAGGAAATCTATGTCCAATGTAGTATTATATTAAATATTCATAAATTGCTATTAATTACAAAATAACCTTTGACTTTTTATGCCTGTACTTCTGAATCACTCAAATTAGGACACGCTTTCTCCAGAAGCAATGCATCTGATCTTTTAGAGATTAATTACTAACCATAGTTCAAGTCAGGGTAAGAGAATGGAAAGCTATGGTTTTGGCACCACCTATAAACATCTAGATAACATTTGCTGGTACTGAGATTATGGAGATAGTGTGTGCTATGATGTCAAAGAGCAATGAAACAAGTCTTGGTGACACCCATATTTTGAGTCTTCTTTAGAAATCAAAATTGAACTAGAATATTACTTTTTTTTTTTTTAATAGTAGTGTGAGTTATAGGGCAGGGAGTTGTTTTTCAGTCACTAAGTTGTGTTCTATTCTTTGTGACCCCATGGACTGCAGCACACCAGGCTTCCCTGTCCCTCATCACCTCCTGGAGTTCACCCAAGTTCATGTCCATTGAATTGGTGATGCTATCCAACCATCTCATCCTCTGCCGCCCCCTTCTCCCCCTGCCTTCAATCTTTCCCAGCATCAGGGTCTTTTCCAATGAGTCCGCTCTTCACATCCGATGGCCAAAGTATTGAAGTTCCAGCTTTAGCATCAGTCCTTCCAATGAGTCTTCAGGGTTGATTCCCCTTAGGATTGACTGGTTTGATCTCCTTATCATTCAAGGGACTCTCAAGAGTCTTATCCAGCACCACAATTCAAAAACATCAATTCTTTGGCGCTCAGCCTTCTTTATGGTCCAACTCTCACATTCATACACGACCACTGGAAAAACCATAGCTTTGACTATACAGACCTTTGTCAGCAGAGTGATGTCTTTGATTTTTAATACACTGTCTAGGTTTGTCATAGTCTTCCTTTCAAGAAGGAAGTAGGGATAGGGAGATAGCTTTAGAAACCATGGTTTTTGTTGCTCACGTAACAGAGATGGTACCCGTGGCCATGTTTCCACATGTCCCAGCTCTGGGAAAGAATCTCCAGTTGTTTCTCTTTGGTCACACCAAATAAAGGCAGGAGGGTTTTCCTCTCCCATGTCCCATATCCCTCTGCTTGTCAATCACCTAAATTTCTGGTTTTGGATGTATTCTGTAGATAGGATTGGGAGCAACATTAGAACCACTAAGTGTTCTGGGTTACTACAAGGGGGAGATCCATATTGAGGGTTTCAGATGAAGCTGAACAGGCATTAATTTTTCCCATCACATCAGCTCTCAGCAAATATCCACTAGAAATACAGTTGCTGTAGCTCCTCTGCATCAAGTGTGGTGCGGGCCACATGGACGGGAATGCACAGGCGCTGATGCACTGCCATGCCCTCAATAGTGGGCATGTGGCAGGAGCTGGCAGAGTCTCAAGGCTCCTCTGCTCTTTGTTGTGGGTTCCTTCCAAATCTTTCCCTTTCATCACATGGCCCACACATGTCATGTCCCATTTATGCATAATCCTTCTCACATGTCACAGTCCATGCATAATCCTCTTGCATCACCACTGACCTCACTAATCCCATCTCCTGAGGGCTCTTCATCCATTTCCTTCCCTGGCAGTTGTGCACATGTGTGTCATCTTGCTTCATTTCTCTCCTTGGCTAGCTTGACTAGCTTTGCATTCCTAGAAGTGACATTTGCTGGCATCTGAGTGTACCACACACAACCTGCCCTTCCCAGAAGGCAGGACAAAGTTAACAACTGACATCTGTTTCTTCAGAGCAAGAGGCTACCCAACAGCATGTTGGTTGGATGCAAATCTATTGAAGCGCTCACATCTTTTTACTAGAGAATCACCATTTGTTTCTCTAGACACTCTCCTTTCTTCCAGCATCACTGGAAGCATCACACCCCACCCCACCCAGATTGCCCAATCTCAGACACAGGCATGGTTTCCCTTGAAAGCAGATAGGCTTCAGTAGTGCTTGCTCAAGGAGAGTGGGCAGCTGCTCTTGTTTAAAGGCAGAGAAAAGTATCAGGGAAAACACCAACACAGTCTCCTGCCATTCCTTTCTCCTCCCCAGTCATTGAGTCTCTGAGATGTGGTCACCTCCTCTGTGTAGATTTTATCTCCACTTTCTGGATCCTTTCTCATGCCCCCTCCACGCCCTCCCCCAGGTCTCCTGAGTCTGCTTTAGTATCCCAATTCCTAGCTTGAAAATTTCTTCCTTGCCTGATAATGGGGTAAGCTCTCTTCTTTCAAAGACCCTCCTAATATGTCCCAGGCCTCCATACATTTTATCTAAGACTGGACAACATTTTCTCTTCAGGAAGTGTCCGTAGTTTCAGCTCCTGTATGTCTATAATTGGGGTCTTTCCATGTCCATCCTTTGCTGTGATACACTTTCAGTCATGGGCTTATGAAAGTCTCTGTTCCAAAATCAACTGGGACTTCAGAAAACATATTTCTTTGCTGCACATCTTTTTTCTCATCGGCTCACAACTCTTGATTTCAAGCTGACTTGTTCCAATGCTCATCTAAGATTATGTTATTAGTTTGTGGATCAGAGTTGCCTTGTACAAGAGTTCTTCATCATTCCAGACAAGTGTCCATGTACAAGGGATATGAATTTCGACATTCACCGAAGGCGATTTGTATAGAGATAGAGTTTTCCTTATACCTTCATAACTAAACACATCTCATACACTCCTTTTTTTCCCTGCTGAAACTAAAAACATAATTATTTCAAGTATGGATATAAAGAATGGTAAAAGAGTCAAGTGGGAGGGGACTTGGGTAAGCGTCTCCATGACTGATTCATGTTGATGTTTGGTAGAAACCAATGCAATACTGTAAAGCAGTTATCCTCCAATTAAAAATAAATAAATTTTAAAAAGAGAATGTTACAGTCTAAGTGGTGGCTGAAGCTCCAAAATAATGGATGCCAATCATTTCCACACTTGACTTCCTACAGTGGAGGTAGTTAAAACAAAAATAAAAACAAAAACGGTTACACAATCATTGGCCCCACTAGTGAGTGTAAAGGGAGGAGTGTAGAATCTTTTTGTGACCTCTAACCAAGTGAGAAAAGGTTCAGTGGGACCAGGTCACAAAGCTTCCCCAGCACAGATGGGATGAGAAAGGTTCAAATAAACTGTGTTCTTCTCTCACAGTTAGGGTAGGCCCCATAGGTTATCCAGGTGGCACTAGAGGTAAAGAACCCACCTGCCAATGCAGGAGACATAAGGGATGTAGGTTCAATCCCTGGGTCAGGAAGATCCCCTGGAGGAGGACATGGCCACACACTTCAGTATTCTTGCCTGGAGAATCCCCGTGGACAGAGGAGCTTGGCAGGCTGTAGTCCATAGGGTCATATAGAATCGGACATGACTGAGGCGACTTAGCACTCATGCACCATAGGTTATCTAACTTTGCTCAAATAACATCCTCCAGTTATGTCAGTACTGCCTAAAATAGACTTGTCTTAGTAAGTGAGGTGTGTTTTATGTTAATAACCAAAAACGTAATCTTCATTCAGAATTAAAACTTCTGCCTTCCATAGCTCAAGCCCTTGATAGGTGGGAAACCAGCAGTGGAAAAGGAGAGGTAGATTCTTCCTTCTTTATTCCATCAACATCTCCAGAAACCTGTCCTACTTCCTGGCTATAGTTTCTGATCCCTCAAGGCTTAGAGTGTGGAAAGGAAGAGGAGATAAGGAAAGAAAAAATTTTGCCCAATTGGCACCAATCTGAAATTGGTTTCCACAGAGATTGGTTGGTGTTTAACATGGATTCTTTCTCTCATGGGTGTCTCTTCATAGACGCTTTGGCAGGATGCTCTAGGCCAGTCCCAGGTCTGCTTGCTGTCATATTCATTCTTATTCCACCTGTCCTGTATTTCAGCAAGCTGGCTTCTCCGGGTTTGGCCAATTAGGGCACTAAATGGGGCCCAGAAGGGGTTTGGGGGGAGAAGCCAGGATAATTCTCCTCATGTCACTTGACTTCCAATGTCCTCTTCAGAAATAAATGGCTGTGCTTCCTCAGAGAGTCGGTCCTACCGAAGAGCCCCACTTTGATTCCACCTTCTTTCTGCTGGTCCCAGCCCATGGACTGCAGTAGCATCATTCCTCACTTTGTTCTCTACCCTAAGGATGTAGTGGTTTCCCACTCTTTCCAATTTCTGGGTCACCTCTCTAGCCCCTGTCTGGTCTCAGCTCCTCTGTCGCCTGCATAGACAACTCCCCACATTAAGTTTCATTCACTGGAAATACATGAAGGTGTTTCTGTTTTCCTAGTTAGACCCTGACGATGCACTCCAACACACACACACACACACACACACACACACACTGTCTCCCCAGTACTGGGACCTCATCTTCAATTTCCAGACACAGACATGTACTCTGGGTTGGCACTTGCAGTTCTTGCCTCCTTTTGATCCTTGAAGATACTTTAGTATCTTTCAGTTGAGACCTCCTTTCCCTCCATTCCTTTCTTTCCTTGGCCAATGGCCATCTTTGATGGAATTTAAGGCAGACCAACAAATCTGATTTTTAAGAAAATAAACTGTAGGAACTGTCAGAGGAAGTCTAATTACTTCCTGTTTTAGCCTGGGTTCCCCTAAAAGCAGACTCTGAGACACAGGTGTCTGTATAAGCAATTAATATGAGAATATGACCCTAAGAAACAGGAGTAAGGGATGAGGGAACAAAACACAGACACTCTATTAGTTTTCTATTACTACTGTGTCTTAAAACAATGAGAATTTATTATCTCATAGTCCTGAAGTCAGATGCCTGAAGTGGGTCTTATAGGCTAAAATCAAGGTGCTGACAGTGCTGGTTTATTTTGGAGCTTCTGAAAGCAGAATCCATTTCCTTGGGTTTTTTATTTTTTTTTGTTTTGTTTTTTTCAGATTCTACTTAGATGATGCCAGTATTCCTTAGCTCCATGACTCCTTTTTCACAAAACTCCAGCTTCTTGTATCCATCATCATATCTGCTATTATCTCTAATTCTATTGCCTCCTTTTTTATTTTTTCTTTTTACTTTTGGCCACAGCATGCAAGATCTTAGTTCCCCGACCAGTGATTGAACCCACGCCCCCTGCACTGGAAGCACAGTCTTAACAGTGGACCACCAGGGAAGTCCCCTACTGCCTCCTTCTTACAAAGTCTCTTTTGATTACATTTGGTCCATCCAGATAACTCAAGATAACCTACCCACCTCAAAATCCTCAATGCATTCATATCTGAAAGTTCCCTTATGACATAAGATAACATATTCATAGATTTCAGGGTAAGAACATGATTATCTTTGGGGTATCATTTTTCAACCTACCACAAATGCACTGACCACTGCTATGTCAATTCGTTCTGGCAGAACCTTCTAAGTAGTCATGAAATCCATCTCAGGCCACCCAGCTGGGGAAAGAAAGGAAGACAAAGTTCTCTGGCAGCACCCATCCCTTATTGATCAAGGTTGTCCCCTGGGTGTAAACTCCCCCATAAGTCCAGAAGCTAGTGCATTAGAGCGAAGTGGGGTCCTACAACGTCCCATGCCACAGCCTCAGAGAAACCACAGCACAGGAAGCAAGAGGTTCAAGGTAAGATATAGTCAATTTTCACTTCCCAAAATAGACTGAAGCCTGAATGGCTAAAATAAGAGGTGAGACCTAAAGAATGTGAAGAGATTAATAATAGGCATCCAATTCACCTCCTTGCTCTCATCTGAAGACCCTGGCAATTTTAGCCAGTTTGCTTCCCTCTCTTGGGCATCAGGCCACTCTTTCTTCCTTAGAACCCTTCTCACAGGGCTTTACGTAAAAAGGAAGCATCCCATGACCACATCCCATGGGGGAGAAAAGCAGTCAAGAGTACAAACTCTTCAAAAATCTAAAATGAAAGAATCAAAATATATCTCTAGTGGCTATCACAAGGAAGTGACACAGAAAGAAACTCCCAAAGTTTGAACTAAAGCACGAGAAAGGAAGTCAAAGAAATGTGGTTCCCTCTAGCTACAGACAATTATTAGAGTTCAAACTCTTCTCAGAGAGAATCAGGGAGAGAGGACTTGTGTCCTGAAATGGCATATTTCTAAAATACTACCAAAGTGACAAAATCAGGAGATAAACAAGATACGCCTTTGAGGTCATTCATGTTCTCAATGACAGTTCCCTTTAATGAACAAACATCCAGATTTGTTGCAAACTTTAGGGCTGACTTCACTCTTCTACCATCAGAAATGGGAGGAAAGTATTGGCTTATATATGGAGACTGGAGGTGAAGTGAATAGCAACATGGTCACACTGATAATCAAGTGTGAACAAAGACCATACTGTCTTGCTTATTAGATGGGCAAAGATTCAGAGGAGAAATTAAATACAGTTTTGAAGAGGGAATGAAATAATGAACATTCTAAAAATGCAAAGTATAAATCGATAGTTTTTTGAAAGGCAATCTGGCCTTATCTATCAGAATATAATGGGTGCTGGTCATGTGACTCGTAATTGTACTCCAGAAAAAATATCTAACAGAAATACATAAACAGATGAGCAAAAACGTATATTAAGGCATGTTTATTACAACATTGTTTTGAATAGCTAACCATTTGAGAAGCTATCTTAGAAAAAAACAGAATGAGTTAGTTCTTTATGTACTGATGTGAAGGGGTTCATAATCTATAAAGAGAAATAAGCAATTTGCAAAACAAAGTGTGTTATGATCCAGTTTTTATATATATATATTTAAATAATATCTGCACCTGTGAAAACTTGGGTAGGACTTCACTGTAATGTCACATCCTTAATATTTTATGGGACAAACACTGTTTATATTGTCCCTTTCATGGCCAACATCAAGTTCACAGAAAAGAAGCTGTGAGAGCTACTTCCTATGTTTCAGAAAAACTCTTTTGCTTCTCACAAGAATGGTAAAATGGGTGATTAAGATGAGAATAATGAATATGAGCTCTGTGTTAATGAGAATGCTAGTATCAATAAGAAAAGAAAATCCACTCTCTTGAACAAAAACTGTATATAATCAAATGTCAGATGTGCCTAGGGGTGTTTGCATTCTGTTGCTATTCTTTTAAGAGTTACTCAAAAAAAAAAAAAAAAAAAGAGTTACTCAAATTCTTAGAGATAAAAAATAATTTTGTTTTAAAATTCTAAACTCTACAGTTTCAACTCCTTTTTCTTTTGAAATAATTTATTAAGCGACTTTTTAAAAAGCCAGACAGACTTCCTAAAGAAGAAAATTACAGCAGAACAAATTTATATATGTTCATAAAAAGCTAAAGAGTCTGAAGACTTCAGACTAACATGGCAGATGGAATGTGAATATAACTCCCTTGCAAAACCCACTAAAATAAGAGAAGATATCAAATCAAGATACAAACCCACCCCTGCAGCATCAAGTTTTATATAAGTTACATCTGAGGGTGTATTTATTTTCATTTTGCCTTTAAGAAGATTTATTATATTTATTCAATATTTCTTCATATTGATATGTGTCTTTTTATCATCAACTTTATGGATGTGATAGTAAATAATATGTTAATTGCTTTTATACACTATTAGATAACTTAGGCACAAAAGACATGAAAATTAATGTCAAGTATTTATGTACTTTCAAAGTTTAATAAAAATTAATAATGCATTCGAAAAGAAGATTCACAAGGACTAAGAGAATGTAAGAGATAATAGTAAAAAAGCAGTGTTGGGATTTCCCTGGTGGCCCAGGGGCTAAGACTGTGTGCTCCCATTTCAGGGGGCACAGGTTCAATCCCTGGTCAGGGAAGTAGATCCCACGGGCTGCAACTAAGAGTTCGAATGCTGCAACTAAAGATCCTACATGCCGCAACTAAGACCTGGCACAGCCAAATACATACATACATAAAAATACTTTAATAAATAAACTAATGAGCAGTGTCAAGACATTTTGGAAGATGGAAAAGTATTCAAGTTACCAAAAGCTGAACAAGTACTCCCAATGAGCACTGGAAAGGGAGGAAGAAGGAAATGAAGCAAGTCACTTCATTTCACAAAAACCCAGAGACTCAAGCACTGGGAGGGGAATAGTTGTCTCAAAAGCTGGGCAGAGAACCACACACAGAAGGAGTGTCTGAAAGCCTGCTGCCCCCCAGGTCTCCTTCCTCATCTGACACCTCCAGGCAACAGCTGCTGATCAGAGCTCAGAAACACACGGCTGTCTTGTTTCTGCATCCACAAGATACTGAAACTCCTACATGGGAGGCAGGGGTGAGACAGTTTCTGGAGGGAGAATGGCAGAAACTTGGGACTACCGCCTGCATCTTTGTAGTCCTGGGAAAACTACCACCATTCCAGTAGGAAGGAGGAGGAATCCAGGAAGGAGGAAAAGGCAGAGGAAAAGCTTGAAGCCTAGTGAAGGAGAAAAGCAGATCCTTCTCCAGCAGAACCAGAATTGAACTCCAAGACTGAGAAAGTAAAACTGTTTAATGGACATTATATGAGAGGATAGGCTGCCCCTTTGTAACTGGTTTTCCCTCAAAGCAGCATGCCACAGTTTTCAGAGCACTTTTTTTTAAAAATGACCATTGTCTGCCCTGGAAGAAAGGGAAAAAAAAATGTTTAATCTAAGATGGCTGAAGATATCAAATTTAAATTCCAGACTTGTATCCACTAGAGTCAGCAGAAAGCCCTGCCAATATAGACAGTTTATTTGGGAAATACTCAAAGCAGCAAAAACCTAGAGCAAGTATGCAGAGATTTCTTGTCCTTGGAATGAGAGAGAAAGAAATCCAGGGACATATTGTGGTGACCCACGACTTCAATCAGTATGCACAAGCCCATGATACTAGTGGTTAGGAAAGCACTCAGAACTACCCAGTGTGACAAGAGAAATATTGTTTCACATATGTGGTTTCTATTCAAATCCACTCAGATCCAGAGAAGGGGATCCTATAAAGAAGTGTTCATTAACTCAGGTTACAAAGGTCTAAGACCACTCCCAAGAAGACCTGCAATCTGAAAAGTTCAACGAATTTAACTCAACTTATTGGTGACAGTGAACTTTGGGTCACCATCCAGCCCCAACTATATTAGCCATCTCTTGCTATGACACCTTTACATAAACACAACCACAAATCTTAAGTGACTCACCATCTTAAACATTTATTTTGCTCACAAGTCTATGGGCCATTTGGATGACCCTTCTGCAATGGGACAGGCTTAGCTGATGTTGGCTGGACTTGCTCGTGGATCTGAGTCAGCTGGGGCCTGGCTGTCTATCGTGGTTTCAGTATACAGCTGGGATATCTCCTATCCCATTCATGTAGTTCCTCTGTTCAGCAGGTTAGCTCAGCCTTGTTCTCATAAAGGAGGCTGGGGTCCAAGATAGGGAGCAATAGCACCCGAGGCTTCTTGGGATCCAGGCTTGGAATAAGCAGATCTTCATATCTGCTGCATTTTATTGGCCAAAGCAAGTCACAACATCAGCCGGATTTAAGCATGAGGAGGTAGAGCACTTCTTATAGGAGATGCTAAGATTTCACACTGCAAGGAGCATGGATACAGGGAGGGTTCATCAATGAAGGCCATTAGGACAACTAATCTACCACACCAGCAACTGATGTAAGAGAATTAGTTCTGTGAGTAAATCAAAAGAACTTGGTTAAAGACAATGTGATATCCTGGCACAGCAACAAAAAAAATCATATTGGTGAGAAAACTACTGAAATCTGAATGAAGTCTCTATTTTAAGAAAGAGTAATATTTATCTCGTAGTTCTGAAAAATTCATCATGATTATTATAAGATGTCAGCAAGAGGAGAAGCCAGGCAAAGGGCGTATGGGAATTATACCATCTTTGCAACTTTTCTGTAAAACTAAAATTAATTCAAAATAAGGAAGCTTGTTTTGGGGCTTCGCTGAGGGCTCAGTGGTAAAGAATCTGCCTGCCAATGCCTGGCGATGCAGGAGACACGGGTTTGATCCCTGAACTGGGAAGATCCCATGGGCCATGCATCTAAACTCATGCAGAACAACTATTGAGACTTTGCTTTAGAGCCTGTGCTCCACAACAAGGAAGCCAACGCAACGAGAAGCCCACACACTGCACCAGGAGAGGAGTCCTCACCCACCGCAGCTAGAGAAAACTAGCCCTCGCCCTCGCCCACGGAGCAACGAAGACCCAGCACAGCCAAAAATACATAAATAAAATTATTAAATAATAATAAACGAAGTTCAGTTATAAAGAGGAAGGGAGGGACGTTATAAAAAGAACCTGGAACCTAAACCATGTCGGTGTGCAGCACCCTTAACTGGGTGCATCTCTGAGAGTCACAATGAATGCTCTAAACCCATATTCAGAAACCTCGGCGCCCTGGGAAAGTTTGGCAGCAGTGGGGGGCTGAAAAGCCAGAGCAGGTGGCTTGGCCAGGGCCACGTCTCTGCAGACCTCCCAGGCGACAGCTACACTGAGCCTCAGGCTTTGGCAGGGGAGGTTTCAAGCTCAGCAGGGCCAGTGGTCATGCCAGGATCCTTTCTCAGGGTGATGGATGGGGTGGTGATCCCACTGGCACTGGTGGTTACAGCACACGGCACACGGCCATGAGGCTGCAGCGCTCAGGGAGTCTCTTTCCTTCCCTTTTCAAACAAATGAACTCCAGACTGTACCATGGCCTTCTGACTTTGTGGGAGGGACAAGTTGTGATCTTCTTTGCCACGCTGGAGCTCTGAGTCTAACACAGAGGCTCAATGAGAGACATAAACACACAATTATGGTACAATGGTTGTACCTGGTTGTTCAGAGCAACTCATCCATGTGGGCACTGAAATTGGTCAAGGGAGAGGCCCGTGAGTGAAAGACTGTGATTTCACCATTTTAAAGCAACTTCCAGGAGGATAAACCCCATCTCATTATCCCAGCCTGTTCCAAGAACAGGGACCAAGAGGGAAACAGATAAACATATTGCTAAGAAACAGGAACCCTAAGTGGATTAATCAGGTCTTCTCCATCACATTCGAGACATGGTCTCTGGGAAAAGAAGAGTCTTCTTTCGCTGGTGCTAGAAAGTGAAAGTGTCAGTCACTCAGTCGTGTCCAACTCTTTGCTAGAAGCAGTTATAAAAATATAGACTGAAGCTAAAGACTACCAAAGAGAAGAGCCAAGATATGGAGAGAGAAAAAAAAAAAAACTCATCATAAGGTAGGATAGGCTCCAGAATGCAGCCAAACCTGAGGTCAGAGACACCTGTTGGATTTCCATACTTCTGACCATAGTCTAGTTTGAGCTGGGTTTCTCTCACTTGCACCCACAAGAATTCTGCCTAAAACAGAGATCAGTAGTGGGAAGTGGGGTGTTGAAACTGACAGGCATTACAACATAAGTCTGGTTGCAAACAAGCAGGATGCTGGGGAGTGAGAGTGGCCGTTTATTACTGAGAAGGTGACAGTACTTGGTAAGTGGTAACAAAGCAGCCTGGCAGACTTTTCCTATCTGTGTTCTGGGACTCAATCTAGTTCACTTATGTGTGTCTGGGGAACCAACTATGACAAAGTTAAATTGGGTTGACTGTGTTTTAGTCATGCTTCAGTGAGGTCCTAGACGTTTCAGGCCAAGCTCACCCTCTGCTAGGAGAAAGGGAGGATAAACCCCATTTCATTATCCCATCCTATTCCAAGAGCAGGGACCAAGAGGGAAACAGGTAAAGACATTGCTAAGAAACAGGAACTCCAAGTGGGCTAATCAGGAACTCCGAAAGCAGGTTGGATTCAAGGATCCAGCTGTGGTATGACTGTGTCTTAGTTGCTAGCCTATTGGATTTCCAGACATTGAATAGGCTGACCTCCCTCTGAGATTTTAAGGAAGTGTTATTTCCAGAGACTCAGCGAGCCCTGACAACAGGCTTGTGATTGATTGCTCAACCCCTGAGGCTGTCCCCAGGCCCCCCCAAAACCTCTAGCAGAAGTTCTCCAGCAGCTCTTCCTGAACTTTATGGGTAAGTTCAAGGAAAAGATTCCAGGAAGTCATATTTTACCCTGCCTCTGGCCCAAGCCCCAGTGCAGCATGATTAGTAGTAAACCGGACACTGCATTTTCATCTCCATCTGGCTTGTGTGTCGAACGCACAATTGATTCTGAATCTGGAAAGGAAGAACTGTAAGTAATTAACTTCTGCCTCAAACCCCAACTCCAAGGAGTTGGTACTTTATCCCACACACTTTTAGAAACAGTAGGGACTTATCACCAGTTTTAAGCAGGCTTAAGGCAGATAAAACTTGTGGTGTGTTTTGTAAGGGTAACTATGGCAGCACGGTGGATTGGCAGGAAAAGGGTAAGACTGGAAAAATGAACCAGAAAAATTACGAAGCGATAGCAATAGGAAAACTTATAAGGGCTTGAAGAGTTACAATGAGTAGGGGAAACACTGAGGGACACTGGAAGATGAAAAGCTAGCTGATGCAGGAAATGCAACAGAAGGAATACATCCTGTAAGGGAAAGGGAGCACCAAGGTGAAACTTTGTGGACTGTAAATGGATACAAGTCACTCGCTTTGTTTTTGTTGGAGGGAAGGAAGAAATAGACAGCTGGAATTCTGTCCGCAACAGAAGGAAAGATTTGTAAACCCCTGTTTATTTTACACTTGAAAAAGATTCATCCTGAAAACTGCCAAGCTGTAAAGATTCTCTTAAGGGATTTTGGCAAGATGTACACAAAAGAAAGTCTTGGTTAGCTACTGAACTGTGGCCCCCTGGGACCTTAAACCATAGCAGGCACTCAGGAGTCTCCAGGTCCACAGCACAAGGTTTTTGGTTAGATGATAAGGCTGAATGACATTCTTTTTAGATTCCCTTTACCCTAGATGAGAGCATCGTGCCAAGTGATCCTCAAGGACTCAGCAGACTACAGAAACATGCAGACCAGAAAAAACTCACAACACACTTTCATGACTTAGAAAGGCTAGAAGAGATGATTACCTGCCCAAGGGAGTTTAGCATCAGTCCTGTTCCGTCAACATCCCTTCTGTTAAACACTGCATTTCTCACCGCTGTGCCTTTCCTGCTTTGTCACAGCTTTATTTTAGTCCCTAAGTAATTCTACCAAGGGCACTGAATAAATACTCATCGGTCTCTCAGGCAAATGTAGATTCTGTTTGGCTGTTAGAGTTTGTCCACCTTGCAGGGTTTATGTGAGGCCTATCATGTGGGCTGAGTGCCTAGCTTAGATCCTGCCATATAAGGAGAAAATATAGTGTCTATCCCCAACTACACAGAAAATTGTGGCTTTAGCTACAAAAGCGTTTAGCAAAAAGACACTTTGCTGTTACAAATATCTGGTAACCCTTCCCTGTTTTCACTCCCATCTGTACTTCCTTCCCTTTGATGCTTCTCCAGAATTACATTTATCACAAGAATTCAGAAACTTAGTAGGTTACACTAAAAAAGAAAAAACTTAATGGTAATCAAAACGCCACTCAAAACATTCTTTGGCTGGCCCCGAGGTTATTATTCACCAGCATACTGCTTCCAACTCTTTACAAAGACTAAAAACTGTTTCTCATCATCAGTAAGAAGACTTAAGTTCTTTCCCAGAAACAGCTTCAAGTTCTTCCCCAACTTGGCCAGCTGCACTTGAATTCAGGGTTTCCGCCCTAGAAAGAATGTAATTGTGTCCAAGTGGCATGAGTCAATGAATTCTAAGCAGGGGAGTTTTCATCTGTTTAAGAAGGGCAACGGTGAGTTGTTTTTTATGGTGAAATAATGCTACGAACAAAGCTAGTGGAAGTGATGGAATTCCAGTTGAGCTATTTCAAATCCTCAAAGGTGATGCTGTGAAAGTGCTGCACTCGATATGCCAGCAAATTTGGAAAACTCAGCAGTGGCCACAGGACTGGAAAAGGTCAGTTCTCATTCCAATCCCAAAGAAAGGCAATGCCAAAGAATGCTCAAACTACCGCACAATTGCACTCATCCCACATGGTAGTAAAGTAATGCTCAAAATTATCCAAGCCAGGCTTCAGCAATACGTGAACCGTGAACTTCCAGATGTTCAAGCTGGTTTTAGAAAAGGCAGAGGAACCAGAGATCAAATTGCCAATATCCGCTGGATCATCGAAAAAGCAAGAGAGTTCCAGAAAAACATCTATTTCTGCTTTATTGACTATGCCAAAGCCTTTGACTGTGTGGATCACAATAAACTGTGGAAAATTCTGAAAGAGATGGGAATACCAGACCATCTGACCTGTCTCTTGAGAAACCTGTATGCAGGTCAGGAAGCAACAGTTAGAACTGGACATGGAACAACAGACTGGTTCCAAATAGGAAAAGGAGTACGTCAAGGCTGTATATTGTCACCCTGCTTATTTAACTTATATGCAGAGTACATCATGAGAAACGCTGGGCTGGAAGAAACACAAGCTGGAATCAAGATTGCTGGGAGAAATATCAATAACCTCAGATATGCGGATGACACCACCCTTATGGCAGAAAGTGAAGAAGAACTAAAGAGCCTCTTGATGAAGGTGAAGGAGGAGAGTGAAAAAGTTGGCTTAAAGCTCAATGTTCAGAAAACTAAGATCATGGCATCTGGTCCCATCACTCCATGGGAAATAGATGGGGAAACAGTGGAAACAGTGTCAGACTTTACTTTTTTGGGCTCCAGAATCACTGCTGATGGTGACTGCAGCCATGAAATTAAAAGATGCTTACTCCTTGGAAGGAAGGTTATGGCCAACCTAGATAGCATGTTTAAAAGCAGAGACATTACTTTGCCAACAAAAGTCCATCTAGTCAAGGCTATGGTTTTTCCAGTGGTCATGTATGGATGTGAGAGTTGGACGGTGAAGAAAGCTGAGCGCCAAAGAATTGATGCTTTTGAACTGTGGTGTTGGAGAAGACTCTTGAGAGTCCCTTGGACTGCAAGGAGATCCAATCAATCCATCCTAAAAGAGATCAATCCTGGGTGTTCATTGGAAGGACTGATGTTGAAGCTGAAGCTCCAATACTTTGGCCACCTCATGCGAAGGGTTGACTCATTGGAAAAGACCTTGATGCTGGGTAGGATTGGGGGCGGGAGGAGAAGGGGACAACAGAGGATGAGATGGTTGGATGGCATCACCGACTCGATGAACATGGGTTTGGGTAGACTCCGGGAGTTGGTGATGGACAGAGAGGCCTGGCGTGCTGCAATTCATGGGGTCGCAGAGAGTCGGACACGACTGAGCGACTGAACTGAACTGAACTGAACTGAATGCTTCAAGTGGACCAGGACTCAAGCCGGCCCATCTCATAGCTTTTTCCCGTGACTGGGAGCTGTAAAAGGAAAAACTGATGAGAGAGAAAGAGAATATTTGAACTCTGGCTGTGGGCCAATCAACTTTGCAGATTTACCAAGTAATCTTGGCCAAGAACAAAGGTCCTTGAGTGACAGTATGGACAGTATGGCCGGCTACAGTCCATGGGGTCGCAAAGAGTTGGACATGACTGAGTGTCTCAGCACAGCACATGGAAAATTAAGCCCCTCTGGGATGCCCATTAAGGGCTTGCTGGCTGGCTGTAGAGAGCCCTACAGTCTGCTTGAGGATTGTTTAGCACAGTGCTCTCATCAAGTCCTGCCGCCCTATTTGCTGCTGAGAGCTCCATAGATAGACTGCCTTCCAGCTCCACCTTCTTTGGACTTTTATCTGGAGATCTCGGCCATTGTTTCTGAGATTTGCAACCGTTCATCATGACTCGAACATCATTTACGTAAAGATGAGTTTTTATTCATAGAAAGAAAGTTTTCGGATGGACTTATGATTATGTGACTCATGCAGGCCCTTTTTTTTTTTTTTAATTGCTGAGGATGGATCCATTTAATTTTACCGATAGTCTTCCATACAATATTTTGTGGAATCATCACACCAATTTGAGAAAGATAAAGTAGATAATATCAGTTCTATTTCATAGAATCACATAGCAGACATGCAGCAAACACCTACTAGAATGTGAGCTGCTCTGCTAGAAGCTTTGGGAAATAAAAAGCTGAGTAATGCATAGTCCCCACTCTCTGACAGCTCATAATCAAGAGGCAAGACAAAGCAAAAGCACGTGTAACCACAATATAAAGTGGGCTGTGAAAAGCTTTTGGTTATTTTCCATAGACTAATGGAACAGCATTGAAGGACTGCATGCAGGAGAGTGACATGATTGTAACTGCATTTTACAAAGATCACCTGGCCAGCAGGATGGAGAACAGATTTAAAGGGAAGAACTGAAGCAAAAAGCATTAGGAGCTTATGGCAACAATTGAGGTAAAATACAGACTCAACCTAGCACATGGAATACAGAGGAAATGCATGAAAAGATTTTAATCAGAAGAAATTAATAGGATGGAGTGGCAAAGGATCAACTGATGAGGGATGCTGAGGGAATGTAGAAAGGAACGGCTAGACTTCTGCCTTCGGCTGCTAGGTGGGAAGCAGTGTGTGGACTGTAGGAGAACTTGGCAGTGCTGGAGAAGGCCATTCAGGCCAGGCTGAGACAAAAGAGCCAGGGGAGCCCTAGGGAACCATGCCATCCAAGACAGAGTGTGGGGTGCCTGCAGTAGCTTCACAGCAGACCAGGTAAGGAAGGCAGGCTCTGGGCCATGGATGCCAAGCACAGAGTTGGACTTTAATTCGGTGAGCTGGGGAGAGGCTTGAAAGCAGGAGAAAAACAAGATTGAAGCAGTTCTCCTCTAAAACTAAACTAATCAACAAAAAGACGAAGATTCCAAAAGGTGAAGTGGTATGAAGACACCTAGTTAGTGTCAGAGACAAAATTAAAAGGCAAGTCTTTGGACTCCTGGTCCATTCTGTGCAAGGACAAGAAACCCTGCCTGCTTCTCAGAATTCTGTGTCCTCCTCTCTCCAAGAAGTCCTTCTCCCTGAGGGTGGGATGATTTCAGAGAACAGCATTGAAACATGTATATTACCATATGTGAAATAGATGACCAGTCCAAGTTCGATGCATGAAACAGGGCACTCAAAGCCGGTGCACTGGGACAACCCAGAGGAATGAAATGGGGAGGGAGGTGGGAGGAGGGTTCAGGACAGGGGGAACACATGTACACCCGTGGCTGATTCATGTCGATGTATGGCAAAAACCACCACAATATTGTAAAGTAATTAGCCTCCAATTATAATAAATAAATAAATTAAACATATATATAAGAAATACCAAGTAAGAAAAAAAAGAAATCCTTCTCCCTTAATCAATCCCAGCCATGATATTTAGCTTGGACTAGAACATTTAGCACATTAAGAAAATGAATGGCTACTTCCACTATTTTTTGGTAACGACCAAAGAGCCCAGTCCAGTGTTCTAATCAAAAAAGCTCAAAAATACTGGTGATTATAAATGCAGATAATGGCAATGCTCTTTAAGACTCTTTCAAAGTCTGGTGGGAATAAAAAGGGTAGAAAGACACTTTAAAAATTAGAAAATGGCTTCCAAACACACATTAGTATAGTTGCTGTTGTTCAACTATTAAGTGGTGTCCGACTCTTTGCAACCTCATAGACTGCAGCACACCAGGCTTACCCTGTCCTTCACCATCTCCTGGAGTTTGCTCCAACTTAGGTCCATTGAGTCAGTGATGCCATCCAACCATCTCATCCTCTGCTGCCCCCTTCTCCTTTTACCTTCAATCTTTCCCAGCATCAGGGCCATAGTATGACAGCAATAATAAGAGAGATATTTTACTGAGATTTTATTCTGTGATAGCAGTTATTCAATGCATTATTTTGTGTTGTCTCAAAAGATATCTATTTGATAGACGAAAAAACAGACAGAAAGTTTACATAATTTGCTGGCTGCCATGTAGTAAATTGTGGAGTCAGAATTTAAGCCTCAAGGGAACCCTCCTACACTGTTGGTGGTGATGGCAATTGGTGCAGCTGCTATGGAGAACAGTATGGAGTTTCCTTAAAAAACTAAAAATAGAGTCATATGATCCAGCAATCCCAATCTTGAGCATATATCCATAAAAATGAAAATTTTTATTAGAAGAGATGCACCCCAATGTTCATAGCAGCACCATTTACAATAGTCAAGATGGGGAAGCAACCTAAATGTCCAACAACAGATGAATGAATAAAGAATAAGTGATATATAGATATAGATACCATATATATATACATATATACATTATATATATGTATACATATATAGATTATTCAGTCATAAAAAAGATGAAATAATTTCATCTGCAGCACTATGAATGGACCTAGAAACTACCATGCAAAAGTGAAGTAAGTCAGAGAGAGAAAGGCAAATATTATATAATATCACTTATATGTGAAATCTAAAAATAGTGCAAATGGACTTATTTATAAAACTGAAACAGACTCATAGACATAGAAAATAAATTATGGCTACCAAAAGGGAAGGGGGGAGGGATAAATTAGGAGTATGAATTAATCAATGCACACTATCATACATAAAATAAACAATAAGAATTCACTATATATAACAGGGAACTATAGTCAATATTTTGCAATAAACTATAATGGAAAAGATTTTAAAAAATAATATAAATGTATAGCTATATAATATATATGTGTAACCATATCACTTTGCTATATACCTGAAACTAACACAATATTGTAAATAAACTATACTTCAATAAGAAAAAAAAAATAACTTAAATCCAGTTCTAACTCCAAAACCCAGCTTTTAAATAGTCCACTATTCTGCTCTTCAAAGTAGTTGGCTAGAGAGAGTTCAAAAAAAGCTAGAAAGAGAGCAGCAAGGTTTAAGCTTTGCTTCTTTTTTAATCAGGACAACAAACAATGCTTTTCATGGGGCTGTACAGGCCTTTATAACAGACAGCTGTCTTTTACTCAGAACCACAGTAAGAATCTACCAGCTCAGAAAAAAAGGAAAAAAGGTTCCCAATTGTAGCAAAACTGTTCAGGAAGAACAAGTTCCTAGTACCCAGGAAATAAAGCTTGAGGAGGAGGGCAGAATGAGAGGTGAGTGGACTGCCATTAACTTCATTTGTCTTAAATAAGCACTTTGATGAACAAAAACAATCACGAAACCTCAATACACCAACTTCTACTCAGCAGATGCCTTTCAGGCACACGTGAGCTTGCGTGTACGCATGCACTCACGGTTCCTCCAGAACTTGAGGGGAAGCACTGGAAATCCAACAGCCAAGGTCAGGCTGAAGCAGTGGACGTTCCGGTGGACTTCCCAGAGCTATTATTTTCATGACATAAAATGCTGTGCATTGGTTCTCCCTTTTTATTAAGGCCCTTGGGTATATTTATTTTTTATGGTTGTTATTATTTGCTAAAGTAAATTTGAGAGAAATTCCATGAGAGCAAAAGGTTGAGTTTTCTAAACAAATATTTTGTAATATAACTTTACCTCAACAGCTCTCTTCACCACGTTTATTCATGAGCAGGCAGTGAATTTTAAATCTGCTCCTTCTGTGATCCATCTCTTGAGAAGAATGAAAGTTGAGCTTGATGAGAGAGAAGGCTCACAGGAGAAAATTTCTTACGCTGTGCTAAGCAGTCATCCTGGTTGAGAAGGGATTATGGGAAAGAGGAGCCATAAGAAATAGTATGATCAAAGAAGCCTGTGGGAAAGGAAAAAGGAAGAAGCAGAGTGATAAAAGAAAATAAAAGCAAGATGTTTAGAACCAGCAAAAATTGATTCTTTTACATATACTGATCCTTTTTTTCCAACATTGTTTCACCTAATATTATCAGTTTCATAGTACTGTCTGGATTATATCAGAAGTGTTGGCCCACTGCAGCATCAAATTTGGGAGCCATGTGGTCAATCCCATCAGCAGCAAAGCAATTAATTATATACGACTACTTCAGGGGTGGCTCAGGCAGTAGAGAATCTGCCTGCAATGCAAGAGACCTGGGTTCGATCCCTGGGTTGGGAAGATCCCCTGGAAAAGGGAATAACAACCCACTCTAGTATTCTTGCCTGGAGAATTTCGTGGACAGAGGAGCCTGATGGGCTACAGTCCATGGGATCACAAAGAATGAGACACAACTGAGCAACTAACGCTTTCACTTTCACACTCCCAAATAAACAAATGCTGATTCAGAGAAGGGATGTAGACAGAAGTAAAGGATGACAATAAAAAGGGGTGGGGAGGAATGGGAGGGGGAGGAAATCACTCAGAAGCACAAGATGCGATTCCTTATGAAAGAGGGTGCATGTTTAAATTTAAACATTGTTGCAAAGAACAGATAAAGCAATTGAAGTAGTTTAAGAAAAAAGAAATGAACCGTAAATCTCAAAGATGTTATTACTACAGCTATTCAAAACTAAAATTAGATATGATGCACTCTGAAACTAAATATTAATATATTCAAAAAAGAGAAAATGGGGAATATAAACTAAAGCCACAGATACTCTCAATAATGTACTGACTCAAAATACTGTAAATCTAGGTGAACACTTAAAGGCAATTTGTTCAAGAATGAAAAAAAGAAAGTGAAAGTGTTAGTAGCTTAGTTTTGTCTGACTCTTTGAGATCCATGGACTGTAGCCCACCAGGCTCCTCTGTCCATGGGACTCTCCAGGCAAGAATATTGGAGTGGGTAGCCATTCCCTTCTCAGAGGATCTTCCTGACCTGGGTCTCCTGCATGGCAGGCAGATTATTTACAGTCTCAAACCTAAAAGAAAGGTTATTTATTTACATGACAGAATTATCTGAGAGCTTATGAATACCACTGATCATGTTTTACAAGTGAGACAAATGTCTTTAACAGAAAAATAAAAGATTTTTGCACTTAGTATGTCAAATGAATTGTTAAAAAATTTTTTTAAAGACTTGGTCTAGGATCACGAAAAATATTATAAGAAATTATCTATCATAACTCCTTCTTTCCTGGTTTTTCTATAAATAGTAATTTTACACTGGAAAACTTGGGGAGGATTTACCATTGACTCATGAATCTGGAAATAATCTCAAGAAGTTGTCAAAAAACCTACATTCTTCCAGACAGTAACGATTTCAAACTAGGTAACTTATTCCTATTTAAACTTTTCTAACAAGGCTCAGAAAAGGAGATGCTACAATCAGCCTTGAAAATGCCCATTGGTCAATTCCCAACAACCTCAAAAGACTGTTTTTAACTCTATCATGGAACAATAAAAATAATCAAGTTTTGGAAAAGACATTTTTCCTAAATATGATTGTCTTTGGGGTAGTATGTTGCTTTCCTCTTATGACTAAAAAGTATAAACTAAATTATTTCAGTCTATTTTGCTAAAATAAAAAAAAAATATATTTAGGTTTAGAGGCCAGTCAGTCCAAGGAAGAGCCTGGGAAAGACCCAGACAAGCAACAATCTAGCTCCAAGGAGACCCCATGTCCACTATGGGCAAACTATGACATGACTGGCCCACTGGGTGAATCACAACAGAGTATCTATGTCTGGAAAAGACAATGCAGAAGTAATCAACTTCTGTGCACTATTTGTAGTTGGAATCTTCAGTCTTAGCCTTGGAAAAGGCCCTCCACATCCCCAATTCCTTGTAACAAAAATGAAAAGCTAAGAGAAATTTTCCTCCCTTTTTAATCAATGTTCCTAATTTCAGCTTGGAGCCTGTACAAAAGCAAAATGTTGGTACCTTGTGGAAGTCACAGCCTCAACAACAACAGCGCCCCCTTCTGGATCCTCCTCATTCTCCTTGCCTCTTTTTAAAGTTCTACTCCAGATCGTCACGTCCACAATTAACCAGTAACTACCTTGCATCTCCTGTGGCACCTGTTGCTGAATATAGCAGAAAAGCACTTTTGCTCAGCTTGCCAACCTAGAGAAACCCACAAAAATATCTAAAAATACAGAGGAAAAACTCCACTTCTGCAAAACATGGGCAGTATCACAACCACAAACCACACATCCGAGAGCCAACCTGCCAGGCACTGTGCAATCTGGACTGAGTCAGGTAACTGCCTATGTGCACAGTCTCTCAGACATTAGGTGGGATAAAGGCATCCCCTACAGTAAGTGAAGGTCACAGCCAGTAATCTTTGAACTGAAACCATGTGTTCTTGACATGAGAACAGATGATGAGAGCGGCAGGGAATGGTCCCGGACAGTCATAGAGCAATATCACAAAACTGGAGAAAGGAGAAGGAGCTCAAAGCGAAAGCATGTCACCTTACCTTTTCTATGGAATGATCCAGCCTCTTACCCAAGAGAAACAGGCAGAAGTGAAGCAGAGTGTAGGGAGGAGAGGAAACAGTGATGGGCAGAGAACAGTGAGCCTGTGATCCAAATGACTTTGCTGTTCACTATACTATTCTCTATATAGGGAAAAAACACAGGAAAATTGTGCCCCTGGGCAAAAAGAGAGTGTCAACTTTGGGAAGGGAGAAAGTCTCCAAGACAAGAAACCCTAAGGGGGTCAGTGGGTATCCATGACTTACTCCACCACTGCTACCCATTCAGTGTTATCCCCCAACACCCATTCTCTACATACACGCAAACACACACACATACGTACTAGGACCAGGAGTAAGGTGAGGCAAGTAAGGAGCCCAGAGAGACCCTGAAAGTCTGTTGTTCTTGAATTTTTTCACCCCAGGCACTTTGCTTGTCTCACCTTAACCCCATTTCTGACACACAAATGCATCAGTGTGTCAGTAAACCATTGGCTCCATTCAAATATGAGGAATTTGTAGGGGAAAGAAAGAAAATGAAGATAAGAAACAAACAGCTCTCCTTGGCCTCATAGAAAGGACAAAATCATCAGGAGGGGAGGGAGGGAGTGTCACCCCAAAGAGGGGAAAAAAAACTACAAAGAAGAGCTTGTTAAATTATAGAAGAATATCATATGCAAGAAAGCAGAGCTCAGAAAATAAATGGAAGAGGAAAATAACATTTCAGTGGTAGATGCTACACAAGAAGAAATTAAGAAAATGGAATAAGAACAACTGAAAATATCCTCAGGGACATAATGCATCGTCTTGAGAAAACTAAACAAAATGAGATGGAAAAGAGGAATAATATACTTAAAATGTCTAGAAAAAGTGATAGATAGGGAAGATAGATTTTAAAATGAACATACACATAATTGTTGTAAAGACAGAACAGAAAAATGGAATAGAAGAAAATATACAAAGATATCCTAGAAAAATAAATAAATTTTCTTGAACTAGATCCTTCCAGGTACAAATTATTAGAGTAAAACATGTAGTTGTAAAAACATGATCAGTATGATCAGTGGCAGTATACACCCTGACAAAGTACCTGACTGCCATTAAAAATTAACAAACATTGTTTAAAACTAGGCATAAAAAGCAAATAGCTAATCAGATAGATCCCAAATTTCTCCTCAAAATTTCTCAATTCCAGAAAATATTTATAGTCTTGAGAGTCAGTTTGGGCAAGAACTTGGAAACTCTATAACCCATAAGACCTAAAAGGAAAGAAAAATGAAAAACCGGGAATTCCCTGGCAGTCCAGTGGTTAGGAGTTGCCACATTCACTGCCTTGGGCCCAGGTTTGATCCCTGGTCAGGGAACTAAGACCATACAAGTTGCCCCCCCAAAAAAATTAATTTAATTTAAAGATTTTTTAAATATGGAAAGGTAAGGTCCAGTCAACATAAAAATAAACCAAAATAAATTATTTTGGAAAGAACAGACAGGTGGTAACCATCGAATCAGTGTGTACATAGAACTATGTATAAATGTATATCTCAAAAATCTTAAAAATAGAAAAATTATAATGTGAATAATTTTCAAAACTGCCATCCAGGTGAAAGCTGGAGGGAGGAAGTGTGCTAATTTTCTAATATTCAGAGCAAGGAGTCAATAGATACTATCCAAAATTTAAATCTGTAGTTTTAAAAAAAACGACTACACTCTCTGCATCCTCTTAGCAAGATTCCTTGAGAGCCAATTTGCCTTACAGTGAAAATTTATCCGAACTTCAGCAGTACTTTCATTTCAATTCTGTTTCTTCTTTTTTTGGTTAAATTATTAACAAGATAACATTTAATGCATATCACTTTCAAGTAGCACATGGAGAATAACTCCATTTTTTATAAGTATTTATATCTCTATGTATCTATCTTTCTAATATATATAGAAAGGTGTCTGAAATAACCATAAGTTATTTCTGGTAGAAAATTGAAGATATTTATAATCATAGCAGTTTTATACTTTTCAGCATTGTGTGATATTTTATGGCGAGCAAGTATGATTTTTTTTTTTAAAGATAATGTCAATATTTTTTATGTGACTGGTGACTCTGTTGGTACAGAATCCATTGGCAATGCAGGAGTTCAGTTCACTTCAGTCGCTTAGTCATGTCTGACTCCTTGCGACCCCATGAATCACAGCACACCAGGCCTCCCTGTCCATCACCAACTCCCGGAGTTTACCCAAACCCATGTCCATAGAGTCAGTGATGCCATCCAACCATCTCATCCTCTGTCGTCCCCTTCTCCTCCTGCCCCCAATCCTTCCCAGCATTAGGGTCTTTTCCAATGAGTCAACTCTTCACATGAGGTGGCCAAAGTATTGGAGTTTCAGCTTCAACATCAGTCCTTCCAATGAACACCCAGGACTGATCTCCTTTAGGATGGACTGGTTGGGTCGTCTTGCAGTCCAAGGGACTCTCAAGAGTCTTCTCCAGCACCACAGTTCAAAAGCATCAATTCTTTGGCGCTCAGCTTTCTTCACCGTCCAACTCTCACATCCATACATGACTACTGGAAAAACCGTCGCCTTGACTAGACAGAACTTTGTTGGCAAAGTAATGTCTCTGCTTTTAAATATGCTATCTAGGTTGGTCATAACCTTCCTTCCAAGGAGTAAGCGTCTTTTAATTTCACCCATGGGTGGGGAAGATCCCCTAGAGGGGGAGGGCATGGCAACCCACTCCAGTATTCTTGCCTGGAGAATCCCAATGGATAGAGGAGCCTGGCGGGCTACCATCCATGGGTCACAAAGAGTCGGACATGACTGAGCAACTAAGCACACATAGAGAAAGAAACAGGAGGAGGGCGAGAAAAGAAGGGAGGGAGGTGTGGAAAGCAAGAAAATTTTCACCACATACACTCAAGCCAAGTGCCGTCTTTGAGGAAAACATGAGTATAAGCCACGTTAAACAATTAGTGGGAGGAACACTTCACCTGGGATGGAGTCCCAGGCAGAACAGCGATAGTGATGGGCAGGAAGAGGGTGTAGTAACCAGAGTTCTGCTGTTACCCTCTCCCTATCAAAGAGCCCCGGAGTGCTTGTCCGCTTATCTCTCTTTCCCAACAAATACAACCAATTGTACTTCTTCGTTTTGCTCTGGTAATAGGTGTTGATGGGAAACAACGCACCCTTGTGTTGTTCACCACTCCCCTTGAGATATGCCCTTGGTTAGCCTGTTGGTGGGCATAATGCCTTAATATAAAGTGCAAATTCTAAAGGTGAGGAATTTGTCAAATCAGTGCTAGGCAGTGGCAGGGAATTTGTCAGGAGAATTTCAGTTGAATTAAGCTTCTCAGGCTAGTACTTATCAACTGTTTGTTGATACCATCCTACCAGAAACAAAACTTTAATTCACAGTGGGGATTTTTGATGGTGAGGTTCTGCCAGGAGGACATTTGTGACTTTTCCTCCTTTCAGAAATATTACTCCACACCTGAGCAGTTCAGGACAGGATGAGCTGCAGGAATGGGATAAGCTCATGACTGGAAAGGATCCGGAATAAGGTACGTAGAGATGGAGTGGGGTATCTACTGCACACATTGTGTAGTGATTTCTTTTTAAGATGGAAATTTAACATTCATTTTGAAGGTCACTCTTGGCCTGTTCAGCAGATGACTGTTTGACTCTCCATGCTTAAATGGCTTTCTGCGTCTCTCTGCCTGTGCTGGCTGTGGGAGGATCTTGGCAGGCTGGAAATTGCTCTGGGGTGGGTAGGGACACTCAATGGCTGGTGGGGGGGAGAAGGAGATGTATCAATACTCTGCAGTGAGAGGATTCTGCGATGTGTTCCACAATCCTTCAGAAGCTCCCCAGAAGCACTGAGGGCCAATTCCTCACAGCCCCGGTTCACTCATTACCACACTTTTCACTGGTTTTCCTTCCTTCTTTGTCTCACAACCTCACCATCTCACAGTGCTTTCTGGGACCTCATGCCAAAGAAACTACTGGTACTCAAACCCTTATCTCAGGTTCAGCAGAAATCATCTATGTTAATCATCGCAGGTTTCCATAACAAAATAGCACGGACTGAGTGGCTTAAACAACAGATATTTATTTTCTCACAGTTCTGGAAGCTAGAAGTCCAAGATCATGGTGTTGCGAAGGTTGGTTCTAGTGATGCATCTCCTCCTGGTTTGTAGATGGCCATCTTCTTGCCATGTCCTGACATGGCCTCTTCTCTATGTACTGGCAGAGAGAGAGATCTGATATCACCTCCTCTTCTTACAAGGATACCAGTCCTACTGGATTAATCCCTACCCTTATGATTCATTTAATCTTTATGACCTTCTCAGAGGCTCTATCTCCAAATACAGCCATGTTGGGAGCTGAAGCTTCAACATATGAATTGGTGGAAGAAGAAGACACAATTCAGTCCATTAAGACATCCTGAGATGTCTTAACTTTCCAGCAGGGAGACATCAATTCCAAGATGCTTCTGCAGGGACTTTCCATCACAAGCATTGAGAGCCGCTTAACCTGAGTCAAGGGAAGGATAGGGAAGTTGTCCCCCTGTCTGGCTAGAGGCTTAACCAGGTTTCAACAGGTGTTACCATCAGAAGCTGCAGGTGAAGTTTCAGAATGGCAGAATGTCATGACCTGGAGGTTTCCAGCTCTACTTACCATCTTAGTTGAGATGAGTAGCAACCAAGTAGTGGCAGTAGAAAGTGTAGGATTTCAATATACTCTCACAGAAGGGAGGCGCTGACAATTTCTCAAAAGAAATCTCACAGCCTTGAAAGGCAAGTTATAGAAACCTTACATTTGACTCCAAACTCCAGATACCCAATAAATGAAAGACATAGTTTAAAAAATTACTTACAGTCCTTATATATTTTTTTCCTAAGTGACAGAACCACAGTTTCCTCTTTTGCAAAACAGCAATAATAATACTGAATTGCAAGGTTGTGATGAATAAATGAGATCGAGCATGTAAAGTGTTTAGTCTAGTGTGTGGCACTCCATAAGTATGGCTTCCCTTTCCCCTTCCACAAATATGAGCATCCTTCCTCCATCCCAGGAAACTGGGACAGATACTGGTCTCTGGCTTCACTGCAGGACATCAGTCACACTTATTTTACTATTGTCATTACTAGTTTTTAAAAACCACCTCTTGGTTCTTGTGTTTCCAATCAAATGATGTTAAATGAAAACAAAATCTCTTTTTCATGGATTCCTTAAGCCTTCTGGTTTCTATCAGTGTAAGATTCTAGATGCAAATCTATCTTTAACTGATTTTTTAAAAATCAAGCTTACTTTAAGTGTGTTATCTCTATGGTTGATCCATCAGCTTCCTAGATTAAAACAAGGAATATCACAAGTGCCTACTTCTAGAGCCTGGAGGTTGGGAGTAGACCAGATAATACATCGTTCACCAAAGGAGAGTTCTATTTCATAGGAAAGAAGAGATAAAGTTATTTCCATTGCTTCTTTTCTTACTTACTCAATATGCTTTGCTTCTGTAAGTCAAGTTCCTTTTCAAGTTCTAGTTCTTTGATCTGTAAGCATCCAAAGAACATCTATTTTTTTTCCTCTCCCATTTCCATGTTTCAAATTCCCATCCTACAATGATTCCTCTCTTTTCCTCTCAGTACATCTATGTATTTCTCATACCACTTCTCTCACTCTCCCAAGCCTACACTTGCGTTTCTTCTCTTCCTATTTGCTACAACAAAGCCATCGCAGGAAAGGATGTCTATGATGCCTTGTGACAGAATAGTGAAAGCCTCCATGACAGTCAGGTCCTCAGATGACACACAGGTCCCAACTGATGCTCACACCACGCTCAGGGCTTACTAAGAGGGTCTATAGCTTTTAGGGGCTTCCCTGGTGGCTCAGTGGTAAAGAATCTTCCTGCAGTGAGGGAGAGCTGGGTTCAATCCCTGGGTCAGGAAGATCCCCTGGAGAAGGGAATGGCCACCCACTCCAGAATTCTTGCCCAAAAAATTACATGGACAGAGGAGCCTGGTGGGCTATGGTCCATGGGGTCAGAAAGAGTTGGACACAACTGAACAACTAACACTAACTAACTATAGCGTTTATAAGAGTGTTCTTTGACAACCTCCACAAAGGATTCCCAGATGGCACTAGTGGTAAAGAACCTGCCTGCCAATGCAGGAGACATAAGAGACATGAGTTCGATCCCTGGATAGGGAAAATCCTGTGGAGAAAGAAATGGCAACCTACTCTGGTTTTCTTGCCTGGAGAATCCCACAGACAGAGGAGCCTGGTGGGCTATAGTCCATAGGATCACAAAGAGTCGGACATGACTAAAGCAACTTACCATGCACAAATGCTTTGACCTTCACCTTCTCAACTTCTCTAAAGTTAACAAGAGGAAAGCTCTTGTGATCCCAGTGGAAGAACAGTGCGAGTCTGGTGTCAATAAACAGATTCCTTCATTAGTTGACCAAACAAAATATTCAGCCCCAACTTGCTGGGTGCTTCTCCCTGCTACCCAGTATTACAGTGCAGACTTGCAGACTTCCCTGTTGGCCACCAGGGACCTCAGCCTCACAACTCACAGCACACAGGAGACAGGGGAACCCACAACAAGAAAGGGGTTCACAGCCTTAAGCCATCGGGAAAGCTCAGCGCAGACTTCCATCAGCAACCCCAGTAACATCCTGCCTTTATGTCAACTAGCAACTTGGAACTCTCCCCATTTCTCATGCACGGACCACAGATACCATCTGCCCCACGCTCTCACCCAGGAAAAGAACTCTGTCACTTTCCAGAAGTTTAGTTGCTCGACCTCTGCTGGACTATCTCTAGAAGGCAGGAAACCCAACAAGCCCGGAGGGATGATATGGACAGAGTTTGCTCCCTCTTTCACATCTCATTTTAATCTCTTCTGCAAAATAAAGAGTCCAAGGCCCTTCTCGCATTCCCAGTTTGTGGATACTTCACTCCCTTAGTTGCTCTATTCTTATTACATTTGGGTATCAAAGCTAGTTTCACCAAGGGTGTTTACCATCATCACCAAGGGTGCTTACAATTCTAGTTAATATTATTGATAATGTTATTGACACAGTATTACAGATAATGCATTATTTATCACTTGTCTCTATAATGGGAGGCAAATGCCTGGGCCTTTTCCTCATTACATACTGGAGCACACAGTAACCACCACTTAGCTGCTACTTTCTGATTTTTCTCAAATAGTTGGGGAAGGAGTTTTTAAAAAATCACATCCATTTTCTTTCAAAATCAAAACATAGCTTCTTAAAGTCAAATTATTTCCCACGTATTTTTAAAAATTTAATATGATACCATTCCTGGAAAGAACCATCAATGAGAACTAAAGAGCAGTGAGATTTAATTCAGTGAGGATTGGAGGGAAATCCATGTTAAAATACATGGAAAATCTATGTGACACTAAAGAGGATCACACTGAGTTGAACTAAATATAGAAGCCAAATTTTAAAAAAATTCTGAGTTTGTGTCCATAAACTAAAATGCTGCTAAATATGTCGATATTATAGAAAGCAGCAAACCAAGGCCACTGTCTTACTTCCTATATGAAGTGGGCAAATGTTAAGAAGACACTGGGAGGTCATTATACTTTAGAATCACTGCATAGCAGGCTGAGAATAGTATAGCAGGGAAGGAGAAATGGAAGGCAAGAGGAGAAAGAAGGAAAAGAAGGATTAAATCAGTAACTGAACAAGCCAAGCCTACTTGCCTCTACAAATACAATTTCTGCCAAGAGAATAGAGGATGAGAATAGTGTTTCATCTTCAATAATCCATATATCAACCTCTCATGTAGCTACTATAATGATTTATGCAGTAATTTGTAGAAACCATCCTTATCTATATTATCTAATGTGGATTTGAAAAAAGAACATCACGTATATACCCTGAAATAAGAAAACTTTAAGAGACATAAGCACACATCCAAAGCTACTATTGAAGAGAGAGGAGTAAAAAGAAAGAATTGTTCTTCCCAGACATCAGAATGTTGCAGGTTTAAAACAGGAGGAAAGTTATCTATGGGTTTGTGCTGTTTTGTTTTGTTTAGATGATAGACTCTGCTGAGAGACTTAAAAATGGAAAGGAAAGCTACAGCAGATGCAGCTGAGACAACATGAAGAGCTGTCTTTCCTGAATCCCAAACAGCAGCAGATAAAAAGCAGAGAGTAAACTAAAAGGTCATCTCACACTCGTGGCCTTCTGGGTTTGGGGTTTTCCTTTTTCCTTTGGCCGCTACCTTGCCAGTCATTTCCATGCTGTTTTTCTTGTTTAATGAAGAAAAACAGACAAGACAAAGGGGATTATTTTCCAGAAGCTCTGCTGGTTTAGTGTCATAGGAATTTGAGTTTGTTATCTAGTACATTTGGGATGATTCTTTGGGGTAACAACAAAGTGTACAATGTTTATGAATTTGTTTTCTAGTGTGATATTTCCACCACCTTTTACTCTTCCAGATGGGTTTCAACTGCATCTGTCTGCTTTTCCTGTTGTTTATGAAAGTACACCTAGTGTTCACTATCCACAGCTGCTTTGCGTTAGCCTCATAGAATTATATGAGCAGGGAAATTTTAAAACATAAGAGACACAGAGTTTTCCATAAAGTCTTATTAATCATATTTTGAAAGGGATATTCTGAAACATCTTGCCAAAATTGTCTGAATTCCTGGTCAAGTAAAAGGCAGGTCTTCAAACCATCAGACAAAATGTATTCAGTTTTTATCTAGTATGTCCAGAACTACACCCAGGTACCACATGGGACATGGCATTTTTAAAATACAAGACATTGTCCTTGCTCTCCTACATGGTTTAAAGTTTAACTGAAACAATTTAGAGAGCAATGAAAAGGTAAAGCAGGAGGAAGAGAGGTCTCAGGAGGAACAGAAATGCCAGCAAGACCTTGAACTATTTAGGATTCATGGGGAGGTAGAGAGAGGGGACTCCAGTCCAGGAATAGCAAGATTAAAGATATACAAGAGGGTCGCTTTGAGAATTTTCAGGAACACTGAGTAAGCCTGTGAGGAAGCAAGCAGAGAAAACCAATTAACATGTTCAAAAAGTTTCAATTATTTCATTTCAATTATTTCTAGGAATGGATCATTTTTCTGCTCATTAGAGCATCAAATGCTTTGATTAAATGAGTTTTTATCCCCATTTATCTTAAGTTCTATTTCCTTTAATGCACCATATTTTTTTTTGGTAGTAAACTAAATCCAGGACCAGAAGTAGTGCTTCTTCACAACCAAAGTATGACCTCTTCCCTGGAGAAACCACGTGTTAGCAACCACACGTTCCTCCCACTACCTGCCCACCCTACTCCAGCTTGGTGATAGTTGGGGTGGGGGGAATAACACAGCATGGGTGCCTTAGGACTGGGTTTGAATTTTCTGTTTGGGGGGTTTGGTGGGACTTGGATGTTAGTATTTTATATACAGATAACATTCTATTAATTACTTAATGTCAGTTCCACTGGAAATGGAAATAATGTCAGAAACCCATAGCTGGAAAGAAAGAATAATTACTTTGTTTGGCTTTGGTAACATCCATGAAAGAATTTCCTTCTTTCTCAAAGCAGCATATCTCAGAGGCGCCACCCTAAGTTTCTGTGTTCAATTAATATCCAGTAGATTACTGTGAAACTCTTGGTTCTGCTATTTAATTTTGAAATTCCCCTTCAATTCTCCTCCTTCACTTGAACTGACGTTCAGGTAAAGCTATGAAATAATCCAAAGACAAATGAAAGGAAAGACAAATAGCAGTAAGTACCATTTGCTAGTATCTTTCCTATGTCGGATCTCTGCCAAGTGCTTTACCTGCATTATCTGATTTAATCCTTCCCACCACCCTATGAGATTGGCATTATGATCCCCACTCTATAGATAGGGAAACTGACAGGGTGGATTGTTTCTGAAAGTCACATTCTAGTGAGTGATGGAGCTAGGATTCAAGGCCTAGCCTGCCCTTAACCACCATGCAAATTTTAATATGGAATGTGGAAAAAGTGAAAGGGAAGAATGGCTACAGAAGAGAACTGAAAAATGATACTGGTGTCAAAATGACTGATCATTCTGAAGCAAGAAGGTAATTGAGGAAGTACTAGGATTAAAAAGTTTAAGACTAATAAGAGATGCAGAACTGATGAGCAATATCTGGATAGTTAATGTTTAGTCTCATCTACAAATACTCTGAACTGCTAAAATGCAAATTGAAACCACAATGAGATACCACCTCACACCTGTCAAAATGGCTATTATCAAAAATACCACAAATAACAAGTCTTGTCAAGAATGTAGAGAAAAGGAAAGCCTGTTAGTGGGAATGTAAATTGGTGCAATTACTAAGGAAGACAGTTTCCTTAGTATGGAGTTTCCTCAAAAAATTAAAAATAGAACTACCATACAACTTAGTAATTTCACTCCTGAGTATTCATCTAAAGAAAGAGAAAATAGTAACTTAAAAAGATACAAGCACCCCTATGTTTACTGCAGCATTATTTACAATAGCAAGACATGGAAATAATCCAGGTATCAACTGAGGGATAAATTAATAAGGAAAATGTGGCATATCCATACGGTGGAATATTATTTGGCCAAAAAAGGAATGAAATCTTGCCATTTGCAACAACATGGATGGATATTGACGATATTATGCTGAGATATGCCAAACAGAGAAAGACAAATACTGTATCAACTCACTAATATGTGGAATCTAACAAACCTAAACTCATAGAAAGAGAGAACACATTGGTGCTTGAAGCAATCTAGGGTGGGAGAAGTGGGTGAAGAAAGTCAAAAGGTACAAACTTAAAGTTATAAAATAATTAAGTCATGGGTATATATAATGTGCAGTGTGGTGATTGTAGTTAATAATTGTATATTTTAAAGTTGCTAAGAGAATAGATCTTAAAAGTTCTTATAAAAATAAAAAAAATTGTAACTATGTGAGGTGAGGATGAGACAGAGAATGAGATGGTTAGATAGCATCACCGACTCAGTGGACGTGAATCTGAGCAAACTCCCCGGAGTTGAGGACAGAGGAGCCTGGTGTGCTGCAGTCTATGGAGTCACAAAGAGTCGGACACAACGTAGCGACTGAACAACAACAACATGAGGTGACGTGTTAACTAGACTTATTGTGGAGATCATTCTACATGTGGCAATGTATACAAATACTGAATCTTTATAAAACTAATATAATCTATGAATTACATCTCAATAAGAAAGATAAACTGAGCTCCTGAATTCTCTATTTTAACCATAAATTATCTATGTGGGATCTGCTCCACATGAATATAGTCAAACTGAAGGAAGTGACCTTCTCAGAAACGCCAAAGATGGCCTCTATTTTTACACTTGGGTGGTAACTACCTCTTATGAGGAAGTAAGATCAACAGAAGAACCAAAGACTAGAGGAATGAGTTCTGTCAGCAATATCATGTTTATCTTCAAAGCACACTATCTGGAACATTTTGTCATTTTTTTAGACCACCAATGTTGAGAAGAGATATTCAGAAGGATAATAATTAAAATGTAACAGGATGCTGTTTTGTAAGCTAGACCACCAGTTGGGTTGGACCAGCATGTGGATTTAGGCAACACTTCTGGGAGTACTTATGATCTTCCCTGCTGCTGCTGCTGCTAAGTCGCTTCAGTCGTGTCCGACTCTGTGCGACCCCACAGGTGGCAGCCCACCAGGCTCTGCCATTCCTGGGATTCTCCAGGCAAGAATACTGGAGTGGGCTGCCATTTCCTTCTCTAAGACCCTAAAAAAAGTATCTTTCACTGTCACGATCCTCAGAGACATGCAAAACATGGAAAGGGCTCAAACTATGACAACAGTGATATTCAGGTACATTAAAAATATGACTTCTGGAAATGTCCAGAGGAAATGAGATGCAGGAAAGGACAGCCAAAGGAAAATATTGTAAATAAGGAGAGAATCTGGGAGCAGGTGAGAAGCCAAACAACACTTAAGTATCCAAAGCTAAGTGCTGACTGGCCCAGAGCAAGGTGATGCACTGATACACGCTTTTCAGGAGTTTGAGATAAACGTGTCCACACTGCTGTATATAAAATGGGTAACAGACAAGGACCTGCCGTATGGCACAGGGACTTCTGCTCAATGTCATGCGGCAGCCTGGATCTCCTGGGAGGGGATTTTGGTGGAGAATTGAACACATGTATATGTGCGGCTGGGGCTTCCCAGGTGGCACTAGTGGCAAAGAACCTGCCTGCTAATGCAGGACCGGTAAGAGACGTGGGTTCGATCCCTGGGTTGGGAAGATCCCCTGGAGGAGAGCATGGCAACCCACTCCAATATTCTTGCCTGGAGAATCCCATGAACACAGGAGCCTGGCAGGCTACAGTCCATAGGTTCACACAGAATCAGACACAACTGAAGAGACTTAGCACACACACATGCATATGTATGGCTGAGTCTCTTTGCTGTCCACCTGAAACTACACAACATTGTTAATCAGCTATCCTCCAATATAAAACCAAAAAAAGAAAACTCAGTCTCTTGATTGGGTTTAAGGCCCTAAGCCCTTCCCAAGCAAACGGAATTCACTAAAGAACACCTGGGCATCTTTGTATCTTCTAAACCAAGACTCAGAATTTAAACACAGTCCATAAAGCCTACATATCTGCCCTCATTATTCATGTTGTTCAAGCCTCAGGGAAACTTCACATCTCATCCTGTCTTTGAAAGAAATGACAACTGTATCCAAATGCCATGAAGGTTTGAGGGCTATTACCCTGCCAACTTCAGAGACTGACAATGCTTCAGAGTACAGAGAGGGTGTTAGCAGCTAAAAGTGCTTAAGAAAAGAAAACCATAATAAAGAATGTGTCACAATCACCCCCCAATATTATGAATATAATAACTTCATGCATAATGAGGTATCATTTCCCATTACTACTGAGCATTCAGTCTTCTTTCTTTTTATGTTTCAAATTGGGGGTCCTGAGGCACTAACAAATCAGCACACTGCTTATAGCAGTTGCATGTGCAAAATGAGTAACATTCTTCAATATTAAATAGTTCACATGACTCTTTTAAGTTATACATATATAAGTTCACATTTTAAAACAATGCATAAAGATCTAAACAAAACATGCATGAAGCAAAATACCTTTACAGTGGCAACTAGATGGACTTTGAACACTAGAAGTAGTAATAGTTTTATTTTTATAGATATATTTAAATTATTTTATCTATATCCAGAAAATTAAATATCCAGCTTTATTTTCAAAATTGATTAAAATTTATGATATTTATTAGTTCCTATTTGAATTTTACCTCTTAATTTCAATAGAGCTTTTTTAACATTTCAGAAGAAAAAAAGGAACCTTGTGGAAAATACAAAAGTATTTTATTTTTCAATCTTTTCATCTATTTTAATTTATGTTTTTAAAAAGTGTGTTCAAATTTAGTACACTATACTTTAGATCATCAAAGTTGAAAGCAAGACAAAATTATGATAGAAAATGAGAAATGAGTTAAAAAATGTAAAAAGGCTGAAATTTTAAAAATGGAAATTTCGTTGAAATAAAGGGACATTTGTTGTTAGGAAACAAGATGTATTTTATATAACACATTAGGTTTGCTTGATTTATACTCAAGTATTACATGTGCATCTCCATTTTTTTACTCTTACTCTGGGCCTCAAAAACATTGAGGGCAGGACTGCCTACCCACCTTAAAAAGAGAGAAATATGTTAAAAAACAACTTTCTTTAAATGTGCAAAACTGTCTCAGTAAGACCCTAAGCCACTCTGCTGTATGAATTGCCATTTTGCCACTGGAGAGCTCATAATATAACTGAAACTCAGGTTAGCTCTTAAAGTCTGTTATGAGGCAGTCATTACCTCCCACCCACATGCTCAAGAAGGAGAGAACTGGACTCTAGAAGGAGAGGCTGTTTTCCCATTGACCAAAGGGTGAAATGAACAGCTTGGGTCAGGAGGCAGGATTCCAGACCATAGCAACTCAGGATAAACACTCCAGGTCACTAGAGGTCAAGGGCAAGTTGCACATGCCAAGCAGAGGGGCAGCAGCCAATCTACAGGACCAGGAAGGCCAAGCCAGGCAGCTTCGGCCCTCTCCTCCTCTAATTCTGGAGGATTCCCTGAATAACCCAGTAGCCACAACAAATCAGGGCCTGCCTCTCAGAAGAAGTGGTCACTGATGCACGCAGTGAGAGGACTACTGCTGTGAGAGTCACCTCAGCCGGGGACTTCCACACACTGGTGGAATTAAGAAATGTTCAACTTCTGTTGATACAAGGGAAAATATTTGTATGAACATTATTAAGTAACAATATCCCAAGCTCAGTCCTTAAGTAATGTAAAACTTAGAAAAAGGATGTTACTAAGTAAGACTAATCTGCTTAAAAATTTCCCCGGAATACAATAAAATACTATTTTGAGATATATATTTAAAACTCTAGAATTTTCAACTTTTTTTGTCTCAGGCTTAAACTACATAATATAATACATGAGGTACTTTAAGAAACCAAAAATTCTCAAGAGGTAACTTGGCAAACTTTAGGTTGGCTAGTTTTTTGACGGCATAATTGATATGTTACACTCTTCTAGGCCATAAATGTCATAGATACCACTTAACCATAAGAAATAAACATACTTGAAAGAGAGGCTCTCTGTTCTAAATCAAACATAGCAAATAAAATGCGTTGGGAAAGGATTCTTTCTCAAAGAGCTCTGAACACTATTATAATCAGCTTTTTCTGGGAAGATGATTCCGTTCTTTTGCAATAGTCAACATTTCCTTGGAAAACAAACGGAAGTTACTCTTACGCTTGGGATATTTGCATCCAAAGGACAATTTTACTGGGGAATTTATCACTCCAGTCACTGGTGAAAATGTGAGAACGCTCCAGAAGAACATGTTCTCTAAGTCTCCCATCAGGAGGAACCTCTAACACTCTCAGCCACATTGAAGCCTTTCTGGTGACTGAAATACTATGCAGGAGTCAGTCTGCTCAGAGAGGGCTACTCTAGGCAGACGAGAGGAACTGAGGCATAATGTAATGGAACTGTCTATATAGTTAATATTTCTCTCTGCTACTAAGGGAGATTTTCTTCAGACCATTTAAATAGGCATAATATTCACCACATATGTTAACTGCTTAGAAACATTTTTTTGAAAATCTTTTCCAACTGACCTCTTTCAAGCAAATTATGCTGCTCTCTCTGTAGTTGGAAAAGCAGCCCACACCCAAATATCATCTTCCCACTTGGAATACATAGGCTGAGGAATTTTCCCATTCAGCTCCTCATTTTGTTGGCTGTCTTGTGTTAGCTGTGTTTCACTCTAAGCTATTAGGGCAAGAACTTAATGATCCAGCAATCCCAGTCCTGGATGTAAACCTGGAAAAGATGAAAATTGCGATTCGAAAAGGTGTATGTCCCTCATTGTTCATCGCAGCACTATTTACAGTAGCCAAGACATGGAAACGATCCAAGTGACCATCAACAGACAATTGGCTTAAGAAGCGGTATATATACAGTGGGATAGTATTCAGCCATAAAAAGAGTGAAATATTGCTACTTTCAGCAACGTAGATAGATCTAGAAAACATTATACTTAGTGAAGTAAGTCAAATAGAAAAAGACAAATACTATATGATATCACTTATATGTGGAATCAAGAAAATAATACAAATGAATCTATATATGAAACAGACCCACAGACAGAGAAAATAAGCTTATGGTTACCAAAGGGGAAAGGGATCAAGGAAGGGTTAAATCAGGACTATGGAATTAACAGATACAAACTGGTACACATTAAATAGATAAGCAAGAAGGATTTACTATATAACACAGGGAAATACACTCAATGTCTTACATTAACCTATAATGGAAAATAATCTGAAAAATATAAATATATAACTGAATCAAATTATTATACACCTGAAGCTAACACAATATCGTAAATCAACTATACTTCAATTAAAAATTTAGATAAAATAAACTCACTAAAAGCCAGTATTTAATAAGCATTCACTATATATCTGACACTGGGTTGTAAGTTATCCATGAATTATCTCACTTAGTCTTTTTCATAACACTGTGAGTTTAGAACTATTGTTATTATGCTCATTTTTCAGATGAAGGTGCTGAGGTTTAGAGAGATTAAATAAACTACTCCAGAAATTTGATACCAGAATCCAAACTCTGAAGTACTTAATTGCACCTATTCTAAGAGGCATATTTTTTTTCACATTCAAACATCTCTGAAATCTCTGGGGTTACCTGACAACATTAAAAAAAATACAGTTAAAAAAAAATTTTAAACATGCAATTAAAACTGGCAGCAGTTTTCTTCCTTAATGGTACATAAAATAACACTGTGTTTATAACCTATGACGTCTTCATTTCTCTGACCAGTCTTAGTCACTTGTAATTTCTGTCTTAGTCATATTTAATTCCCCCATAGGACCTGACCCCGTCCAGTACAGGGTAGACATTCAATAATTCCTTTCTTATCTTCCTCCTCGTTACTCTTTTTCTCTCCATTTTATTGAAATACAATTGGTATATAAATTGCATTAGTTTAAAGCATACACCATAATGATTTGATGTATGTTTATACTGCAAAGTGATTACCACAATAAGTTTAGTTAACATCCATCACCTCACAATAGGACTCCTGAATGTACCTGCCCTTTCAGGGTGATTCCAGGTCTCTCTTTCCATTGACCAAGTTGTCCTGTGATTTCAGTGTAAAAGTTGGGACATCCCTAGTAGCTTAGTATACTAGCTTGCTAACTGGCACAAGAAGGACTAGTGTGTAGTCATATTTATAATTCTGACCCCAGAAAATTTCACATACCTCATACAGCTCAGAAAAAAATGACAAAATAACTGGATGACATGTTGTCTGTAGATGAAATGAGCTCATCACATCTGCATCTGCTCTTCTCATGAAGCAACAGAGACCACGTGTTGTATAATCCTTTCCATCACCAGTTACTCAGCATCCACAGGTTATCTTCCACATGGGCAAATATCCCACACCTATCAATGTTTGCAGCTCCCTAACACGATCCTTTCAAATAGACTTGAGCAGCATCTTTTCTGGCCCTACAAAAACTTCACAGGTGCCCCACCACTCCTGCCTTTGAATGTCCCTGATGATAGCTTTCATATAATTCATGTAAATATAATTCATTTGCTCTTATAAAGAAAGCTAGACTAAAAATCCAGGGCTTTCCTTGCGGCTCAGCTGGTAAAGAATCCGCCTGCAATGCAGGGCACCTGAGTTTGATTCCTGGGTTGGCAAGATCCCCTGGAGAAGGGAAAGGCTACCCACTCCAGTATTCTGGCCTGGAGAATTCCATGGACTGTATAGTCCACGGGGTTGAAAAGAGTTGTACAGGACTGAGGGACTTTCACTTTCAGACTAAAAATCCAAGCCTAAATATAATGAGAATAACCTGGAGTACCCCTCATTTGCATAGCATAAAAATATCTGAAGGACAAAGAATCATACTAACTAATTTTTAAAATAAAAGTGGTTATCTAGAGTAAGGTAGTAATTGCATGCAGCTGGGTTGAAGCCAAGACCGAAATTTCCAATAGTGCCAGAGGTAAATCTGCCATGTATGTATGGGCAGCTCTCTTTCCAGCTCTGGGATTATGAGGCTTTAAAAGCAGGTGACACACACATACCCCAGCACCTCCAAACTATCTGCCTAAGTTTACGTTTATGGAGGTTGCTATAAGGTGAAACTTCTGCCCAAACCTAAAGACAAGCAAGCATGTCAACTAAATGGAAACCTGTAAAAAGGTGAAGAGGGAACAGCCCCTGAGGGGAAAATGAACAGCATTCAACCTCATTTATAGAAACTGCACACACCTATTCAGACTCTGCAGGCCTGGGGAGCATGCTTTAGTGCATATGGTGGGTAGAATGTCAGGGAGTGAAGCCAGCCTTCATTTGACCTCTGCGCCTGTCACCCTTCTGACATTATTTGAGGCTCTCTCCTTCCTCCAAGTTCTTGAGATACATAGTCCTCACCTTTATACTCATTGGCCCTTCTTTGCACTAATTTAATTGGTTAACTTAATATAGCTCATCTTTTCCATCTTCACCAGCACCCCATCCCTTCATGTCCTCACAAAGTACACTATACCTTCAGAGCTTGCAATGTTCCATTTCTCCTGCCATGTCTTCCCTACCAAACAGACTCTCTTCCTTTGTCAAGAGAGCCACTAATCCTTTAGATCCAGGAAACAGATGTTGAGACATTGCCATATTCTCAGAGTAGGCTAACTAAACCCCAGTCTGTAAAATAAACAACCCATTAGTCACTCAAAAGACTTAGAAGCCAAAGACACATGAGCCCTACTACATCTGCCAGCACTTAAGTCTGAATCACACAGAAGCCTGAGTGAATTAGGAACTTGAGATCAGCTTGGAAGAGCAGCCACACTTGGAATCTCCATGGTTTCCCATAGCTCCAGGTAAAGATTCCTCCAGCAGTCTAAAGAACACATGCTGAAGTCTCAGTCTGGGATCCAATGGGCTTCTGAATTGGTCAGGGCTCTCTAAAGAAACAGAACCAATAGGATATATGAAGTGAAAGTGTTAGTCTCCCAGTCGTCTCCGACTCTGTGACCCCATGGACTGTAGCCCACCAGGCTCCTCTGTCCATGGAACTCTCCAGGCGAGAATACTGGAGTGGGTTGCCATTCCCTTCTCCAGGTGATCTTTCTGACCCAGTGATCGAACCCGGGTCTCCTGCATTGCAGGCAGATTCTTTACCATCTGAGCCACCAGGGAAGCCACTGATATGATGTGTGTGTGCGTGCATGCGTGTGTGTGTGTGTGTGTGTGTGTATACACATAGATTTAAGTGATTGACTAAAGTAATGGTAGGGACTGGCAAGTCCAAATTGTGCAGAGCAGACTAGTAGGCTGCAAAGTCCAGCAGAGTCAATGTTGCAGCCTTGAGTCCAAAGGTAGACTGGAAGCTGAATTTCTTCTTCTTGCAGGGACTTCAGTATTTTCTATGAAGGCCTTCAACTGATTGGATAAGGCTTCCCCACATTATGGAGGGTAATCTGCTTTATTCAAAGTCCACTGATTAAAGTGTTAATCACATTTGAAAAATACCTTCACAGCAACACAGCAACATCTAGACTTGCATTTGGCCAGACAACCATGGCCTACCACCATGGGTTCCAAGAAACCTAGTCTCTCCCCAGGATCCTCTAAGCATGATCCCCTCTTCTCCAGGCCACGTAGCCTGGGAGCTGATCCATTCTCCATCTATATAAAGTCACCCCTCTTACATAGTCATATCCCAAACTTGAAAGATCCCAGAGGCCCAGAGATTTCTCAGCCAACCCAGATTTCAGGGGCAGGTCTCTCCCCTCCAGAGCTCAACATCATCTCCAAACATGAAGAATGGGGTTCTCCTTCTCTCCACACCCACATAGATCAAAATGGAGCCTCCTCACCCCACCAAAAGAATTGAACTGGATGGTTGATAGATTCCCCAAATCCACCTGTCACATACTTCTAGACTGTGTCTCTTAAGCATCCAAACAAAACACTCTTAAGTATTTATTCTTAAATCACTCAGAGATCTCTAGATTGGTATCATTTTACTTAAAAAAAAAATGGGCATTTTTTTGCATATTAAAATTTATATATGTTAGGAAATGTGTTCATTTAATCTGTAAGCTTACTCATAGTTTCAGAAATAGACTCATTCCTTACTGTTTTTGGCAACAGAAATTATAGCTCTGAGAAAACACAAATAAAAGAAGATACACCCTAGATCCAGAGACCATGTGAATTGAGTTCTTGAAGCCACAGAGTAAGTCAGGAGGCAGAGGTCACTGAAAACAAAGCATGGCGCCAGTGTGTAGAGTGCTCACTCCCTACAGCTGGCATCACTTTTATATACAGAGGCTTGGTAAAGAATGCTGGAAGCCAAGGGAGAGGAATGTCATTCAGCAGAGGGAAAAACAAAATATGAGCAATAGCATTTCCACCAGAGAGTAGGTTTTCCAAATACTTCTTCATTCTCTAGCCAGACAATTGCAAGCAACTGTAGCATCCTAAAATGAGTTACCGCATATCCTAGTAGCACTGTGGAAATGAAATTAGTTCCTCTATTCTTAGTACAATCAATCATTCAAATGGAGATGGGTGGCTGCAGCCAGCCCCCATAGAGCCTTGGGTTCAAGGAGGAAGTGGCCACCGTTTCTGCTTCATGCTGGTCTGTTTCTTCCCCTAAGAAGGAAGTTGAGTGCTGTGAACAGCCGATCTTATCTGCCTTGTTATCATCATTAGTATTTGACGTTTGCCCGGCATAGAGAGTACATAAGGGTCTGGCAGAGACTGAAACTGCATGGTGGGCCTTCAGCCTGATTTCAACCCCAAAATGTCCAAAAGGTAAACCACCAAAAATTCATAACCAGAGGGAGGGGACTTGCCTCGTCAGACCGAGAACTGGCCAGATTACAAAACAGGAAAAAGAAGTGGCCAGGGAAGAACTTGAAAGAGGAAAGCAGATTTTTGGAAATGTGTCATTTCTTTCCTTCACTCATTGACCTCTTTTGTAGGAGTTTTGCAATGAAGGGATAGCTATTTACAGAAGTGGTTCACAGCCCACCAGAGGAAAGATAAGAAAATTATTACAGATTTCTTTTTGAATAGGGGAGGTTTTGATTTTGGATGAATATAAAAAAGTTCTTCTTCTTACAACTTGTAGTTAGTCACAGGAAAACTAAACATTTACAATAGCCCTGGTGCCACAAGTCAAATTTGACATACAAAGAAAATGTCCTTATAACAAATAGGAAATGCTCATTTCTGTTTTACAGTAGGTCTTTTGGGCATGAGTCAAATTTTTGGCATACTAGTCATGTGACTTTAAATAACTCACAACTTTTGTGTCTCAGTCTCAGCATTTGTAAAATAGAGATAACAATGAAAGTAGTCTGAAAGTGTTATTGTGAAGATCCAGTGAAATAACACATATAAAACCCTGGCACGGTACTTGGCATATAGTAGGTACTCAATAGATATTAACTACAATGTAAGAGCTCTTCACAAACCTCTAGTGTGACACAAATGCCAGTTCCCTTATATGACATGAATGGTTATAGAATCAGCTTTTCTTGTTGCTGTTCAGTTGCCAAGTCATGTCTGACTCTGTGACCCCATGGACTGCAGCATGCCAGGCTTCCCTATCCCTCACCATCTCCCAGAGTTTTCCCAAGTTCATATCCATTGAATCAGTGATGCCATCAACCATCTCATCCTCTGTCACCCTCTTCTTCTGCCTTCAGTCATTCCTGAAGCTTTTAATTGCTTCCAAATAACATGTTTGCTCTCTGTAAACAGACCCATATGGTAAGAAGTGTCCCATCATGGTGAGTTTCCTGTCTGACTAGAGGCCAAAGTAACAGAGAGGTGGCCTCCTGAACTGGGGAGGAAGGTGAGGGAAGAGATACTGATTCCAAACTCCACTTCTGCCATGTTAGTTGAGCTGAGAGCTTGGTCCCCTGCAAAGTCCTTCTGTTGCTAGTGCAGCAACATTTTTCATCTTCTATGCATGTGCATGCTAATTTTACTTCAATTGTGTCTGATTCTGTGTGACCCTATGGGCTGTAGCCCGCCAGGCTCCTCTGTCCATGGGATTCTCCAGGCAAGAATACAGGAGTGGGTTGCCACGCCCTCCTCCAGGGGATCTTCCTGTCAGTGGAGTTTGTAATTTCCTCAGTTCTGTTTCACCACAGCAAAAGTTTGAAGTGATGGACAGACCAGTGTTACAGCTCAGTTTCATTTGACAAGCAAAGGAAAATACATCCTTGAGGTGTGAGGGCAGGCCGACCCAAAAGAAATGAAGAGAAGAGAAGCCTGCAGCTCAATTTTGGCTCCTCTTTTTGTATGTTTTTTTTTCCTCTTCCTGAGCCTGCCCTATGTAAATTGGGCTAGCCAGCAGGGCTGTTTGCTTCACCTGAGGTTCTCACTCTGGTCCTTGGACATTCCTTTCCTATTTTTGTGGGCTTTTTTCTTTCTTTGTCTTTTAGTCACCAATATTTTTGACTCCTTTTTCCTATTCTAGCTACCTAACATTCCCAAACCCACACCCCTTACATGTCCTGTATTGGCAGGCAGGTTCTTTACCACTATCATCACCTGGGAAGCCCTCTTCTATGCATATTAACCCCTAAAATTAAGTCCACTGACAGAAAGGGTAACTCCTGGCAGCATTCGATTGGGGAGCTGCCATGAATCTGCAAGAATAATGTATTCCCCAGCCCTCACCCTTTTTCTCTTTCCCCTCCTCTACACACACCCTCCAGAGGAGCTCTGGAGCTCTGCCCAGAGCTGCCTTTTCTGTCCATGGGAGGCAACCTACTGTGATGCCGAAATGTAAGCCATGGTCAGACTACATGGATGATTCAAGTACCATGTGACTTTGAGAAAGCCCTTCAATTTTCTGTCCATATACTTTCTTCCTTCAATTTTCTTGCCTCTTAAATGCAAATAATAAAATGCTTACATCAAACATTTGTTGTGAGTATTCAGTGTGATAATACATGTAAAAAATAGGTGGTCAATAAACATTATCTATTAGAATAACCATCTTCATCACCATCTTCTTCATCATCAGCCCCATCATTACCCTATCATTATTACATACTCCTCTCAGAATATTCCTCACTCCTCTCAGAACATCCACCCTCAAGTTTGACGGTCCATCATCCTCTCTGTGAAAGGATTAAATCATCTATAGCAGCCAGTACACTAAGTAACAGGAGAATAAGAGGACAAATAAGAAGGGGCCACAAATACACTACCATGGCCTAAATTAGGAGAGTTCACCAGCATGAGAGAGGCCAAGTACTGTGTGCAACATTGAGTGGGGAATGAAATAGGATATCTTTGAGGTCACTAAAGGTTTCATGTCCAATACAAGGGAGCATTCTTCAGGAATGACTCATCTGTGCTTCAGACCCACTGCCTGGTTTCACAGATGAGGAAAGCAGGGTCCAGGACGAAACAACTTGCCCAGAAAATTCACATCAGAGACCAGAACCCAAGCCTCCTGATGTCCAGCCCAGCTCTCTTCATGGCTCCCCGGCTGACTGACAAATTGAAATTGTACCAACTCTCATCCAGGTTGAGGGGAAGGGGAAGGCAGGCTCAGCACTGAGGCCTCGCTCATTGTGGACAACCCCAATTGCATCTACCAGTAAGTTGACTTTCTTCCCATCCTGTCCTTATTTCCTTGTTGGTCAGTTCCTCTTCCTCTCCCAGGTCACAGCCAGGCTTACAAGAAGATTCAACAGTCACGGGTCTTAAGCAATAAAATGCAGGTTCTCAGGGTCAAAGCCCTTCTCAGGCCCCTCTCTTCCCTCTCTTACTCACCACACTTCCTCTGGATTCTCGTCCTTTCCATCTAGGCCCTTTGACGACTAATCCTAGAGTCTCTCCCTTGAAGCCCTTATTTCCCTGTTTGTCTGTCATCTTTGCTCTCACCCTCTGCAGGAAATGCCTGTCTTCCACCTTCTATCCAGTCACCTGGCTAGCCCTCCCTTCTGTAAATCTCAGTTCTGAGCTCCCTAGCTCAGCATCTTTCTGAATCACTCCCACTCACTGCCAGATGAGCCCCAAGAGTCTCCCTTTCTGGTTCCTGAATGTGTTTTTCCATCTCTGCATTCTTGCCCTTACCATACTTTTTACAGTTTTGCTTCCCTAGAACCTAGAGTCCTTCAAGAGCACTGACCATCTGCTCTCACATCCCTGGGACATAGCATAGTGCCTGATCCAATACTGGATTCTCAACAAGCATTTGTTTGAATGAATGTAGCACAAGTGAAGCTCTCCCAGCTATGCCATTAAGTCCAACTGCCCCTGTTTGCATGTCAGTGACTTAAAACCCTTCCATGAATTCCTTAACACATTATTGACGAGGGGATTTTTGCAGAAACTAACCTGGGTGGCCAGTTCGATTTGTTATGTAAGTGAATATTGAAATGTTTCTGGTCAATGACATTCAGGTAACAAAAGATGTACTATGATAATAAATTTCTGGTCAATATGCTGTTAATTGTTGAAACAAGCAGCAGTGTTATGTTCTCTTCTCCTGACTCATTTCCAAACGTCCTCTCATGAGACATCCCCTCACTTCTTTCTCTTTTTTTCCCCAAAATCTACTATTTCAAAATCATCCTCTCAAATCAAGTGGTCAAAACAGACTTGTGATTATGGGGGTTGCACAGATTGTGGAATCGTTGAATAAATAGGAAGTATAATTTTGCAATGACAAATACACAAAACTAGTGGTAGGGAGGTCTCACTGCATCAAGGCACATGCTGTAGCTGAACACAGGTGCCCTGGAGAACCACACCTCCACACTTGGTCACTCACTCACTTTGTGCTGCCCGAGAAACTCGCAAGTTGCCTCTGATGCATTCCTCCTTCTGATTTCTACTTCCTCTTTTCTCCTCAAACCTCCAGCCCACCTCCTCATTCTCACCCTCAGCAGCTGTGACCTTACTTACCCTTTCACTGGAAAGAGAAGCCACCCAAAGGGAGCTCCTGCAAGTTTGCACCTCTTCATATGTGCCCACCCTGTGGATACACTAAGGACCCTGGACCCTCCTCCTCTCCTGGAAAATGTTAAGGCTCCCACCCATGCACTAGATCCCAACCCTTCTTACCTCTTCTAGGACATTCCGCCAGCTGTTCTCCCAATCTTGTGCAATATCCATTTTTTCTCCTTATACTGAATACAGCCATCAGAAAACAATGTGTTCTCTTGTACTCATCTTAGGAAAAAAAAAACCTCTCTCCCCAGTTACTTCCACGTTTTCTCCTTCCCTTTATAGCAAGGTTCCCCAGGATCTGTCATGAAAAGTGTTCTCGACTTAACATTCTCTGCTGTGACTTGAACTGACTCCAGTCATATTTTTGCCCTCCAAACTCCATCAAGGTCCTGAGTGCCCTTCACATTGCTGCAGCTATGGTCCAAACTGTTGTCTTCAGCTCGCTGATATTTCAGCAGCAATTGAGACAGGGAATAACTGTACTTTTCTGTCACTTTCCTCTATGACTTTAACGACCCCTCACTCTCCTGATTTTCTTCCTACCTGTCTGGATACTCCATTCTGACCTCTTTTTCTGGCTCCTCTTCCTCTCTCAAATCCCCAATTGTTGGAGTACCCCAAGCTTAGTCCCAAATTCTCTATCTGTACTCACTCCCTTGGCAATCTTATCTAGATTTATAGCTTGAAATACCATCTTCATGCTGACCACTTCCAAAGATGTCTAATTGGCATCTTCAACTTATCATGTCTAAACTCTTGATTTATACCCCTAACTTAGCTCCTTTGATGCTAACTACATCTCAGTTCTTTCAATTGCTCCAGCTGAAACTCTTGGAGTCATCTTTAGCTCCTTTTTCTCTTTACTCTACATCAGCTTTGTCAGCAAATCCCATTAGCACCACTCATTTTCTGCCCCCATCAGCATCTTCTATTATTATTAAAAACTCAAAGCCTCACACAACTACAGAAATTCAAAAGGAACCACAGATGCTGTCAAGAATGCCAAGGAACACAGACAACCCTGAGAAAGTGTCACAACTCTGCTATACCCTCAGAGCCTCCTCATTCCCCCCACCTACACTGACACTTCTGCCCTACCCTCACATTAGCTAATAATATTGCTTAACTTTTCTTGTTTTGAAATATTTACAGATTCACAGGAAGTTGCAAAGTACAGAGATCCCACATAATTTTTACCCACTTTTCAACAATGTTACATCTTACATAACTACAGCACATTATCAAAACCAGGGACTTGACATCTGTGTGTATGTATTGCTCCATGACATTTAATCAGGTGGTGGTCCCTGTGATCACCACCACAATCAAGAGACAGAACAATTCCATCATGAAAAAGAAAAAATTTCTCATGCTACCCCTTTACTATAAAAATTTCTCATAATCCCCTCATCCTTAACCCCTACAAAATTGCTAATCTGTTTTCCATCTCTTTGATTTTGTCATTTCTTTAGTGTCATATAAATGGAGCCATAGAGTATGTGATCCTCTGAGATTGGTTTTTTCACTCATCATAATACCCTTGAGGTCCTTATTGTATGTATCAATAATTTGTTCCTTTTTCATTGCTAAGTAGTATTTTGTGGTACAGATAGTCCGCAGTTGTTGAACCACTCATTTATTGAAGGCCATTTTGGTTGTTTCCAGTTTTTTTACCATTACAAATTAAGTTGCAATGAATAACCCTGTACAGGTTTTTTGTGTGAACATATTTATTTCTCTGAGATATTGACCAGGAGTGCAACTGCTGGGTTGTGTGGTAAATGCATGTTTAGAGTTTTATGTCTGTTTGTTATTTTTGCTTTGTTTTAGAAACTGCCAAACTATTTTCCAGAGTGGCGGTACTGTTTTACATTCCAAAATGTTTCCAGAATCCAACCACTTGTCCTGCTCTCCTCTCTGCCCAGGATTACTTCAATAGCACCATGACCACAGCTGCTCCTTGATGTTCTCTCCCCTGCCCCTTCAGTCTGCTTCAATCCAGCAACCAGAGTGATCCTGGAGAAATGAAACTCAGATTGGGTGACTCCTCTGCCTGAGACCATTCAATAGCTTCTCATGTCACCCTGAGAAAAGCCAAACCCTTTATCATGACCTTGATAATGTGTCAGTCCTCTGACTCTCTTTCCAGTTACTCTCCCCATCACTCGCTCATTATCACTCACTCACTCACCATCCTTCCCAGCTAGGACCACGGCCCCCTTGTCCTGCCCTCCACTTTTGTTGACTTCGCATTTGCTGTGCCCTATGCCTGGAAGAGCCTTCCTACACACCGCATTCCCCAAATCCTTGAGTCTTTATTCAAACATCCCTCTCAGGGAGACTTCCCCACCTCCCCACCCCCACCCCCGCCCCCGCCCCCACCCACCTCCCTACCAACCTCCCCTGCTGTGTTCTTCCCCTCAATACATTTATCACCTCCTGACATGCCACATGCTAATCTCACCTTCTTACCTCTCATCCTTCACTAATGCAAGCATCCTGAAGGCAGAGATATGTGTCTCTTTTGTTCTTGTGTTTACTGCTGGTCTAGAATAATATCTAGAATAATGGCACATGAGAGATGAACAATGAACATGTTTTAGGGGACTGGATGAATAAGTGAGTCAACAGTCACCAACTGCAGAAATATGATTGCAAGCATTTCATATTTGTTCACAACATCCCTGGGTGGAATGGCACTCAGAGCACATTGAAATGGAGGCCAGAATAAAGCACCAAGACAGTTTAAAAATGTTCCTGGGAATTAATGACAAATATATGCTTATAAATGGAATCATCAGTAGTATACCTGGCCACTCAGCTAGAGTCCTGTGCATTTCTGTGTCACTAGAATGCAACTCTGGAACTGACCCAGTTCTGAAGTGTCACATTGGTACACACAGCTCAGGAAGCTGAACAGGAAACCACAAGTTTATTCCCTGATAACCTGGACAACAAAGCCATGTAAATTTCGTACCCACCATTTGGTTGTCCATCCATCCAAACACAAAGATGGACTCCTTCACTCCTACAATGACTGTTTCTCAAAGCCCATTACACTTTGAACCAAACTTATATTCAGTAAGTGATAGCATTTAACCAAAAAACAACAGGCAAAGACTTCACAGAGGGTAGAAGAAAGTTCAAAGTCAACGAAAAAAGCTTGTTTACAGATTGGCAAGGCATGGCATGGACCTACTAGAAGAAAATTCTAAGGAGGCTAATTTATACTTGCATGTGTGCATGCATGCTAAGTTGCTTCAGTTGTGTTTGACTCTTTGCAAAGCTATGGACTATAGGCCATCAGATTCTTCTGTCCATGGGACTCTCCAGACAAGAATACTGGAGTGGGTTGCTATGCCCTCCTCTAGGGGATCTTCCCAACCCAGGGATCGAACCCATGTCTCTTACATCTCCTGCCGGCAGGTAGGTTCTTTGGCAGGCAGGTTCTTTACCATTAGCACCACCTGGGAAGCACCAATTTATACTTACTGATATCAATTGCTATTTTTTTTTTTTTTGAGTGCTTGCTCTAAATATAGTCAATAATAATATACCACAGACTACATACCGAGGACTATTCTAAACACCTCATTAACTCAACCAACACACCCCAAGAAAACACAAGGATGTAAATAGTATAATGGGCCCCCAATTACACAAAATTTTACTAATGGATCCAAAGGCACACAGCCAATGAGCTAGGCCCCCTGAACTTGAACCTGGGCAGCCTGGCTCTGGAATCTGCATTCTTCACCTTTCCTCTCCATTTTGTGCTAAAGTCTCTGTTAAAATGTTATCCTCATTATCTCATTCGATGTTTAAAATCAATTCAAGAGGTAACAGAAGAGGAACTGAAGCTTAAAGAGGTGAAGTAAGTAGGCTGGGAAGTAGTAGCAAGAGTTTCAAACTCAAATCAGCCTGACTCTTGAAGTCCATCCACCTGGCCTCTTCTGGCCCCTCCTACCTTTTCCTACCTGGCACCCCCATTGGTGGATGGGTTGCTGTCCCCAGGACCACCGTCGCTGCCATGTCTCCAGCCTACAAGGCTCCATACACAGGTGAACCTCTCTTTCCTATACATTTCCCTCAATTATGCAGTGTGAAATGAAAATATCTCGTGCTATATCAATAAACAAGAAATGTCACAGCCATCAGTGATTTCTAGCCTCCAAAAGTGAATGAGGGCCCCCAAAACTGTGATCCATCGAATGCTGCCACCCCCCAGGATGATTGCTGAGGAGCTGGGGGAATGCAAGAAGCAAGGTAAACAAGGAAACAGAAGTGGCCCTAGATAGCTGAGGTGCATATGAAAGGAATGAATTCAGTGAGCCCAGAGGCTTGCATTTTCCCATATAGAATGCTAAATTCCTTAACTTGTTACCTGATCTTTGATGTTCAGACTGCCTGCTCCCTTTGTTGCAAACTAGTATATAGCCTGACTTCCCCATCTGCCTCCTTGGAGCAGTTTTCTCTGAGATGCTGTTTCCCAGGCTCAGAGTCCTAAACATTTCCACCAAATAAAATAACTCTCTACATTCAGGTTGTGACTTTATTTTTTAGTTGACAGTGGGAAAGTAAATATGACTTGTCTCTTTCTTGAGGCTTTCCTTTGAATAAAGTCTACCCTCAACATTTTATTCAAATGAAGCTTGTACTGATCAGGCTTCAGACTAAGATAAGAATCTCAGAGAGCATTATGGATATATGCTTGACTAGGAAGGTCTCTTTCTGATAGATGTAAACCATATCCCATGAGGGGTCATCTTGATCTATGAGTAAAGGTGGCAAAACCACAGTAGCCCCATACTGCTTGTGTGATCTCTGACAAGTCTCATCAACTCTGTACCTCAGTTTCCCACGTGCAAAAACATACCTCCCTCATGGAGTGTGAGAGGAGTCCTTGAGCTATTTACAGAACACAGTGCTTAGAACATTTCCCGGCACAAGGTAAATGCTATGTAAGTGTTTGCTATTGTTATCATGATTATTAAATGCCTGGGTCACTATCCCTGTATGGAGTGAGGAGGCAAGGAGTGGAGACAGGTTTCTCATCTCTTCATTCCCAATCTCCTCTCAATCTAGAAAAGCTTTATGCCACTGGTTTTCAAGAAAGCTTGCTTTCTGCCTCATGGAGTCGAGAATTTGGGTTGATTTAATAAAGCTTGCTATTTATAGAGTGTTTTTCTTCCTTAAAAGACCTCTGCGCAACCAACAATTCTTTTCGTGACACTGAACAAAGAAAGAATCTTTAGCAGGAAATTTTTGAAAGAAATGCCGTGAGCCTCATTTTCAGAAATGGCTGAGCTGGTTCATGACTGCTTACAGTGAGAAGTGTAACAAAAACAAGAACTTCTAGGGTACAAGAAAATGAACTTCGTTCAAATGCCCCCCCCCCAAAAAAACCTCTTTTACACTTTTCAGCATTTGAGAGTAAATTTGCATTATTCCAAATGCTTTGCATGCTGCTTCTTAGGCTTCTTTTAAAAGAAATTTTAAGAGAAGAAAAAGAAAAGGGAACAGTGCAATTAAAAAAAAAAAAATAGCATCCCTTGCTTATTTGACTCGCACGGTCCACTGACGATTTTCACCTCGCTTGATGGAAATGTCTACATTTCCTCCTTCTTCAGTGGACTGTTCATCTTCCTCATTCAGAAATCTATTTCCCAAGCCATGAATTTTAACTTATTCACACTTAACTCTTTCCTGGGCTTCCCTGATAGCTCAGATGGTAAAAAATCCGCCTGCAATGCAAGAGACCCTGGTTGGATTCCTGGGTGGAAAGATCCCCTGGAGAAGGGATCTTTATGGAGAAGGGATAGGCTACCTGTTAGGGGAAGTACACTGACTGAAACCACCCACGCTGGCCAGGCGCCATAGTAACCATTTGCATGAGTTGTTTTAGGACAGGAGGTCCTGGTAAGGAACACAGAACTAATAAACCACCACCAACCGGAAGAGTTCAGGAAAGGTCAAAAGGAGACACCACATGTCCGAGCACCTCCCAGAATCCTTCTCTCTGGCATCCATCTTGGCTGAACAAGGAGTGCACCACCAGGAAGGACTCTGAGTCATAATGATTGGCTGAAGACAAACCGGAAACTAATCCTATCACCATAAAACCCAAGACTGCAAGCCAGGAGACAGAGCTGTTCTCCTGGATTCCCTTACCCTACTGCTCTCCACCCGGGTGTTCTTTCCCAATAAAATCTCTTGCTTTGTCAGCATATGTGTCTCTTTTGACAATTCATTTCCGAGCGTTAGACAAGAGCCCAGTTTTGGGCTCTTGAAAGGGTCCCCTTTCCTGCAACATACCCACTCCAATATTCTCGGGCTTCACTTGTGGCTCAGCTGGTAAAGAATCCTCCTGCAATGCAGGAGACCTGGGTTGGATCCCTGGGTTGGGAAGATCCCCTGGAGAAGAGAAAGGCTACCCACTCCAGTATTCTGGCCTGGAGAATTCCATGGACTTGTATAGTCCATGGGGTCGCAAAGAGTCAGACACGACTGACAGACTTTCACTTTCATTTTCAACCCTTTCCTGGCTTTGTGTACTAAGAAATGCTCTGAAACATAGGAAGGAAATGCCTTCTGCTACCTACAACTTCAGTAACATCTGAATATGTGCTTGCGTGCTAAGTCCCTTCAGTGGTGTCCAACTCTTTGTGACTCCATAGAGTGTAGTCCACCAGGCTCCTCTGTCCATGGAGCTCTCCAGGCAAGAATACTGGAGTGGTCACCATTTCCTCCTCCAGGGGATCTTCCCAATTGGCAGGCAGGTTCTTTATCACTGCAGTGACTCTTAATATTGCAACTTCAAATGAAAGGATTTGCTCAGGAAATTATGAAAGAAACCAGATCAGTGGTTGAACACCTGTATGGTCAGAGATGAAGGGCTTTTCCTGAGTAGTGTCAACTTGAGGACAAGGCCTCCAGTCCTGGAGGCAAACCATCTCTGTCTGGCCAACAGTGACTCCCCTCAACTTCCCAGTCTGATTAAAAGATCAACATTTGTACCTACATGGCTTTCCTTTCCAGATGTCTGGTGTGTATTTGACGTACAAGACATTGGGCTATTTACAGGTGGAGGCTCTGTGATTCTGCCCCATGACTGAGATATGCTTCGCTGATGGCCCCATCTTGGATGACAACTCAGCAGGGTTGGTCTGGAGCTGTGGCCTCCTCGTTGTCAATGACTCTCATACATGACCTTGACTGTAACGTAACCTCTGTAAACAGTGCCACCATTGCTTTGCCTTCTGGCTATGACACACAGCCTGTTCATGAACACAGATAAGAAGAGCTCTGTCCAAATTAAGCAGATTGCTGCTGCATTTTCTTCATTAGATTGAGGAATTAAGTTGCCCAATTATGGGTGCCCTGAACTCCGTGATGGCCAGATTTATACAGTTGAACAGGATTTGTGTTGCTGGTTGAATTCAGAGAACACATACACTCAGTCTGCATTTTATTCCTGCAGCTTTCCTTGGTTCCAAAAACTCTCCTTGAAGTCAGTGCTCTTTAGTTCAGATGATAAGCACATTATTTTAATAAGGTCAGAACTATTAATCTATTCATTTGTCAATTAATGTCACTCAGTTCCATGTCACAGACTGCACTAGTCCTCGCCAATTGTCTCAGAAATGACTGTAGGTTACTAAAAATACCAACTTATGAAAGTGCAGCCAGGTCAGCACAAATCCACCATCCCAAGAGATGAAACAAATCAAAGCATCCATCCCATCCCAAAAAAAGTGGAGGGAGGGTCATAGTCCTGTGAAAACAGTTGCATTGAAGATATAAGTGTTCCATTAAAAGTGTCATTTACCCAGTGTTTATAAACAACTGCAAACCAGCATCTGTACTAACATTGCATGCACAGTGTCGAAAGATCAGTCTCAGGTTCACACAGTTAGTGACATTATCATGACCAAAGCCTTCATGAATTTTCTCTACAGCCTTAAAGCATAAAATTCAGTGGCACTGGCTTTGCTTCTAGAGTAACTGTGGCAAAGTTTACAATGCCATCAGAATGTATTATATCAATAAACTGAACACGAAGTCTGTTCACCAATATAGATCATTTTAAACATGAAAACATAAAGAGCCTGAAGTCGGTATTTCCCCATATCAAAACAGCCAGGAAATCAATGTGCTGGCCCAAGGGCAGGCCTCATCCTGTTTCAAGGGCAGATATAGCCCCATAATGAAGACAAATTGATCAAGTTCCTTTTTGCCAAATGCCATGGATTAGTCAAATCACACAACAAACTCTCCTGGTTCTAAGTAGAATCTTTATGGCTAGTCCATAGAACTAAGATGCACTCATATATTAACTGAATGCAACAAATAAGCATTAACCATCTAATTAGGGCTTAAGAATATAGTATCCTCTGGAGCTTGAATTCTAGACAGCCATTGATCAAAGAATTATACAAATACATATACCCCCCAGTTGTGATAAATACTAAGTGTGAAAGGTTTCTAATCCTAAAAGAGCAGAAAATAATTGGGACATATCAGTATTGTGACTACATTGATCAAGTAGAAATCAACATAATATTTAATTTTCAGAATTCTTGTGGAGATTAAATTTTGTATATACAAAAATGTATTTTTAAACTATACATACTTAGATAAAAATAAGGATCATTTTACCATAGTGGATAGACTATGTTGCAATAATAAGTAATAAGTAAAATGTCAGTAATTAAATATTCTTCCCAACCCAGGGATCAAACCTAGGCCTCCTGAATTGCCAGACAATTACTTACCAGTTGAGCCACCAGGGAATCCCAAGAATATTGGAGTGGGTAGCCTATCCCTTCTCCAGGGGATCTTCCTGACCCAGGAATAGAACCAGGGTCTCCTGCATTGCAGCTGGATTCTTTATCAACTGAGCTATCAGGGAAGCCCATACTGGAGTGGGTTGCCATGTTCTCCTCCAGGGAATCTTCTTCCCGACCCAGGGATCGAACCCACATCACTTTATATTTTCTGCATTGGCAAGCAGGTTCTTTACTACTATAGCCCCTTAGTTAAACAGATCAAAGGTTTAGTCCTCACTCAAGTATAATCACTGTCAATCTGGAAGCTCTGCAGGGCAGTTCCCTTCAAGCAGAGAGGAAGGAATCCAGTCCACTTGCATCCTGGAGCTCCAGAATCTTAAGATGTGGCTTCTATATCATGGTAGTGACAAAGACCCTCAGAGCAAGGGAATACAGAGTCATGCACTGACACTCAAATGTTCCATCTTCCCACAAGGGCACTAGTAAATGCTGGGGAGAACCTGGATATTCAGTAAAGACTTCTGCCATGAGTGGGACAAGCATGGTTCTTGAGCAAGTCATCCAGCTTTTCTAAGACCATTTTCTTGTTGATCAAGTGAAAAGGGTGATTTACCATCTCACAAGGCTTAATATGAAGACTTCATACATTGTAAGGAACCATAGAAAGGGCTCTTACTGCTGTGTCTACCACAACCACCAATGACACCAACACCAGGGAGCAGAATAAAAACTGAGCTGAAGAGTGATAGGCCTGGACTACTTCCTGTTGATGAAACAGGCCTGCCAGCCTGGCGCCTAAGAATGGACGGCATCCTAAATCACTGGGGTGGGTGGGGGAAGAGTAGGAAGGGGTGGGTGAAAACAGCACTGAGACAAACTAGTACAGACCCTGGCCCTCCCCACTAACCTCCTGGAGAGCACCATTTGACTTCTGGGCCACTGCACATTTGCCTAATTTTCCTACTGGGCTAATCTAAAATTGTCTAATCCAGTTAACAGACCCAGTTTTAATTTTTTAAGAAAGCTAAATATACCAAGTTACCTAGTATTTTCTCATCCAGAATCATAATATTTGAGGTCAGAGATGAGGTATATTACTTGTTTAACTGGCATTATTAGTCCCTATTTGACCATCAGAGAGTCAATGGCCCTGAGCTAAATTACAGACCCTTGTTTACCTAACTAAAAACCAAGAAACCTATAAAGCAGCAATTCCTGGTTATCATTATGGCTCCCAATTGTCTTTGCGAAGATGGAAACTCAGGTGGTATTTATCTGTTTGAGAAATATTGTGCTTATTTATACTCTCTTAAGCAACTATCCTCAGCACCAATATATCTGCTTAATATGCTCCCTTTATTGCTTTGGTGATAGATTCAACCATTAGGCGCACAGCATGACAAATGGATATTCGGGACCTTGTGCAAATGATGTCAGCCTCTTCATCCTGGGTTTTAGCTCTCTATCTGCTCATGCAGGCTACTCACAGCTAGAATGAAGAAAGCAGTGTGCTGTTACATTAAAGGCAACACCAGAAGCAGAAAAAAGGATATTTCTGTAAGAACAAGTAGCGGTGAAAGAGAATGAAATGAAAGTAATTAATTGTAAGAAGAGTCTCAGAGAGTTCAAAGACCAAAGATAAAAAATCCAAAGGCTTGGGAGATTAATTCAACCACTACAAAAAAGATAATTCTGAGGAAAAGACAACCTACAAGACCAATTGAAGAATAGATGGCTGTTTCAGAAAATAGAATACAATTGAAAATGCTGAGAGGGTAGAAAGGATATGGTAAACAAAACAACACTTATTTATTTAAGAAGTTGATAGCCAAAATGTGTGTTCTTGTTAAACACCATGGTGACCCAAAGCAAATAAAAATGGTACATTTCTGCTGCCTATTAAGAGAAGTTATAGAATCTTGGGGGCTTTCCCACAAAACTAAACCTTGAGAAATCACACAAAGAAAAACAATTCACTCATGATCTTGGTAGAAATTCATTCTTAAGTAATAGAGAGTATATTTTTAGCCTATTTTATGAAAATTGTCTACATATTAATATTACATCATATTATGAAAATAAATACATTGGGATGTTTCAAAAGGTGCTCGTGCATATGTGTTTATGTACATATGTTCTGTGGGAAGGACCACAGGTGTTCACTCACATTTTGAGCACGTGTAAGCAGCAACTTGTATGCGTATGGTGTGTTTACATACATCTGTGTAACTTGAGTGGTTATGTATGTGGTTGTGCATATGAATGGATGTGTAAGTGTGTGGCATGTGTGTATGAAAGTGTAGAAGCGTATATGAGTATATGTGACTCTATGCAAGAGTGTCTGTCAGAGGTATAATTGTGAACACATGCAACTCTACATGTGAACATGGATATACATGGGTGTATAAGTATGTATGAGTGTACATGTGAGCGTGCTGTGAGTGTGCATGTATATGCACATGGGCACATGTAAGCACATGTAAGAGCTGTTGCTAAGAGCAGGTCACTTCTAATAAACCAGACAATAAGGTGTTTCCATGGCTTAGAAGGAGACAAAGAGCAGAGATATTTAAAGGGGAATTAGCATAGCAACTGTCTTTTTATGAGATCACTGAGACCAGAACCACATTCAGCACCGAAGTCATTTCCTAAGTGGTCCCCTAGGGACTGAGGCCTGCTTTCCTCACTGCTCCATTCACTGCACTTTTTATCCTTATTAGCTTAAGAAGGCCAAAAGACTCCAGCAGTAGCCCTTATTCCCTCCTAACCAGGTCCTTCTCATTTCCAGGCACCCACCTCCTCTGTGAGGAAGGGGCCAGGCTCCACATGTTCATCCCTGCCCATGACATCTTCCAAACTCATCAAAAACATTTTCATTCAAGAAAGCTTCCCTCCCCAGCAGTCCCTCACACTGATCTCTCTCTCTCGGCGTTAAGAACAGCATTTAGCATTTTGAATTACAGACTAAATTAAGTGTACAAAGAGATTAAATCACGTGACGAGCTACTCAGGATGATTATAACAACAGTTAACTTTTATTGGGGGCTTCCCTGGTGCCTCAGACAGTAAAGAATCCACCCTGGTGCCTCAGACAGTAAAGAATCCACCTGTAATGCGGGAAACCTGGGTTTGATCCCTGGGTCGGGAAGATCCCCTGGAGGAGGGCATGGCAACCCACTCCCGTATTCTTGTCTAGAGAATCTCCATGGACAGAGGAGCCTGGCGGGCTACAGTTCATGGAGTCACAAAAAGTTGGACACGATGGAGCGACTTAGCACAATGTTTATTGAGAACTTACTATGTGCCTGGCACTCTGAGAAATAAGCCTTTTATATATATCTCAATTAATTGTCATAACACACCTTTGACAGAGCTCCAAACAGGACTTTCATTTTAAAGGTGTGGGGGAGAGGCTTAGTTGCTCAATCATCTCTGACTCTTCGAGACCCCATGGACTGTAACACGCCAGGCTCCTCTGTCCATGGGATTTTCCAGGCAAGAATACAGAAGTGGGTTGCCATTTCTTCCTTCAGGGCATCTTCCTGACCCAGGGATCAAACCTGCGTCTTCTGCATTTCCTTCATTGCAGGCAGATTCTTTACCTCCTGAGCCATCGAGGAGGAAAGTGAAATCCAAACAGTTTAGGTAACTCATACAAAGTCTTTTTATTTTCTATGTTCTCTGCTATTCATACAGATTACATTGCATTGATCTGTTCTCAAATTCACAGATTTTATCCTGTCTTCTCCACTCTACTATTGAGCCCATCCAGTGAGTGCTGCAGTTCATGGGGCCACAAGAATCAGACATGATTTAGCAACTGAACAACAACAATAATGAGTTTTTACATTAGTCACTGTATTTTTTAGTTCTATAATTTCCTTTTGGTTTCTTTTAAAAATAATGTCTATTTTATTTCCTGAAATTTCCTAATTTTTTCATTTGTTCAAGAGAATTTGTAATTCCTTGGGAAACACTTTTATGATGCTGCTTTAAAATTGTTGCAGATCATTTCAATGTCTGATTCATCTCAGTATTAGCATCTGTTGATTGTCTTTTCAAATTTATGTTTTATTTCTCTGGTTCTTGGTATGACAAGTGACTTTCTATTGTACTCTGAGCATTTTGGATATTGTACTATGAGACTCTAGATCTTATTGTATCTTGTTTTTAGCAGACAGTCCCCCTGGTGACAGTTTCCTTTGAGCTTTTTAGTGTAAGGGTGTATATGCTTAAATTCCCTCCAGGCCCTGCCAATACCAGCATGGGAAGAGTAGGGCACTGGCTTGTCCCCCACCCCCCCACTATAGAGTGGGTTCCTAGTCATCTCCCCATCCTGCCCTATTGACACTTTCCTGATGAGAGGGGTACCAACTCCCACCCTGCTGGGCTCTGCTGCCACCAGGAGATGGGAGGGAGAGGGACGGAGTGCCAACAAGCCCACCTCCAGCCTCCTAATTCTGTCTTGTGGCTATTGGATGGGGTGGAGGCTGAGCTCCCCACTGAGCCCAGGGGAGAGCGGAGTACTGACTAGTCCTGGCACGTACCATCTCTTTAAATTTCATTGCTTCTGAGTGATGATGAAGACTCAGGTCACCACTGGACCCCACTGACACCACCCCAGCAGAACTGGTTCCACTAGACAGGGAATGAAAGATGAGTCGCCCATCTGGTCCTGATGCCAGCACTCAGTGGAAGAATGGGGGGGTCTGCTTCTATCATGCATGGGACAGTAGGTCAGCTTCCAGCTCAGCCCTGCTCATACCACCCTATGGAGTTAAGGGAGCAGGCAGCCTGCCTGCTTCCACCCAGCAAGGGGGTGGAGGAGAGAGGGAGCATCTTTCAGCTGGTGTTTGGCTACAGTAGGGGAGATGTTTTCAAATGTTCTTGGTCCTTTGCCCAGGGAGAACAGGCTTTCCTTGGAGCTTTTTATATCTGTGCCTATTGGTGGTTCTGAGCTGGAGGCTTCTGTGGTGCCTGTTCAAAATAAATATATAATAAGGTAACCCAGAGGCATCACCAGTGGCTCAGTGGTAAAGAATCTATCTGCAATGCAGGAGCCACAGGAGATGTGGGTTCGATCCCTGGGTTGAGAAGATCCCCTGAAGGAGGACATGGCAAGCCACTCCAGTATTCTTACCTGGAGAATCCCATGGACAGAGGAGTCTGGTGGGCTACAGTTCATGGGGTCGCAAAGGGTCGGACACAACTGAGCGACTTAGCATGCACACACACAAGGTAACCCAGGAACTCATCACTGTCATTCCTCAAGGTCTCACCGACTCAGGCAGCCCATTCTTTCACCTTTCACAGATTTCCCTTGCTTGTTTGTTGTATCATGTCTGTTCAGTTGTAAAGGGGGGAACCTTGGAGGAATGGGACTACTCTATCTTGGTGGAGTCAGAAGTATCCAAGGTCTTATAAACTCATAACTAGTAAGGCCAGAATTTGAACCCAGGAGGTCTAATCATAGAAAATATTATTTTATTTAAATCGCCAAGCTAGCACTAGTCATAATAAAAAGTATTATGTGTATGAGTTTGCTAGGGCTGCCACGACAAAATACCACAGACTGTGTGGCTTAAATAACAGAAACTTATCTGCTCACAGGGGCTTCCCTGGTGGCTCAGATGGTGAAGAATCTGCCTACAATGCAGGAAATTCAGATTCAATCCCTGGGTCGGGAAGATCCCCTGGAGTAGGAAATGGCTACCCACTGCAGTATTCTTGCCTGGAGAATCCCATGGACAGAGGAGCCTGGTGGGCTACAGTCCATAGGGTTACAAAGAGTCAGACATGATTGAGTGACTAACTTTCACTTTCTATCTACTCACAATTCTGGAGCCTAGAAGCCAAGTTCGAGGTGTCAAAGGGTTGGCTTCTTCTGAGGGCTCTCTTCTTAGCTTATGGATAGATGCCTCTTCACGCATCTTCACATGGTCTTCCTTCTGGATATATCTATGTTCAGATGTTCTTTTTTTATAAAGCTAATCACAATGGACTAGGGCCAACATCACGAATCTCATTTTAACTTAATTATCTCTTTAAAACTCTATCTCTAAACATAGGTGCATGCTGAGATACTGGGAGTTGGGACTTCAACATATGAGTTTAGGGCAGGGGGACACAATTTAACACATAACAAAATATCATATAATAATATAGTATATAAAATAGCAGACCTCTGTGCCACTGATTTTTTTCTTTCTCTTCATTCACTTATGATCTGGATCACATTGAAACCAGCGGACACACCCCAACACCATCTTCCTTCTAGGAGATGTTCCTCTCCCTGTCCCTGTTTAATGCCTGAGCCCTTTTGATAGACTGACATCCCACCACTGATCCTGGCCAACGGAGCAGGAAAGACTCTCTAATCCAAACCAGGCCAATGAGATCCTTCTCTAGAATTTTTAGACTCAATGCCCAAAGATTTGAGGCAGGAAAAAAAAAAAAAAAAGTTTAGGGACTTCCCTGGTGGTCCAGTAGTTAAGGATCCACCTTCCGATGCAGGGGACACAGGTTTGATCCCTGGTAGGGGAACTAAGATGTCACATGCAAGGAACAACTAAGTTGCTGTAGTTGCCACAACTAGAGAGCCTACACTGCACCGAAGATCCCACGTATTGCAAAGAAAATCCAGCATGCCACAACTAAGACCCAATTCAGCCAAACAATTAATAAATAGATAACTAACACTTTGGATGCTGGTGCCTCGATGTCTGCCCTGTGTCTTGCTATGGATAAAATAGAGGCAGTGAGGGTTAAGACTCCAGTAGACAAAAGAGGAGCAGTTGAACAGAAAAAAGCACAATCGAGGGCGGGGGAGAAAGCTCTGGTGGTGCTTGATTCCCTGTTTCTGGTTAGTCCCTGAGTCTTGGCTGAATTCCTCTTCTTGGGTTAGTGAGACCCCTCAATATTTAATAAATATTTATTACTTAAATGTATATAAATGGATCATAAATTTAAATGTATATACATTTAAATGTATATAAATGGATTGATTCTTTGCATGAAAGTAATAGAAACGCCATTTAAGTCCCTTTAGGTTTAGCTACTTTAAATGGCGTTTCTATTACTGTCATGCAAAGAATCTTCTTTATGATCCATTCTCCATGAGGCTGACCCGCCACACCTGCCCATCAGGAAGAAATGCCATGAAGGAGATGACTAGTATTGATTAGCTCAGTCAGCATTTATTGAATACCCTGTGTGTGACCCTGCGGTGCTGGGTGCTAAAGATATCAGACCCTAACCCCCAGGAGAGGAAAGTGACATTAGACCATGCTCTAAAGAAGAAGCTGACATCAGTCATTGGCACAGCTCACCTCAACTTTGAGCTTCCCTAGAATCTCCTTTTGTTTCTGAAATGCAAGCTCCCAACATCTCTAGAACCACGCTTCTGGATTTCAGGATTAACATTTACTAATTAAAAGAGAGAAGTGTAAATTTATATATAATTTAATACATTCTCTCAGGTTTGGCAAAAAAGGAAAGACTAAACCTTCCTCTTATTTCAGTACAGGAATGCATATCCTCAACTTTTACAGAACAAATGTTCCTTGACACCTGACTGTAGACAACAATTCTTTTTTTTCTGGCTGTGCTGGGTCTTCATTGCATCATGTGAATCTTCTCTAATTGCTGCGCGAAGGCTTCTCTTGTTGAAGCAGTCAGGCTCTAGATTATGCAGGCTCTTAGTTGCCCAGAGGCATGTGGCATCTTAGTTCCATGACTAGGGATCGAACCCATGTCCCCTCCATTGCAGAGCAGATTCTGAACCACCAGAGAAGTCCCCAGAGAACAAATTATTGACCCACATATCAGGTCACTCACTGCATTGACTATTTTTACTCCAAATCTGCACATTTATATAGCATATATCCCATGGATTTCATGAAGCAATGAGAATTCCACACACATTTAAAATATCCAAAATAAATTAACTTTTTGCTCTGTGACCAAAGCAAGGATTTCACATTGCTCCCAGCCTGGGTTTCACAGATAACATTGTAGCCGGTGTCCCAAACCACACTGTGGCCATAAAGAAATGTTCCCAGTCACTGCACTGAATCTACAAAGCACACATATTTTTGCCTGCCAAGCATTCAAGCCTTTGAGAGGGTCTCCCTGTGTCAAAGCTCTGAATTCTGTGATACCAACGGAATTTCATCACACAAAATGAAGTTATTTGTGGTAAACGATTAGCAAGGGAAAACTGCAGGTCCCCTGGAAAAATCAGAACAATAAAAAGTTTTAAAAAACAGTCCCTTGGACACTCCCAGGGTCTCTCTCCCTGTGGACCAATTAACTGACACATTCAGATGTTGGCTGTCCTTCTTGTTTTCTGAAAGGCAACCCAATTACCAGGCTCCACACAGCTACATTTTATAGCTGAGATGATTTTCAGCCCATGTTTTCATTGCACAGTATGTGTTCCTCTTTGTGAAACAAAAAAGTTCACAGAGAAGAACTGCAGTGGAGGAGGGAGAAAGGGAAATAGGTAAGTGAAAGACCAGACCCGAAAAGCCACATGCAAATTAAGGGAAAAAACAGCAGTCTCCTGGACTTCAGCCTCTGCTTTAGAATCCGTTGTCAAATATGTATTTAAAAAAATATCCCCAATTTAGAATTTATTTTTTGTCTTTGTTGGAAGTGCTGTTCTGTGATACGTTTTGTTGAACAATAAACCTAATTCAGTCAACAAAAGACAAAAAATTTGCTGTTTTGCTTTATCCATGACCAAGTCAGACAGACTATGGGAGACCCTTTTCATTGTTAAATGCTCAGTCATTAAAACTATCTGGAGTGAAGGGCAGGAAATAGGCTTCACATTTAACACAGATGTGGACGAAGCCTCAAACCTGTCTCAAGCCTTCGGCTGAGGAGGAAAGTTTGTTCACTGTAACAGATGTGGACTGCTTGGTTTAAGTAACTGAGGCATCCCCCTCTAGCATGTGATTGTACAAAACCATTCTTCCCTGACCTGTGTCTTATAAATGAACTTTCTTTTCAAAGTTCTGTCTTGGGTAAGTAAGAAATTACACATGAAAGAAATGAAATCTAACTCAGAGAATGATACAGATTTATCTGTTGTCAAACCTTTGTACTCAATGGTTTTCAGTGAGGGGAGAGAGGGCTACCACCCTCCAGGAATCATTTGGCAATATCTACAGAAATTGTTGCTGTCACAACTAGGGTGAAGGGGGCTGCTGGCCTATGGTGGGTAGAGACCAGAGATTTGGTTAAAGATTCTAGAATCCACAGGACAGCACCCCCCCCCACCCAATCTACAATAGAGAATTAGCCAGTCCAAAATGTCAATAGTGAGGAGGTTGAATAACCCTGCTTTATACTTCCACATAAATTAATGACCTGATCCTTTCATAGGTTTAGCTAACTGAGATCAGGCTTCCGTACAGTTTTATCTCATGGAGCAAGGTGCCTCGGGTGGGGAGGAATAAAGAAAAGGGCAGGGGGTACCTCAAAGGGAAAGAAGAAAACTAAAAAGAGCAGTTCCTGGAGTGAAACAAACCTTTCTTACATTTCATGTGGGCTTAAAAGCCAATTACCTACTAGAACATAATTAATAATCAGCCTTGTTACACCCTCATCTCTCTTCTAAAAGATGACTTGGCTGCACTCCTGCTCCTGTGGGTGTTCAAATTCATTTCTCCATTAATTTCTTCTCTACACCAGGAAACAAATTTCCCTTCTTTCTCTCTCACCCTCTTGGTGCTTCTTTCTGGACGTTTAGGTCTTAGAATTTAGCTTTTGATATTCCAGACAGAAAACAGGCCTTGTTTATAACAACCTTTGTGTGTTATATTTCAAACTCAATTTCACATTATCTATCCAAAATTCTATATATTTTGTCTCTGAATACAACAGCAGGACAGAGGCATCAGCCAACTGAACAGAGAATTCTCGTGATATAAGGGTACCGACCCTCTCAGTTCTCTAGAAGTATTGTTACACATATCACGCTATCAGATCAGCATTTCTCATCACGTTTTCTTAGAAGAGTAGTTCCTTGTATGTTGCCCAGAAAACAAGTCATACAATCAAATAAGATAATAACATCACACTAAAAATGAGTAACTGAGTATGGACTACTATGCTGCACTCTGCCGAATATTTTATATACCATATATATATATATATATATATATATTTTTTTTTTCCCTCCACAACAGCCTGAGCTGGGACTCGTTTTCCCATTGTATAGGGAAGAAACTTGCCCAAGTCTCAGGGCTCATGGTGAGCCTGGGATTTCAGTACAAGTCTACCTGTGTTCAGAGTGGTGCTCCACTGTGATCTGCTACTGGGTTAAACAGAGTTAAGTAGAAACTCTTTACTGCAGAATATCTTAGACCCTTTAATGCATGTGTGCATGCTAAGTTGTTTCAGTCATGTCTGACTCTGTGACCCTATGGACTGTAGCCTGCTAGGCTTCTCTGTCCATGGGATTCTCCAGGCAAGAATACTGGAGTGGGTTGCCATGCCCTCCTCCAGGGGATCTTGGCAAGCCAGGGATCGAGCCTGTGTCTCTTATGTCTCCTGGGTTGGCAGGCAGATTCTTTACCACTGGCACCACCTGGGAAGCCCCTTTAATATGCTACTTCATTTATAAGCTCTAAATTCATTTCCTAAGCTGACTTGTCCCATGCGCCTTTTTCACCATGAAGCATCCTGTGTGGTCAGCTCTCCAGAGGACCCCTTTAGAACCAAACCATGTTCTCCACTGGAACAAGCTAGTCAGAAAAAGATCTGAAGAGAAGATCACATCAGTTAGTTTTTCACTGAGTAACCTGAACCAGTGACCACAGAAATACCACCGAAAAGCTTTGGGAAGCACGACATGTGTCATGGGGCTGAGGGGAAAAGACTGACATATCTTCTGAGAGTAGAGGCTAAAGAGAGTCAGACGTTTTGTAGAGTTGCTTTTAGAATTTAAATCAAGCACAATTTTCTCCCTATAAGCCTCATGTTAAGGTCTTTACCAATGAACAGCTGGAGAGGATTAAAGCTGTGTGAATATCTTCTTACATTCAAGAACAAAAGATGTTAAAATAAACTTCCAAGGCAGCTTTGGTGACTTATGAAGTGTCCTGCATTATAAGCAGTTTGGTTGACTGTGAGATTGGTTCATAAAGGCCAAAAATGAAGTGTTACCATTGAACGAGTTTCCACATATCCATAATAACATCGTTAGCTTATTTTGCTTTTCAAAACTCTCTTCTCTGTTCCTTACTTTTATAGTCAATATTTAAGTGGAATCATAATTCTGGGAAGATTCGGGCTCTGGGAAACAAAGGATAGTCAGGTAAAGAGATATAATATATTACTTAGGGAAGCCAAGAGAGAGACAGCAAAATAAAACCAGATGTGAATTTTATATGATTATATCATCCCCTCCAATAAGAAGAACACTTTCAAATTCACATTTTTTTTTCTCTTGGAATCAGTTGCATCACTGAATTCTTTCAAATAAGTAAAACAGTGAGCAGCTCTTGCCCAGAAAGAAATTACATGAAGTCTACACAGGGCTTTGAATGTTCATTTGCATTTGAATGATGCAAATTGTAATTTGGGATAATAAAGTCTATGTGACTGAGCAGGAGAAATTATATGAACAACTAGAATTCCATTCAACTCCTCTCCTAGTTTTTATCTCAACATGCTAACTTCAATCTACATGTTCCATCAGAAATGCGTTTCTAAAAAACACAGAAAATTCTTCCCAACCCTGCCACATTTGCCTGGCTTAATAGGATCAAATTATTGGTTATTATGGGTTATTTCCATTTAATGTACTCTGAAGGATTCCCCATGAACAATATGTTTCTGAGTCTTCTTTAGTACATCAGATACAGCATTATGGTGCCACAATAAGAGTGAACCTAGGATACGTTCAGATTCTGATGTAGAAGCAGCATAGTGGCACTTCTGTATTATGAAAGATCATACCTTTGCTGGAAAACTGGTATTAATCATTTGACTCTCAGACTACAAACCTCTATAGACATACTTCCTTATTTTCAAATACAAGTAGGATAACAATGCAAGACAATTTGCCTGATCTTCCCTCAAAATGGTTAATTTATGTAATTTCTAAGCCTGAATGGGCTTCCCTGGTGGATCAGATGGTAAAGCATCTGTCTGCAATGCAAGAGACCAGGGTTCCATCCCTGGGTCAGGAAGATCCCCTGGAGAAGGAAATGGCAGCCCACTCCAGTAGTCTTGCCTGGAAAATCCCACGGACAGAGGAGCCTGGTAGGCTGTAGTCCATGAGGTCGCAGAGTCGGACACAACTGAGCGACTTCACTTTCACTTTCACTTTAACACTGAATATTATACAAAGGGGCTTCCCAGGTAGCGCTAGTGGTAAAGAACACGCCGGCCAATGCAGGTAGACGTAAGAGACGTGGGTTCGATCCCTGGGTCGAGAAGATTCCCTGGAGGAGGGCATGGCAACCCACTCCAGTATTCTTGCCTGGAAAATCCCATGGACAGAGGACCCTGGCAAGCTACAGTCACACAGAGTTAGACATGACTGAAGTGACTTAGCACGCATGCAAAGAGACTAAGATATCATGATTTGGGGAGAACACGAAGGAGAAATGCAATTTCTTTTCACGGTGTATGTGTGTGTTTGCTTTGTCACTATAGCATTGTACTGTCCCCTTAAAACTGACCTTAAATTTGCAAAACTCCTTCTTAAAAAAAGTATGACTTTTTCACATGAAGGGTTAAGCCCCAGAACTAAACTACATTATTTTTACCAAGACCCTACTGACTATTTATAGCCAATCAGGAAAACAGTGTCATGATTTCATTATAGTTACCCAGTGTATCACCAGAAAGCATTGTTCACATAATGTGTCTTCATAAGAACAAGTTATAAATAAACTACAAACAACAACAGGTTTTTTTTTTTTAAGTATGACTTTTTAAAGATTTTTTATTGACTTTTAGACTTCAGAGAATCTTAGAAGTCATCAAGTGTCCCCACCCGGCCCCCTCTAATCAGGACTTACTTCTTCATTGATGGGTAGTAAGGCGCTCTTTAATGGGGAGGCAGCTAAAGATGCTTTGAGGTAGTTCCATTCTATGTTGCACATTTCTATTCTTTGAAAGTCCCTGCATTAACATAAACAGAATTGACTTCCATAAGTTCCTCAGTGCCCTCAGGAGGAGCAACACAGACTAAATCTAATCCCTCTTTAAAAGACTAAAAGTCACACCAGTCCACCCTTGAAAGGACGTGCTCTCCCTAACACCAATTATGGCCATTCCTTCAAGCATTCTTCATGTGATGGTAAGGAGACTCAATCATCTTTGCTTCCTTTCTCTGACACTCCTTCACAGCCTCCTTTTCTCTACCTACCCTTGTATGTTTGGGTTTTCTCATTTTCCTTCCCTTTGTCTTATCAAATGCCACACTCCCCTCCCAATTGTCACATGGATGAAGACCACCAATTCTGAATCTCCAATACAGACTTCTCTTTTGAGCTCAACTCCTAGCTGAACCACAGGCAGGTTCCAAGGGCAGCTCAATCTCGAATGTCACAGCAGCATCTTTCCTCTATATTCCCTATCTCCATCAATGCTATTTATTAATGCCATATCCCAAGGAAGGCATTTTGAGTCATAATAAATCCTCTTTCCCCCTCAATAAATTTCTCTTCTAATAAATCTACTTCCTATAATATCCTTGAATTCTGTTCTGTCTTCTCCATACCACTCCTACTACGCGTCAATCTGGTCTCCCTGGTTCCAGTCTCACCTTATTTCCCTCACTGCAACCAGAGTTATCCTCCCAAAACACAGCATGTTCTTGTCACACCCATTCTAATCACAATGAAAGAAACTGTATCTAACAAAACCTCCTTTCATGCAAAAGCTTACTCTTAACCGGCTGGGGAGTAAAAAATATGCAAATAAATTATATTCTTTTTTTAGAAGAAGTTTGAGTTAAACAAAAGAACCAGTTGACAGAAAGAACTGCAGCTTTAAAAAGCATTTCCACCCAGCTCATCAGTTCTCAGCTGTTAGCTGACAATAAACATATGGGAGGAAACTACAGTATAAGACAAAGATTTAAGAGCCCATAACAATACCTGTGTATGTTTAAATAAGACATTTTCCAGACCCTCATATCTGGGTAAAATAAAAGGACATGTTCTGAGAGTCTTTCAGTTTTTAAGAAGTTAATCTTCCCTCTCCCCCACCATTAATAACTCCATGGGACTTTTACACCTTTCTACACACACTGATTATAGGGGGTTCCTGATAGAGCTCTCTAGGAGGAATAAACGCACTGGGGAGAAGGGTTTGAAAGGCTTGTGATTCAGTGGCAGAAGCAGAAAACTTTATTACATTTTTTTTATGAGGCAGGTTAGCTTCTATATCATACGAATTGTCTGTCACAGACAGCATCACGCTAGAGATAAAAGTGGATTCTGTTAGTCTTCAGTCACTTTTATGGAACAAAGCAGACTGATTTAATTATATATTTTTAGGATCCTAAAACTGGCTCTCCCATTCTTGGCTCTTACAATTTTCAATAAATACACACTTAGGGTTTCTTGATGACTTCCAAACAAAATATTTCAGATCTGTTCACTTGTCTAAATTTATTTAGAAAAAATATATATAAAGGATGATGATGGAATAGACCCTTCCAGATGAGTGCGTGCATGTTCAATCGCTCAGTCGCGTCCGATCCTTGGCCACCCCGTGGACTGTAGCCTGCCAGGCTCCTCTGTCTGTGGGATTTTCCAGGCAAGAATATTGGAACGGGTTGCCATGCTCTTCTCCAGGGGATCTTCCCAAACCAGGGATTGAACCTGCATCTCCTGCATCACAGGCGGATTCTTTCCACTGAGCCATAAGTACAATGTCTTAAACTTTCAAATTTACTTACTTCTTTTTGAAAACATCCATAGTACAGTCTCATTGACAGTGGAGTAAAATGAAAGAAAAAGGTTTTTTACTATTGTTATGTTTTATTGAAATGTAGTTGGTTTACAATATTTTGTTAGTTTCATTCATTATTGTTATTTGACTTTGAAGAGTAATGAACTCTGAAAAATGAATAAATAAAACACTAAATCATAAACAATAAATAATTCCAGTTAGGTCCCAGGCCTGAAGTCTGACCTTTCTCAGGTCAAAAGAACTGACATATACTCTAGAAACAAAACTGATTTTCTTGCATGTTTATAAGTGCTTATGTCAGTGTGAAGCTATGTGTTTTCTTCTCTACTTCCTTCAAAAACAGAAGTATGTTCATTTAGATTTTATCTTCCATTTCCTTCTTTGCTTTGGAATCTATTACGATGCTGGTGCAGATCTGCAAAGCCACAATCAGGTGTTGCCAGCAGCTTCTGCATAAGTTTATTTTTACTTGGTGTGGGTTTGAAAAAAACTTTTTTTAAATGGCTCCATTGATAAACATTATCTGAATTGAACTTTCATAGTTCTGTGGAAAATCAAGCAGAACACACATTTTGTTGGTCATATCACAAGGTTTTCACCCTCCCCAAGGATTTGTGAGGATGGATATGTTCATGGTCAAGTCACTATCCGGTTTGTCTACTCAAATCAGATGATTTGGGGTCACAATTATATAGAAAAATGAGATTTTATTCTGTTTCATAGAAGGAAAAATAATTGTAATAGTTTTTGCTCTACCTTTTGCTATGGTTTTTTAATCCTCTCCCCAAATGTACAGATTATTTCAGATGCAATAGGCAACTTAAAAAAAAATAATGGAATGGGAAAGAAGGGGAACGATCCTGAAACACAATGCTTGAACAACAACAATCCCATACCTAAATGCAACCAAAAAACTGAGGACAATATGTCTCTATGGTGGATAAAAAATAAATGAAACCTGTGAGTGTAAAACAAGAGCAGCTTGAGAAGATGTCACAGATGATTAACCTCAGAAATGCTAATATGTTAGGGAGAAAATGATAAGGAAAGTAGATTGCATTTCTCCATGCTGAACAGAAAAGATAACAGTACATCATTAGCCAAAAATTTTGTGTGTGTTGCCATATATGAAAATCTATATAGATTTTGCCCTATTTTTAAAAATGTATGTAGAAAAGGAACAATTTTCAACCCCTCAAAACAGCACCAGTTGCAGATATTTTATTTAACTTTAACCTTTTATCCAGACCCATAACTCACTGATTAAGAATTCATCTCTATATTTCAGCTCTTGGTTTAAGGCCCCTCATACCACATATGTCAATCCAGGACTATTTGGAACATTAACTTAAAATGTCAAAAATGTAATTTTTCTTTACAGCAGAAGTAGAATTATAAAAATTAGATCTTTCAATTACAGATGACATTTACCACTCTAATCAAGGTTAGCCTTACATGTGGGTGGAGTCAGAGGTTGAATGAGAATGATTCTCTATACCAAAATAACTCTACCACAGGTCTGCCAAGGAGATTTTGCTTCTACTTTTAGTAAATACTCCTATTATCTTGGGCTTCCAAGATGGCCCTAGTGGTAAAGAACCTGCCTGCCAATGCAGGAGACTTAAGAGATGCAGGTTCCATCCCTGGGTCAGGAAGATGCCCTAGAGGAGGCCACGGCAACCTACTCCAGTATTCTTGCCTGGAGAATCCCATGGACAGAGGAGCCTGGTGGGCTACAGTCCATGGGGTTGCAAAGAGTCAGACACAACTGAAGCTTCTTAGCTTTCACAGGCACCAATTATCTTGGTTCTGAGCCATGACAACCATAACCATAACTATATTTTATAGTGGATTTCCTATGAACCAAATACTGTGTTCAGCTCTTAATGACTGACATAAAGGAGTCATTAAGCATGGACGCTAAAGTCTAGCCCCATATATTTAACCCTAGATCTTGGGAAAATTAGCTAACCTAACTGAACTTCTTTTTCCTCAAGTGTAAAATGGGTATCAGTTCAGTTCAGTCACTCAGGCGTGTCCGACTCTTTGCGACCCCATAGACTGCAGCATGCCAGGCTTCCCTGTCCATCACCAACTCCTGGAGCCTACTCAAAGTCATGTCCTTCGAGTCAGTGATGCCATCCAACCATCTCATCCTCTGTCGTCCCCTTCTCCTCCCGCCTTCAATCTTTCCCAACATCACTGTCTTTTCTAGTGAGTCAGTTCTTCGCATCATGTGGCCAAAGTATTGGAGTTTCAGCTTCACCATCAGTCCTTCCAATGAAAACTCAGGACTGATTTCCTTTAGGATAGACTGGTTGGATCTCCTTACAGTCCAAGGGACTCTCCAGAGTCTTCTCCAACACCACAGTTCAAAAGCATCAGTTCTTCGGCGCTCAGCTTTCTTTATAGTCCAACTCTCACATCCATACATGACTACTGGAAAAACCATAGCTTTGACTAGACGAACCTTTGTTGGCAAAGTAATGTCTCTGCTTTTTAATATGCTGTCTAGGTTGGTCATAGCTTTCCTTTCAAGGAGCAAGCATCTTCCAATTTCACGGCTACAGTCACCATCTGCAGTGACTTTGGAGCCCCCACAAAAAAGCCTCTCACTGTTTCCATTGTTTCCCCATCTATTTGCCATGAAGTGATGGGACCAGATGCCATGATCTTAGTTTTCTGAATGTTGAGTTTTAAGCCAACTTCTGAATGTTGAGCTTTAACCCAACATTTTTACTCTCCTCTTTCACTTTCATCAAGAGGCTCTTTAGTTCTTCTTCACTTTCTGCCATAAGGGTGGTATCATCTGCATATCTGAGGTTATCAATATTTCTCCCAGCAATCTTGATTCCAGCTTGTGCTTCATCCAGCCCAGTATTTCTCATGATGTACTTTGCATATAAGTTAAATAAGCAGGGTGACAATATGCAGCCTTCACATACTCCTTTCCCGATTTGGAACCAGTCTGTTGTTGGGTATAATAATATCGAAATCATAAAGTGGCTTTGAAAATGATGAGAATAGAAAAATTAAGCAATTTTCCTAAGATCACACACAGCTAAGTAGAAGAAACAAATTTCAACCTAGTTCTTGTAATTCCACATTCCCATAACTTTCCACAATATCACACCACCTCTGAGGGTGCCCAGGATGACATGCAGATAGAAGGCACCAGAGAAGAGCAAGGCACAAACGCAGGCAGCGTTTCAATTCTTGGAAGAAGACATGGACCTTTGGGGGTCCTGAAATAACCAAAAGAAGATGGATTCTGTTTGACTCTCAGAATTATAGGAAATCATATTGGTGACACACTCAGCTGGACATCACGGAAACTGACAAAGAGTTTCTAATCAACAGTGCTCGGCATACCATAGAACTTAAAAAAAAAAAAGAAGGAAAGAAAACCAAAAAACAAAATGATGAGTGAAAAAACTGAGTCAATTAATGAACTCTAAGAACCGTATGAGGCTTCCCTGGTGGCTCAGTGGTAAAGAATCCACCTGCAAATGCAAAAGATACAGGTTCAATCCCTGGGTCAGAAAGATTCCCCTGGAGAAGGAAATGGCAACCTGCTCCAGCATTCCTGCCTGGAAAATCTCATGGAAAGGAGGAACCTGGTGGACTACCGTCCATGGGATGGCAAAGAGCTGGACACGACTGAGTGACTAAACAACAACAAAGAACTGTATACTGTATAAGAAAGAGAAAAACTCTTTCACCCAGTTCATACATTTTACAGTCCACTTCCAGCTTCAACCTCCTTCAAACCTCAAATACTTAGATTTTGTAACAGAAGATGAAGGTTCACTTCAGGAAAGTTGGGACAAGGGATGTTGCCCCTTGGTTATAAGCTCTTCTACCAGGGTAGGAAGACCAGCAGTTTTAGTGACCACTTTGTAACACTAGCTGGTGCATGCTGAGTTAACTCAATAAACGTTTCTTGAATTGAATTCAGTCCAATTGCTACTATGACCTTCATCCATAATGCGAAGATATATGACCCTCCTGTTTTCTCTTGAGCTCTTAATTAACATCTAGCAATATTCCATTTGACATGCATTTGGATGCCACCCACATTAAGCATCTGCAAGGCAAAGTCCCAAAGTCACACAGATCAGACATATCAGCTCAAGAAAAATGGAAACAGTTGCATCAAAAGGAATGTGCCTTATTTTAAATGATTAAATATACAAGATAATTTAATATATAAGATAATTCATGTTGATAGAGGGATTCAATATTACATGATACTGACCTGGATTTAATGTAAAACTTTTTCCTTTCTTCATGGAATCCAGAAAGTCTCATGGTGGTTTTCTTTGTGAGATATTACAGTCATCTAAAGAACATGTGGTCCAAAAGAGCAGGTGGGAGGTACAATCTTGTAAGACAGAGTCTCAAAGCCACATGTCATCACTCTGAATCTTTGGTGTCACCCTGCAGGCTACCTCTCATAGCTTTCCTCCATAAAGCCAAGTTTTTGAAGCTGAAATAACATTGTTCATAAGACTATATAAGTACAACTACTTTTCTGTAAATCTATTTGGAAATGTATGTCAAAACCTTAAAATACATCCATCCTTTGACTGAATATTTCCTCTTCTCAGAATCTATCCTAAAGAAATAATCAAAAATGCAAAGAAAAGTTTGTATTAAAAGAAAAAAAGAAACGTTTGTCTTTTATAAATAAAAGACCAAGAATAACAAAATGGTCAATTAAATTCAGGTGCATTCATTGATACTAAGACTCACCTTTCTCCATTTTAACATATTTGAAATTGGAATATGTTTTATAGTAGCTAGCATTTTATTACCCCATTAGCCATGCAATAGCCACGAAGTAGCAGGCGAGCATTAACTTGGTCACAGATGTTCATCTTGTCATTACTTCTGTTGAATGATGGACATTGCTGGTACTACACGTGTTGCTTTCACTGCCATTTAAAAGTAACACAGTGATTCAATATTGAGATGAAAAGTTATTGTGTAACCATGTAAACAGAACTGCAGCAGGTAAATTTTATATTGGTGAAGCAAATATTCATCATAGGAGAAATGATCACTATTTCATATTTTGTTCCAAAGAAAAAATAAACCATGTGTTTTAAGAAACCTAAATAGATGAAACGGTGTTACATTTTGTTTTCTGAGGAATATGCACAAGAAGCATCTCCTTCATGCTAAGTAGTGCAACTCTTAGGCAAAAGAATTGCCAAATGCTTAGAAGAGATGAAAGAAATGTCAAAGCATCAAAAGGCTCGTGTAAATAACAAATGTGTTTCAGGAGATCCTGAAGGCTTTGTGTCATAGCTTAATTGAAAACATCTTTTTCCTTTCACAGTAGTGTGTAGAATAATGTGTTCTACAGTCAACAGCATCTTAAAATCATTTAAAGTAAAGACTTCCTAGAGACAAAAAAAACTCTGGGCTTAAATAAAAATATAAAAAAAGAATAAAAAATTGCAAACTCACAACTATGTAAGATAACTTTTAAATAGTGTGGAAATGTGAAAGCAAATATGTTAAAATGTGTAAAAATCTGTAAAGTGAGACTATGATTAATATTTTCTTCTTCCTTTTTATGTTTCCAAGTTGGTTTTTTTAATTTTCCATGATCATTTTTTGTGTAACAGGGTATATTTTGTTTCTAATAATAAAAGATAAAATTAGAGATGCTTTCCTTTTTATTAAAATATGATTTACAATGTTGTGCTAATTACTGCTGTACTGCAAAGCAATTCAGTTATACATATATGTACATTCTTATTCTAACAAAAGAGTGTATTTTTTGATTAGTTCAAAATAATATTTAGAATATTAAAAACAAGGGTAGAAATTTACCCTCCATGCACTCATCACTGCCTTTATAACCATTATTGTTATGTGTCTAAGCCTTTTTTGAATCTGTTCATATTTTATATCCTTATTCTTCTGCGAGGATAATTCTATAGATTCTGTGCAATACAGTCAATAGATTCATAAGCTTCCACTTCTGTCTCCTGCCTGGTGTTCTTAAATCCAGCCCATGCATGTCAACCCAATCTATATTCTTCACACTTTCATTATGCTCCATCAAACTTTCTTGGCCTTTGCTATCCCAACCACAAAAGCTAATTTACTACATTTTTTCTAACTATTAAAGCTCTCTCTGATAGAGGACCTTTCCAACTCATCTTTCTTAGTACTTATAATTATTCCGAGTTCACTACCCAAGGCTATTCTGAGATCAGGTGAGTTTATTTCCAAGTTATTTATCCAGTTGTGGTATCTTTCAGTTTCTTTTCTGTATGAAAGAAAACTAAGAGGAACAAAAAAGGAAATACATCTTTTTCCGGATATATTATTGATCAAAGGGCCTTCTAGCTGGTATAGTTTGCAGCCGTGGACTTTTGGATGGTAACCTTAATGTCATTCACTAGAATTTCTGAGGTCACTGAGAAGATGAATGAGGAGAGCATAAGGTGAAGATGGAACAGAGATAAGGAAACTCAGAGCCTGAAATAAACCTCAGAACCAGGGGACCCTGAACAAGCTGGATTCACGCTGGGGAATAATGTATCCCCAGGCCCAGATCTTTCTGAGTATCATTTATTTACAAAATCTGTCCATTCTCTGGACTCTCTCATTCTTCCACAGTTGAAAGAAATTGTGCCCAACGGCCGCAGGCAGCCTGGGAGTGCAAGCAGGAAGCAGGATGAAACCTAACTTCATATGTTGGGGCTCCTCATCAGTCAGTGCTGAGATAAGACTTCTCCACAAGCAGCATCTCTGTTTGTCCCTGCAGTTACCAAGACTGCATCCTCCATGCCTCAGGCACATGTGTACTTCTGTCACTCATGGTCTGTGGGGGGCCCTCCTGTACATATGGCAAGAGTATCAGAGCAACCAGTTCCACAAAGGAAGGCCCCCAAACTAAGCTCTCCACTGGCACCATCAATCAGCCTAGTCCTAAAAGGAAGCTCTGTTTTCACTTCAGTCCCCCCACAAGTCTATGTATTTGATGGTAAAATTATAAAATCATCAATGCATTTAACCTGTATCCCACAAGCATTTAAACTCCCTATTTGCACCTTATTCCACCCCAAACTGGTCTTCCTTGATGGTTCAGTGGTAAAGAATCCACCTGCAATGCAGGAGACCCAGGTTCGATCCCTAGGTCTTGAAGATCCCCTGGAGAAGAGAATGGCTATCCACTCCAATATTCTTGCCTGGAGAACTCCATGGACAGAGGAGCCTGTCGGGCTATAGTCTATGGGGTCGCAAAGAGTCAGATATGACTGAGCGAATAACACACACTCACACACCACCCCCAATTAGTTAAAATAATAAATAAATAAAATCTGACTTGATACTACTCACCCACAACTTGTAATAAGTATCTGAGTTGATCTGAGATTGAAGTTCAAGATTTGCTTTGGCCAGAGTTGGACTCTCCCTGGAGACTTGGACACAGAGGCTTGGTGGGAAGCGACGGGATACAGAGATGCCATGGCAATCTAGAGCTTACCTCAAGTCAGAGACACAACACGTGGGGTCAGTGTGGGGAGAGGAATATCCATCCAGGGCAGAAATCTGAAGGAGGTGGGAGAGAGGTCTGCTACAAGTGCCTTGTCACCATCACATGAAGACTTAGACTTGTCAAGTTGAATCTGTCAAAAATTGTAAAATAAGGATACGTCTCATTGCTCTGTCATATGTGAGATGTTCATTAGCATTTCATGCAGGCAGGCAGAAAATTGCTGGGGAAGGAAGAAATTACATCCCGAGCTCATCCCCCAACTAAGCACTGCAAATTTGGCATTTCTGCACAGGAGGAAACGGTACCCTGCTGGCAACAGGTTCTTCATCAACCCAACCCGCAACAAAAACACAAAACAAGCAAAAGACGCTGCATCTTGATTGCTCTCAGTACCTTGTGAGTACCCATCAGTCCTAGGAACAGTTCCGGGAATTGTTACAGAAACTCTCTGCTCACCTGAAGTACTGTTCTCCCTACCTGAATTCTGTTTAATTTATTAGAATTAATACTAGAAATTTGGGGATATAGGGGAAGAGGGAAGGAAAAGCATTATTGTATCCAGAGCACTAGAGCGAGGCTGGGTATCATCGCTGTCCCAGCCTTGTTCTCCCGGGACTTTTCAGTAGAGAAGCTCTTTCTTTAATCACATAGGGCTCCACAGCCCCAAATGATAAACCAGCCTCAATGCCAGATTTGACTTCCATCACTCAGGTTATGGGGGTCTTTCCTACTCTGCAGGTTCCCAATTGTCCATGGCAACAGGGAATAACACAAAGCAAAGGAAGGCAAGCCCTTCGAACACTTTGTCTCAACTTTCAACACACCTTTTAGCAGAACTGATTGACATGGAACAAAGCAGACTGTTTGAAATTGTACCCATTCCTCTTTTAATTGTCCTCCTTTTGGTGGAAGAGTGACAAGCAGTGATGTAGTCTAAAGGCTGATTGTCCAAGGGGTGACCAAGTGGGCTGGATAATCGGTGCCTGGAGCATCAGTTTGGCATCTGAGTCACTTCCCAGGTGGCGTTAGTGATAAAGAACTCACCTGCCAATACAGGCAGACATAAGAGAGGAGGGTTCGATCCATGGGTCAGGAAGATCTCCTGGAGGAGGATCCAGGAAAAGGAAGGTCCCCTGGCAACCCATTCCAGTACTCTTGCCTGGAGAATCCAATGCACAGAGGAATCTGGCAGGCTACAGTCCGTGGGGTCACAAAGAATCGGATACAACTGAGCAATTTAGCATGCAGGTGCACGCACTTCCAAGATGAGTACTTTATCTTGTGGGAACCTGGGCTGACCAGTCTGTGGCCTAAATGGTACTTAGCATTACAAATAGATGCTGAAGAGGGGGACAAAATAAGAAGCTATTACATTCTCTTAAGTGTATGTCTTTGAATTGACTATCTGTCATCTGCCGCTAAACGCCCTCATGTTGCTGCTTGGAAAGGACTGACAGCTCTCAGCTGCTGCCGTCACCAATCCTTCCACGCTGACACTCCAGATCAGATCATAGCACCAAACCTTAGCATGCCTTTCTTTTAATTCTATACCAGGGTTTATGCCACATCATCCTGTTCTAATGGTTCATCATGTAACAAAAACCAAAAGGAACAACAAGAGAATATTCTTTAGCCATTTAAAAACCATAGTGTAAAAAAAATAAAAATAAAAACCATAGTGTTGCAGAACATGCAATGATATGGCAAAGTCCTCATCATATAGTATGCAATGAAAACACCCAGAGAGAAAATTATGTATGCAATATGATCTAATTGGATTATACATATGTATGTGTGTGTGATTCCAAAATACTAATCTTGAACATTTCTTGACAAAGTGGTTAAGAGTAATTTTGATTTTTTTCTTTATACTTTCAAAAGTGTACTAAGTTGAGCATGTATTATTAATTTTTTAAATCTGGCTGTGCCTGGTCTTAGCTGCAGCATGCAGGATATTTAGTTGTGGCATGCAGGCTTTTAGTTGTGGCATTCGAGATCTAGTTCCCTGACTAGGGATGAAACCCGGGTACACTGCATTGGGAGCACGGAGTCTTAGCCACTGGGCCACCAGGGAAGTCTTGAACATGTATTATTTTTATAAGCAGAAAAAAAATAATCTTTTCAAACTGCTACACAGAGGTAAGATAGTCCTCAGTTTAAACCACCATGTTATTGTTTATTTATACCACATTCTATGCCACTAATTTCATTTCCTATTCTCTGGATTTCCCAAGGCCCATATGGTTCAACTTTGTTTCTGGCGTCTGGGATGCAAATGAAGCAAGCAGGCTGACTTTTGGGTGACTTCTCAGTTCACCATGTGTCAGGAAGCAGAAGGAGCCAGAAGAACTGGCTCTGAGTCCCCATCCTGCTCCCCAAGTGTAATCAGGGACTTTGGAAATCCCTGAGCAACTGGGCCAAACTCTCTCCACGTTATGAACTAAAAGGTTGGGCCCTCGCTTGAAATGAAATGTCTGCTTTCCATGAGCTGCTAGATTCAATTGCAGCAGAAAGTTCTAATTGCCATGAATGTGAGGGTGCTGCAAAGTTCCTTTGCAGAGTGAGTCTCATTCAACCGGAAGTGGTGAAAGCTGAGTCATCAATATACAGGAGATCCAACATGCTGTTTTATCTCAGAACAAACCTCTTAGGCAAAATATTCAACGCAGATGTAAATACAGTCCAAGCGTCTACAGTATTGAAGTAGGCAAGGTGGTCTTTGAGAAACCTAGATCATGTAGCATAAAAAACATAAATAAGGAGTTAGCTTTATATCCAATATTTAAGTTTGGGTTTCCCTGGTGGCTCAGATAGTAAAGAATTTGCCTGCAATGCAGAAGACCTGGGTTGGAGACCTGGGTTGGGAAGATCCCCTGGAGAAAGAGAGAAACGGCTATCCAATCCCATATTCTTACCTGCGAAATTCCACGGACAGAGGGCCCTGGTGGGCTACAGTCCATGGGGTCACAAAGAGTAGCACACGACTGAGTGACTAATATTTTCACTAAGTTTAATCATCTGAATTCACTTGAATCATCAGGTGACTCATGTACAAACACGTGGAATGATTATAATGACCTGATCTGAATAAGTAATCAGAGAAAATATAACCCTTCCCTTGAATGGAATTATTGATATTGTAAATTCTGAAAATTATACAAGCAATACATAAAATCACTTCAAAATAAAATTCATACCATGCAAATGTCCACAGAGTGAAAAATGGAAATTCTCCTTAAAGTCTCACCCTCTGCCCACCTACTCCTCTATCCACAGATAACCTGTTTTAGATCCTTCCCATTTTAAACATACGTATCTCCACATGGTTCCTATCACTTGCTTCCTAAGCTCCACAAGAATATCTATAAATATCTCAAATCTTTGTCCCATCAAATGTAACCAAAAATGACAATTTTTTTTTACTAAAATGAAATGGCTGTTTTTCAAAGAAATGTTCATTATTTGTAGCCTCTACAATTGATGACCATTATTTTCTCTTTGCTCATTTTATTATCTTTAAATAATAAGTAAATAAACATGAATATTAGAGGGAAAAATGTTACTGGGTTAGCAAGAACAGTACAAAAGCCCCTGCATGCACAGTTTTTGGTCTCCCAGACACAGGCATATGCCAACCTTCATCAGCTCAGACTCATAACTGAGCTCAACAGATGCCCCAGGTCAGCTCCCATGTGAAAACACATCCCGCCTGTGGGCACTGCCAGGGAACAGCATCACAACTCTTCCTTCTCTGCAAAACCTGGACAGAGCTCCGGGTCCAAGAGGAAGGATCAGATGATTTTGCAGGCACTAGAAGTTCATAAATGGCACTTAGAGACCAGTCCTTAAGGTTTGATTATTTAAATGCTGACATGGACAATTGATTACTGGCAAAACCAATTCTGTGCAGAGATCACTTAAGTATAGAGCTCGCCTAAGAGGAGAAAAAACAGGCAGTGGTCCCCAACCTCCAGGTCATGAACTGATACCTCCTGACATATCACCAATGGCATTAGATTAAAGTGCACAATAAATGTAATGTGCTTGAATCATCCCGAAACCATCCCCCTTCCCCCTGGTCCATGGAAAAATTGTTTTCCCTGATGCCAAAAAGTTTGGGTACCACTGGTTTAAAGAGTTAAATACAATTAACCAGACAGCTCAGGTCCCCAAAATTGTTACACTGGGCTCAAAGAAGGGAAATGATGCTTTTTGTTAAAGTAAAGGAAATACACTCTATCTGCTAATAAAAATGATCATTTATTGAGTACTTCCTGTCCTAAGCATCTTATGTAAATTAAACAATTTAGTTTCACAACAAACCCAGACAAGGGTGCTATTATCATATCTGTTTTAAAGATGAGGAAACTGAAGAACTCAGAGCTGGTCAGCTTCATCTTGAGAGGATCTGGGCTCTCCCTCCTAGTGGCAAAACGGCTGCAGCAGTGTCAGCCTTTACATCTCAATCACCACACTATCCAGAGGAAAAGAAACTCTCTTCTGGAATCCACATTCTCATTGGTCTGATTGTGTTATGTGCTCATTTGTTATGGACAGGGAGACTGAGATGTGCAGATTAGAACAAGCCAATCAGAGCCATCTGGTTATATACTAGGAGGTATAAGTAGGATCAATGTCACCTAAATTTCCAGGGGGATAATGGATGCTGGAGAGGTGAATACCAAATGTGTACTGCAGTATTCACCAGCCAGAAAAGAAAAATTTTCCAACAGTATAATTATAATCATAGTTTAGCTTGAAACTCTTAATTCCTATTGATATTATTTGTTCTAGAACAATATTTTCTCCATGTAGTCACTTTGAAAAAATATATATATATTTATATATTTTTTATTCTATCTCCTCTTCCCCAGAATTGATTTTTCCTAAGGACAATGGGTTTGCAATACATAGTGAGCACTCTTAGGCATATATGTGATCATTACTTTTAATATGAAATATGATAGTGGAGAACTAGGACTATCATATACTCTTTGATTAGAGGAAAATCAAGATTTCAAATGAGAAGCTTCTTCCTACCTAGTTATCTTATGTATGTGTTATTTTACCCCCGAGTTATGGATTTAGTGCTTTGCTTCAGTTCAGTTCAGTTCAGTCACTCAGTCATGACTCTTTGCAACCCCAGGGATTGCAACACACCAGGCCTCCCTGTCCATCACCAACTCCCGGAGCCTACTCAAACTCATGTCCATTGAGCCAGTAAGGCCATCCAACAATCTCATCCTCTGTTGTCCCCTTCTTCTGCCTTCAATCTTTCCCAGCATCAGGGTCTTTTCAAATGAGTCAGCTCTTCACATCAGGTGGCCAAAGTATTGAAGTTTCAGCTTCACCATCAGTCCTTTCGATGAATATTCAGGACTGATTTCCTTTAGGATGAACTGGCTGGATCTCCTTGCAGTCCAAGGGATTTTCAAGAGTCTTATCCTACACCATAGTTCAAAAGCATTAATTCTTTGGTGCTCAGCTTTCTTTATAGTCCAACTCTCACATCCATACATGACTACTGGAAAAACCATAGCCTTGACTAGATGGACCTTTGTTGACAAAGTAATGTCTCTGCTTTTTAATATACTGTCTAGGTTGGTCATAACTTCTCTCCCAAGGAGTAAGCGTCTTTTAATTTCATGGCTGCAGTCACCATCTGCAGTGATTTTGGAGCCCAAAAAATTAAAGTCTGCCACTATTTCCACTGTTTCTCCATCTATTTGCCATGAAGTGATGGGACCAGATGCCATGATCTTAGTTTTCTGAATGTTGAGTTTTAAGCCACCTTTTTCACTCTCCTCTTTTACTTTCATCAAGAGGTTCTTTAGTTCTTCTTCACTTTCTACCACAATGGTGGTGTCATCTGAGCATCTGAGGTTATTGATATTTCTCCCAGCAATCTTGATTCCAGCTTACACACAAGCAAAGCACACAAGTTAAATCAGAACTGTAGGAGTCCTTATGAAGTGCTCAGAATTATTCCTCTGCTTTTATTCTAAACAGATAATTAGCTATCCAATTTAAAAGATGTTCTGAAATGGAGATGCCACAGCATTCTTTGGGAACACACTTTAAAGTTTAATGACCTTCCCTATCAGTGTGATGCTTATATTGAAACTAATGTTGAATTCAAGTTAATCCCACAAATATTTGTTAAATGTGACCATCTTGATCATGCCTATGTCTCAATAGAAAACATTCTCTATGTAGCCTTCATAAACTAGAAAACCACAGTTATACATAAGTTGATCAACACATATGTATTTGAGCATCTGTGCTAGGAATGGAGGCTTGCAAACAAGTATAAACATTATTCTCAACCTTACCTCTCCTGGATACATGGCTGAAATCCATTTTCCTGGTTCTTCATCGTTTCCATGGCTTTTCTCTGGAACTTCTGCTAGTTTTCCACAGCTATGATAAACGATGTCTCACAATTGACTCCACAAATAGAAACAGCCAAATGGATTCTAGAGAAGAAAAAAAAAAGTAGTTTATTTTGGGAAGCAGATTCCCAACCACAACACTTGCATTAGGTTGTGCTTGCATTGGAAAAGAAAAATCAATATAAAATGGAAAATGTGAACATAATAGATATCATCTAATAATCCAGGGAGAGACACCTCATGTCATGGTTACTAGGGATGACTAATCCAATAAATCCTTTTGCTAACACCAGCTGTCCATAACTGAAACAGACCAGCAACCATTCCCAACAACATACATACCCGCTGCTAAGAAGGACTAATTCTATCAGAGCCTGAGCAGTTCCAAAGTTCATTCAGTTCTGCTCCTACAGAAGTTTCAGAAACATTGTAGACCTCTCTATTGTGATTTAAAGCTGCAGAAAAGGCATATTAAGGGGCGATTGAGGTCATCTTGTTTAATGCAAGAACCCCTCTATACTCGTGGTTATCCATCAACCCAGCAATGGGAAACTGAGCATGGCTGTTCCAATGACAAATATTGGAAAGCCATTCCTCACACTAAGTCAAAGTCCTTACGACCCTCCCCTCTGCCATTCCCACCAAAATATGTCTAAGTCTTCTCCCAGTGACGAACCTTTAAACAGAGGAAGTCAGCTATCATATTCCTTTCTTAGTCATATCTCCTCTGTCTTCTTCATAGAACATTCTATAGCTTGCATAAATTTTGTATCATCTTTTTCCTTGTCAGTTCGGTTGAGCAAGTTAAGTGACATAAAATATAGAAATTCTGAAAAATGTAGTTGCTTCATTTTCTATCATATTGCTTTTGCTAAAGGTGTTTATGTTCACTTTGCAGTCACTCAGAATTGAACAAATAAGTGAACCAGTACACATCCTAATAAGCATTTACCCTGAGGATGTCCATTTTGTCATGAGTCAACATTCTCACTGCTTTGTGCCTCCTTAAACGATACTCTGCTGATTTTCTCCATCTTTGAGTCTTACTGTATTCAGCCTTCCCCATTCAGTCATTCTTGCCCAGGAGATTAAGGTCAGGTAGCAAATGCCTCTTTCGCCCATCATCTAATTGATCACGCTGGTGTGACAGTTCAATCCCTCCTTCATCTTGAGAAGTGGCCTCGTGTTAGATGGTAATTCTGTGGAGGAAAAAACAGAAAGAGAAAAAGCCAATTAACCTTCAGAAAATGATAGTACAACTTGTACTTCTCCACACCTGATTATTTCCTAAGCAGCAAAATTTTCAATTTATTAAGCCTTAGGTGGGTAAGTGATGCTTTTACAAACAGAGAATGTGAGATACCATTTTTCAGTGATTCTGTGACAATCACAGACACTGGGAGAGACTGAGGTAATGAGCAACTATGAGAACCACAGATCTGAGTTTCAAACACAAGAAACACATGTCTGCACATCTCTACATTGCTATTTAGAGAGATAACTCTAACATGTAACTCCAAAAGGTGGAATTCAGACCTTGTCCAAAAGACCTGGGTTACAATTGTAGGTCAGACCAAAGTATTCAGTATAGATTAGCTGCTACTGTGTATAGCACCTTTATGTACCTTAACTCAGTTATCATTCAAAACAGCCTGTTAAGACCCAGGAAGATGGGCTCCAATTTACAGAGGAGGTCACTGAAGCTTGGATAATTATGATTTGATGAAGCTCATGTTAAGTGCCAGATGGAATTAAAATGGACTTCCCATGTGGCACTAGCAGTAAAGAACCTGCCTGCCTAAAGCAAGCAGACATAAGAGATGCAGGTTCAGTCTCTGGGTTGGGAAGATCCCGTGGAGAAGGAAATGGCAAACCCACTTCAGTATTCTTGTCTGGAGAATCCCATGGATGGAGGAGGCTGGCTGGCTATTGTCCATGGGGTCACAAAGAGTTGGACGTGACTGAAGCAACTTAGCATGCATGCACGGAGTTAAAATCAGAAATCAATCCATCACTGATTCAGGATACTACACTAAGAATTCACCATGGCAGTCTTCAGTGTTTATTGTAGCACACCTTCTCTGAGATCTAATATAACAAAATTAACTTCTGCTTTGACTTGCCCTAGAAGTCAGAGGGGAAGAAGGATCATCCTGAAGGATATATCCCCAGAGCACTACCCAGCAGCCAACCCTAATCTCAGCTTCAGTGACAGGAAGCCACCATATACTCTGATCACGGTGTCTTAACATCTGCTAGTGGCCATGCCTCCTTCTGTTCCTTGCTACAGAACCCTGACTCTAGATACCTATTTCCAATAGGTGTATAGGACCTTACAAAACACTGGGTCTCAAGATAGGTGTACCCAACTTTTCACTCTCTCTGGATTAAGGTGTGTGCGTGTGCTAAGTCGTCTCCGTTGTGTCCGACTCTTTGCAACCCTATGGACTGTAGCCCTCCAGGCTCCTCTGTCCAAGGAATTCTCCAGACAACAATACTGGAGCAGGTTGCCATGCCCTCCTCCAGGGGATCTTTCCAACCCAGGAATCGAACCTGTGTCTCTTATGTCTCCTGGATCAATGTAGGAAAACCTATTTTTTAGTGTTCCAGTGTGGGAAGGACAATTTTTTTCTCACTTTCTGAGACCACTGGTAAGTTTCTCACTGAAACGATTTTAGGGAAAAAAAAGAAAAAAAAAAATCCTGGCATGGGGGGGGTTTCAATTTTCCAGATATTTCTAAACTTTCACATCACTAACTCTGGGATTAATCACATGAATATCGTGAATCTTTTTTCGGTAACTAAGCACAGAACAATTTTCTAATCTCTGCTTTGCCATTTTCTTTATAATTGTGGGCTAGTGACATATGTTCCTTCATCTGTAAAATGGTGATAATATTAGCCTACTCCAGGGAGACTTTGTGAGAATAATAGAAGAAAAGCCTTTAAGTTTAGGTATAGCAGCCACCCCCATGGATGAAGGTTTCAGGGGATTTGGGAGGAATGGGAGGGAGCACAGTGGGAGTGGGATGGTATAAGGAACTCAGAGAAAGAAGTTCAGCCCACCCCTCCCAAAGCATAGCATCTCACCCTCTCTTACTCTAGTTCAAGCTCTCTCTTATGATATTCTTCCTGCAGGTCCCAGGGAACTACTGATCTCATGTTAAGAACACTAGCTTAAGATTTTGCTTGAGGTTCTCACATTTCTAGATATTCATTGCTGCTTTTAAGACTACACAAAATATGTGAATGCCATGGCTGAAGATTCCTTCATTAAGGAAATTATAGTGATGTGGGATCTGTTGACTTTTCAGCTTGGAGACCACCAAATATATTATCATCCACTTCTTGTTTTAGGCTTAGCTCATATAGCCACCTATCAGTAAAGCAAAAGCTGGTCTCCAGGGTAGACCATCTTGCCATTCTTTTTTTATTTTAATGATTTTTTTTCCAAATAAATGGTTTTGTTCATTTATTTTATTTATTGGCTGTGCCACACAGTGAGTGGGATCCTACTTTCCTGACCAGGGATGGAACCCACGTCCCCTGCAGTAAAAGCACAGAGGTCCAACCACTAGACCACCAGGGAAGTCCCCACCCTGCCTTCCTTACATACAGTCAGCCTTAGAGGAAATAAAGTAAGACCCACCACTGGAGAAACAAAGAAAACAAACCTCAACTGAACACCATCATGGCAGAATTGTGAAAAAAATAAAGCCACAACTTTACTGGATTTTAAAGGAAACGGTTTGTGTAAACTCCGGGAGTTGGTGATGGACAGGGAGGTCTGGCGTGCTGCAATTCATGGGGTCGCAAACAGTCAGACATGACTGAGCGACTGAACTGAACTGAACATAGAAAAAAAGCACATTTCTTTTTGTATACCCAAATAAATAACATATAACTCTATTAGAAACTTCTACTAGTGGTGAATGCCCACCCTCTTCTACTGACAACATTTCATTTGCAGACAATATTTATCAATGACTATAGGTCTTAAAACACTGACAAAAACTCAAGATTCAAAATATAACAACTTCGATTCGGTTTGTTTTAATCACAGATGCCAATGTTTTCAAAATGCTAGAATATCCTTTCATAGCAACCACTGTTTCAAAAAACAGACCTCTTAATTGTGTTTGTCTAAGAATTTAATGTGATAACCCTACTTTTTTAATTAAATAAAAATTCAGTATCTATATTGAATTTGATAACGATGTTTACCCACAAATACAGCTAAGAAATCAACTGTCTCCTTTTTCTAGAAACAAGACAGAAGTGTGAAGTGTCAAGTGTCAAGTCTGATAATTTTCATTTTAGCTTCACAAGTCTTAAAAATAACCTGGGACTTCCCTGTAGGTCCAGTGGTTAGGACTCCACTTCCCAGCACAGAGGGTGTAGGTTTGATTCTTGGTCAGGGAGCTAAGATCCCACAGGCCTCGCAGCCAAAAACCCAAAACACAAAACAAAAGCAATACTGTAACAAATTTAATAGACTAAAAATGATCCACATCAAAAAAAATCTTTACATAGCTATGGCTGATTCATGTTGATGTTTGGCAGAAACCACCCCAATACTGTAAAACAATTATTCAATTAAAAATAAATAAATTTTTTAAAAGTCTTTTTAAAAAATGACCTAGACTAGATGATTACATATTCATTTACCTCTTCCTTTCCAACCACCTACTTTGTCTCATAAGCCAGATCCCTGCACACTTTTGATCCTTTTCCTATGTTAAAAGGGCTGGTGTTTCAGTAATCTCAACCCCTCTCTATGTGTTTCCATTCACCTTTTCAACAATTCCCTCATGGCTCAGCTTGTAAAGAATCCGTCTGCAATGCAAGAAACCTGGGTTCGACCCCTGGGTTGGGAAGATCCCCTGGAGAGGAGAAAGGCTACCCATTCCAGTATTCTGGCCTGGAGAATTCCATGGACTGTATACTCCACTGGGTGGCAAAGAGTCAGATGTGACTTTCACTTTCACTTATTTTCAACAATTAGCCAATTAATGATCTGTTCATCTCCAAGTCACTATTGAAGTACCCCATAAATCAGCAGTTGTACTTTTGAGTCAATATATTTCCTTCATTCCTTCTCTGCTAGACTCTAAATAAGAAGTCATTCAGATTAGGGAATGTTATTTCCAAAAGACAATCATCAAAGGAGTGTTTCATAGCCTTCAAATCTACATCAAATTTGTAAAACTTTGATTGTGAAGTATTAATTAAGCACTATCGTTGCAAAGTACCATCACAAAGTGGCAAAAAATCTATGCACAGCATATACACAAATGCATATGTGTAAAACAATCAGATATAAATACATGAATAGAAGTTATTTTGGTAGATAGTTGTGTGCATGTGTGTTTAATATTTTTGGCAGCTCAGCATCCACTTATCCTTTCTATAAAACACAAATTTTCTTTTGGAGAATGACTTCTTTCCAGTAGTATTGTTTTGGTGGTGGATTAGTCTCTAAGTTGTATCTGACTCTTGCAACCCCGTGAACTGTAGCCTGCCAGACTCCTCTGTCCATGGGATTCTCCAGGCAATAATATTGGAGTGGATTGTCATTTCCTTCTCCAGGGGATCTTCCCAACCTGGGGATCAAACCCAGGTCTCTTGCATTGCAGACAGATTCTTTACCCACTGAGAGAACAGTGAATCCCATGCCTGCCTCTCACTAGGAAAGTCAAATAAACCAGCATTCCTCAAACTTGCTTTCAAGAGTCAGAATCCCAGGGAATTAGCTACTGTCTTCCAGGATTTGCAAATTATGTTAGAGATTCTGGGATGGAGGAAACTTGAAATCATTCTTTCCAGCTATGGTTCTCTGACATGACTGTGTCTTTTCTGGAAACATTCTCAGCCCTTCAGAGCAGCCTTAAGTAGTGACTATTGCCAATCCCTATTCTTAGCTTTCCAACTGATTTGCTAAGCTCCTGGTCAGTTTCCAGGAGATTCCCTTCTAAAATTGCCCAAAGTCAGTTTCTGCTGACTACAATCTAAGAATTCTGACCATTACAGTTACTGATGAAACAGACTCTAAATAGGAACACAATTAAATATATTATTTAATTTGGGGCAATGAGTATATATGGATAGATGCATCTTGTTGATCAATGAGTAAAGAGGATCCGGGGAAACTGAATTTCCAGGCAGGAAGGCTGCCGTGAGCTCTCTCCAGGGGAAATGACAAGAGCTAAGAAAACGTCTTTTCCAGGCACGACACACACAAGCATGGATCTAGTGATATATTCTGAAATTTCATTAACAGGGTTTTTCAGTGAGTATTGCAACCCATTTCAGTATTCTTGCCTGGAGAATTCCATGGACACAGGAGCCATAACCCGTGGGGTTGCAAAAGAGCCAGACACAACTGAGTGACTAACACTTATTCCAATAGCAATAAAGTGAGTTACCTCCCTATGTTGAAAAATTTTTTATTTTATGCAGCCAGTTTAAAAAACATTTCATCCAACTATTCAATGTATATGTAGCATATTATACTCAATGGCTCAGGAAATTTCATTTTTCACCCTTGCGATCTTTTTTAATAGTGACTTACTATCCTGATTCCCCTACATCATTCAGCAAAGGGGATTTCTTCGCTTTGTTGATGCAGAGCATTAACTTAATGTTGCAGAATTTAAGGTCGTCTCTTTTATAAACTTACAATATCCCTTCTCTCCCTGTGCTGTAAGTCTGATTTAATTATCTTCCAGAAATCAGTTTAGGTACTATTTTTGTCTTTGCTTGCCCTCAATCCTTATTTGATTAAAGTTACCACATTCTTAATTGGACTCCTCCATTAAGAGGAGTCCTCCATTCTAAACATCAAAGTCAATAGTGGGACTGCTGGGTTAGTTTTAACAGGCACTTTGGATTCAACAGACTTTTCTGGGATAATCAGGAAATCGGTGTAATCTACAAAATGCCAGTTCCTGTGCTCCACACTGCCCTGAATTACCAAGCCCTCTCATCTCCTCTGAGCACTGGTCCCTCCTCTCTCACAGTTCTAGCCAGCAAGCGAAGGCGGATATTTATAGGAATGAGGAGGGTGTATGAAACCGATTATCCTCATTCTAGAAGGCTGGAATCTTTTTCAATCTTATAGGTCTTTGAAAGACTTCAAATACTATTTGATTGAAGCCCTGCAGTATTGGCAAGAAAGGGCCTCACTAAAAATTTCAGCAATTGAAAAGGCAAGAGAAAACCATAGATCCCTGTCAGCACATATTTTTAAAGAAAGTACATGTGTCACTGTGATGCTTTTACCAATGAGTGACCTTTAAGATGGTAGGAGAAATGGAGAAGGAAGGAGGGAAGAGAGAGAGAGTTGTCTTAGTTTCAACAGGGAGCAATATTATAGCAAAATCACTTTCCCATCAGCAGACAATTCCACGGTTTCCATGACCACCAGGCACACCTGTAGCAGGGGGAAGACATTTCAACACTACCCAAAGTGTTAGTTTCCTGCAGGACTGTCATAACAAAGCATAACAAACTGAGTAGCTTCAAACGGAATATTTTTCTTTCGTAGCTCTGGAATCTAGAAGTCTGATATCACAGTTGGTTCTTTCTGGAGGGTCCAAGGAGAACCTCTCTCCTGCCTCTCTCCTGGTTTCTGGTGCTGGCTGGTGTTTCTCGGTGTTTTTTGGTTTGCAGCTCCATCACTCCAATCTGGTCCTCTGTCGTCACATGGCCCTCTCCTCCTGTGTCTCTGTGTCCCTGTGTACAAAGCTGCCTCCTCTTACAAGGACACTCGTCAATGAATTAGGGCCCCACCAGAACCCAGGATGACCTCATCTTTATTTGATTTACTTGGCAAAGGCTCTGTTCCCAAATAAGGTCACATTCATGGGTACCGGGGGTTAAGACGTCAGCATATCTTTTGGGGAGATGCAATCAACCCACAATACCCTCTATAATACTGACACAAAGTAGCCTTGTACTACTGCTTAGCTATTCCATGCTCCTCTTTGTATATTCAATTCTTTTTTTTTTTTTAATTTGGCTGCACAGGGTCTTAGCTGTGGCATGCGGGATTTAGTTCCCTGACCAGGGATCGAACCCATGTGCCCCTGCCTTGGCAGCACAGAGTCTTAACCACTGGACAACCAAGGAAGTCCCTATTCCACCCTTTACTGAACTGGTTCTCAGTCACTGTGGGCCTTGCATGGATATGCCTTCATATTTTAATTTAAATCTTATAGAGGAAAAGACAATTTGCTGTGAAAAAGAGGGAGGAATATTATCTGGATAAAGATTGTCGGTTCACTAGAACAGGGGTCCCCAACCGTCAGTATCTAATGCCTGATGATCTGAGGTGAAGGGGATGTAGTAATAATAGAAATAAAGCACACAGTAAATGCAATGTGCTTGAATCATCCCCAAACCATCTCCCTCCGCCTGGTCCATGGAAAAACTGTCTTTCCTGGTGCCAAAAATGTTGGAGACCGCTGCACTAGAACACACAAGAATTTTTGCCTTGTGTGAATATGAGAGAAGGAGTTCTGGGCAAGCAGTAAGTCCACCAAAACAGACACCACTGGAGCAAATCAGTGAGCAGTGTGATAAAGGGGCAGACATTCCTGGACCCCATGAAGTGTCACTAGGTAGTAATAGCAACTGCACTGTAATTGATGCTTGCTTGTTGTGCTGTTGGGAGAACCTCAACCTCCTGCAGTGTGCTGTCAATCTAGAATGCAAAAATGTTAAGAACCTCTGTTCTCAGGGTTGAGTGTAGATCAAAGGCTCCAACTCTAGCACCTCTGCCACTGAATAATCATAATTTACCAGGTGCTTAATTCGGTACATTGCCTAAAAAGGAGACTTTCAGACCCATAAAGAAAATGATTTGGGGTAGCTGAGAACTTTTCCAAACTTACTCAGCGATTTGTTTCATGTATAGAGGGAAAAGATGGGCTTTCCAGGTGGCACTAGGGGTAAAGAACCCTTCTGCCAGTGCAGCAGATGTAAGAGATGAGGGTTCTATCCCTGGGTCAAGAAGATCCCCTGGAGGAGGAAATGGTGCCCACTCCACTTTTCTGGCCTAAAGAATCCCATAGACAGAGGAGCCTGGGAGGCTACAGTCCATGGGGTTGCAAAGAGTTGGAAACCACTAAAGTGGCTTAGCCTGCACTCACGCATAGGTAAAGGAATCCCACCCAGGGCTCAGATAAAATCACCCAGTGTCACTGGAAAAAGAAAAACTGATCTCAAGAATATGAATCCCCAGAATCCATCTATAGCTACTGGAGGGTACCTAGAAGGCTTTGCCCAGGCTCTAACTCCCAGCAAGTTGCTGAGGATCCAGAAATCCTGTCACTGGGGATTTGCTCTGAAGATGTGTGAAGAACTGCCAGACACAATACAAAACCCACCCCCATGTAACAGCTATCATCAGATATTTTTCCAGCCAAGAAAGAGAGAAAGGCACCTATCGGGGACACATAACGAAAGGAAAGGCAAAAGAGACCCAAATAATGTCACCCATTCATAGCTGTGCCAGGTGGCTTGTCTTATAACTCTTCTCCCTACGGAGCTTCTGCTCAGCATGTCCCTAGATGACATTTTCCATAACTTGGATGATGGAGGGGGATCCTCGAGGAAGGAGATCTGCACAAATATTCTCTCAGAGAAAGTTCACGCTCAATGAAGAGAAATGAGGGAAAGAATAGAGATCTGGGGAAAAGGAAAAATAACATGCTCTGGTTTTGCTCTGAAGATCAGCTCCCTCATCCTTCTGCAACCCTAACCTGCTGACTGCCAAGTCCTGTGAGTCTGATCCTGAAAGGCCAAGTGAACACCAGGTCGTAAAATGAGAGCCCAGGTCCCATTGTTCTGTCTTCAACATGAGGTCCAGGTGGTCTTCCGCAGCTCCGCACAGTCCATAGCAAAGCTACTCAGAAAGACACTCCCACACTGCACTGAGATGCTGTTTTAAGTGCAGAGGCATCAGCTAAATGCCAGCAAGAGCCTCATGAGTTTAGAGATGAGAGGAGGACTCTGGAAATGTGAGGGGTGCCAAATCTCACGTGTCCTCACCTTTCCTTCTCTCTCCTTTGGAAATCTCCTCCCTACTTTTCCCTACAAAATCCTCCAGCCAGAACTTCCAGGCCACCATGCTGAGGCTACAACCAAGGCAGCATGCTGTCTTTCACAGACAGCCTTGTGCTGCCGAGTTAGTGATGCTTTTTGGTGCTGAGGTGCATTGAGACCGTCTTGTGGCAAAGATCAATAGTCATTTCCCTCTTCTTACCTGGGCACACATCTGGAACTCCCCTCCCAGCTCCCTCATAGTTAGTTACAGCCACAAGACTGAATTCTAGTTAGAGGATTCTGAGGCTGAGCAGCAGTGGGAAGTCTGGCCCATGAAACTCCAAACACAGTAATCTGCACTCTTTCTCCATCCACTAGTCTGATGTAACAAACACAAACGCCTGGGAAGCCACATGGTGTGGATGGCAGAGCCACAAGATAGAAGGAGCCTGGGTCCCTGAATCACTACTAGGAGCCTTCAGTCAAACCCTTTAGGGTGTCACACAGTGAAAAGTAAACTTCTATTGTCTTTGAGCGATTCTACATTCTTTACTCAAATTTGTTTGTTACAGCAGTGAATCTATCTTAGTCAATCGTCTTTCTGAGGTGCCCACCATAGAAGCCATAAGCTTTCTTACACCATTTATCACTAGAGCTTCTGAAACAATACAGATGGTACAATAGAACCTGTTTCTTATTGATGATAAAACTTTACTCAACAACAGGATTTTATATTATCGTACAGAGGAAATAGGCCAGCTTTAGAGTCACACTGAATTTGATCCTTTTTCCAAAGTATTCTGCTCGAATGATCAATCAGCTCACCTTATTTCTATGACCCTAAACACTTCTCTGTAATTGGGATCACTAGTCCTAATTCAATATTAGGACAAAGTCACAAAGCCTAACGTTTAAGGAGAAGAATTAAAGCATTTAGCACAGCATCTGGTACATAGTAGATCATTAGTGACTAGAAAGCTATCATTATTATTTATATTTATTAGCATTTACTTGATTGTACCCTGTAAGTATTCATGCTTCTATCTTCAACATCAAGCAAGAGATCCTAGAAGTTATGGATTACGTCTAATTTATCTTTATAACCCCACATGCAGAACAGTGATGATTACTTCAGTAAAAAGAAGCCCCCCTTTAGTTAATATTTATTCACTCACTGTGACCTCCAAAGTAAGAATCATGTCTATAAAACTTTCCCTAGAATTTGGAAGTGCGGCCTGCACATAATAGGAACTCAACAACAAGCATTAACAAACTAACTTCTTCCTGGTAGGTCGATGATGTCATTCTGGTCATGGGGACTGGTGGGAGACACTGATCGTTATATAGCAGACAGATCTGTGGGAGAATCTGGATTCCAAATCAATAGCAGCTTGAATTTCCAAAACCTCCTATATCACGTATGTGACATCACTCCCCACCACAAACAGAAAATTCATTCAAAAAGGAGCATTCTCCAGTTCTCACTTGTATAATTAAGACAAACAATGTAGCCTTCTCAGCTGCCTCACAAAGTCGTCATGAAAGTCAAACACCATAATGGATGGAAAGTGATACACATATGTGGTTGCTGTTGTTTAGTCACTAAGTCACGTCTGACTCATTTGGGACACCACGGACTGTAGCCCACCAGGTTCCTCTGTCCATGGGATTCTCCAGGCAAGAATACTGGAGTGGGTTGCCATTTCCTACTCCAGGGGATCTTCCTGACCCAGGGATCAAACCTGCATCTCCTGCATTGGCAGGCAGATTCTTTACCACTGAGCCACCAGGGAAGCCCAATATACATATATACAGAGACCCTATTATTGCTGTTATTGTTATCACAAAAGCCATGTTCTGTCATCTTTGTTATCAGTACTCTCATGGTCTAGATTCTTTCCTCTCATCTGGTAGGAGATTGTCTATCACATTCTTCCCCTGCCTGATGCAGGACCACAAAGTAAAATGCTATTATTAAGACAGATATATTACATAGTACATAAAGACAAACACTTTTGTTATTAAATTGACCTTTCTTGGAAACACACCCAGAAATGACTCATTTCTTAGAAAACAGGTTAAGAATGCAGTTCATTTTGTCCAAGATAAGATGGTATCACAGGCAAGTCGGACTAGCAGGTGATAAGTCCATTTCACTTTCTCAAGTTGTTTCAACAATGAGTAGACCCACAGGCGGCTGCTGAAATGAAAAACAGGAATTGGGAGGAGAAGGTAGAATAAGAGTTGAAATGAGAAGAGTAGGGTGAAGTCAACCTTTGACTAGCTGGAGGAAATGTAGTTGAGTTACATTATATGCATATAAATAATTGCCCTGGTTACATTGAAAGGAGGTTAGAAATGTCACCAGGAGGGCTGCCAGGCTTACGGCCAAATGACCACTCAAAGTTACATTCCCTTGGGGGCTTTCTCCTTGAGCAAGGCCAAGTCCTCCCCTTCGTAGGCTCTGATACTTCATGTTTAAGTGCTCTTAGTATAACCAACAGTGGGGTCTGGTTGCTTGCCACTCAAAAGTCAATAAGAGGCAAGGTTAGTGGAAAGGAAAATTTGCTTTAGTTTATATGCTGGCAACTGGGGGAAAGGGGAATATTCCCGTCCAAAGGCCAATCCTTCACCTCCCCACTGACAATTAGTGGGCAAGAGCTAATTGGCTGAGGGAGGAGGCTACAGGCAGAAACAGCACAGTCAGCTCGGACAGTCATCTTGAAATTGGTCATTGGTGGTCTGACCAGCATCATCTTCATTGTTTTAAGGACAGTCAATCTTCAGCTCCAGGGCTGGTTTGTTTCCTTTCTTGAGGTCAGTTCTCACAATTGTAGCAGTTTATGTCATAGCTACAGTCTCATCATCAAGTAGTTAACCTCTCCCACCTGGTGGGGATTTCAGTGTCTGTAAGACAGCTCGCAAGATATGGCTCAGAATATTATCTATAGCCAATGAGAAGGAACTAAAGGTCCTTGACTATGCTCAATGACTAAACTATTATTACTTGGTCTCCTTTGACTGTTTTCCTTTGTTTGTTCATGTTCTCACTTCTTTGATTAAACTTACTCTTTGGCTACAGTTTTTCTACAGATAAAAGGCAGGCAGAGGACACTGGGGACAAGGATCATAGGATCCTGCTCTTTCATTAGCACATGTAAGTGAGTTTATCTCTTGGGGATTTAAACTCATGAGATATTGAAGGATAAACAAAAAAGCCAGCATCTGCATTCACACTGAGCCATGTAGCATTCAAGATCCTCAGAAATGTCTCCTCTAGCCAGCCCAGCCTCTCTGATTTTGAATACCACACGGAATACAGACTGAAAGGAATTTACTTTGTGAGTTTAGCCTTGAAGTTAGTACAAGAATTCATATTATAGGATTTCCGACCATTCATCACCACAACAGGAACACACATGTCTCTAGAAGTCAATGCATTAAGTTGGGGAAGATGGGTGCCTTCTACCTTCCCAGCATACAGCCTGAAAGATCAGTACCAACATAGACCTCTCTTGATTTCCTGCATCCAACACTCACTTGTCCTTTACTCCCTCCCCTACACTTGAATGTCATATCTTTTCTCATTCTTCATCATATTGATAAGGTCAAACAAGGTTCTTAAGACTCATGGTGGTTGTATGTGAAATGTTTTATTTCTAAAGTTAATATTGCCAATTGTTGTTGTCATTGTTCAGTCCCTAAGTCATGTCAGACTCTTTGCAACCCCAGAGACTGCAGCACACCAGGTCTGTCCTCCACTGTCTCCTAGTGTTTGCTCAAATTCATGTCCATTGAGTTGGTGATGCCATCCAACTGTCTCATCCTCAGCCACCCCCTTCTCCTTTTGCCTCCAACCTTTCCCAGCATCAGAGTCTTTAACAATGAGTCAGCTCTTTGCATCAAGTAGTCGAAGTACTAGAGCTTCAGCTTCAGCATCAGTCCTTCCAATCTATATTCAGGGTTGATTTCCTTTAGGATTGACTGGTTTGATATCCTTGCAGTCCAAGGGATTCTCAAGAGTCTTCTCCAGCACCACAATTTGAAAGCATCAATTCTTTGGCATTCAGCCTTCTTTATGGTCCAAATCTCACATCCATACACGACTACTGGAAAAACCATAGCTTTGACTATACAGACCTTTGCTGGCAAAGTGATGTCTCTGCTTTTTAATATGCTGTCATAACTTTTCTTCCAAGGAGCAAACATATTTTAATTTCATGGCTACAGTCACAGTTCACAGTGATTTTGGAGCCCAGGAAAATAAAATCTGTCACTTCTTCAACTTTTTTTCCCTTGAAATGATGGGACCAGGTGCCATGATCTTAGTTTTTTGAATGCTGAGTTTCAAACCAGTTTTTTCACCTCTTCTTTCACCCTCATCTAGAGGCTCTTTACTTCCTCTTCACTTTTTGCCATTAGAGTGGTATCATCTGCATATCTGAGGTTATTAATATTTTTCCTGGCAATACTGATTCCAGCTTGTGATTCATCCAGCCCAGCATTTTGCATGATGTATTCTGCATATAAATTACATAAATAGGGTGACAATATATAGCCTTGTTGTACTCCTTTCCCAATTTTGAACCAGTCCGTTGTTCCTTGTCTGGTGCTAACTATTGCTTCTTGACATGTACACAAGTTTATCAGGAGACAGGTGAGGTAGTCTGGTACTCTTATACCTTCAAGAATTTTCCACAGTTTGTTGTGATCCACACAGTCAAAGGCTTTAGCATAGTCAATGTAGCAAAAGTATATATTTTTCTGGAATTCCCTTGCTTTTTCTACGATCCAACAAATGCTGGCAATTTGATCTCTGGCTCCTCTGCCTTTTCTAAACAGAGCTTGTACATCTGGAAGTTCTCAGTTCATGTACTACTGAAGGCTACCTTGAAGGATTTTGAGCAAAACTTTGCTAGTATGTGAAATGAGTGCAATTGCATGGTAGTTTGAACATTCTTTGGCATTGCCCTTCTTTGGGATTAGAATGAAAACTGACTTTTCCAGTCCTGTGGCCACTGCTGGGTTTTCCAAATTTGCTGACATATTGAGTGCAGCACTTTAACAGCATCATCTTTAAGGATTTTAAATAACTGTGCTGAAATTCTGTCACCTCCACTAGCTTTGACTATAGTAATGCTTCCTAAGGCCACAGGACTTCTCATGCAAGGATGTCCAGCTCTAGGTGATTGACCATATCATCATGGTTATCCAGGTCATTAAGACCTTTCTTATATAGTTTTTCTGTGTATTCTTGCCACTTCTTCTTAATCTCTTCTGCTTCTGTTAGGTCCTTACCATTTCTGTCCTTTATCATGCCCATTCTTACACGAAATGTTCCGTTGATATCTCCAGTTTTCTTGAAGATATCACTAGTCTTTCCCATTCTATTGCTTTCCTCTATTTCTTTGCATTGTTCATTTAAGAAGGCTTTCTTATCTCTCCTTGCTATTCTCTGGAACTTTACATTCAGTTGGCATGGCTTCCCAGATGGTGCAGTGTAAAGAATATGCCTGCCAGTGCAGGAGATGCAAGAGATGATGGTTCAGTCTTTGGGTTGGAAAGATCCTCAGGAAGAGGAAATGACAACCCACTCCAGTATTGCAGCCTGGAAAATTCCATGGACAGAGGAACCTGGCAGTCTACAATTCATGGGGTTGCAAAGAGTTGGACACAACTGAACAACTAAGCACAGGCACACACAATATTGCTATTACACAATCTTAAGGACCATGTGATATTTTTATTCAAGTTGTCACCTCTGCTTAGAGGAACTAGTGTTACTTTTCCTTGGGGAAGAATATATTTGGCCTGTTTTTGATGCAAATACTAATCATCTGATGGTCGCATCTGCAAACTATTCAACTTTCTTTTAAGAGACAAATATTCTTTTTATTAAGATGACTTAATAAGCACAAATTCCTTGACAAAAGGAAGTATGAAATGGCAGATTTTGTAACTAAAATAACAACTGGTACCTGAGGCACAGGGAGGTTGCTGAAATAACAATAGACTGGGATTCAGAAAACTGGCTCCTTGATCTGGTGCAGCCAGTACAGCTCTGGGAAGCCTTTTTTTTTTTCACACTTTCATCCTAGTTCCTTATCTAAACAGTGAAAGAGCTAGATGAGATCCTTTCTGGGGCTCTTTTCTGCTCTAAATTCTTATGATGCTAAGATACTAGAGCTGACATGCTATACTACTGAGAAACACTGCTAATATGGGAGAAAGAAAAGAGCTACCAGTGATGACATCTTTACCAAGTCCCAGGCATTTTGCACATACCATCTCATCCTGTCCTCAAAAGCATCCTGTGAGTGGGTCTTATCATCACCTGCACTTCAAAGATAAAGAAACTGAGGCCCAGAGACGTCACAGGATTTGCCCAGTGTTACAGATTGAACATTTGTGTCCCACAAAACATGTTTGTTAAAGCTCTAACCCTCAACGTGATGGTCTTTGGAGGTGGGGCCTTGGGGAGATGATTAGGCTTAGATGAGGTCAAGAGGGTGAGGTCCTCATAATAGGATTAGTGCCCTTAAAAGAAGAGACTCCCCCTCCCCCATATCCTCTCCCCCCTACTTGACCCTCCCCACCACCATGTATGGACATAACACAACAAGTAGGTAGTTGTCTGCAAACCAGGCATTGACTCCTTGTTGTGTTGGTTGTTTAGTTGCTAAGTTGTATCTGACTCTTTTCCAACTCCATGGATTGTAGCCTGCCAGGACCCTCTGTCCATGGGATTTCCTAGGCAAGAATACTGGAATGGATTGCCATTTCCTCCTCCAGGGGATCTTCCTGACCCAGGGATCAAATCCATGTCTCCTGCATTGGCAGGTGGATTTTTATCACTGAGCTACCAGGGAACAGGAACCAAATCAGCCAGCACCTTGATCTTGAACTTTCAATCTCAAGCATGATAAAAATGTGTGGCGGAAACTATTGCAATATTGTAAAGTAGTTCGTCCCCAACTAAAATAAATAGATTTATAAAAAAAAAAAAAAAGAATGATAAAAAAATAAATGCCTACTGTTTAAACTACCCAGTCTGTGGTATTCTGTTATAGCCAGCCGAGTTAAGACACCCAACGCCCTATAGTTAGTAACACGTCTGAACCCTGTGATAAAAATAGAGGCCAAATGAAACTCCATAAATGTCTGAAGAAACTGTCCCCAGGGCAGTCAGCTGTATGTCAACAGTTCCCATTCTTGGGTCCTGCTACTCTGAAGGAAGGACTAAAATTAACTACTGTCAGGGCTAACCCTACCCCCAATGTGGCAAATTACCAAGATGGTCTGATCAGAAGGACAGGCATCTAGGGGCAACCTTGTGCAACAGTATCTCATTGACCCTGCAATTAGTAAGCAGGGCACCTGCTAAACCATCAGTTCAAAAGTCCTTCTTCTGGAACAAGCACTGCCCTCTCCCCAGGGCTTTCTTTCAAACCATAAACTTCACTGGATTGGGAGACAGTGCTCCAGGTGAGCTGCACGTTGGCCCACTAGGTGCAGTTGGCAAGATAAGAGAACACAGATGATAACAGGAGAGAAGGATGTGATTGGGAGGAGAGAGCTGACCAGAGGGAAGAAAGAGAAAGAGGGGGAGGGCAGACGAAGGCAATCTCCTACTCCTCCTTGCTGAGACCAATCTGAGAGCAGAGGATTCTGCTCCAGGCTTGAGTGCAGATGTTAATGCCATTTTTTTTATAGCTGTTGTTGTTGTTCAGTAGCTAAATTGCATCCGAATTTTTGTGACCCCATGGACTGCAGCATGTCAGGCTCCTCTGTCTTTCACTATCTCCTGAAGTTTGCTCAAATTCATGTCCATTGAGTCCATGATGCCATCCAACCACTTCATCCTCCGTCACCCCCTTCTCCTCTTGTCTTCAGTCTTTCTCAGCATCAGGCAGTGTCTTTTCTGATGAGTCAGTTCTTCACATCAGGTGGCCAAAGTATTGGAACTTCAGCTTCAGCATCACAGTCCTTCCAATGAATATTCAGGGTTGATTTCCTTTAGGGTTGACTGATTTGATCTCCTTGCAGTCCAAGGGACTCTCAAGACAGTCTCCCAAACCAGGCAGCTCCACTCACATGGGAAGGGTACCAGAAGAAGCAGGGAGTCATGATGGAGGGGACATTATGACAGCAGATGCTGGCCACGCAAGCTGTGGCGGCAGCTTGTTCAGAGCGGATTCTGTTCTTCTTTCAGGGCATCTGTTTCCCAGTTAGGGTTGAGTCTCAGGTCTGCTGATGCAGGTCCACTAGAAACCAAGTGGGTCTGGGGCTGTTCATTTGCATCCGGACCCCTCAGCCCTAGGGCAGACTGCATTGAGCTCAGGCAGAAAATGGAATTTCCCCTTCCTGCCTCATTAAAGGAACTGTCTAAGTTCACTTCTCTAACTGAAGCAATTGGAGCTGAATTTAGCCTCGAGCAGTAATGAGCAAAGGTATAAAGTTCCATGATCCTTCCTATGTCTCAGTTAACAAATGCACTGGAGTATGAAAGAAATCTCTACACACATCCTTACTCAGGGAGAGGGGGCAGATATGTGATTCCATCTGCCGTCTCACAAGCTAAGGGCCATGGGTGGCAGTCATTTCTAAGAAACCATTTTTAAAAGTTGTTTACAGGTCATATTTTGCATGTTTCAAACCTCCATTTAGCATATCACTGGACACCAGGCAGAATACCATGGGTCACAAATAGAGATGCATCTGTCTTTGTGTTCTTGAGTGCTGAGTTGCTTCAGTCGTATCCAATTCTTTGTGACCCTATGGACTGTAACTTGCCAGACTCCTCTGTCCATGGGAGTCTCCAGGCAAGAAGACTGGAGTGGGTTACCATGCCTTCCTCCAAGGGATCTTCCCAACCCAAGGATCAAACCTGTATCTCTTAGATCTCGTGCATTGGCTAGGGGGTGTTCTTAACCACTAGCGCCACTGGGGAAGCCTCTTCACTGTCTTTAGATGCATTTATATTCAAAGGAGCAAGCCATTCTAGAGGTTTCATCTGGAATATCCGGATAACGAAGTTGCCACTTTAATGAGATGTTTCTTATAACATCTCTAAACCCTTCTTCCATCTCCCATGTGTTGATTCAGATTTAACTTCAGCTTCTTCAGCTCTACCTCAGGCACTAGATTTATTGCTCAAGTTTGGACTGTAAGGAGGAAAGTGCGAGAATGAGATCAGAGGTCTTACCAAACCTCACTGCCCCAAAGCACAATGAGCCACTTTTGGCAGCCTGGCCAGTCCAACAGGAAGGCCAGCGGCCGAGGAACAGTGCCAAGCTTTAGCTAAGCACTCAAGTGTTGAAAAGTTTCATGCGAAAATCCTGAAGCAGAGCAGTGGAATTTTCAGGGAGTGGAGCCCCCTGATTCCTGTCCCGGAAATTGTGTTTATGGGATGCTTTCTGGCTCCCAGCAACCCAGCTCAATTTCCATCAGGCAAACAGAAATGATCGCAAACTTTCCACTGCCCCCACCCTCCCCATCCCCATCGAGGGCTTGCAACAGGCTCTGACTCCTCTCACTTCCTGCCTGAGCACAAGCTCTCGACACCCTCTGCTCCACACGGGAGGTGGTGGGTGGCAAACAGCCAGGATCTGGGCAGTCAGGGGAGCTGAGACACAGCGGAGACCTGGTCCTGTGCATTAGGAACATGGGCCCCACGGAGCGGGGAGAGGAGGTTTTAACATAGGTTTAACCTAGGTTTGAACCCTAAGGGAGAGGAACCCCTAGGGTTCAAGGTCCAGGCATTTCAACACACACGATGTCCACTTTCAGCATTTACTGATGAAAAATCCATGGGGAGTGGGGGAGCCTGATGATGACACAAAGGCAGAGCCAGGACTGGAATTCAGATCCACTCCTCCTCACAGTCTCCTTGTGCAAGGAACGAGAAGAGAAAGGAAGTAAAGAGGGTTCCTGGACTGGAAAAGTTTGAACACGGCCGGGTGAGGGTTGTCTGCAACAGAAATTGTGGCACCTTCATTGGTTCTGCCCACAGACCTCTCGAGGCATCTGGTTGGCTGCTCCCTGCCTCATGGTGCCAGCTCTGAATGCGGGGTCAGCAGTAACGGAACTCAGCTCAGTGCCCAGGTGCAGAGAAAGAACCTCTGCATCTCAGGGCCTCTTGCTTGCAGGCAGGGCTGCCTGCAGCTACAGTGGAAATGTGTGGAAACAGAAAAAAAGGAAGTTGTGGTTCTGCCTCAGCAGACCAAATGCAGAGAGGGAGCGTGAAGGGCTCTCAGCTAACCCACAGCTGCAGGGCCCCTGCCCTCCTGCCTCCACAGGCGCTGCTCAAAAGCCAGTGTGAAAGCAGGCGAATTTCCCTGCAGAAACTGTCCCAATAACTCATTTTAAAACGGGGCTTTGAGAGTCTAAAAATAAAAGACACGGTTTCTTCTGCTTTAGATTATGGACGGATGAGCAACACAAAACCTAGATTTTAAGCCGGGGGTCACGCCATCTTTAGGAAACAGGTATTCATGCTGAAAGACTTCCCAGGTGGCACTAGTGGTAAAGAACCTGCCTGCCAATGCAGGCAGCTGTAAGATATGGGGGTTCGATCGCTGGATCGGGAAGCTCCCCTGGAGGAGGGCAGGGCAATCCATGCCAGTATTCTTGCCTGGAGAATCCCATGGACAGAGGTGCCTGGAGGGTCACAAAGTCGGACACGACTGAAGCGACTTAGCATGCATTCATGCTGAAACCCAAGCCTCCAGGATTTTTCATGTGGGTCCTCCAGATGGTGGTGTTTTGTCCCTTCTGATGTGCTGAGATAACAGTAATCACTCTTTGTGGACCACGCCAGAGACCTCAGATATATTAGGCAGGGTACCTGTTCCTATTCCCACTTGACAGATAAGTGAGGCTGAGAACTTCTGGCTGCGTGATTGGCCCTGGATCGTACAGCTAACAGGTAACAGGGCTGTGATTCAAAACCAAGCCTGGGCCAGGAACCCGGGGGCTCTTTCCACCATCTCAGGTGCAATTGGACAAAGCTCACTTAATCAACTCAATTTTACTCCTTGCTGAGCACATAGGACTTCCCTGGTGGTCCAGTAGTTTTGAGTCCACCTGTCAATGCAGGGGACATGGATTCAATCCCTGGTCCGGGAAGATCCCACATGTAGTGGGGCATATAAGCCCACGTGCCACAGCTACTGAGCTCATGTGCTGCAATAACTGAAGCCAGCACACCCAGAGCCTGCACTCTGCAACAAGCGAAGCCACTGCAAAGAGAAGCCCATGCACCACAACTAGAGAGTAGTCCTTGTTCTTGCAACAACAGAAAGCACGTGCGCAACACTGAAGACCCAGCACAGCCCTAAAAAAGCCTAGCACATAGAAGCCCCAGTACACCCATCAACCCCCCACTCTCCTGGACTGCTGAGACTCAACTAAGGTGAACTCTCCTCCCATTGTCCCCCGAATGCGCATCAGAGAAAGGTGAACTGCCTCCTTTTCTCTGAGATACTTTAAAGCTCTTCTGATATGCCAATCAGGAACTCACTTTTTAAGTGTGCTCCCCATGCTGGCTGCTAGCAGATGGGTTTCATCTTTCAGTAATATCTATACATTAGTGGCCATACCAGTGGGCTTACTTTAGATTATAATCCTACATGGGCTTCCCAGGTGGCACAGTGGTAAAGAATCCACCTGCCAATGCAGGAGATGTGTGTTTGATCTCTGGGTCAGGAAGATTCCCTGGAGTAGGAAATGGCAACCCACTCCAGTATTCTTTCCTAGGAGGTCCCGTGGACAGTATCCCTGGTGGCTCAGATGGTAAAGAATTTGCCTGCAATGCAGGAGACCTGGGTTCGATTCCTGGGATGGGAAGAACCCCTGGAGAAGGGAATGGCTACCCACTCCAGTATTCTGGCCTGGAGAATTCCATGGACTGTATAGTCCATGGGGTCACAAAGAGTCAGACACGACTGAGCTACTGAGCACAAATGCATGAGTAATCCTAGATAGAAGGAATCTAGGCTGTTTAATTTTTGATTCAGTACCACATAGAAAAATCATCTAGAATTAGGTCTTTTTAATCAATGCTTGATCTCTAGTTGGAGATTGTGAAGATGATGATGAGGATGACAGGATAAAGGCCTGTAGGCTTTGTTCTATATAAGCATCTAGAGTGCTTTACCAGAATTATCTCTAGAGATTTCCCAATGAGTTTCAGTAGGGGACTCGGTGGACATGGGAGACACAGTCTCTGTGGACTGGTTTTTTCTGAATATACCAGATAATGGTTAGTGTCTCCTCTCTCCCAGGACACTGGATGAGGCGGCAGAAGAGTCTCAGAGGCTGTGGGAGGCAGCAGGTCAGGAAGAGTGTCTGTTAGCACACAGAAGCATCACCTGCTCGCACAACAGGGAACCAACCATGTCTGAGTCACCGAGCTCGCAGCCAAGCTGACAGGCTGGAGAAAGAAATCAACAAAACCTTACCGTCGATGCATGGACTGCTGGTTTCCCTGATAACATGCTGAGCATGACTCAAAGCGGGGAAGCCGGAGGAGAGAGTCGGTCCCCTGGGGGCAGCCAACAGCATGTCGAAGTCTTCTCCAAAAAGGCTCTGCATCCCGTGATCAAGCCACAGATTACAGTCAGTGCGATAGCAACACGCCTCACTCACCAACAGTTAACAACCACAGTTGAGGTGTGAACATAAAACGAGGGCAGAAGTAATAGGTGTTAGAACTATGGGACACTGTGGAGCCAGGATGGGACCTCCTCCACAAGACACTCAGGCCCAGGACTGTGAATACCTTTCAAAATGCTCCAAAACTGTTCCCCCAGGTATTCTATATCAGTCAAAAATTACTCTTAGATTCTAAAGCAGTTAGATTTAAGTGACCTTAAATAAAGAATACAAATAGCTTTTGTTATGCATCAAGTCAATATATCATATATCCCAGACCAAGAGGCATTGCACTGATTCTGTCTTGCATTTAGGACATTTGTTTTTTATTGCATCTATGGTTTGCTGAGTACTTTCAGGGGAAATATATAAAGCTTTGAAAGTACAGCACACGAAATTTATAAATTGGAAGTCTTTTTTCTGTTAAAATAATTTGAGACATGTAAGAGATTGTACATCAATGGCTTACCATCTTTTAAGAAAACGTACATTTTCTTAGAAATGAAATCTTCTTTAATATGAATACTTTCTGGCTTACTTTGGAAATAGGACACAGAAATTAACCCACAGATTCATATTTCAACCATCTCTTTGTCATTTTTGTTATTTTATTCCATAGCTCATGGAGATGAGGACTGGAAAAGAATTAAAATGTGCTTTTTGACTCATAGATCCCTATTCCATTTTAATTGCAGGTAAAGATGACACACTATGGCAAAGACATTTTATTACAATTCAGAAAGAAAAAGATTGAGTGAGTTATGAGCTGTGCGGGATTAGGGGCACTGAAAGAAGCATGACAATTAAATTCAGAAATACCCACCATTTCCTGTAAATGGTATTGCAACAGATAAATAGCATTCATGTCATTCTTTGCATCTGCTTAAATAAATGGCCTTGGCTGACTATAAATATTGAATGCTGTCTTTTATACTAGGGTAAGAATCAGTAATGATACTATTGTCTCTGCCCTTGAGGTCAAATGAAAAGATGAGCATGCCAGTTGCTAAGATGATAAACTCTAAGCATTCCTTCTCTCTAACACCCATATATCCACAACCAAACAGTGAGCAGGCCAGCCACGAAGTCTCCGAGTTTCAGTCTGGAGCCGGCCCAAGTCCAAGTTCTGACTCTAGCACTTACTAGCATTATGACCTTGATAACTGCCCAGTCACTCACTCGGTGCCTCATTCCCTTCTGGTGGAAAGAGGGACTAGTAACACCTCCTGTGATGTGAGTTTGTTGAGTTATATACAAAGGGCTTGGAACAGTGTCTGGCATGTAATAAATGCTACATTGTTGTTGTTCACTCAGTTGTGTCTGACTCTGACCCCATGGACTGTAGCATGCCAGGCTTCCCTGTCCTTCACTCTCTCCCAGAGGTTGCTCAAACTAGTATCCATTGAGTCGATGATGCCATCCAACCATCTTGTTCTCTGTTGTCCCCTTCTCCTGTCCTCAATCTTTCCCAGCATCAGGGTCTTTTGCAACGAGTCAGCTCTTTGCATCAGAAGGCCAAAGTACTGGAGCTTCAGCTTCAGCATCAGTCCTTCCAGTGAATATTCAGGGTTTTCCTTTAGGACTGACTGGTTTGATCTCCTAGCTGTCCAAGGGGCAGTAGTTTTTTCAATAACAAAGATCTTTTTTTCTAATCGGAGCTTTCTTTAGTACTTCCACTTCTACTCCTCTCCAGTCCCACTTCTACACCCACTCAACCTCACCCCAGGTCGCCTGCAACAAGTAGGATCCTAGCTAAGCTTCCTGTTCTAGTAAATTTCACCTCACCCACCTCCAGTTCAAATCAAACATCCCCTCCTTTGTGGCTCACTCTACCCAGTAGACACTTCTTTTTTTTAACTTTTTATTTTATGTTGGAGTTTCTCCAGTACTCTTGCCTAGAAAATCCCATGGATGGAGGAGCCTGGTAGGCTGCAGTCCATGGGGTCGCTAGGAGTCGGACACAACTGAGCAACTTCCCTTTCACTTTTCACTTTCACGCATTGGAGAAGGAAATGGCAACCCACTCCAGTGTTCTTGCCTGGAGAATCCCAGGGACAGGGGAGCCTGGTGGGCTGTCGTCTATGGGGTCACACAGAGTCAGACACGACTGAAGTGACTTAGCAGCAGCAGCATAGGTGATTAACAATGCTGTGACAGTTTCAGGTGGACAGCAAAGGGACTCAGCCATACATATACATGTATCTATTCTCCCCCCAAACTCCCCTCCCATTTAGGCTGCCACATAACATTGAGCAGAGTTCCCTGTGCTATACATTAAGTCCTTGTTAGTTATCTGTTTTAAATATAGCACAGTGTACAGCAAATACTGCACTTTTGACTTTATCTATCTATAATCATGTGTAGTGGCACTGAAAGACATATTTTAAACATCTTTTTCCAGTCTATTGAGATATAATTGTTACATATGACTGTATGAGTTTCAAATGTACAGGATAAATGTATGACTTACATATACTGTGAAATGATTACCACAGTAAGTTTAAGGAACATCTATCATCTCATACAGAAATACAGTAAAAAATCATTTTTCCTTGTGATGAGAAATCTTAGAATTTACTCTCTTAAAAATTGCATATATAAAAATTGCATATATAACTTACAGAAGCATTATATTAATCATGTTGCATATTGTATCAACAGTACTTATTTATCTTTTAACTGGAAATACTTTGATTACCTTCCTCTAAGCACATATCTGATCTTTTATTCTATGAGTTTAGGATTATTTTTCCTTATTTTATATTCCACGTGTAAGTGAGCTCATATATTATCTGTCTTTATCTGACTTATTTCACTTATCATATGCCCTCCATCCGTGCATGTTGTCACAAATGGCAGGATTTCCTCATTTTTTATGGCTGAATAATATTCCATTATATATGCACATATATGCACACATTCTATTAATATTTCTATATATATTCCACTAATATTCCAATGTAGATATACATTCCAATAATATTCCATTATATATATACACATATAATGATATATATCACAATTTCCTTATTCATCAATCAACAGATATTTAGGTTGTTTCCATTTCTTAGCTATTGCAAATAATGCTGCTATGAACATGGGGGTGCAGATATCTTTCAAGTTAGTGTCTTCATTCCCTTTGGATATATTTCTAGAACTGGAGTTACTGGATCACATGGTAGTCCTATATTTAATTTTTTGAGGATCTTCCATACTATATTCCAAAGTGGCTGTACCAATTTACAATTCCACCAACTGTTTACAATGGTTCTTTTTTTTCTTCCTGATGGGCTCGGATGGTAAAGAGTCTGCCTGCAATGCAGGAGACCCTGGTTCGATCCCTGGGTCAGGAAGATCCCCTGGAGAAGGAAATGGCAACCCACTCCAGTATCCTTGCCTGGAAAATCCCATGGATGGAGGAGCCTGGCAAGCTACACACCACAGGGTCGCAAAGAGTCAGACACGACTGAGCAACTTCACTTTCACTTATTTCTCCACACCCTTGTCAGCAATTATTATCTTTTGAGGATCATTCCAACAGATGTGAGGTGATATCTCATGGGGCTCTTGATTTGCATTTCCCTAACGACTAGTGATGCTGAGCTTGTTTTCATGTGCTTAATGATCATACACATACCTTCTTTGGAAAAATATCTACAAAAGCTTTTTAGTTTCATGTAGTGCTTTAGGTACTTTAGGTGTCATACCCCAAAAAAATCTGTGTCAAGATTTTTCCTCTATAATTTCTTCTAGGATTTTCATGAGTAATATATCTTTTGAGAGCTGATATCAGAAGCCTGCTTAGATAGGAAATTGTCTTCCTATCTATCCTAAAATTGAAAATTTTTCAGCTATTTTCTTCACAAGAAAAATACCTTGAGAGGTAAGTTTTGGCAGGAAAGATGAGTTCCAAAGACCCTGACTGTAGCAAGACAAAGAAAGAGAGATAAACCTAATTTCTCTGCAAGAGAAGTACAAATATATTCATGGATCCAGGTGAGCAGGGAAAAATAAGTTGGGTGAATGGGACCAAGGCAGACAAACAACATGAAAAAAGATTTCAGCTTGCACAAAAAGATGGCCAGTGAGAGATTCCTGGTGAGTGGGGCTGAAGAACATTTAAAAGAGGAATTGGTCATCTTTAAGTTCAAATTGTTTGTATTTCTGAGGTGTGAGAAAGACTTAAGATTTCTAGTAAACCCTGATACGAACACAAAGGGGCATGTGGTAAGTGGTTTGGGACCAAATCAAGGAAAAGAAGCCAAGTTCCATACAGGAGTTGAGATGAAGTAGAGGGAAGAGGAGAACCATGGAAATAAGATAGAAGTAAAGGTAGGAGTCCAAAGGCTTACAGCTTGGGGCCAAAGTGAAAATATAAACCTTCAGGAAATTTGCAGAAATCTTGGTCATGAGGTTGGGCTTTCTAAGATATGTGCATTGAATGACTCAAGGCTATATTATTTAAATCCCAAAACCTAAGTGTCTTGGCTTGGGTATGCCGAGAAGCAGACACGATTGGATGTATAAGAGATTTACTGGGGAAGCACATATGAAGGAGTAAGAGGAGAGGCTATAGAAGGTAAGAAGAGACTTCAGAGAGATGCTGATTTGATACTTATGAAAGGAGAGGGAGAAGGAAGGAAAAATGGGTGGAAGGAGCCTCAGGCCACAGAGCAGTTCTATGAAAGATCCAGCCAGACTGATGGAAAGTCCTAAAGTCAAAGTCACTGTTGAAAGAGTCTTGCAGTAATGGCCCCACCATGCTGGTAGCAGCCCACTGGAAGTGTGTACTTCGTGCAAATGTGATGGTAGAACCAGTGGGGCAGCAACTGGGGCTGTCAATCAGCCATGCCTGCAGGACTAGAGATTGGAGCTGCATATTTTCATCACCACCACCACTTCAGCTGATAGGGTTCACACTTGAATCATCATTGGAGTCTCAATTGCTCCACAAATCTTTGCTGAATCGATAAAGGGATCCATCCTTCACATCAAATATTCATCCTAAATAAACTTCAAAACCAAATGTTGTACACTTAAGAACTCATTATACTATTCTCTCTATTTTGTGTATTTAAACTTAATAAGAAGTTTTATTACAAATGTTATTTAGAAACATTATGGTGCTTCCTCAAAAAATTAAATACAGAATCACCATATGACCTGGCAATTCCACCTCTGAGTATATACCCAAAAGAGTTGAAGGCAGGGGCTCAAACAGGCCTCTTCATTTCCATGCTTATAGCAGTATTATTCACAATAGTCAAGAGTGGAAACAACCAGAATGCCCATCGACAGAAGAATAGATAAACAAAATGTGGTATATGCATACACTGGAATGTCATTTGGTCTTAAAAATAAAGTAATTCTGACACCCACTACAACATGGTTGAAACTTGAAAGCATTATACTACATGAAACAAGCAAGTCACCAATATGCACACACTCTATGATTCCACTTATATGAGGTAACCAGAGTGGCCAAGCTCACAGAGACAGAAAGTAGAATGGTGTTTTCCAGGGGGAAACAGAGAGATGAAGGTTAATGGGTACAGAGTTTCCACTTGGGGAGAAGAGAAAGTTCTGGGAATGGATGGTGGTGCTGACTGCACAACAGTGTGAACATACTTAATGCCACTAAAGCATACACCTAAAAATGGTCAACATGGTAAGTTGTATCTTATGCATACTTTCCAACTCAATGAACATGAATTTGATCAAACTCCAGGAGGTGGTGAAGGACAGGGAAGCCTGCCATGCGGCAGTTCATGGGGTCGCAAAGAGTCAGACACGACTGAGCAACTGAACAGCAACAACCACCACAATAAAAATATATTATTTAGAGGATATATCTTATGGGAGGTGAAATAGAACTACTCCACATGAGCATGAGCTCTCATGGCCCCAAGTCCACCTCTCCACCTCCTGATCTCTCATGAAGTCAGCACAGCTCCCGACCTCTCCGAATCCAGCCATGTGGCTGGTGGACTTGTTCTAGGACTTTCTCTAATGATTTCCTTCCCAAAGTCTACTTAGGGCAACTTCTCAGACTTTACACAGGAGCTTCCTCTCAGCAGTCATTCTCAGACAGCTTATCCCCTCAAAGGCCACAAAGCCCAGGGCTCTGTGGCTTCTTAAACCCCAGACACTGGTCTTGTCCTTTGATCATTTTAACTGAGATTTTACTTTTTTAAAAAGAACAGTGAACTTGTTACATAGACAGCATATTGAAAAGCAGAGACATTACTTTGTCAACAAAGGTCCATCTAGTCAAGGCTATGGTTTTTCTAGTAGTCATGTATGGATGTGAGATTTGGACTATAAAGAAAGCTGAGCGCAGAAGAATTGATGCTTTTGAACTGTGGTGTTGGAGAAGACTCTTGGAGTCTCTTGGACTGTAAGAAGATCCATCCAGTCCATCCTAAAGGAAATCAGTCCTGAATATTCATTGGTAGGACTGATGATGAAGTTGAAACTCCAATACTTTGGCCACCTCATGTGAAGAGCTGACTCATTTGAAAAGACACTGATGCTGGGAAAGATTGAGGGCAGGAGGAGAAGGGATCGACAGAGGATGAGATGGTTGGATGGCATCACCAACTCGATGGACATGAATTTGGGTAAACTCCGGGAGTTGGTGATGGACAGGGAGGCCTGGTGTGCTGCAATTCATGAGGTTGCAGAGTCGGACACGACTGACTGACTGAACTGAACTGAACTTGTTACATAAAAGTACAATAGCTGGATGGCATCTGCTCCTCAAAGACATTTGCCAGGATGATGGTGTAAGAAAGAAAACCCAGGTGAGGAGCTAACTGAGTCTTTGGCAGCAGGGTACCATGGTGGGCTGACCTCAGGGGGATATGCACCCTGAGTTAACAACAAAGAGCATAAACGGAGGTAGGAGCAGGAGGCAAGGCAGGGCATGCCCTTGGCACCTGCTTTCCACTCTTTTCCTCATGTTTCCAACCCCTGATCGTGACACCCTTCTCACTTTCCACTCTGCTTCAGGCACTAAAAGATTGCGGATACCCCGTCCTCTCCATTTCCACCTTCCATTCTGCATAGCTCTCCACTCACTCTATTAATTTTATCATTCTAGAAGTTCAAAGTCATCAGGAACTCTGAGTTCAGAGTTTGGGCTCTGCATTCCATGTGTTCAAGGCAGCATATCACATCTGTCAATAAGATAACATGGGATCAGTAGGATTTGGAACTACTGATCATTTCTGCTTATAAAAGCGGCAAAGACAACTGACCCAAGGCACCAAAAGGCCTATAAATCACCTAGGTTGATTTATAGATCAAGGTGCCTGGGTCTATAAATTGTTCAGAAGGGCATGGGAAGAGAACAAAGAGGGCACAGAATGTTCAAATAAAGGATGCAAAAGTGCAGCTCTTCCCTACAGCGATGGATGCTAGAGTGCCTGGGCCCCTCCACCCCCAGAACAGCTTGCCGTGTTAGTTTCATTTTACATAATCCAAAATCAACTATTCTAAATAGCTGGAGTAGAAAAAATATGATTAAATGATATTAATTCACTTACAGAAACTTTGGAAGACCCCATCAGTAGGCTTGGGGACTAATCAGCCAAGTGAAAAAGTAAAAGCTTCAGTCACTTAGCTGTGTCCAACTCTTTGCAACCCCATGCACTGTAGCCTGCCAGGCTCCACTGTCCATGGAGTTCTCCAGGCAAGAACACTGGAGTGGGTTGCCATGCCCTTCTCCAGGGAATCTTTCTGACCCAGGGATCAAACCCAGGTCTCCTGCATTGCAGGCAGACTCTTTACCACTGAGCCACTGGGGAAGCCTCATATATACGCTACTATCTATAAAACAGATAACTAATAAGGACCTACAATACAGCACAGGGAACTCCACTCAATATCCTATAATGATCTATATGGGAAAAGTATCTAAAAAAGAGTGGATGTGTGTATATGTATTACTGATTCACTTTGCTGTACAGCAGAAACCAATATAACATTGTAAATCAGCTATCAAATCAGTTCAGTTCAGTCATTCAGTCGTGTCCAACTCTTTGTGACCCCATGAATCACAGCACGCCAGGCCTCCCTGTCCATTACCAACTCCCGGAGTTTAACCAAACTCATGTCCATCAAGTTGGTGATGCCATCCAACCATCTCATCCTCTGTCATCCCCTTCTCCTCCTGCCCCTAATCCTTCCCAACATCAGTGTCTTTTCCAATGAGTCAGCTCTTTGTATGAGGTGGCCAAAGTATTGGAGCTTCAACTTCAACATCAATTCTTCCAATGAACAACCAGGACTGATCTCCTTTAGGATGGACTAGTTGGATCTCCTTGCAGTCCAAGGGACTCTCAAGAGTCTTCTCCAACACCACAGTTCAAAAGCATCAATTCTTTGGCACTCAGCTTTCTTCACAGTCCAACTCTCACATCCATACATAACTACTGGAAAAACCATAGCCTTGACTAGACGGACCTTTGTTGGCAAAGCAATGTCTCTGCTTTTTAATATGCTATCTAGGTTGGTCATAAATTTCCTTCCAAGGAGTAAGGGTCTTTTAATTTCATGGCTGCAATCACCATCTGCAGTGATTTTGGAGCCCCCAAAAATAAAATCTGACACTGTTTCTACTGTTTCCCCATCTATTTCCCATGAAGTGATGGGATCAACTATACACAAATAAAAATTAATTAAAAAAAAACTACAGTAGTAACTATTATCATATAACTCATTTGTCAGTAGGTCATGTACCATGTGACATCACTTCTATCATTATCTCAAACTCTTTGTGTCTTTTCTTACTTATTTATTTATTTACTTATTTATACATAAATACATCTTATCTCCCCAGTTAGCCACCAAAGCCCTTAATGGCAGAAGCTCTTGTCAGATTTCTTGGAACATCCATGGCATTTCACAGAAGGCTTTGTTCATTTCAGGCAATCCATAAAGATATGTGATTTTAAATTTACTCCATAGACTTATTTGTTTGTTTATTTATTTACTTATTTATATGTATTTGCTCCCCTGGTGGCTTAGATGGTAAAGAATCTGCCTGCAATGCGGGAGACCTGGGTTCAATTCCTGGATTGGGAAGATCCCCTGGAGGAGGGCATGACAACCCACCCCAGTATTCTTGCCTGGAGAATTCCCATGGACAGAGGAGCCGGGCAGGCTACAGTCCACGGGGCTGCAAAGAGTAAGACAGGACTGAGCACTAAGCACACATTTACTTATTTATACATAAATATGCCTTATCTCCCCCATTGGCCACTAAAGCTTGTAACTCTTGTTAGATTTCTTGGAATGCCCATAGCATTTCACATAGGCTTTGTTAATTTCAGGCAATCCATAAAGATAGGTGATTTAAATTTACCCCATAGAGTTTTTACCTATCTGAGTGACTATGGATGCCCTTGCTTCTTGGCATGGCTCTGCCTCACATGCTGAAACTTGTGCATTTTCTTAAGTAGGACATCTTTCTTAGGGAATCCAGGTAGAAGGAAGTCAGCAGTTGATTCTTCCCCAGCAAGCATGCTGGCGGAAGCAGAAATAACACCTCAGCATCTCCCATTAATCTGGACACACTGGCCCAATATTTATCTGAACAGTGCTGATTAGACATGTTAGGTACAATCTGAGAGCTCACCAATCCTTATAGCAACTCCATCAAGTAAATGATATTATTTCCATTTTACAGCCTGTGTAAAACTCAACTGGATCCCACAGCATATAGGGGACCGACCCAAGACTGAACCCAGACAAGCTGGCTCCAGAGGCAGTGCTTTTAACCACAGGTTAGTGACCAAGACACTCCCTTTTCATATTGTAAACTTAATCATGGTGTCTACAGAAAGAGTATATTCTAAGGATTTTTAAAGTTAATTTTCATAAAACATTTTGTTATAGCATGGAGACTGGCTCAACAGAAGAAAACTTTCCAATATTTCTGTCTCGAATTTATTTTGAGGGGACTTCAGAAAGCATGCACGGTATTTCCTCTCATCCTCCCTAAAGAGTCAAGTCAGATAAAACAGGGGAGAGAAACTTCTGCCTCTCTATGGCACAGAGACTCAGGTAGAAACATCTCCTACATTCAAAAGTGGCTGTGAGGAAACCAAACGTGTCCTTAACCTCTCCAAGTGAGTGGTATGCCAATCATTCTATCTAAGGCGTGTCTGAGAATAAACTGCAAACCCTCAGTTTTCAAGAAAATACTAAGAATGTGGTATAGATGGGAATCTATATCCTAGAAATCAAATACTAATTTAAACATTTGTAAGTAGAGTTAATGGGAAAGTTAACATTCTCTAGTGGTCCGAGCCAAAAAAAAAAAAAAATGCCCTTTTTTGCACCTTCTTTTTCATCTTATTTCTGCTCTGTTCATCCAAGGAAAGTATTATTGGTTATCTCTTGCTAGGTGTTCAACTTTCTTCTCTCATCAGAAATCTAGCTGACTTCATTTTTTTTCTACCTCAATGTTTCCTGCACAGGATGGTAAGCTTCTGAACATCAGTGTTCAGTAAAGTATAAGAGCTTTCAGCTTTTACTTGAGGAAAACTACAAAATTTCAAGAAATCCATTTGCTTTGGGAGTGTCTTACCCCTCCCGGTGTCTTCTGGAAGCAGATACTACATGAGAAAACGTCTCTAAATTTTTGTTCTAAGAAATGTTTTCCTTGAAATCACTTGTCTTATAAACAATGAAAAGTGATCATGTTTTTCAGTTTACCTTGGCCACCAGGAAACTCGGCTTCACTTTCAGGCCCATCATATTTGGGTCTATTTTAGATCCAAACAGAATTGAAGCCATTTAGAATTTACGACTCAGTAGGCCAGTTAGTGGGCTTCCAGGTGGCTCAGCGGTAAAGAATCCTCCTGCAATGCAGGAGCCGCAGGAGCCGCAGGTCTGATCCCTGCGTCAGGAAGATCCCCTGGAGAAGGGAATAGCTACCCACTCCAGTATTCTTGCCTGGAGAATCCCATGGACAGAGGAGCCTGGTGGGCTATAGTCCATAGGGTTGCAAGGAGTCAGACATGACTGAAGCAACTTAACATGCACGCAGGACAGTTAGCAATGTATTGCCTCTCAGTTCCAAACGCATTCCTTGTGTCTACTCTGAAAAGGGGTATGGGCCCTTTAAATGTTTTCCCTTCATCAGCTGGCACTGTTAACCTTTATCAGCAGTGGGCTCTGGAGAGACATTTCAGGATGAAAGGATTTTGTTTCCTGGTCTGGTGCTGGTTCTCCAGACTCCTGCAGGGCGCACAGCTTCTCTAGGGCCCTCTGACAGCACACGTGGCTTCCCCAGGACCCAGAACCTGCAGCAGAAGCAGCCTCCCTAGGGCCGGACTCCTGCATAGCACAGTGGTCCACTTTACCCAGCAGCCAGAAGCCTCCCAACCTCTTCGGGCAGATTTATGGCAGAGTTTCTCCCGTGAGACACCTCCCTGTGTGTCCACCTCCCAGTGAACAGCTTCCTCCAACATCCGAGAGGGCAGATTTCCAGCAAGCTCCTAGGGGTGAATTTCTGGATAATTCTTACAGCACAGCATCACACTGCCGCTCTGCTACCCGGGCAGCCACAGCTGCACCGTCTCTAAACAGGCCTGGGTCTCAGCCCTGGAGGAGACCTCCTTCCACTCACTCTCATCCCTTGGAATAGTGGTTGCCCCACGTCTCTGCTCTTCCGATATTCCATAGAGAACTCCTGGCCTCTTCCCAGGCAACACCTTGTTGCTTCAATTCCCTGTCACAGTCAGTAATTCTCTCTACTCAACTTTCCATGTTCAAATGACTGTTTCTCTCTCCTGATCAGTTCCAAACTGATAAAACTTAGCATATGTGCATTTTGTGTTTTCTTCCTACCCTGACATCTACCCCAAAATGTTTTACCCCTTGGTTCCATTATTTTTCAATTCAGATTTCATTACTTTACTGTATGTGTGCATTCCTTAAACTGTTTGTGGAATTTAAAGATTATTAATTAATTGAAATGTATATGCAAATGAGCATCATGCTTTTTTAACTTGTCATGTACCTTCTCCAGGAAATAACTAGACTCAAGGCAGAAGATCAATTGATGAATCATTATCGTTGATGAAGATAATGAGGCTGATAATCCTGCTGATCCTGGGTTAGACTGTCTTACAGCAAAATAAGACCTCTGGAGGCTTCCAAGTTAGTACAAAGAATAACAAAGCTATGAATGTGTGCATGCTAAGTTGCTTCAGTCGTGTCCGACTCTTTGTGACCCCACGGACTGTAGCCCACCAGGCTCCTCTGTCCATGGGATTCTCCAGGCAAGAATACTGGAGCATGTTGCCACACCCTTCTTCAGGGGATCTTCCCAACCCAGGGATCAAATCCTCATCTCTTAGTCTTCTGCATTGGCAGGTGGGTTCTTAACCACTAGCACCACTGGGAAACCCAAATCTATGAGAGACCTATGATAATACTAGCTCATCATTGTTCTTCTCAAATCAAAATTTTCCAACAAGTGTAACAGAGTAGAGGATAACAATTTCAGATGAACACAGGAGACACTAGTGTGCTTTGTGATGTGAAGTCTCAGACCAAATTCCCAGGGTGGCCCCAAATGAAAAACTTCCCAGGTTAACCATCAATTCCATTACCACTGTCCAGAAAATTGAGAACTGTGGTGTGGTGAGTGGAGCTGGCTTTTGTTTGAAACCCCAGAGTCCACTGAATATTAATTATATACCCTTGAGCAATTATCTAGCCTAAATATCATAATGATGCCTACCTCCCAAGGTTGCCATGAAGTTAAAGAGACGCACTAACTTTGATGCTGTTTTCACAAAGCCTGTCACATGCGAAATCTTAGCAAATGTAATTATTAATACCTTCTCCCCTGAAACTAGTTTCCTAGGGCATCCACAACAAATATCACAAATGGAGTAGCTCAGAACCACAGAAGCTTGTTGTCTCACAGTTCTGCAAGTAAGAATCCAAAGTCAAGGTGAAGCTTGATCATGCTTTCTCTGAAACCATAGAGGAAGGTTCCTCCCTTGGCCCTTCCAGCCACTGGGAGCCCCAGATTCCACTTGTAGCAGCCTAATTTCAGCATCTGCTTCCACCTTCAAGTGACATTCTCCTTGTGTCACTTCACGCAGTCTTTCCTCTGTGCATGTCTGTCTCTGTACCCAAATTTCCCCTTTCTATACGGATATCAGCCACATTGGATTAGTGCCCACACTAATGACCTTATTTTAACCTGACTAGCACTCTGAAGACTCTGCTTCTAAATACGGTTACATTTTGAGGTACTAGGGACTGAGACTTCAACATATCTTTTTGAGGGCGAGTGGACAAAATCCACCCCTCTTCAGTTTTTTGCCTAGAGGTCACAGCCTAGTTCCCTTCCTCCACAGCAAATAATCAACTAGCTCTTTAGAATACAACTTCCCTGATGGCTCAGATGGTAAAACGTCTGCCTACAATGAGGGAGGCCCAGGTTCGATCCCTGGGTCAGGAAGACCCCTGAAGAAGGAAATGGCAACCCACTCCAGTACTCTTGCCTGGAAAATCCCATGGATGGAGGAGTCTCGTAGGATAGAGTCCATGGGGTTGCAGAGAGTCGGACACGACTAAGCAACTTCACTTTCACTTTCTGCTTGATCACAGATTTTGGAATATAGGCTTATATAATACACCCATCAAGGTAAAACATAAGTGAGTCCATAACTTAGAAACCTCCTAATTCTTCTCCAAGTCCCTCTTTCTGTCCACTGGCCATGGATGGCTGCCCTCAACCTTGTTCCCTCCAGACTCTCCTGGCCTCTACTCGCTCCAGTCACTGCCTTTCATTGTGCGTGCAAGTGTGTGTGTGTGTGTGTGTGTGTGTGTGTGTGTTAGTAATTCAGTGGTGTCTAACTCTTTGTGACCCCATGGACTATAGCCTGCCAGGCTCCTCTGTCTATGGAATTCTCCAGGCAAGAATACTGGAGTGGTTGCCATTCCCTTCTCCAGGGGATCTTCCCGACCCAGGGATCAAACCTGGGTCTCCTGCACTGCAGGTGGATTCTTTGCTGAGCCACTAGGGAAGCCCCTGCCTCTCATTAGCAGCTGTGAATTCACCAGACACTTTTCCTTTTTCCTCTTTCTTAATCTGGTTCCTTAACCAAAGACCCATAACTATATATCAGCTGAATGAAAATCTCTATACTCTGCCAAACAGGTACAGTCTATGAAAAATGACCCAGATGATGAGGAGGACATTTTAGTTCATCTGAAGGGAAGCTCTTCACTATTCTATGTTGAAATCCAAGTCCTTAATTGAAATGTCAGAACTCTGGGGAATGGTGATATATTTTGCCACTAACTCCTTCATGTGAATGGCAAGGGTAGGGTTCATGTTAGGATATTGTGGACTCCCCTGTGGAACAAAAAGACCATAAGGGAAGAAGCACAGACTGTGCACACATGTGTGGATGAAGACATATCAATGCATTCTCAAACTGGTCCAGGCCAAGAAAAACCAGCTAATTTAAGAGGAGATCCTAAATTGTTTTACAGGCCTAAAGTCTTGGCAAAAATGGACTTGTAAACATTGCCTCTATGTCCTCACTATAAGCACCTTGTTTCTCCCACTCTATAAATTCCAAATTAAAAAAAAGAGAGAGATGGGTGGCCTGTAGGAGGCAATCCCATTTAGGCAGACACAAGAATGTTGAGCTTCGAGGAGAAATAAAAGATTCCCTCATTAAAAATCAGCCCCCCATCATTCCCCTCAAGCTCTACAACTCTCATCATTAAGATTACTCTTAAGTTAAGACATCCTATCTTTCCAAGACACACGATAAAAGCAGAATACTAGCTGGGAGGAATGCACTGTGACCTTTAGTATTTTCAAGGGCATTGGGTGTTGTATTCCTGGTGGTCACTTTAGTCAGCTGTCCCAAGGGAACAAGTCCAACTGTAGACATATGTTCTTTGTTCTCTGCTATATCCTCAGAGCTGTGCAAATCCCTGGATGTAAAATGAAATATGCATCTGCCTCTATAAAGCAGAGACAGGACCTAGCATTTCATGTTGTTTGGAAGAATTAATGATTAACACATCTGAAATGCTTAGAATGGTTTCTGACACAGAGTAAGCTCCCAGTAAATACTACTATTATTATCATTATCATCATCATCATCACCACCAATGACTGATAAAACACACAAGTAAAAATGGGAGAGGAAAAATGTCTAGAAAATCAGAACAGGAAGGCCCCATGGGGTGATGTGAATAACTGCAGCCGGGAGGGTGGGGGAAGGAAGTGGGTGGTTAGCTGAAACAGAAAGAGAGCAGACCAGCTTCCCCTACCATCCAAGAGTGTACAGAAGCCCCTGCAGACACTTCCCAGGTCCCAGGCACACAGTACTGACCAAGGCCCGCTGGGGACCTGGCACTGAACTGTGGTCATCCTTTCCCTCGTGGGTTGAGCCAGGAGCATTTGCCTGTCTGCCCTACTGTGCACAGAGAAGGGTGACAAAATGCAGGAGAGCACTGGGGGGAGGAGCCTCTACACATTGGATTTCAAGACTCTGTCCTGAAATCTCTGAAAGTGAACCAGATCAACAGGGAGCACAGGGCACTGGAAAGGAGGTGTCCCGGATTCCCAACGAGGGCCCATGGGACAGCATCTGGCCCAAAGGAGAGGCAAGGTGCTGCAACAGTTTCCTGAAGCGCATTACTGGTGGCTCGTGAAAAGGAAACATATTCAAATAGGTTTCTGGGTTAAATACAGTTAGATGTACTGCTTTAGAATAAACTTTCTCAGAGTTTCAAATATGCCATCCGATGCATTGTGCATTTCCAGAGGTGGATACTGTACAGTTTCCCAAATGTATTTGACCAGAGAAGCCTGTTTTTAACACAGTATCCAGAGGCTAGTGTCCTGCTAGAAAACCCTGGGGGCGTGGATAATCCTGGACACAGTATTAACTGAGCCTCACAGCAGCCCTGGGAGACCCAAGACTGAGGCCTCCAAGACCAGGTCATTTTGAGTTTCTGAGCCCTCACTTCTGCATCTGAAAAATGAAGGGTTCTTAGTTCAGTGGTTCTTCTCTAGGAAGCTGGTAAAAGCCAAGGATCCTCTCCCTGAAACTAGGTACATTTATATATGTGCCAGACTCTTTTTTTTTTTTAACAAGTTCAAGGAATCACAAATCTCTCAACCATAAGACATTCTAAGATCCCATTTCCCATCACCTCTCAGATGGTGAAGGCACCTGAATTAGAAGGACATCATGAAAGACAACCATCACTCTCGCCTACCCAGCACCCTTTCCCTTTCCTTTTGGTAACAGCACTAGTTCCCCTTTGTGAAACCCCCTTTTTCCCATCCTCAGTCCATGTGTTTCAAGAAAAGTAGAATAACTCCCTCCAATTCCAGAAGTGGGCACATCACCCAAGCTTAACCAGTCAGAATACTTTATTCCCCCGGTCCCAGCAAATAAATCACGGATGGCACAGTGTTCATGAGAGAGTTCTCTAGGGCATGTGCTGGAGCTATCAGATCAGAAAGGAAGGGGGAAGGATGCAGGGAAGGAGGGAAGGAAGGCAGACTGGAAGGAAAGGAGAGAGTGAGAGAGCAAGGGAGGGAGGCAGGGAAGGAGGAATTGAAGACTTTACATTGTGGCTACTAAACTAGCAGAAGAAAAGCTGGCAGTCTACACAGCCACCTCTATCTTTGAGAAGGAGAGCAGGTCTTGATAACATTAGCTGAATCAACCCTAACATCCTCCTCCTTCCCCCAAATATCCCATTTATGTGAGCCAATAAATAGTCTCTTCTGTTTACACTAACTTGCAACTGAAAGAGTACTGCATAATTCAGACTTCCGTCTTGGGTCTCCCGGGGCTGCTGTGAGGCTCAGTTAAGAGGCTCACCATGTTAATGCTGAGAGGACACTCGACAGAGAATAAGCCCAAAGGATGTTTAATAGGGGACTGTGTGTTGGTAGGACTCCTGCTCCATGAGATCTGTGTGCCAAGAAGACTACAGAGACCTCAGCTGGATTCTTCCACCTGCTATCTGCTGCCTGAAATGCCATCCTGGAGCATCTGGGATGCTGGGGGCAGGGGTAAGCGGGAGGTGTGGGGGGGATGGTTTAGCCTTTTGAGATTATAATGAATCTAATCAACCTTCTTCTTTGAAAAATAAGTGAACATATTTGCCTGCAATTTCAGGGCTTCCTTGCTGGCTCAGGTGGTAAAGAATCTGCCTGCAATGCAGCAGACTCAAGTGATGCTGGTTCAGTTCCTAGGTTGGGAAGATCCCCTGGGGAAGGGAATGGCAACCCACTGCAGCATTCTTTCCTGGAGAATCCCAAGGACAGAGGAGCCTGGCAGGCTATAGTTCATGGGGTCGCAAAGAGTCGGATACGACTGAGAGACTAACACTCAAGGATTTACAAACTCCCTGAAGCCCGGAAGAGACTTCTCCCTCAAGGGGTCACTTAGGCAGAGAGGAGTGGTTGGACTTGTTCCATGAAGGATCTCAATTTCTGGAAGGCCTGAAGGTGGGAAGGAAGAAAAAAGGGAGATTACCAACAGCATAGGAAGAGAAAGGAGGGTGGCCAATCGTCCACAGACTCTGGCATTTAAACAAACAGCGGGAATTAGTCTCACTACCCCCATCGGCCCTTTGAGGGCTTTTCCAATTCATGGAAATGGGAAGAAGCCAGCATAGCTAGAGAGCCCCTTAGTCAAGTTTGGAATTGGCCTGTAGCCTAAGGTTTGGATTCCTGTTAAAGTGATTCCTAGAGAGAGAACGTTTTAAACTTCTTTCAGTTCTTCGTACCTTTTCCCAGGTAACATATTCTAATAAGAAGAATCGAGGCATCTGAACAAAAGTAGGAGGGAGAAAAGAGACGACAGATGTCCTCTGCGGGCGGCTTTGTCTGGGCGGTAGTGGAAGCACTAGTCTCTAAAAAAAGCAATCGATTCTAACTTTGAAACCTTTTGCTGAATAACTGCTTTAAAGGGCTTTGTTCTTCCAATTGTGAGAGATTTTTTCTAAAACAAAAAAAAGAAAATTAGCCAAGACCTTACAACCAGGGAACTACTGAGTATACAGTTGGCCTTACATTTAATTGCGAAGTTACAGGCTGATAATTTAACAGAGCCTCACCTATTTTTCTTCCTATCCTGAAATTTTTTTTCTCTTTCTTATCTTTCATTATTTTAAATTATGAAAGTATGATAACACATTCACAGGAGGCTTAAAAAATACACAAGGTTACATATAGTTCCACTATATATACAATTCTTTTTCTAAGTAGATAAATAAAGATTCTTAGCTGGAGTTTCAATATCAAACTTTAATAATAAAGTACAATAGAATGAATTAATAGAATTAATAGAAAAAAATTAATAGAATGAATATACAGAGAAGTAGAAGGATATAGTAGACGTGGAAAAAGCACTGTGAACCAATAGTATGAATCTTAGTTATGTCGAGCTGGCTTAATTTTTTTTTTTTTTATTAAAACTGGCCTCTCCTACAGGAGTCCAACTGTTCCATTCGCAGCCCTCCCCCCAGCCTCCTTCCCCCACATCACTTCCAGCAAGCCTGTGCTTGTGACCCTCTTGAGGGCTCCTACACAGTCAAGGTCCCAGGTAGGAAGAGTAAGGTGACACTGCAGCTCAGCTCCTGACATAGTCCTGCCACCAAACTGTCTGGGACCTTTATCTCCTGCCCTCCAAGGTGTCAGAAAAACACATTTTGCAATCCAGAGCCTTTTGCTAAGAACCAGAATGGTCTCCCCTGTGCCCTATTTCAGTCTCAAACTGAGAGCAGGTAATAATTTACATTTGCCCAACTCCTCCACAGCATGGAAGTGCTTTTCTCTATCTTTCTGCCTGTTTGTTCATAATACTTGGGACCCCAGAGGGGAGCCAAGATGTCAGATCTGCTCCATGGTAACTGCCTCCCTCTAATTTCAACAGGGCTGGTGTCAGCATCACAATGGCACGTGCAGATGCAGCTGGTTCATGGTGTGGCTGGCTGCCGGTAGATGTGAATGTTGTTGAATGTTTGCCTCCATAAATCCTTGAGAAATAAGAACAACTCATTTCTTACATGAAATAAGATCTTTACATCTAAATAGTCAAGAATTAAACCAAGCCATCGAGTTTCACTTTGTTTTGAAAGATTTGTTTCGGCGTCAAACTCACTCAACTTGGCATATTCCAGTAGGAAGCTCATTGTGCTAAGTGAGTGCTAAGTTGCCTCAGTCATGTCCGACTCTTTGCAACCCCATGAACTGTAGCAAACAGTCTCCTCTGTCCATGGGGATTCTCCAGGCAAGAATACTAGAGTGGGTTGCCATGCCCTCCTCCAGGGGATCTTCCAGCCCCAGGGATCGAACCTGAAGCTCACTAAAACTTAAGAAACAGCTTGGACAAAGGCTTTCCATCATCAGCTCAGATCTGATACAAGCACAGGTCAAAACAACCCACTCCAGTATTCTTGCCTGGAGAATTCCATGGACAGAGGAGCCTAGCAGGCTACAGTCCATGGGGTCACAAAGAGTTGGACATGACTGAGCAACTAACACTTTCACTGTCACTTTTCATGTCAAAAATCTGGCCACCAGGACTGTGTTTTAAGAATGATGAGTCAGTGGCACAATCTTGGGCACTGAATGGGGGATTTCACCACAGTGCCACTAAGGAAGATTAGAAAGAATGGAAAGAATGTTATGCCTTGTGAGTTGTCCCCTTCTCTCCCTTTTGCACCTCTTACACATTCTAGAATCCCTTGGAAGGGTCTCTCTGTCCTGGATCCACAGTCACTATCTTCACGTTGCCCGTCCACATCAAAGGGCTCTGTGCTCTGAACCACCTATCCAGGATGGGAGTTTGAAGACGGTATTGCAAGAACAAGCTCACCCCAGGAACAGTTCCGTGCCATGGAGATGGCAGCACCATCTGGCAGGAAGCTTTTACCTCGCTCCCTAGCAACTGCTCCCACACCCATGCCTCTGGCTTCCCTAGCTACCAGGGCTCCCAATTGCCAGGACACCTCTGACACCACCCCCTATCTGTTCGCAGCTTCCCCTGTGAACTCCTAGAACTACAGAAGTGGGTCCCAGGCATTCTGCCTCCTGGACCACAGAATGACTCTCCGCATCTACTCCAATTTCAATCCTGCCAAGTCGGCGAGATGTTAGTCAAACCCTCCGAGTTCCAGTGTTTTAATTTAGTGTCAGGCAGTCTGGTCAGATAATGCAGTGGATCTTAATCCTGGATGCACATTTGAATCTCCTGGAAGCCTCTAAAAATGACTAAGCACCAGGTACTAGCTCCAGAAATTCTGATTTCATTGGTCTGGCATAGAACACTGTTTGGGTTTTTTTTAAGCACTGCAGGTGGTTCAAAGGTGAGTCAGGGTTCCAAATTGAGCATCCAACTCAAGCAAAGCAGAGTACCAAGCTTGTGTGCAAATGCAAAAAATAATTTCTTGCACAATTATGACTAGACAAATACTAAAGAATGTTATCCCAGTTTAATTTAAACAAGTAATTTCACCAGATTTTTTAATTTGTCTAACACTCAGTAAAATACATATTTTATAATGATATTTTATAAAAAGCCACTCCAGTTTTTTCTCTTTCAGGACAGCTCCATAAAACTGTGTTACCCAGTTGAATGTAAACTTTGTCTACGTGACTCCCTGGTTGAATATTATGCACCTTTAGATATAACTCTTTCATGCTTCTGAAGTGCTATGTGAAACTCTGAAATAGCCAGGTTATATAATATATAAAAAAATATCATTAACCATTTTTCCAATTAAATCTACACAACTTTTCACTTAGTCCTCCCGACTATTGCTGTTCAAGGTGAGGTCCACAAAGGATGGGAGAAATGCAGAGTCCATGGCTCCACCCCAGACCAACTGAATCAAAATCTACATTTTAACTGGATCCTCAGGAGAACCCACAGCTACACTCACATTTGAGAGGCGCTATCCAATAAACTGCTCATTGGATTCTCCAGGCAAGAATGCTAGAATGAGTTGTCATGCTCTCCTCCAGGGGATCTTCCCAACCCAAGGGTCAAACCAACATCTCTTATGCCTCCTGCATTGGCAGGAAAGTTCTTTACTACTAGCAACAATGGACAGAGGAGTCTGGTGGGCTACAGTCCATGGGGTTGCAGTGTTGGACACAACTGAAGGGACTTAGCACACATCCAATAAACTACTTTCATTAGCCTTGTTAGAATAACTTCTTTGAAGGTCCTCCCTTTGCGGCCTCAGCTCCCCCATGAATACTCTGCTCCCATTAAACCAAACTACCCCAGTTTCCAGACCTCTCAGCCCTCTTCCCCACCAACCGCAAAGCCCTCTCCCCTACTTTTTGCCTAAAGGCAGCATTTGCTTTTCTCAAAGTCCCAGTTGAGTCTCTCAACTCCAAAATCTTCACAGATCTCCACAGCCCAGGATTCTTGCCTGCCTGAGAGTCCCTTGGACAGCAAGGAGATCAAACCAGTCAATCCTAAAGGAAATGAAACCTGAATGTTCACTAGAAGGACTGATGCTGAAGCTGAAGTTCCAATACTTGGGCCACATGATGTGAAGAGCCAACTCATTGGAAAAGACTCTGATGCTGGGAAAGATTGAAGGCAAAAGGAGAAGTGGGCAGCAGAGGATGAGATGGTTACATAGCATCACCGACTCAATTGTCATGAATTTGAGCAAACTCTGGAAGATAATGGAGGACAGAGGAGCCTGGCCTGCTACAGTCCATGGGGTCACAAGGAGTTGAACACAAATGAGCTAATGAACAATAATCTGACAGCACTTATCTAGCTACATATTCACCCAGCAATTCACAGCTGTTCTTGTTTTATTATTTAACCCTTATTCTGACTTTAATTTTCCAAGTAACTTCTGCTTTGTGTCTCCTGCTAGTCCATCACTTACACATTTTTGCACGTGTCATGGGACTTTGCACATAATAGATTCAGCAAATACTTGGTGTTTGGCTTTGACTCAGATCTCTGATGGAAAACTGTATGATACAAAAAAAAAAAAAAACACCCTATAAATATGAGTCTAGCAACTAGTAAAAAATTTACAACATCTAAGCTTTGCTGGTATTAAACCTTCCAACATGCTGAACAAAGGAGTTGCAAGACAACATACTGTACAGATACTGAACTAGTTTTAAATAACTGGAGAAAATAAATATCAAAAATGAAAATAAGACATAATATCAGGTATCAACTAACAATGTAAGTATAAACATTTCATATTATTGTTTAGGACAACTAAACAAACAAAATCCCTTAGCTACCAACAGCTGCTATCAAACAAAATGCATTGAAACCCAACTCCAGACTATGATGTGCAAAGAAAAACCTACAGGGCTTTTAACCAAAATTGTGTTTGCCAGGATACAGGCAGTCTCAAAACTCATTCCATTCCAACCCTGGATATATTCCTGCCCATACACTGTGGCAGGAATATTCAGGGGTATTTTTTCCTATTCTTTCAGAAAGTCCATAAGTATTACTGAGAATTTAATAATGTGTCCTGTAGCAGGTCCCAGAAATACAAAAAGTGGCTAACACATGTCCTTACCATTAAGGTACTTGCAGTCCTAGTGGGAAGAGGCATAAACAGATCATTTTAACACAGTGTGAGACACACAGTACTAAAGTATATACACACGGGCCATTATGTGAACACAAGGAAGGGTGGCCTAACTCAACCTGAAGCAATCAAGATTATGGGCTTTTTGGAGTGGGGATACTGGAGTTGGGACTTAGAGTTGGCAAAGGAATTAGCCGAGTGAAAGATGAAAACTGATATTCCAGGTCAGGGGAAATCTGTAAGGAGAGGGAAGAGGACACTGATCACATGGTATGTGGAAGGAGCCTAGATAGTTCTGCTTAGTATGAGGTTGGAAGTAATGAGATTTTCTCTACAGAGGCAGCGACCACTTGCTAGTTGATAAGGTTGGAGGTAAAAGACTTTGGACTTTATCCGAAAGGCAAATGGAGAATGTCTAGGCTTGAAAAACTTCATGCAGCTTCTGAGATCTAATAAGCAAAATAAGAACAGCTTAGATTCTAGATGAACCACAACTATAATAAATGCCACAAAATCCTCATCAACATGGCTACTGAGATACTGACTCAAACATTTCATAGGTCATGTCTGCCAATGGGTATTGGAGGAAATGACCTCTGAGATAAATCCCTTCCAGTCAAGATTCTATTTTCTGATTTTAAATGGCCAACACCACTATGGTCCTATAACCTAGAACTATCCTTCTGAAGGCAGTTCATACCACATGACATATACCACAGTGTTATTAAGACAGTAAAATGAAAAGAGCCTTAAAAGTGCCATAAAATAGAGGCCTTCTCACTCCTAGCTAACTTCTCTTTCCAGCAAATTATATTTTTCTCCAAGTATAGCCTGTCACATCAACAAATGTATATAATTATTATTTCTTTATCCTTAGTATTTTAATTTAAATTATTTAATAGGCTTTTTTCACTTGCAAACATGTTCAATTATTTGCTTCATACCTACAAATGCACACACACACACTGATTGTTACTCAATTTTGAGAGGTGAGAAGCTAGTTTATTTGAATGCTGGCATTTTGTGAAATTTTGTCTCAGTATAAAAAATAAATTGCTTAGTCCTGGATGTTCAAAATCATTTACACCCAAGAAAAACATCAGCAGGAAATAATCCTGTTTGGTTTAGGCAGGTGACAAAATACATTATACCCAAAGTTATATATGAGCTGAAATCATTCAACTGCCTGCCTTTTAAATATGTCATGTCTCCAACCTGAACTGTGCACACTGCTTTCTCTAATGGCTCCTAATCTGGGCCAGACTTCTCAAAATGGATAAAACTGGACTAACTCAGTCAACTTTTGCCAGTTCACTGTATTTGGATGCAGTGTCTCATCTTTCCATCTCACCTGTGTAGGTATTATCTTCCTAGCAGTGATTTTACTGCTTGGAGATGGGCAAATGTCCGTATTTACATTTTTAGCCTTTTCAGGACCACAAAATTCAGCAATCATTAGGAAAAATAACAGTGATGATAAAGTTTAAAATAATATTAAAGAGGTAAGTGTGATAGTTAAAAAAATTAAAATTAAAAAAGCAAGTAGACCAGAGGTGAAGAGCACAGGCCCTGGGGCCAGACTGCAGAGTAGTTCTTGGTTTCCTCAGTTGGTAAAGAGTCCATGTGCAATGCAGGAGAACCTGGTTCAATTCCTGAGTCGGGAAGATCTGCTGAAGAACGGATAAGCTACCCACTCCAGTATTCCTGGGCTTCCCTTGTGGCTCAGCTGGTAAAGAATCCTCCTGCAATGCAGAAGACCTGGGTTCAATTCCTGGGTTGGGACGATCCCCTGGAGAAGAGAAGGGCTGCCCACTTCAGTATTCTGGCCTGGAGAATTCCATGGCCTGTATAGTCTGTGGGGTCACAAAGAGTCGGACATGACTGATCGACTTTCACTAACACTAGCTAGATGTCTTTGGAAAGGTCATTTACTCATTCAGAGGTCTCAGTCATCCAGTATGTAAAATGGGGATAATAACGCTGGTTCTTATATCATAATGTTCTTGACAAGATTTTTAACAGTAATTTACACACAGCATATAAATCAGAGTTTGAAACATAAGAAGCTGTATGTGTTAGTTATTATTAATATTATCATCAACATAAAGCAGCAGCATCATTATGCCGTGCTGTGCTTAGTCGCTCAGTCATGTTCAACTTTTTGCCACCCCACGGACTGGAGCCCACCAGGCTCCTCTGTCCATGGCGATTGTCCAGGCAAGAATACTGGAGTGGAGTAGAATCCCTCCTCCAAGGGATCTTCCCAACCCAGGGATCAAACTCAGGTCTCTCGCCTTGCAGGCAGATTCTCTACTGTCTGAGATACCAGGAAAGCCCGAGAATACTGGAGTGGGTAGCCTATCCCTTCTCCAGGGGATCTTCCCGACCCAGGAATCAAACTGGGATCTCCTACATTGCAGATGGATTCTTTACCACCTAAGCTACCAGGGAAGCCCTATCATCATTATATGGTACCACAATCCACTAATCTAAATTCTCAGAAACAGTTTCATGGACTGTCACAGTGTATTTCACATTCACATATCTTCTTTCCCAGCACTTCCTGGGTTGTTTGAAATACAAGAGAAAAACAAACAAACAAAAAAAACTCTTCTCAAGAGATTATATTACAAAAATTAGTTAGCAGAAAATTACTGTTGGCAGACATTGTTGGTTGAATGGCCAACCCCACTTCCCTAGGTCCTCTTCCAGCTTGCAGTGTCCACATGGCACAATGCAGCTTTTCTCTTCTTCCTACTGAAACGATCACCAGTCAATGAAAGAAACCCCAAAAGAATCAAAGACCTTAGTGCTAACTTGCTGAGCCCCAGAGCCTGTGCCAACAACCACCCACCCTCAGATTTGTCATCATATATGGAAAAAAAACCCCTTTACAATTAAGACGTCATGTTCAGATTTTTTGCTGCATGCAGCCAGATGCATTCCTGACCGATAAGTTTATAGACTCCATGCTGCTCTTGAGACGACCTAAGAGATACCAGTCTGCAGCAGTCATGCTTTCCCATTGCCACTGATATCTAATTTCTTTTCAAAACTAGGGTATAACTAGGTCCCTGGCGCTCCTGCTTCTCTGTTCAGCATTCCACCTTTCCCTGAATAAGCTGCATCCTGGGAACATCCAGGGAGTCCTTCCTTTTAGGTCTTCCCCATTCCATCTTCCTGTTCCCAGGTGCTGATGCACTTCTGGCTGCTCCTGCTGCAGGCTTTTCATTTCTTGCCCTTCTGGAAGCCACATACTGGGTGACCAGCATCCTTATGCTGGTGCTCCTCATTCCTCTTGACACCAGCTTCATAAGTTTTCTCTTCGGTGTCACCCAGTAATGGGAGCAGACATCTTCCCATCACTTGTCTCTCTCCACCTTACCAGTTTTATTACTGCGGCAAATTTTCCTGGTGCCCTGCGGTTCTCAAAAACCTCTCCTGTCCAATCACTCCTCAGCCCCTTCATACTTCCTAGCAAAGTCTAGTTTCAGCTGAATACACAATAAAACTAGTAAAAGCCACAGAGTTTGCAAATAGCATTTCCAATTGTCATATTGTATTATTGTTTTTAGACAATCAAACTGTTCACTGAAATACTTACATTATCAAGACATTTTTGAATTGTCTATGGACTTATTTCAGATAGTACTTCTTCAGATCTGAAAGTATTCACCATTTCCATAACAAGGAAAAAAGCTGGAACTTGGACTCAGTGACTGATTTTTTTTCTTCATCAACTTAGTTCATATTTTAGAAACAAAGGTTTGTCTGTTTAATATTATATGAAAGATTACAGTCATCTTGGATAAACAACAGTGTCAATAAATAGCATCTACATAAGGATGAAAAAAAAAAGGCCTATATTCTTGCTGCCTGCAGAAAGATAAATTTTGTGGGCCTTTGAAAGCCAGGGGATTAACTAGCATTTGGGGGGAGATGTTTGGAAAGATACAGAACCTGTCATATTTTCTGCTTCATGAACTAAACATAAACACTGGGAAGGCTGTTATGGGTGTGTTACAGCTGTCTGCTAACAGATGAGGCTTCAGAGATTGTGAGCCGAAGGAATCGCAAAGACCATTCTGTGTTTAATAAACCTTATACCCTGCAGTATTGAGATTATCCCTGATAGGGAGTTAAAATTGGGGGGAAAAAACAAAACAAAACAAAACAAACCAGTTTTTCCAAGTCATGGAGGTACAATATAAAATTCTTTGATTGTAAAGAAATCACATGGGTTGTGAAGAGAAGCAACTGTGAGAGATGTCATTTTTGAAATTTACCATAATTTACAAATAAGAGAGGCCTGAGCGGATAAAGTAGCATCCAAATTACCATTTAAAAATGATCTTTACCACAGGGAAGACCAAACAATATCTGTTTGCTTTTCTAGCAAAACATACATATGTGCATCAAAGTGAATCAGAAATATTTTGCTCACCTAAGAAAAACCTCAAATCATAATAATGATGAAGATAAAAATCATTTTCAAGCAGTCACTCAATAATACACCAAGAATACACATACATAACTCAGGCATAATGTAATCCTCAAGACACATATTCCTAAAATAAACAGGCAGATAGCCTGGGGGTGCTTCTGGCTCTTGCTGTGCTACTCTGTGCAAATAACATCTCTGAGCCTCACTAGCCACACCTGTAAAATGCAGGTAATAGCTATGTTTCAGGGTTGTTAAATAAATGAAATGAGGTGATATTTTCAGTGTTCAGAACTGTATATGTATGTATATATATATAGTTAGTGATATGTAAGTATAAATAACAAATAATAACAGCTGAGTAGCTTACCTGATGCCTGATGGGATCAATTGAAACTAATCAGTCAGTGGAAGAGCCATGAAAGCCTTCAGTCTAACCTCTTATCTCATACAAGAATCCTCTATGAACCAAAATCATGACCCAGCAATTCCACTCCTGGATATATGTCTGGAAAATACAAAAACACTAATTCAAAGAGACACATACACCTCCATGTCCATAGCAGCATTACTTACAATTGCCAACATGTATTGTTAATTGCTAAGTCATGTCTGAGTCTTTTGCAACTCTGTGGACTGTAGCCCACCAGGCTCCTCTGTCCATGGGATTTCCCAGGCAAAAATACTAGAGTTAGTTGCCATTCCTTCTCTAAGGGAGCTTCTCAACCCAGGGATCAAACCCATGTCTCCTGCATTGGCAAGCAGATTCTTTACTGCTGAGCCACCAGGGAAGCCCCATATACAGAGTTCTAGATATATATAAATATATGTGTGTATGTGTGTATATATGCCATTTTAGAGCAACATGGATGGACTGGGAGGGTATTATCCTAAGTGAAATAAGTCAGATAGAGAAAGACAAATACTCTACGATATTACTTATATGTGGAATATAAAAATACAACAAATGAGTGAATATAACAAAAGAAGAAGCAGACAAACTAGTGGTTACCAGTTGTGGGGGGCAGTATAGGGGCGGGGCAGGGGGAGGTAAAACTACTGAGTATAAGATAGGCTATGAGAACGTATTATGCAACATGGGGAATATAGCCAACATTTTGTTAACTGAGTGTAACCTTTCAAAATTGTATAAAAATATAAAACTTAAAAGAAAACTTGACACTCTCTGATCTGAAAAAGGAGAAACCAAAAACTACCTCCCTGTAATTTCCACCTTGAATTCTAAATCTGACATTCTAACAAATAAATCCAAGTCTGCTTCCACATGGCAAACCATCGCAGTTTTTAAGGAGCCATCATCATCTTCTTCAGGACAAGCATCCTCTGTCTTCACCCTTTGAGACTCTGTTGCAGTCCCAGTTCCTTCACCGTGCAGGACACTTGCCTCTACAGGCACTGAGTTTGTAGAGCTCCCCAGGAAAGTGGGGCAGGAAGTAGCTGGATGTGGTTCACATGGCAGCCTCTGTGCCTCTCTCCTTCCAGACCTTGATTTCTGTCAACTGAGGCTGGGATGGTGCTCACATTTTGGGGCATCCATGTCACATTATTGCTTTATACTTAGTTTTCAGTTAATAAAACTAGCCTCTTGGTCTGCTGAAAAGTCAAAGCATTCAACTTGATCTTACACTGACCTTTTTAAGCCTACACTCAAAACTGTATATTTATCTCTATTAATAAGTCTCACTTGATTATTAATCAGGATAAATGTGCATGCAAATAGAATCATAGTACACCAAATCAGATTTTAAATTCCCTAGAGGAAATTCAGGTTTTTTACAGGAATCTTATGATCAAATTTTGTAAGGCAAATCAGTATCCTTCAATTGACTTTTTGAAATTATCTATTAATATATTATAGTTGCCTACAGCAGGAAACAAATAAATTAAACTTTGGATTATACCATATTATCTTATTAAAGTAGATCTGCCTTCCTGTACTTTGATTAAGCCAATATTAAAATTAGTTTATTTTCCCTGAATGTACTGAAACTGGAAGATTAGCATGCAGAAGAGAGAGCCAGGAGGCCACAGACCCAAAAACTATGCCTAGGTCTAAAATTTCCTCAAACTTACAATCCACAAAGGGCAAACCAAGAGCCGATCTTGGCTTAAAAGTTCCCTCCCATCCCTTTTAAATGAAATAATTCTGTGAAAAAAACTTACAACTGACCCTCTCCTATTTGTTCAGTTTCCATTTAATTTGTTTCCACCGTTGGCTCCCTCTCCTCTGGGACTTTCCACCAGGCAAGGCCCTTCAGCTAAGCCTTCTACAGGCTGAGTCTAGCTCATGTCTCTTGTCTCATCTCTGAAGAAACTCCACCACTGTTACCCCTAGAGTTTCACCAGCCCACCCACCTGTACTCTCAGTTCAGTTCAGTCACTCAGTCATGTCCGATTCTTTGCGAACCCATGGACTGCAGCACGCCAGGCTTACCTGTCCATCACCAACTCCCGGAGCTTGCTCAAACTCATGCCCATTGAGTCGACAATGCCATACAACCATCTTACCTTCTGCCGTCCCCTTCTCCTCTTGCCTTCAATCTTTCCCAGCATAAGTGTCTTTTCCAAGGAGTCAGTTCTTCGCATCAGGTGGCCAAAGTATTGGAGTTTCAGCTTCAGCATCAGTCCTTCCAATGAATATTCAGGACTGGTTACCTTTTGGATGGACTGGTTTGATCTCCTTGCAATCCAAGGGACTCTCTTTTCAAATATGAAAAGACCTGTACTCTCAGCTCTACCCTATATCTCAAAGCCAGTCCTGACAAAGGAAGCAGCTGGCAAGATCTTATTTTTTTAATTATTTATTTTTAATTGGAGGATAATTGCTTACAATATTGTGTTGGTTTCCATATATCAACATGAATCAGCCATAGATATAAGTATGCAGTTGGTAAGATCTTAAATCAATCCTGTGGTAATACAAGTAGTATCTAGTGGGCCTGGCTGAGCCCTGGGAACCATAACTGAGCTAATCCTACCCAATGGCTGAGGACACTGTGCACGGCCTTCCTGCTCAGTTTCTGACTGAGCCTTCCTGTCCCCTTACTGGGCTTGAAGCTCTTCCCCAAGCCTGGACACTTAGCTGAGGTCCTGACGACTTCCCCAGCCCATTTTCAGATCCCTGTTACTCAGTTATTAGCTGGGATCCAGCCATAAATCAGAAAGACCATGTACCACCATGTCACCTCCCATTAGACTTTCAGTGTCAGTGTTACTGCCCATGGATCTCCCACCACATTGGAGACTCAGCCACAATTTATCCTGGATCTTACAACAGTTTGAACTACTGATACTAAAGAAAAGCTTGAAGAAGAAATATGCAAACCCACATATAAAGTCAGAGCTTTTTTTTTTCTGAGTCATAAAAGGGGTCTCAAACAGCTGAAGATGCATGGCATATTCTTGGGAATAGCAAGGGGTCACAGCCTAGATATACCGAGAATCCAGTTAAAGGCGTCAAACCTTTGGCAACACCAATCTACTCATGGGGAGGTTTTCTAATCAGCAGGACTCAGGAGTGTTAGACTGATGGTTGAATTCACCCTGGCTTGAGATTTTGCTAAGCAGATGTGAGAGAAGAACAAACAAAAAGACAAAAGAACTGATACTGTCAAAGAGAGACAGAATCTCTCTTAAAAATCTTTTAAAATCTAAATGGCATGGAAAATAAAGATGGAAAGTGGGTCACAGAGAAAGAAAACAGAAGAAACTAGAGTCTGCAAAGTCCAATGTGACAAACAGATGAATGATCCTTGCCAGAGGCTATGTCAAGGAAGCAAAGTCTGGATACAAAATTTCAGTGCTGAAGACAGGGGTGATGAAAAGATGCCAAGTATGGAAACAGAAGGACATGATAAAGAGGGACTATGGTGGAAGCTATTGGAGAGAAGTAACTACAAGCCTGGGAAGCCTGTGTCATTGAGGCAGGTGCTGAAGGCATCCTGAATATGACACAGCCCGAGGGTCCAGAGAAGGACTGAAGCCTGGTGCCAAAGTAGAACCTTTGTAGAATGGTGAGAGCATTGACTCTTTCAGGACAATAAATTAGACACAGGATGTATCGCTGATCCTATTCGTGATGCCAGTTGTCTCACTATATCTAACTGCGCACACTGTTCGTTGAACCTAGGGTAGGCAAGGCACAAGCTAAGAGGCTGGAAGAAGATGCGAGGAGCCATAGGAACTGCAGACATGTTTATTCTCTCCTGGTTGGCTCAGCAGTCGTAGAAGCAGACATAACATACTACAACATAACCGCATATAACACAATCATGATGTCGCTTCAATGTAGACCCGATGCAGCAGCATCCAGGGTTTCCATGGTGAAGCTCATACAGGCGTACTGCACACAGTAGCTCGCGACCGAGTGAGTACCTCCTGAGGCGTAGGTACAATGCTATAAGCAATCTCAGCTGTTACACAGTCATTATTGACAAAACGTGGGGAAAGAGAGCCTGAACACGCCTTTTTGGCTAATTTGCTCTCTCTGCGCACAGGAAAATCAAAAATGGAAACCTGGACTATCTCTGAGGCTTCCACAGTGGTTCAGTGGTAAAGAATCCACCTGCAATGCAGGAGACACAGGTTCAATCCCTGGGGCAGGAAGATCCCCTGGAGGAGGAAATGGCAACCCACTCCAGTATTCTTGCCTGGAGAATCCCATGGACAGAGGAGCCTGGTGGGCTACAGTCCGTGGGGTCACAAACAGTCAGACAGGACTGAAGTGACTTAGCAGACACTGCACTTAAACTTTTCCATTTCTAAGACTGAGATGGGGAAATGAGAATTCTTGGTTTAAACGTTCTGGTTAATTTCACAAATCAAATTTAACTTCACCAAGAAAAGTTATGAAACATGGTTCTCTGGCATAACAGTGGCAATCAAGTGATATGGCACCACAGCATGAGATTTCAATGATCTATATCTCAACACTATGAAATAGAACACTTTCTAGAATTTCCCTTAGCAAAAAGAAAATGAATTCTGGGGGATTAATTATTAAAACATAAAATATACAAAACTGCATTTAACAAATATTTATTTCATTAGTTCAGAAAGCTACTTAAAAATCATTAAAATTCTTGTTACCTATAACCAAAAAGTAAATGGTGGAAGAAAAGAAATGAGACTGCTGCTAGCTAGGACAGTGGATAGGAACTAGAGTAAAACTGTAGAATGTTATATAAAAGTGACTGTCATGAGAAAATTCCAATCACCTGTAGCCTCCCCAGTACCAGGCATCAATTTCCTTGGAATAGCATTATGTTTCAATATATCATTTCAAAGAAGATGTGCTTGAAGCACTGAAGTTCTAATATCAAACCAAAAGTAAAACCTCAGGCATGTAAAAGCAAAAGGTAAAGTTCCCTTGGTCCTGATTCCTTTGATAAATAATTAAATAATAATGAAATTGGAGGGCTAATTTCACTTTAAAAATTCCAACTTGTTCAGATGAAAGTCTACTAAAAATGGCATATTAAATGACAATGCTTTGAGGCCCCAGTGCTTGATCCAAGGAAAAACTCCTTTGCAGTTTTGGTTAAAGTTAAGATTCTCAACAAATAACCCCCAAGTATTTTTCTGATTAGTACTCATATACTAACTTCACAAAAACTCAGAAAACTATTAGATTGGGGGAAAAAGAGATTGAGCAAACTATGACTGACTTTATGATTTTGTATTGGGGTATAGACGATTAACAATATTGTGATAAGTTTCAGGTGAACAGCAAAGGGACTCAGCCATACATATACATGTATCTACTCTCCCCCAAAGCTCTCTCCCATGCAGGCTGCCACGTAACATTGAGCAGAGTTCCATGTGCTATACAATAGGTCCTTGTTGGTTATCCATTTTAAATATAGAAGCATGTACATGACCCTCCCAAGGAAAAGTATCATATGACATCTCTGATATGTGGAATTTAAAAATAAATGATTCAAATGAACTTACTTACAAAACAGAAAGAGACTCATAGACTTATAAAGCAAACTTATAGTTGCCAGAGGGAAGGAATAGTTAGGGAGTTTGGATTGGTTAACAGTTATGGTAGAACCAAGATTCTTGGCAGGAAATTAATTTTTAAATAAATACATTTTTTTTATATTTGTCTTTTGATACAGTTCCCTAGGGGTTTCCCTGTTGGCTCAGATGGTAAAGAATTTGCCTGCGATGCAGGAGGTCTGGGTTTGATCCCTGGGTTGGAAAGATCCCCTGGAAAAGGGAATGGCTACCCACTCCAGTATTCTTCCCATAAACAGAGGAGCCTGGTGGGCTACAGCTCATGGGATCACAGAGTCATGCACGACTGAATGACTAACACTTTCAATTTCACTGTTAAACTTGGGTTGGGTTTATTACTCTTTTTCATTTGAGAACCAGTTTTTATTCATCCTACTTATATATGTTATACATGGAGACTGAGAACTTTAATTGAAACTACAAAAGCCCCCAAAATTAATAATTTCATTGTTGAGGGCTCATAAACCTTAACAAGTAAGTCAACTTTTGATATTAACGTTTGAAACGAGTTTTTGTTTTTAAATCACAAGTAACAAATTAGGCAAAAAATGAGGGGAAAAAAAGAGAAACACACATACATACACACACAAAGAACTTTTTGTTTTATTCTTCTAAATACCAAAGCGACAAAGATACGATTAGTCAGTTTCTGGGGAGCATATAAGTATGCCAGCATTTTTCTCACACTGAAAATTTGAAGGGAGAATAGGTACTTTTTTCTATTAGCTTTGAAAATCGAGGAAAAATATGTGTCCAAAATAATCCAGACCAAGTGGGAGTATATGTTTTTAGCAAATCAAAATAAAAAAGTTACTGCCCATGTGCTACAGTTACCAAAAAAAAAAAGACATACCTCTTTACCTCACGTCTCAAGAATTAATTCAATGTTTTTTTAATTTTCCATAAAAGATTTTCTTCTCACTTTAACATAAGAAGGCTGAGTATAAGCAAAACTGTATTTATCTCGTTTCATTCTCTGAAATAAATAAGTCAACATAAAGCTACTTCTCAGCTTGACACAGTAACAGTTAAACCATCCCAGACAAGGATTCTGTAACCTCTCTCTTTTAATTTGACAACTTAATCTCCAAGACTCAGTCTGGAACACTTGCTGACCAAAACATTTTATGATCTATTCCTGGAATTATTCAAAAGAAAACAATAAAACATATCACACTGAGTAATTCTTCTTTTTGGAATGCCAGGGTAATATCTTATAAAGATTTGATTGAACAACAGTGTCCCTCTGGAGATAAATTTTAGCAAAGATGGTTTGACCAGGAAAATCTTTTTCTCGTAAGATATGTAAGAGGAGATACAAAGCAGTAATTATTCATTTGTGCTTTTCCTCCCATCGGTGACAATGTAAGAAGGTTTTATCTACCTTCATTTTTGATGGCAACATAAATTTAAGATAAGCTGTTCCCCTCATAGACAATCCACGTGTAGATGTATTGGCCCTGGTGGCTGTTTTCTTCCAAGTTATTTCTCTAAGAAGAAATTCTTTATGCTCAGGGGAAAAAAAAAAAAATCTGTCACAAAATAATGCATGCTTGTGAGTATGACTCGGCATTTTTTCCTTTAAAATTAATCACTTCAGAAGAAGACAGATCATTAAACCTTACCCTAAACACTGAAGGTTCTATTTCAGCAAAGTATTTTGAGATTCATGAGTGATTCAAAGTAGATAATGATTAGAGTTTAAATCAAGGACTATAAAGCATTAGCCAAAATGCTGGAGACCAAAGAAGAGCAATAATGATAAATATCAGCAAAACCACTTACAAACAAGTTTCTTCCTTTACAAAAGCTTCAATACAGTGCCATACTAATTCACTGTATTGCTTAAAATGACAGTTTCTCAACATGTCACAATAAAAATAATCAAATGGGTTTGTCTTCAAACATCTTATATGTTGTTGAGATGGTATTGAAAAAGATTAGATTTTCAACCAAAATGTGACTGGCAGAGTCTTAAAATTGGCGTCATATTCACTTTAAGAATATACTGCTCAACTTTTGCAGATCCCCTGGCTTACCTTTGCTCTTGCATCAATGAAGCATTTAATCTTGTCTGCCTTCCTCAACAAAACCAATGAAATAGTCACACTGTCCAGCAAGAATTGTTCTTTGAAAATATGAAGCTTAGGTGTCAGAACTTAGCCAGAATGTGTGCTCCCATGGACAACTAGAAACCTATGGTCAACTAGATAGAAGTTTTCTTCTGAAACACCATTTGCTCTTTCTCCAAGCCCAAAGCAAAGATCTTTTGAGCAAAGTAACTGAAAAGACAGGCTCAGGATAAAGGGCAAATACAGACTGATTTTTTTAGAACTGACCTTTCTTTAAGCTAGAAATAAACTAATTTAGAAATTGTACACAAGAATCAGAAAGATGTCTTTCCTTTTTTATAATTTTCTTAAAAAGTAAAAATGTACTTTTTACCCAAATTCTGAAGGAAATATTGCTGGAATAAGAGCTATGAATTCAATATATTAAACTAGGTAAAATTGGAAAAATCTTTTTAGTACAGCTGGCTGATAATTTCCATGTGTTACTTCCTCTCACTTTTCTATCTCCCTTTTTGTCAATTTTCTACTCTTTTTGTGTTTTCTTTTATCCCTGTCCATAGGTTAGAGAAGTTTCTATGGTTTGACCTTCCAATTTCTTGTCTCTCTCTACTTGATATTTCATAGTTGAGTCTCATTGTATAGCACTTAATACATTTTACAACAATTACCACATTTGATTCGCATAGCCATCCTGTGATATAGTCCTGGAATTCAGTATAATCTTCCATTTTACACCTGAAATCATACATCTATTAAGGGGTAAGATAGAAACTCACAGGAATCTTCCAATTGTTTTCAACCACTTCAAAGAGACCAGACAGACCACACAGAAAAAAAAGTCTGTCTTTCATCAATATGGTCTCAACAATTAGCAAAATCTGTAGCTTATGATATAGTTATACATATATAATATATAACTATACACATATCAGCAGTGAATATGCTCAATATATTAAGTAAATAAATGAATTAAAGATAGCTCTACTTCTTATCTTTGTATGAAATCTTACACTTTTCAAAGTGCTTTTAAAAATAAGACCTCTCTGATGAACACAGAATTTTATGAATTAGAATAATTGACTACTTTGGTCCCCAATTTTACTGATTAAGACATTGGGGCTCAGAAAAGCTAAAGAACTTATTCATAAGTAGCCAGGAGTAGTGCCAGGCTTCGAGCCTAAAGAATATCAATATAAGAAGGGTTTTCAATTCCATATGAACCTGTGGACTTTACTATAATGTTACAGTTAGGACTTATGGCTAGTTATTTTCATCATTCTGCACAAACCCAATAATGCACACTGTCTGTTTATATCATGTGTGCTAGGCTATTTAATGCAGGAGACCCGGGTTCAATCCCTAGGTCGGGAAGATCCCCTGGATAAGGAAATGGCAACCCACTCTGGTATTCTTGCCTGCAAAATTCCATGGACAGAGGAGCCTGGTGGGCTACAGTCCACGGTGTCACAGAAAGTCGGACATGACTGAGCGACTAACACTTTCACACTTTCATGGCTAGTTATTTTCATCATCCTGTACAGACCTGATAGTGCACATGTTTCTGTTTATATCATGTATGCTAGGCTATTGGGATGGACAAAGAAACCTTACATATTTTTACTGAGCAGATTGCCGCTAAGCTGTGCATTGAATTAAATCCAATTACTCAGTTCCTTCTAAATTCTAAAATATATAATTAAAAGATCAAAACACTTTAATAACTACTTAAGCCAAAATAATAGTTCCCCATGTCACTGTTCTGTATTAACACTCCTTTAAATAGAAAGCATTCATGAACTGAGACATTCCTAACACATTACATGTATGTCCACACACGTATGGTGCACACACACTGTTTCTTGCAATATTCATCACAAGGCACTGCCTTGCCCTTTGGGCCTCCAGAGGGCCCATCACTTCTAATCAAACTGAACTTCAAGTTTCCTCTTTCCTAATTGCTGGCTTCCAGAAGGAGCCATTTGTGGCAGCTGTTCCCCCCAGTCAACTGCAACATTCCATTGCTTGAGCCTAAGTTTCAACACAGCCTTCAGGCTCTTCCTCTGCCTACCTAGTTCTTAGCCACAACCACTCCTTGATTATCCATGCAGAAAAAGGGAAGGGGCAACAATAGTTGAATATATCATCGTCAAATAATTTTATCTGAATGAACAAAAACTATTGTATCAACTAAAACCTGTGATCTCAGTTTTTTGGTCTCTGAAGGCACCAAATAGACTTGTGGAAGAATTTGATTTTCAAGATAATTTTTTTTTTCTTAGTAGTCATTCATTCATTAATTATAACAGAGTGTAGAATATATAATGCCTCAATCAAGTGGCTGGGGGATGAAATCAGAGGCGAGAAAGAAAGGAAAAAATAAAAGGAAAGAAGAAAGGGAGAAATGTGAAGCATTATTTCAAAGCACTTACATCCTAAATGGAGACCTCCAGCTAACATCTCAGTGATGATATTTTTTCTCTCGGGCCAGCCCTGTGTTCGCCACTCTTTCCTCCTATCTACTGCTAAGTCGCTTCAGTCATGTCCGACTCCGTGCGACCCCATAGATGGCAGCCCACCAGGCTCCGCCGTCCCTGGGATTCTCCAGGCAAGAATACTGGAGTGGGTTGCCATTTCCTTCTCCAGTGCGTGAAAGGGAAAAGTGAAAGTGAAGTTGCTCAGTCGTCCGACTCTTAGAGACCCCATGGACTGTAGCCCACCAGGCTCCTCCGTCCATGGGATTTTCCAGGCAAGAGTACTGGAGTGGGATGCCATTGCCTTCCTCCTATCTAGCTAAGGCTGATTCATCATTCACATCCAACATTCAATTTTGCCCAGTGGAAACTTCCCTCAACCTACCTCCCAACCACAGTAGCTGTCCCTCCTGACTGTTCCTTCCTCCCCGATCTATTATCACATGAGATCTAATTTTATAGTTTAAATGTTCTAATTATATTTAAAGCATATTTAATACAGGCACTAAGACATTGTATGTAATCATATTTAATTATCATATTTAATAAATATATTGCTATAGATTTTAATTATTTACTGTCTCCCCAGAAGCTAACACCATGCCAACCATTTAAGAGGTCTCCAATAAATATTCCTGAATAAAGAAATAAGTTAGGGACTTCCCTGGTGGTCCAGTGGTTAAGAATCTGCCTGCCAATGGAGGGGACATAACAAGGAACACTCCACGTGCCACAGAGCACCTAAGCCCAAGTACCACAACTACTGAGCCCACGCTCTAGAACTCATGAGTCACAACTACTGAAGTTCATGTGCCCTAGCGCCTGTGTTCTGCAAGAAGCCACCGCATCACAAGGAAGAGTGGTGGTCACTGGTCACAATTAGAGAAAGCCCATGCACAGCAACAAAGACAAAGCACATCCAATAACACTTTTTTTTAAAAAGAAATGAGTTAGTAAACGATAGATTTAAGACAAAATGATGTAAACCCCAAGTGGTTAAAAATGCAAATTTTGAGTCAGAATTCTAGGTTCAAATCCTTCTTCAAATCCTTCAAGCTGAAAAAACTTGAGATTTAAGTTGCCTCAAGCAACAGGAGATTTTTAGTAAGGATTCTGTGAAGGTTAATCTTATGTGTCAGCGTGATTAGTCTATGGTACCCAAACACCAGGCAACATGTTGCAGTCAAGGTATTTTTTAACATGTAATTAACATTTAAATCAGTATACATTGAGTAAAGCAGAGTACTGCCCATAATGTGTGTGGGACTCATTCAATCAGTTGAAGACCTTGAAAGACTGAGGTTCCTCAAATGGGAAGAAATTCTCCTCAAAATTCTAACATAGAAACCCTGCCTGAGTTTCCAACTTGCTTCCCTGAAGCATTCAGACTCAAGACTGCAGCATCAACTCTTACCTAAATTCAAACTTCATACTTGCCAGTTCCCACAATCATGGGACCCAATTCCTAAAGATAAATCTATTTCTCTCTCTTTCTTTCTCTGAACTCCTCCCCTCCCTTCCTCTCTCTGTCTTTCTCTCTCTCTCTATATATATATATATACACATATATGATATAGAATAGCATGCAATATAATACTACATAAATATATGTGTTCTATATATTTTACATACATTCAGTTCAGTTCAGTCACTCAGTCGTGTCCAACTCTTTGCGACCCCATGAACTGCAGCACGCCAGGCCTCTCTGTCCATCACCAACTCCCGGAGTCTACCCAAACCCATGTCCATCAAGTCAGTGATGCCATCCAACCATCTCATCCTCTGTTGTCCCCTTCTCCTCCTGCCCCTAATCCTACCCAGGTTTAGGGTCTTTTCCAATGAGTCAACGCTTCGCATGAGGTGCCCAAAGTATTGGAGTTTCAGCTTCAACATCACTCCTTCCAATGAACACCCAGGATTGATCTCCTTTAGGATGGATTGATTGGATCTCCTTGCAGTCCAAGGGACTTTCAAGAGTCTTCTCCAATACCAAAGTTCAAAAGCATCAATTCTGCGGTGCTCAGCTTTCTTCACCATCCAACTCTCACATCCATACATGACCACTGGACAAACCATAGCCTTGACTAGACGGACTTTTGTTGGCAAAGTAATGTCTCTGCTTTTAAATATGCTATCTAGGTTGGCCATAACCTTCCTTCCAAGGAGTAAGCGTCTTTTAATTTCATGGCTGCAATCACCATCAGCAGTGATTTTGGAGCCCCACAAAATAAAGTCTGACACTGTTTCCACTGTTTCCCCATCTATTTCCCATGAAGTGATGGGACCAGATGCCATGATCTTAGTTTTCTGAATGTTGAGCTTTAACCCAACTTTTTCACTCTCCTCTTTCACTTTCATCAAGAGGCTCTTTAGTTCTTCTTCACTTTCTGCCATAAGGGTGGTGTCATCTGCATATCTGAGGTTATTGATATTTCTCCCGGCAATCTTGATTCCAGCTTGTGTTTCTTCCAGCCCAGCGTTTCTCATGATGTACTCTGCATATAAGTTAAATAAGCAGGGTGACAATATACAGCCTTGATGTACTCCTTTTCCTATTTGGAACCAGTCTGTTGTTCCATGTCCAGTTCTAACTGTTGCTTCTTGACCTGCATACAGGTTTTTTAAGAGACAGGTCAGATGGTCTGGTATTCCCATCTCTTTCAGAATTTTCCACAGTTTATTGTGATCCACACAGTCAAAGGCTTTGGCATAGTCAATAAAGCAGAAATAGATGTTTTTCTGGAACTCTCTTGCTTTTTCGATGATCCAGCGGATATTGGCAATTTGATCTCTGGTTCCTCTGCCTTTTCTAAAACCAGCTTGAACATCTGGAAGTTCACGGTTCACATATTGCTGAAGCCTGGCTTGGAGAATTTTGAGCATTACTTTACTAGCATGTGAGATGAGTGCAATTGTGTGGTAGTTTGAGCATTCTTTGGCATTGCCTTTCTTTGGGATTGGAATGGTTCACGTATTGCTGAAGCCGGGCTTGGAGAATTTTGAGCATTACTTTACTAGCGTGTGAGATGAGTGCAATTGTGCGGTAGTTTGAGCATTCTTTGGCATTGCCTTTCTTTGGGATTGGAACGAAAACTGACCTTTTCCAGTCCTGTGGCCACTGCTGAGTTTTCCAAATTTGCTAGCATATCGAGTGCAGCACTTTCACAGCATCATCTTTTAGGATTTGAAATAGCTCAACTGGAATTCCATCACCTCCACTAGCTTTGTTCATAGTGATGCTTTCTAAGGCCCACTTGACTTCACATTCCAGGATGTCTGGCTCTAGGTGAGTGATCACACCATCGTGATTACCTGGGACATGAAGATCTTTTTTGTACAATTCTTCTGTGTATTCTTGCCACCTCTTCTTAATATCTTCTGCTTCTGTTAGGTCCATACCATTTCTGTCCTTTATCGAGCCTATCTTTGCATGAAATATTCCTTTGGTATCTCTAATTTTCTTGAAGAGATCTCTAGTCTTTCCCAATCTGTTGTTTTCCTCTATTTCTTTGCATTGATTGCTGAGGAAGGCTTTCTTACCTCTCCTTGCTATTCTTTGGAACTCTGCATTCAGATGGGAATATCTTTCCTTTTCTCCTTTGCTTTTCACTTCTCTTCTCTTCCCAGCTATCTGTAAGGCCTCCTCAGACGGCCATTTTGCTTTTTTGCATTTCTTTTCCATGGGGATTTTCTTGATCCCTGTCTCCTGTACAATGTCACGAACCTCTGTCCATAGTTCATCAGGCACTCTGTCTATCAGATCTAGTCCCTTAAATCTATTTGTCACTTCTACTGTATAGTCATAAGGGATTTGATCTAGGTCATACCTGAATGGACTAGTGGTTTTCCCTACTTTCTTCAAATATACATTAATTACACATTACATGTATATTACATACATGTATAATAATTAAATGCTTAAATATTATTACATATACTAAATAAATTATATTTATTTATTATATATTATATATAATAATTAAATATTTTATATTATATAATGTGCATGTATAATATTATATTTATATATATCCTATTACTCTGGAAAACCCTGCCTAATACAGATCTATACTAGGGAACCCAAGAGATGCCAATAGCCCTGTCTTACACAGAAAAGAGAAGATAGAATTGGGCTTTGGGACCAGAGCCATTCAGATACCCAGTTACTCGAGGCATCAGCAGCAGGAATTTGTACTCCTCCTTCTATGGCTTTGTCCTCGATGTGGCTCTGATACTTCTTCACGTCTCTACCATTCTCGAGTACCTAGAGACTGACTCTTCATAAGCTAATCTGTTTCTCTTTTCCCTGCCTTGTATCTTCTGCTTACTCATGGCTTTGGTTTGTCATGATCCTCAGGGTGCTAACGCTACTCCACAGCTTTTCTCTAAGCAATCCTTCAGTTTCAGCTCCCACGGCTGACCTCTTCTCTATTGTTACAATCCACAGATCACATTCTTGACAGAGAGAATTGAGTCAGTACAGCTAATTTCTTGGAGCCAGATGATATATTAGGACTCTGAACAGCCTGGGAATTAGCTGCCTCTGGGACAGGTACCAGCCTATTCAAAACAATGAACTGTGACTGGGGACGAGAGTCATGTGATGCCTAGCAAGGCCGTCTGAGACTGTTGGTTCCTGGGGAACTGTAAAAAATTTTCCTTGGAGGATCTTTAAAAAATTAAAAATAGAACTACCATATAATCCAGCAATTTCACTTGTGGGAATATATCCAAAGAAAATGAAAACACTCACTTGAAAAGATAACTGCACCCCCCATGTTCATAGCAGCATTATTTACAATAGCCAAGGTATGGAAACAAACTAAGTGTCCGTCAATGGATGAATGCACAAGGAAGTAATAAATGGAATATTTTCAGCCATAAAACTGAGGATATCCTACCATTTTCCACAATATGAATGGATCTTGAAGGTACTATGCTAAGTGAAATAAGACAGAAAAACAAATACTATTTGATCTCACTTATGTGTGGAATCTAAAAGAAAAAAGGTGAAACACATGGAAAAAGAGATCAGATACTGTGTTTACCAGAAGCAGAGGGTTTAGGAGGGGAAATTGGAGGAAGGTTGTCAAAACATACAAACTTCCACTTGTAATATTAATAAGTACTAGAGAAGTCCTGTGGCCTTCCCTGGTGGCTCAGTGGTAAAGAATCTGCCTGCGATCCAGGAAACCCAGGTTTGACCCCTGGGTGCGGAAGATCCCCTGGAGAAGGAAATGGCAACCCACTCCAATATTCTTGCCTGAGCAATCGCATGGACAGACCCTGGTGGGCTACAGTCCACAGAGTCACAAAGAGTGGGACATGTCTGAAGCAACTGAGCATAGCATAGAGATGTAATGTACAATATGATGACTGTAGTTAACAATGCTACATGATATATAAGAAAACTGATAAAAGAGTAAATCCTGAGTGTTCTCACTGCTAGGAAAATGTTTTTTTTTCTTATTTTTCTTTTTTTTCCCTTTCTCTCCTTCTTATTGTATCTATATGAGAAGATGGATATTTGTTGTTGTTGTTGTTGTTGTTGTTGTTCAGTGGCTCAGTCGTTTCCGACTCTTTTTGACACCGTGGACTGCAGCATGCCAGGCTTCCCTGTACTTCACCGTCTCCTGGAATTTGCTCAGACTCACGTCCATTGAGTCAGTGATGCCATCCAACCATCTCATCCTCTGGCATTCCCTTCTCTTCCTGCTTTCAATCTTACCAGGATCAGAGTCTTTTTTAATGAGTCGGCTCTTCACATCAGGTGGCCAAAGTGTTGTGATAATCATTTTACAATATATGTAAACCAAACCATGATGCTTGTATACCTTAAACTTAACAGTGATGTATGTCAATGAGTTCTCAGTAACAGTGGGAATAAGGGAGAATGTGTAATTTCAAGGAAGGCAAAGATATAAAACACTGAATCATTATGATGCATTCAGATGGGCTGCAGTAGGTGTAGGATGGCTGTCCTAAGAGATAAGTCACATAGGCTTTCTCTTCTGTAGACAATTTGGCTTTTAAGTCATTAGGACTCAATGCTCTCTGGTGGTCTAGTGGTTAGGATTCGACATTCTCATTAGGACTCTACAGCGGGTCTATTCCTTAAAATGTTAAACACAGTGTCACCATATGAGCCCATAATCCACTCCTAGATATACACCCAAGGGAAATTAAAACAGCTGTCCATATCAAAACTTGGACATGGGTGTTCAAAGCAACATTATTCATAGTAGCCAAAGAGTTGAAAGAATCCAAATGTCCATCGACTGACAATGAAATACTAAAATGTGGCATATTGACACGATGGAATATTATCTAGTAATAAAAAGGAATGAAGTCCTGACACAAGCTATAATGCTGATGAACATTTAAAACCTAGGCGAAGTGCAAGTCACTCACAGAAGACCATATAGTGTATGATTTCATTTGTGTGAAATCCCCAGAACAGGTGGGGGATAAATAAATCCTCATGACAGGGAATAGATCAGTGTTTGCCTAGGACTGGGAGTGAGATGATGACGGAGAATGGGAATTGACTATTTACGGGTACTAGGTTTCTTTTGTGGGTGATGAAAATGTTCTAAAATTGATTGTGGTAATGGTTGCCCAACTCTGGGAATAGCCTTTCCCTTCTCCAGGGGATCTTCCCAACTCAGGGATTGAACGCAGGTCTCCTGCATTGAAGGCAGATTCTTTACCAGCTGAGCTGCAAGGGAAGACCAAGAATACTGGAGTGGGTAGCCTATCCCTTCTCCAGCGGATCTTCCCAACCCAGGAATTTTACAATTTAAATTGGTGAATTGAAGAGCATGCAAAGTATATCTCAATAAAGTTGTTTTAAAAAATGTTAAGCTTCCCTTGGAAGGAACTGAGAGTACACGATGACATGTCTAACAAAAGAGGAAATGGCATTGACAGAAAAGGGACCAGCCATGGGACGATGCCTAGGGTGGGAACTCTCTCATCCAGCCTCGGGAGGGAGGATTTGGCACCACCAAACGTGGCAGCACCACCATTCTGACCTGTCCTCAGTCGCCTTCAGGGACAGGGAAGACTCAGAAGTTGCATCGGTTACAAAACTGAGTCAGAGATGATGACAGTATTCATAGTGTTGTCACGAACAGTGTTCACAGTATTCCTAGTAAACACTATCGTGAGCCCTATTCTTTTATTCTTACATTAGAGTGGAGAGAGCCTTAAGAAATATTTATTATCTTTGAGGGAGAAGGGGTTTGACCAGGAATAGTCCAAATTCCAGAGCAACATTCAGCTACACCATAGACCAGCTGCCCCCTCTCAACCTCAGCTCCTTGATGTTGTGGGAAATTGCAGTGGGACTTTGAAAGGACCTCAGTCAGATCAATGCGGGCCCTTAAAGACCACTCCTTGTTCGGGGAGTACTATTGAACTGAACTGTGGCAAGGGCACCTCTGAATAGACAGAGCTTATAGTTGGCTTAAAGCTCAACATTCAGAAAACTAAGATCATGGCATCTGGTCCCATCACTTCATGGCAAATAGATGGGGAAACAGTGGAAACAGCGTCAGACTTTATTTTGGGGGGCTCCAAAATCACTGCTGATGGTGATTGCTGCCATGAAATTACAAGACGCTTACTCGTTGGAAGGAAAGTTATGACCAACCTAGATAGCATATTAAAAAGCAGAGACATTACTTTATCAACAAAGGTCTGTCTAGTCAAGGCTATGGTTTTTCCAGTGGTCATGTAAGGACGTGAGAGTTGGACGGTGAAGAAAGCTGAGCGCCGCAGAATTGATGCTTTTGGAGAAGACTCTTGAGAACCCCTTGGACTGCAAGGAGATCCAACCAGTCCATCCTAAAGGAGATCAGTCCTGGGTGTTCACTGGAAGGACTGATGTTGAAACTGAAACTCCAATACTTTGGCCACCTCATGTGAAGAGTTAACTCATTGGAAAAGACCTTGATGCTGGGAAGGATTGGGGGCAGGAGAAGAAAGGGAGGACAGAGGATGAGATGGCTGGATGGCATCACCAACTCTATGGACATGAATTTGGGTAGACTCCGGGAGTTGGTGATGGACAGGGAGGCCTGGCATGCTGTGATTCATGGGGTTGCAAAGAGTTGGACATGACTGAGCGACTGAACTGAACTGAACTGAACTGATAGCCACTGGGTTAGTATGGAGCTGTACTGCCTAATACAATAGCCCATTCATATAAGCAGCTATTTACCTTTAAATGAACTTAAACTTTAGTTTTCAATCATGTTAAGCCACATTTCACATACTCAGTAGCCACGTGTAGAAAATGGCTATTATATTGGACAACCCAGAAAGAGAACATTTCCAGCATCATAGAAAGGTATGTTGCACAGTGCCACTTGACACACTTGATGTTCAGTATGAAGGGAACGGGAACACAGTCTTAGTAGAATTTTCCTTACAGAAAAATGACCCTAGGATTTCTAGGAAGATACTTGTGAAGAGAGTTCCAAGAAAAAAAAAAAGTGTTTGAGTCCCCCGCCTGAGATATTGAACTTTTTAAGTTGACCCATTTCCTAGAAGGGGCTTCCCTGGTAGCTCAGACAGTAAAGAATCTGCCTGCAATGCAGGAGACCCAGGTTCGATCCCTGGATTTCGAAGATCCCCTGGAGAAAGGAATGTCAACCCATGCCCGTATTCTTGCCTGGAGAATTTCATGGACTCAGGAGCCTGGCGGACTACAGTTACTCAGTCATGTCCGACTCTTTGTGACCCCATGGACTATAGTGGGTTGCCATTCCATTCTCCAAGAGAAAGTAAAGTGAACACACCATAAAATATGGCCAAAGCCCCACCACATGAAATCACCTTCGCAGTGCCAAATGCAGCCTCATTATATCACAAGTATGTTCATACATTGGGGCACATGTCAGGTGCATAATTCAGCAAAGTCCTTATAGAAGCCACAAAAAAATCAGAACATTGGTGATTTTCAGGAGAAATCCTATGTGGGTCTCTGAGAAAGATTTCTGAAAGCTGACTACAACAAACAGCTATAGTGAAGAATGGCAAGTTTGAGGAAGGAAAACCATGGAATTCACTAGAGTTCACAAGCACTTCTGTCCAAGGCAGCCATGCTGGCACATGGTTCCTACTTGGGTGTCGGGAGATCTGAGAAACTTAATCATTCTAGCAGGACAAAGGAACAAGGTTATAAATACTACAGGACTTAATATATAACTGGAAGTTGGAGAGCGTCTGGAATTACAGTGTCCAACACTGACAATTACAACAAGAACAGTTACTCGAGGATCACCCCTCTATCAGGTCAGAAGAAACCAGAAGGAGATGGGGCTTCACAGGTCCTCACGTGCTTTTTGTTGTTTATTCAACTGTACTATTAATCACCTCCTTTTACTTTTTAATCTTCTCATAATGGGAAAACACCTAATAAATATCACTATATGTGTGTGTGCTTAGTCGCTCAGCCATGTTCGACTCTTCATGACGCCATGGACTGTAGCCCACCAGACTCCTCTGCCCATGGGAATTCTCCAGGCAAGAATACTGGAGTGGATAGCCTATCCCTTCTGCAGGGGATATTCCCAACCCAGGAATCAAACCCAGGTCTCCCACATTGCAGGCAGATTCTTGACCGACTGCCATGAGGGGAGCCCAAATATCACTGTAGATGCTTGGAATATTTATTTTAACCTTTTCATTGTAACATTTATTGGTCAAGATTTTTTTACCCTACTCTGTTGGAAGTTGGGTGGCCAACGGTAGAGACTATTAGTATGTACATACCTCTGGGTTTGCCTCAGTGGCTCTGGTTTAATATTGTTCAGAAGTACTTATCAGTAGAGTCACTTTCACTCACAGAAGTCCCAGTTTGGACAATAAATATACGGTCCCCTACCCATAACGCTATTCTCTAAACGCTACCCATAATGCTATTCTCTAAACGCACTCCAACATGCCAAAGGCAAGATGCATTGTTTTCAGCGGCTGGTGGTTTTACTGCCACTTTCCATCTCAGGAAATGTCATGTTGGGTGGAAGACATTACTTCACCAAGTTGGTATTGCTGACCGTTTTCAAAACTATTTCGATGCCTTTTTTAACCTGTTTGTACTTCTCAAATTCACTTTTAGTGTCAGTTTCGCTTGGCACAGTCTTCTTCCTGTCCTTCACCCTTCAAGAATCTTTCCTTTGGCTTTCTGTTTTCTCACCTTTGCTGTCTATTTTTCTACATTTACTGTAATGTGTGTCTTTTATTTGCGGTTTCCTTTCTTCCCACATTCAATTTGTCTGTCATGTTTTCAATGACTATCTTTTTAGTAAATGATAGCATTTCACAAACATTCACTGATAGGATGTTCAATACCTGGTAACTAAGCTTTCTATTCTACCTCAACAATAGTATATGAAACTTTAATCTGATAGGTTAAATTTTCTAGTTCCTTTCAAACTGTCCAAAAAGCAGTCATCTGCAGGTAAATGTTCACTAACCAGTTCGACAGGAGAGGGGAAAGGAGATGTTGCAGGGGTGAGGGTGTCCTGATTTGTACTATTGCTGATTCCCATGGTGTAAACTCTCCACCATGGATAACTTCAAGCTACCAACATGACCTCAACCAATCTGTGAAAATTTAATAATTGTCCCAGATGAGCCAGTATGAGCCAGTTCCAGCTGACCACTGCCAAACCCTTGGCAGAAATACAGAAATTAAAGTTTGGGGGGGGAGATAAAGAGGGGGGATCACATAATTTAAAAAAATCATTCTAATTATTTGAATTTTGTATTGCTACTAAAGAAAAAAATACATTGAAAAAATAGATTGAAGAGACACAGATGTACAGAACAAATACCTGGACATCGAGGGGGAGGGGGAAGGGGAGTTGGGATGAATTGGGAGATTAGGATTAATATATATACACTATTGATACAATGTATAAAATAGATAACTAATGAGAATCTACTATATAGCAAAGGGAACTCTACTCAGTGCTCTGTGGTGACCTATTACGGGAAGGAAATCTAAAAAAGAGGCGATATATATACAGCTATGTGTATGTGTGTGTTAGTGGTTCAGTCATGTCCAACTCTGTGACCCCATGGACTGCCACCCACCAGGCTCCTCTGTCTGTGGAATTCTCCAGGCAAGAATACTGGAATGGATCACCATTCACTTCTCCAGTGGATTGGATAGCTAGCTATATGTCTACATACAGCTGATTCACTTTGCTGTACAGCCAAAAACAACACATAAAGCCACTATACACCAATAAAAATTTTTTAAAAATAGATTGAAAATAAGCTTATATAAGAAAAATAACACATAAGTTTCCATTTGGTAACTAAAAATTCAGTAGGGGTTATTTCTGATACACAAAAGTGTCAGGTGAACTAACTTGATTCTATCCTCCCAAAGATTATTCTCAAACCTCGAGGACATCATTATGCAGTGAGAAGTCTAGGCTCCATGACTGCCACACTAAAGCGAATCCATGGGCCAGAAAACCTCCACGAGCTGGAAATGAGCCTCAGGGCAGAGAGTGAAAAAGTCACATGCTATCAGAGCTATAGATCACTTGACTAGCTATTGAAAATCCTTTGGCATTTTAGCAAGGTTATAAGACTGCCTTTTCTCTGTTCTGAGAGATTCCAGAAGGGCCTAAAGGTTATATTTGGTATCAGTGTTTTTTAACAGATCTAAGCATTATTTTTATTCAAAGCCAATTTATAGCTTTGTTTAGTCCTGATGGCATAATACATTACAGAAACTAAAGAAGGTTAGAGATGGGGGAAGTCCTTTGAGGAGTAAGTAGTATAAGCACCACTTGCATTAATTCAAATGCTTTCATCAAATGTAAGAGAATCTATACAGAATGCACTAGCAAGAGACACGCAGTGAAGGGCAAAATGAAAATTACCTAGAGAACATTCTGCAGCCAACACAATGTTACCTCTGAACTTGAAATATTTGGCCTGAGGGAAAAATCTAAGGGCTAAAGATTTACTGAACCCAAATTTATTAAGATAAATGTCTTTGAACACATTAGCCATATATCATTGTAGATTAAAAAAGAAAAAACTCATACACTAAACTTTAGGGCTTCCCAGGTGGTGCTAGTGATAAAGAACCAGCCTGCCAGTGCAGGAGAAATAAGAGATGTGGGTTCGATCCCTGGGTGGGGAAGATCCCCTGGAGGAGGGCATGGCCACCCACTCCAGTATTCTTGCCTGGAAAATCACAAGGACAGAGGAGTCTGGTGGGTTACATTCCATAGGGTCACAAAGATTCAGACATAACTGAAGTAACTTAGCACACACGCACATGCTAAACTTTATAGATAGCAGATTAAAAATAAAATACTCCATTTCCTCCTCCAGAGGATCATCCTGACCCAGGGATTGAACCCACATCTCCTGCGTCTCCTTCACTGCAGGCAGATTCTTTACCACTGAGCCACCTGCAAAGCCCCAAAATAAAATAGACTCTGTTTTAGACTTGTAAATTGATGTATCATTTCTAGAAACAGTTCCTATTTATTAAGCTAGATTGGGCTTCTCTCATAGCTCAGTCAGTAAAGAATCTGCCTGTAATACAAGAGACATGGGTTCGATTCCTGTTTTGGGAAGATTCCCTGGAAAAGGAAATGGCAACCCACTCCAGTATTCTTGCCTGGAGAATCCCATGGACAGTAGAGCCTGGAGGGCTGCAGTCCATGGTGTCACAAGAGTCAGACACTACTTAGCGACTAAACCACCACCAAGTTAGATATTGTGCTAAAATCTCTCCACAAAATATATTATTTCATCTATTATGAACCTCCAGAAGTAGATGCTATGATTCACATTCTACAGATTAGGAAACCAAAACTTGGGTCAGTTACTTACCCAATGTCATACACCTAGAAAATGGCAGAATCTGTGTTAAAACTCAAGTGTGACCAAGAGCGCCTATACTTAACCAAATTGCCACTCTGCCAAAAACCATAAAAACCTTAAAAGTACCTTATACTAAATAGCCTCTTGATGAAAGTGAAAGAGGTGAGTGAAAAAGTTGGGTTAAAACTCAACATTCAGAAAACTAAGATCATGGCATCTGGTCCCATCACTTCATGGCAAATAGATGGGGAAAAAATGGAAACAGTGAGAGATTTTAGTTTTGGGGGCTTCAAAATCACTGCAGATGGTGACCGCAGCCATGAAATGAAAAGACACTTGCTCTTTGGAAGGAAAGCTATAATCAAACTAGACAGTATATTAAAAAGCAGAGACATTACTTTACCAACAAAGGTCCGTCTAGTCAAAGCTGTGGTTTTTCCAGTAGTCGTGTATGGATGTGAGAGTTGGACTATAAAGAAAGCTGAGCACCAAATAATTAATGTTTTTGAACTGTGGTGTTGGAGAAGACTCTTGAAAGTCCCTTGACCTGCAAGGAGATGCAACCAGTCAACCATAAAGGAAATCAGTCCTGAATATTCACTGGAAAGAGTGATGCTGAAGCTGAAAAGCCAATACTTTGGCCACCTGATTCAAAGAACAAACTCATTTGAAAAGACCCTGATGCTGGGAAAGATTGAGGTGGGAGGAGAAGAGGAGGACAGAGGATGAGATGGTTGGATGGCATCACCGACGTGATGGACATGAGTTTGAGTAAACTCCAGGAGTTGGTGATGGACAGGGAGGCCTGGCGTGCTGCAGTCCATGGGGTGACAAAGAGTCAGACATGACTGAGTGACTGAACTGAACTGATACTTTTTGAACCAATCACCCCACTGCTACAAACCTATCCCAAGATAATATATCATAGGCAGGCACAATGTAGCAAAGGAAAATTGGAAACAAAACAAATGTTCATTAACTGAAGAATGTTAAATACCCTATTCATACAACAGAATATTTTTCAGTCAGACAATTGTATTCAAGGACATTTTATAAGATGAGAAACTCATCATGTAACATGAAGAAAATACTCATGTTATAAAACAAAATAGTATTCCACTATACGACTTCCCAGGTCACTCAGTGGTAAAGACTCTGTCTGCCAAGCAGGAGGCACAGGTTTGATCCCTGGGTCAGAAAGATCCCCTGGAGAAGGAAATGGCAACCCACCCCAGTATTATTGCCTGGGAAATCCCATGGACAGAGGAGCCTGGCAGACTACAGTCCATGGGGTCACAAAGAGTCAGACATGACTTATCGACTAAACAACAACAAAAATTCCACTATACAAAATAAATACAAATGTAGATGGGGAGAGCTAAAAGAAAAACACAGCGATATTTTATCTTTGATGATCTCTGTGGTTTAGGGTTATATATATTTTTTACATTTCCTTTTGCATCTTCTAATTTTTCATTTTTATGACAAAATACATATCATTTTTACAATGAGAAAAAAAGCCATGTTTAAAGTCAACAAGAGCATACATGTAGTTCTTATTGCCACATCTGACGAAGGAAATGTTGGCACTAAGAAAAGTCGAAGAAAAGTAACTAGAACGGTTAGAGGAATGGATGACAAATTAACATTATCAGGTCTGGGAATAATTCAACAATTTCTGAACTACACAGGCAGGGAATGCACAGCGAACACAGTCCTCATTGGGGAACATAATGAATAGGATTCCCAGCCAGAAATAGGACAGGACCCAGGCCAGCTCCAGTGTCTCTCATATCCTGCATAACCAAGACCCTTGGACCGTCTCTCCCTAGCTCCACTCTCTCATCCCCCGTTTACTCTTTAACTCACCATAACCAGGTTTCTTGCCCTAATTCCCCTACAGCTCCACAGTGATTGCTCTCACCATCACCATCAGCATTCTCTTTGTTGTCAAATCTAATAGTCACATTCAATCTGTCCTTACAGGAGTGACTTCTCATTCACAGGAGTTCTTTATTCTAAACATTACTCCTCTTTTCCTATTCTCTAAGTTTGTGTGTATTGTATAGCCTGTTTCTTAGAGATTTTGTAAAACTTCTGATAAAGTTATCTGAACCTAAAATGTTCCTTGTAGAATGGTCTTTTATTTCTTTTGAGTCAGCATTTGGAGATTATGTTTTTCTGGTGGCTCAGACGGTAAAGCGTCTGCCCGCCATGCGGGAGACCCGGGTTCAATCCCCAGGTCGGGAAGATCGCCTGGAGAAGGAAATGGCAACCCACTCCAGTACTCTTGCCTAGAAAATTCCATGGATGGAGGAGCCTGGTCCATGGGGTCACAGAGTCGGACACGGCTGAGCGACTTCACTTTCACTTTGACCCATGGGTTATTTAGAAACTTCTTTCTTAATTTTAACATATATTGTTTTTTTTTATTTATCTATTTTTAGTGACTTTTAACATAATTGCATTTATGGTCATAAAATATATTATGTATGATTTTATCATTTTTAAATTGTTTAAACTTCCTTGAAGGCACAGGATATACCAATTTTTATAAATAACCCATCTGTTACCAAAAAGAAATGTATTCTTCACTTTTTCATGTCTGTATGTGACCATTAGATCAAATTTGTTAATATGTTGCACAAAACTTTCTCTTTCCTTCCTTGTTAATTTTGTTGTTAACTAGTTCTGTTACCTATTAAGAGAGATGTGTTACATCTCCCACTATGACTGTAAAGTTATTTTTATTCACTGTTCTGTTGATTTTGCTTTATCCATTTGAAACTATATTATATGGAGCACCCAACTTAATATTGCTGCATCATTCAAAGGGACTGAATATGTTATCTTTATCTCTAGTAATGCTTTTTGCCTTAAAAGTCTATTTTTTAATAAATTAATATAGCTGGTTCTTTGGTGAGAACTCATCCGATTTATCTTTTTACATCCTTTTAATTCCAATCTTTCTTTATCATCTCCACTGTTTTTCAAATGATTCCATAAGACTACTACCACTGTAACATTCTAATTACAATTTTAACTTCCAAAATGGATTATTTACTTCTCAAAAGAAAGAAGAAACAGAACTGGCATTTCTGGAATTATGGTCTGTGGCTTTGAGTATGATTGGTTTGCCATGGTAAGCACTGTTCTTTCTCTGACAACCAGTTCTTGTTTTTAGCTGAGCTCAGGGCCTCTGTTGGAAAAACATACATGTGTGGGTGGATGCAGGGGCAGGAAGAGGGAAGATGTGGTCAAGACAGGTAGAGGTGAGTAAGCAGTGCCAAGTGTGGAGTGGGCGTCACGAATCCAAATGCATACAAGGGCCAAACAGCTATTTTAGCCAATTACACAGGGCAGAAGAGAACTATCTGTACTAAGGATCACTCGTCCTTCCTAAGGCAGCTATTTATCCTCCATCAATCCTTACCCAGTTTGGATAGTGCCAGGCTTTTTTTAGGAGAAACCTGAGTCTAAATTTGAGTGGGAAATCTACTGAATTTGAAAATTTGCAGCTAATCCATTATTTTAATTTATGCAAGTTAAATAAGTCTTGCCTGTTATCTACATCTGCAAATCCTTGTAAAACCTAAAAGAAGGGAACAAGTGGAGAAGACCTTTCCCAGCCCTGGTCATCCTCTCAAGTGGACTAACTCATTCCTCTCTACACAGAGAAAACCCTCCTGGGAAATGCAAGCCTAATTCATGTTCTAGCTCTTCAGAAATGGGTTTTCAAGATTCTTGGTCTGGTTGACTGCCACAAGCAGCATTATATGCTGGTCATCCCTAAAGACAGAATCGGAAAATGGTAGGAAGCCAAAGTAAGGCTCACACATGAAGGGATTCCAAAAAGTTGCTACCAAAACAAAATTCAAAATTTTTCCCAGAGCCCCTGATGGCAACTCTATGTCCAGTCTGCGAAAAAGTCGTGGAAAAAAGAAGTGAAGAAAAGGTAAGTTGTCCCCTCAAAAATAAAAAACCTACAGATACATATATATATGTAAAAGAAGGGAAAAAAAGGTAAGATGTCCCCTCAAAAACAAAAGCTATACAGATACATATATATGTATATATAGGCATATACACATGCAAAGTCCTTAATTCGTCTGCTCATTTGTTATTTCAAAATAATAAAATATTTGTGAAATATCTGCAGGGAACCTTTAGACTCTGCACCACCACCTAAAGGAGGTGCTTCAATGACTGGCTGAAAAAGGTGCTCTTTACAAAAAATAATAATGATAAAAACAAAAGAAAGTAAAAAGACTGAGTCTCTACTACTTACAAATCACTTCTAGATGCTTTTATATATATATATGTATATATATACATATATATGTATATATATATATAATTTTAAGAAGTACTTGAAACAAAACTGCATAGAACTTCCATTTTATACTGAGAAAACTGAAGCACGAAGGAGATAATTTAATAAGTGTTAATGTTACTTCGGGCTTCCTTGGTGGGTCAGACAGTAAAGAATCTGACTGCAACGCTGAAGATCCAGGTTCGATCCCTGGGTTAGGAAGATCCCCTGGTAAAGGGAATGGCAACCCGCTCCAGGATTCTTGCCTGGAGAATTCCATGGACAGAGGAGCCTGGAGAGCTACAGTACATGGGGTCGCAGAATCGGACACGACTGAGCAACTAACACACAATGTTAGTTCAGTTCAGTTCAGTCGCTCAGTCATGTCTGACTCCTTGCAACCCCATGGACTGCAGCACGCCAGGCTTCCCTGTCCAACACCAACTCCCGAAACTTGCTCAGACTTGAGCAGCAGGACTCAGTGTGTAGTGAAAGCAGGACCACTGAACGATTGCAAGGAAACACTTAGTTAGGCCGAGTTTTAAAACCCTTTGCTTTCTCACCTTTGCCACAACTGAATTCCTCTTCCCATCCCTCCACATAAATGTCTACAAACATAAAAGACAAACTTTACTCCAAATTTTTTAAAAAACTACTTTTCTATTTTTTTACCTCCTTACACATCTCAACAACTAATCCCTTAGCAAATTTCAGCTTTACATGATACTATTTCACTATCCACCTTCTTATACTTTTAGTATATTAAGATAGGTAAGTCAATTTGTATTGTCTCAGATAAAGAAAACACATTCATTATAGATTAGAACATTTTTAACAACAAAAACATTCTATTTGCTTTCATCATAGTTTCACTTAACAAGAGTGTTAGCTGTGCAGAAAAAAAACTCAGTGTTGTCTTTCAGATAAAAAAATAAATAATGAGCAAAAGAAAGGAGATAATTAAATTAATTCTCATTCTCTTCAATATGCACAATGACAATTTCTTAGGGAATTGTGATAAAAGAGATTTCACTGGAAAAGAAAATTCATAATTCATCTGCCATCTCTCTGGTCAACTCTCAGATTGACCCTTCAGAGCAAAGCCTGTCATTATTCTTCAGCATTTTCCTTATTAAAGGTTTATTTTGCAAATAAAAATTACACATGCATAACCCACCTCCCAACTGAGTGAAATTTAACTTATTTTTGTTCTTTTGTAGATTGATTCTGAAGTGAACAGCTTCTTCCCTCTCAATCTGATCTCAGGCCCACCTTGCTCACAGCTGCTTTGGATCTGAAAATTCACGAGGGCTTTGATGAAATATTTAATAGCAAATACAATGTCTTATTTACTTCAATCAGTTTCTACTGAGGTGCCCTGTAAGGAATTATGGAAGGAAAGGAGAGGATGTGAAAATAGTAACCTCCTAGGTATTTTCCCGCAAACAAAATTAATCTTTAAGTTTAGATTTCCCCTACCGTTGACTCAAATCTATCTTTGAAGAGTTCACCTATTTCCAACAGGAAGGTATTTGGGAAAATAGAATCATTTACATTTAACATAAAATTTACTTAACAATTTTGTCATAAAATTATGTCTTCCAAAAATGCTTGCTTATTGATATCTTTTGGCAAAGACATAGGCACATACAGCATGATAGAATTCTTTGCAAAAGAAGACCATTTCAATTTTTCCAATCTGATCATAAAGTTTTGACTGTTCCCTTTAAGTAGTTGTTGTTGCACGAGGGGATCGATAATTATAAAAAGAATTATATTTCTCTGGTTTTTTTTAAGAAAAGCATTCATGAAGTGCTTTAATGAAGAACATTTTAAAAATATCCAGCTGTTTGTTCCATCCATATTTCCAGGACCTTTGGCTAAAACCAAAAATCCATTAGCTTTTCTTAAATGTTTCACTAGGCATCACAATTTATATATAAATAAGTTCCCCTAAGGGCCCACATTATCCTCAGTGACACCTATATTATAGTTTCCCATAATTCATGAGCAGGCCCAGTGCATCATGGTCAGATCACAGCAGAGGAAGCAAAGTCTGATGGCATTCTGCTATTGACTAAACAGGACAAGAACATCTTGGTTCTATTCTCCCCATTTCAGTCCAGAATCATAACAATCTTATACCAATATCCATTCCATAGAGTATAATTCCAGTTCTAAGATAGAACATTATTTTTATACTGATAAAATACAGTGGGTCTATCTCACGGAAACTGGAAAGGAAAATAAAATGCTGAAGTGATACAGCATATTGAAAAGCAGAGACATTACTTTGCCAACAAAGGTCCATCTAGTCAAAGCTATGGCTTTTCCAGTAGTCACGTATGGATGTGAGAATTGGACTATAAAGAAAGATGAGCACCAAAGAATTGATGCTTTTGAACTGTGGTGCTGGAGAAGACTCTTGAAAGTTCCTTGGACTGCAAGGAGATCAAACCGGTCAATCGTAAAGGAAATCAGTCCTGAATCATTGGAAGGACTGATGCTGAAGCTGAAACTCCAATACTTTGGCTACCTGATGTGAAGAACTGACTCATTTGAAAAGACCCTGATGCTGGGAAAGATCGAGGGTGGGAGGAGAAGGGGAGGACAGAGGATGAGGTAGTTGGATGGTATCACCAGCTCGATGGACATGAGTTTGAGTAAACTCCAGGAGTTGATGATGGACAGGGAAGCCTGGCGTGCTGCAGTCCATGGGGTCACAAAGAGTCAGACATGACTGATCAACTGAACTGAATTGAACTGATGAACGTTCAATATATAGCAGAGAATATTCTCTCTCCTTCCTGGAATAATGAGGCTTCTGGGTTACTTGTTCACAACTGTTTTGCCCCATGTCTGGTGATTTCTTCAGCAGATCAACCAATCCTGCTAGTCATCTACCATACTGGTCTCTACTTGCCCAAACAGAAAGGACTCAATAGAATGAATGGATCCTAAATAATATACCAAATGAAAAAATATCAAGAAAATTAACATTTCCAGAAAAAACACTGACACATCAGAATAAATAAACTACCTGTCCAAGAACCATAGGATAGACTCCTATTGACCGTATTAATTTCTTGTGCAACAAATTACCACAAATTTGATGGTTTAAAACAACAGAAATTTGTTCCTTCATGGTCCAGAGGCCAGGTGTCCAAAATCCAGTTCAGCCTTCAAGTTGGAAACTTTCAAAGATGCTTAGTGCATTTGCACATTCAGTCACATAAGTTGAAGTGTCTGCTGTACCTTGTCACATGTATGCATCCTCTACTAGTGGTTGTGCTTTTACTGTGTAGAACTGTACAGAGTACAGTAGTGCAGTATCTTTATTTCAAGTCCAGGATGTCTGGAAGCAAGCATAAAAGCAGCTGTGACGTCACTGGTACTGCTAAGAAGTGCCAAGTGATAACAATGGAAACAAAGGTGAAAATAATTGAAAGAGTGAGGCCAAGATGGAACTGGAGGCCCAGAGCAAGGACAAAGAGAAACAAAAGGAAGAAGACATAATTGAAGCAAAAGAGAGATTCACGACTCAGGAAATGGGAAGGGGATTTTCTTTATTTGAGGAAGCGCTGTTGGGTTTTGGGCACAGGACCCAAACATATAACGGTACACGAAGGTTACAGCAGCCATTCAGAATGCAATCCAGTGCTACTGTGTCATCTATAATGAGGAAAAAAAAGAGCTACTACCCAGACATCACTGGATCGTTTTTTCCAAGAGGGTAGATAGAATTGAATCCAGCAGGGAACCAGAACCTGTGCCATCAGCATCAGGCATGAGTGAAACTGCAGCTTGCCCTCCATCTACTATTGCTGATGATCCTCAGCTCTACCATCTCCCACCTCCTCTCCCTCCTCCTGCTGCTGCTGCTGCTAAGTCGCTTCAGTCGTGTCCGACTCTGTGCGACCCCATAGACGGCAGCCCACCAGGCTCCGCCGTCCCTAGGATTCTCCAGGCAAGAATACTGGAGTGGGTTGCCATTTCCTTCTCCAGTGCATGAAAGGGAAAAGTGAAAGTGAAGTCACTCAGTCGTGTCCGACTCTTAGCGACCCCATGGACTGTAGCCCACCAGGCTCCTCCGTCCATGGGATTTTCCAGGCAAGAGTACTGGAGTGGGGTGCCATTGCTTTCTCCGTCTCCCTCCTCCAGTCAGTAACTATTCTAGCCTGTCCACTCAATGCCAGGCCCTGTATGCCAGCTATTGTACTGTACTATTCTACTTTCCAAGGTACTTTACAGTAAAATTAAAAAATGGTTTCTCTATTTTGGGAACTTGTTTTTTATGTATTATTTGTGTGAAAAGTGGTATAAACTTATTACACTGCGGTACTATATAGCTGATTGTGTTAGCTGTGTACCTAGGCTAATGTTGCTGGACTTACAAACACACTCTCAGAATGGAACTTGTTCCTGTGTAGAGGACTTAGCGTTCTCCTTGGCTTGTGGTCCCATTACTCCAACTTCTGCCTCCACGGTCTCACGAGCTCATCCTCTTCTCTCTGTGTTCCAATCTCCCTCTGCCTCTCTAATAAGAAAACTTGTGTTGGCATCTAAGAACCGCCATATCGCTAGTGGTAAAGAACCCATCTGCCAATGCGGGAGATTTAAGAGACATGGGTTCGATCCCTGCATCAGGAAGATGCCCTGGAGGAGGGCATGCAACCCACTCTAGGATTCGTGCCTGGAGAATCCCATGGACAGAGAAGCCTGGTGGGCTACAGTCCATGGAGTTGAAAAGAGTCGGACACTCCTGAAGCAACTTAACACACACAACATATAACCAAATATGCTGATCTCAAAATCCTTAACTCTATCGACATCTGTAAAGACACTTTTCACAATTACAGGTTCCAATAATTAGGAAGAAGATCTCTCTTTTTTGGGGGGGAGTGTGGGTGGTGGTGGTATTTTCAGCTTATCACACTGATCACACTGATCAGGACCACAGTTCAAGAATTTAAACATAGATAAAGAAAATGGTGGGGGGCGGGGAACCTGCATTATCCATAAGCCTCACAGCATCCATGTCCTTCTCAGGTCATGATTATATGATGTCAGGTGTTTGGAGTCATATTCAGGGTCTTAGTCATAATGATGTTTGTGGATCAGTGGATTCTCTGCCTTTAGGCTAATAAAACATGATTGTAATGGAGGCAGGCAATATTCTTACCTGATACTAAACTAGGACCAAACTTGTTCACTGATAAGGATTTAAGGTTTTGATCAAAGTGTTTTAGCTTAAAAATTATCTAGAGGCCAACAGTTTTTTTTTTTTTTTTTTTTTTTAGCGTTCACAGGATATTGTCACTGACACCAATAGTTACAAATAAAAGGCAGAGTTTACTTTAAAAAATGTCAGGTGAGGCTCTGGGAAAATATCAGGCCAGCTTCTGGGTCACAGTGCTTAGCTTTCAGCTGCTAATGTATGTAAATGACTCCATCCAGGGACCCAGCTGTTGTATGTTGAAATGTGCTGATGAAACTAAATTGGGATTCTAGAGAACACAAATCAAATTGTAAGCAAAATGACTGAAATACACCAGCCCTCCTTTGCAGCATCATAGGCCAACCAAAGAAAAATGACTAATGGGTAATAACACTCAGTCCTGACAGGAATCATAAGCTAGGAAGGAAGTTGCATGTAAAATAATAATAAAGAATATTAAATTGCCACCAGGCCCCCACTAGAGACAAATGAAAACGGAACAGATTTCTTAGCACCAGTCACTTATTCAATCCCTTTGAAAACGTCCCTGGAATCTGCAGACAGAGAACACATTCACTGATATTCCCTTTCTACTAGAAAGGAACGTTTTCTCTGGCCAGGAAAAGACAGATAAAGGATGACCTTCTGAAAAGGAGGCTTTTAGAGGTGGGTACCCTCTGACCAGTTCATTAGCCTTCCTTGGGCAACAAGGTAAGAAAACAGGCCACCTTTACTACCTACTAGTAGAGAAAATGATGTACTTTTGCCAAGATATCCATAGTTTGATGGCTTTTCATTTCGTCTCTTATAATGCCATTCTTATATGTAGAATATGAAGTGATTTTTAATTGTCCATGTAACTTACATAATGTTATTTTTACTCTAAGTGATTTTTTTTTTTTCATCACAAGGTAATTTGGCTACTCTCTACCAGTTTAAACCCAAAGCTGTGTCATTGGTCACTAGAAAGAAATGAGCTCCTGCTGCCTGCTCAATCCTTATCATCAAATTGTAAGCAAAACCCAGCCTGAAGCTCCTGTCATCTCAGACACAGCCTACACACCTCTCTGCAAAGAACAGGTAGCAAAACACTGCAACACAGGACAAGCAGCCTCTGATCTTGGATGGCAGCTTATTTCAGAGTATTGTTCTAGTTGCCCTGTTTGTTCCTCCTTGACTTTACTGACCTGTTAGGACAGCAGTTCTCAGCACTAGTTGCTCATTAGAAATACCTAGGAAATATTGATAACCAGACTTGAAGACCAAAACCCACCCTAGTCTTGTTACAGGGAAAAACAAAATCTGACCCCATGTGGAATCTGTTTGTTTTACTTTAACCTTTGTTTCCCATTGTTTTTGTTCACTAATAGAATATTGCCCATTCATAACGGACTTCCTCAGGGAACCCTACCCCCTGATTGAAAGTTAAACCAAAATGCCTTTATTCAGGAAGGCATCCTGACCCTGTCCAACTGTGAATAGCTACAACAAAGAAGAAATTAACACATCCCATCCCCGAGGGAGAGACTTTATTTTGGGGGGCTCCAAAATCACTGCAGATGGTGATGGCAGCCATGAAATTAAAAGACACTTGCTTCTTGGAAGAAGAGCTATGACCAACCTAGATAGCATATTAAAAAGCAGAGACACTACTTTGTCAACAAAGGTCTGTCTAGCCAAAGCTATGGTTTTTCCAGTAGTCATGTATGGAAGTGAGAGTTGGACTATAAAGAAAGCTGAGCCCCGAAGAATTGATGCTTTTGAACTGTGGTGTTGGAGAAGACTCTTGAGAGTCCCTTGGACTGCAAGGAGATCCAACCAGTCCATCCTAAAGGAGAGCAGTCCTGAATATTCATTGGAAGGACTGATGTTGAAGCTGAAACTCCAATACTTTGGCCACCTGATGTGAAGAACTGACTCATTTGAAAAGATCTTGATGCTGGGAAAGATTGAGGTGGGAGGAGAAGGGGAGGACAGAGGATGGGATGGTTGGATGGCATCACCAACATGATGGACATGAGTTTGAGTAAGCTCCAGGAGTTGGTGATAGACAGGGAGGCCCGGTGTGCTGCAGTCCATGGGGGTCACAAAGAGTCAGACACAACTGAGCAACTGAACTGAACTGATCCCCAAGGCTGGCCATTCCAGAAGATATTTGCAAGATAAATGGCCTTTTTACTTTACTTTCTCACCTCACCACCTCTCTGTTTTATAAAAGAATCTGGTGTCCAGACCCCATATGATGGTTATTTTGAGACATTAATCTGCCATCTTATTGGTCTGCTGGCTTTCTGAATAAAGTTATATTCCTTGCCTCAACACTTCATCTCTGATTCATTGGCATGAGTGAACTTGGGGTAACAGTCTGAGATTGGGCCCAGGCACCAGTATTTTTCTTAATTCCCTAAGTGATTCTAATGTACACATTTTTCTACCTTGCTAGCTTCTGCTCCTTTTTACCTACCACTTCTTCCCAGACTTTCTTCCACACTTAGCTACCTAGGCCACCATATTTACCCACTTCTTTTCATCATTCTAGGACCTCTTGACCTTCATTTTGCTGCCACTTGCTATGGTACTCTCTTGCTCTTCTCCAGACTTGATACAAACCTGGCAAGACCTTCTGATCAATTTTTTTTCCAGGTCCTGTCTTCTCCTGGCTATTCCCAATAGAACATCCACCAAGGTTACAAAAGTACCTTAGCAAGAGTCTAACTACCCACACACCATTTTTCTCCTTCATTTAAGCCCATCTCAAATCTGACAATCCATATAATCTTTTGCTCTTGGAACTCAGCAACATTCAATGCCTTGCTCTACATTTGGACCAAACACCTTACCCTAGCCATTTCTTTGTCCATCTATCCATTCTCTTTTCCATCACAGGACTTCTCAATTTCAAAACTATCACATGTAAGGTTAAATCATTCTTTGTTGTGGGAGGTTGTCCTGTATATTAATAGAATGTTTAGCAGCATCTCTGGTCTCTGCTCAGTAGATGTCAAGAAAAGTCTTCCTCCAACTTGTAAAACAAAAATGTCTCCAGACATTACCAAATGATCCCTGGGGAGAGGGAAGAACTGCCCCTCCATCCTGACACCCCATTGAAAACCACTGCTCTGTATGTCTAAAACTACTTCAATTCAGTTCGTTCCTCTGCCATCCGGTGTATATTTCCTTCCCAGTTTCAATTTCACCCAAGTTTACAATCCATTACTCTGAATCATCTACTTCCTCCTGAGTTAGCAGCCTTCAGCTTTGATTCAACTTCACAACTGATGCCAACTCCAAAGCAGCTAAGACAGATCCTCACATCTGTTAGTCATCCTTAACCCTCCCATTGCAGAGGAGCAATGATAATTTCTCCATTATACACTGGCCTTATGCTATAAGCCCGGTAACCACCAAATTAATTTATATAACAGTGGGAGTATTAATAGACAGAACATAGATCAGACCCTCTCTTAAAATTACAGGCTCTAAGCTGGTTTCTGACTCTAAACACACGTACCTTCCTGAACAATTATTCATTTCTCCCTTTAAATAGGAATCATGTTCTTGCAAAGCCCTTTGAAATTTCAAATTGAGTGGAATTTCAATTCATTTTGAGTAACAATTCTTAATTATTTGAGCTAATGGAAAGGGATAAAGCACAAAAAATAGAAAATTCACATAATACAAATTTAAGCACATACTGACACAAACACAAATTCTCAGATTTTCAGAAATTAAAGGTTACTAAAAGTTATTAGACTGATTTTATTGTGTGACTCATAACTCATCCAAGTGAAGAATTGCTAATATGTTTGAGAATAACATTATTGGCAAAACACAACCAAAGAAATGACTTTCCGTAGGTCTTCATCATAATTGGAGATAATTTTAATGTCAAATTTTTGGTAGAACTAAAGAACAACTTTTATTTGCCTTATAATTGTCTATTTTGTTACCTTTATTAAGCCCATATTATTTTACTATGATAAACTACACATAATGTAAAATTTACCATTTTAACCATTTTTAAGTGGACAATTCTGTGGCATTATGTGCATTCACATTGTTGTGCAGCCATAACCACCATTCAATTCCAAAACTATTTCATCTACATAGGGCCTACATGGAGGCTCATTGTTAAAATGGCTCATTATGTCGACCTTGCAAACAAAGAATAAAATCACAGTGACCCTTGAGACTGACCAAATTGCCAAATAACATTCTGTTTTCCCACTGGCACCTACCTTCTCAAGGCTAGAAGACCACCTGATTTCAGACTTTTGGCTATGTGACCACAGGACTCAGCTACAGGCTAAAAATTAACCATCCCTTCAGAGAATTTTTCATTGGCAAGGGTATAAGAAAGACCCCATCAGAAAGGAAGGACACTGGTTTTCCTTAAGGGTCAGTCACCCTCTCATTTCCCTCTAATAAATTTCCTTTTCTTTGCCTGACTGCCGGCTCGCTTTCTTTTTCTCCATACTCACGTTACAGTCTTCTCCAATGACAACAGGTTTTACTAGATACTGCCTCTCCTCTGCCTACTAATAATCTGCTAAATGTCATTTTAAATTAATTCCCTGTAGCTCTTACTGAAATAAATGTAAAGTCTACCAAAATAATTGTTTTCAAGGACAGCATTTATATAGGTTTATTAATTCAACTTTCTTATACAAAAGGAGAATTCTTGTCTTTCATAATTGTGCTTCATACATTCGCACTACTCAATGCCTGACTCATCCTGACCTTCTTCCATCTCCCTGTCAACAGCCTAGGGGAACTTAACATGTACAAGCCCCAAAGGCTCTTTTCTCCTGTTAGATCCAGAAACTAAGATAAAAGCAGTGATTTTCCTCACTTATCCTCAAATTGGACTAGAATTAAATTATATGATGATAATAGCATGAAGCTTTTTTGAGAATTCTCTTAAGACTCTGGGAGAAGATTATGCATTATAGGGGAGAAATATAACAACAATATAATGAAGTTTGGGTTGGCCTGCTATAACAAAAATACCATAGACCACCTAGCTGAAACAGCAAACATTTGCTTCTCACAGTTTTGGAGGCTGGGACATCAAAGATAGAGGAACTGGCAAATTTGGTGTCTGATGAAGGACTGCTTTCTGGTTCATAGACACACATCTTCTTGTAAACGTTACATTGTGGAAGAAATGAGGGGTCTCTCTGGGGTCTCTTCTATAAGGGCACTAACTCCATGCATTAGGCTTCCACCCTCATGATCTAATCACCTCCCAAAGTCCCCACCCTCAAACTCCATCACAGTGGGGATTAGGATTCCAGCATATGAATTTTGGGAGGACATAAACATTCAGCCCATAGCACTGTTGCTATTTCTTGCTCACATTTTAAAAGAAAGCCTCTCAGATCCCTGGATAAAACGTTGACCTTACAGCTGTGTTTCTAACGTAAACTGAGAGAGAGAATTTATACATTTGAATACACATGGTTCTGAGCTGAAGAAAACAACAACAACAACAACATATCTGCTATTGTAAGGTCAGAGCATCATTGTACAGATCATTCATTTTTTAAAAGTCCTTAAAGCTGTCATTTTAAAAACTCACAACTCTCACCAGCTGAATATTTGGAACAGTACACTCTAGCATGTAAGGGAAGTCAAATTTCTTTCGTACAACTCTTAAGAGGCACCTCTTGAAACTTTCCAGTTAAGATTTTCAAAACTCTGTAACAAATCACAGCCCCAGAGGAAAGCCTATAATATAGCTGTCAGTGAACTTAACTTCCATCATAAAATGGATATATTGTCAAGTGTTTTGGGCTTTGGAGCAGCTGCCACCTAACAACTATTCAGAAAAAAATACCCAAATCAGTTTAGGTCTCATCATAATTCCTGTGAATTTCAAGTCAAAGAGGATAGTCACTTTTATGTATTTATTTGTGAAAACTACAATTACAATCTTCTCAAAAAATATATACATAGGTATACAGAGGGAAAGTGATTCTTGGTAGTGTTACCAAAAATGTAAAAGCCAATTTTAAGTTAGTTCATTTTTTCCCTAAGACATAAAAGAATGAATTAACATAAGCACTCATTCATTTATTCAACACACTTTTACTGATGATCTATTATGTGCTAAGCAGTATGGAGCCCTGAAACAAAACTAAAGAAATAAATGCTTTTTCCCCTCCTACAAATGGGCAAATAGATGTCAAAGGTGAGTGAATATTAAGACTACACCATTAAGAAAAGCAAACAACCCAAGTCACCAGGAAATCTAATCTCCTGCTTTCATTTCCTTCACATTCCTCTCACCCTAACCGTGACTTTCATTCAATGTTTTCCAAAAAAGAAAGATAAAGGCTGAACAAGAAGATATTTGTACTGCCCTTTCCGTCAATATACAGAAATGAGGGCTTGATCTCACCTTGGATTATTTTTCACCCACACAGAAAGTAATGGAGAAAGATAATGAATTAATGAGGAATAATTTGTAAATAACTTGGGAAATTGTTGACAGTTACTATAACAAAAGAGAAGCCCCAAATTTTAAAAAATGCCATTGCTGGCTTCCTCTTTTCCCATTTGAAAAACTCAGGAAGGGCAGCACATACAGGGTATCATTCTTAGTAGCTATTCAGTGTACTTTTTTAATTGTGAGGGGAGGTACTATTCATAAAAGTCCAAAAATGCAAAGTGTATGCTGCCCATCATGGCTAAGTTTTCTGTGATTTTTGGTTGTTCCAGAGGTAAAGTTTCCTTAACTGGCCAGTTCACCATTTTGCTCTCTGTTGTGGAAGATAAAGAAAGCAAACCTGAAAGGACATGCCTGTTTCTCAGATATTTGAGGGGCTCAATGCATGATTGTTGAAAGCTGAAAGGATGAATTGCTATTTCAGGGTTCTTGATGCACTAATGCAGGTAGGTACTCGGTAAACTACCTACTAAATAAATAATTCATTAGGTTTCTCTCAAGACTTCCTAATACATCTCTTGAGGATGAGATCTAGGGATTAACAGGAGTTCCTCATTCAAACACAGTGTTCCCACAGCAGGGAAAGAAGAGGATAGACAAATTCAGAGAGCAACATTGAAACATATACATTACCATATATAAAATAGATAGCTAATGGGATGTTGCTATATAGCACAGGGAGCTCAACCTGTGACAACCTAGAGGGGTGGGATGGGGTTGCAGGGTGGGAAGGAGCTTCAAAAGGGAGGGGACATATGTATACTTAGGGCTGATTTGTGTTGTTGCATGACAAAAACCAACACTATATTATAAAGCAATTATCCTTCAATTAAAAATAAATTCAAAAGAAAAACCACACTGTTCCCAATATTATTGCAAACAAATCTCATGTAAAATTGCATGACCTAAATAAAGAAGTTGTGGTACGTATATACAATGGAATATTACTTAGCCATAAAAAGAAACACATTTGAGTCAGTTGAACTGAGGTAGATGTAGAGCCTGTTACACAGAGTGAAGTAAGTCAGAAAGACAAAAACAAATACCATATATTAACACACTTTGGCCACCTGATGCGAAGAGCTGACTCAATTGAAAAGACCCTGATGCTGGGAAAGATTGAATGCAGGAGGAGAAGGGGATGAAAGAAGATGAGATGGTTGAATGACATCATCGACTCAATGGACATGAGTTTGGGTAAACTTTGGGAGTTAATGATGGACAGGGAGGCCCTGGTGTGCTGTGGTCCATGGGGTCACAAAGAGTCGGACACGACTGAGCAACTAAACTGAACTGAACTGATGGAATCTAGAAAAATGGTACTGATGAACCTATCTGCAGGCAGGAACACAGACTCAGACATAGAGAACAGACTTATGGACATTGCAGGGGGCAGGAGACGGTGGGAAGAATTTAGAGAGTAGCACTGAAATATATACATTACCATACGTAAAATAATAGATAATGGGAAGTTGCTATGTAACACAGGGAGCTCAACATAGCATTCTGTGACAAGCTAGAGGGGTGGGAAGGGGTAGGGGTGGAGAGGAAGTTCAAGAGGGAGGGGATGCATGTATACTTATGGCTGATTCACGTTGTATGGCAGAAGCCAACACAATACTGTAAAGCAACTATCCTCCAACTAAAAATAAATTTTTCTCCAGCTGTTTTTTTCTTTGGTTATTAGTTGACTTTTTTGTTTTGGTTTGGTTTGGTGTTTGGGTTGTGAGATTGGAGGGGGTTGGCTTTTTCCCATGAGTTTATGGTTCTTACTATCGCTGGGTCTTTCCTCATTAAGTTGGCCTGTGCCAAGAAGGCCCCTCCATTTCTTCTTTACCTTGAAGCCTCAGGTCTGGCATCTCCTCCCCCAGCAAGCCTACAGAGTTAGATATCCCCCTTTCTCACTCCTATAAGTACTCAGGCTATCCCAGCACTGCACTTCCAAGTTATGTTGTCATTATTCATCAGCTCCCTTACTAATTCTCAGCACTGACTCATGTGTCTCTGAGACGGGCACAACCCAGCACACAGTAGGTACTCAAGAGATTTTGAATGAATGAATGACTAGTGAACGACTGCCCATAGAGAAATGTTGCAGAAGCCAAGTTAAGAGTTAATGACCTAAAGTAACCCTCTATGCCTCTTTTTTACTTAGCCCCAGAGAGCACTCTACCTGTAAGTGGAAGGGGAGGTGCTTTTTGGCCTCAGAACAGCACTGGCCTTGCAACTTACTTTGTGAGCAGAGCAAAGAGTTTGAGAGACTAACATCTCCCCTAACCTAGCCATCAAAACACCAGCCCAGCAGATACCGACAGCTCTCAATCCCATCACCACCACCACCATCACAAGTTCTCATCAACAAAAGAAGGGGAACTCCTCCCTGGAATTCTACAACTGCAGGGTATCTTTGGAGTTTAGAAACTCGTCTTTTAAATTCACGTAAATTTACCATTTTTTTCATAAAATGGAATCAGTCTTTGTAAGTCAGTTACCAGGTAAATTACTTAATTCCCTAATTCATATATCCATACCTCAATTAGTCCAACTAATGTTCCAGGAAGGTGCCCCATATTTATTTTATAGTTTCCCATCGTTTTCCAACTCCCCCAAGAGCTGCCTCATTAAGAAGTATGGGACACATTATAGTTCCTCTAACGTTCTATATTCTTAAAAACCAAGCATCAGCCATTATGAATGAAAAAAAAAAACTAGAATAAAAACGGAAGAAGGAGGACGTTCATAAATTGAAAAAAAACAAAGGTGTGTGTGTGAGGTTGGGTTTTTTTTTTTTGCAAGGGGGGCTTGTCCTCAATGTGAAAAGTACATAAAACTTCACACTGTTATCTACCTAGTGACTCTAGTTACTTCACACTACCACCATCCTCATTCCCTTTAGAGTTTCCAATGAATCCTATTATTTCCACAGCCCTTAAAGAAGAAAAAAGCACCTCCAGGTGCTTTCTCTCTTGGCATCACTTCATACAAAAAAGACTCAGATATATTTGCATATATGTAAAAAGATATTCAATAGAGCATTTTTTGAAGTAGGAAAAAAAAAAACCCTGGAAACTTAAATGCCCATCAAAAAAAGACTGGTAAAATAAATGACAGCATATCTAGACAACGGCATATCATTCAGAATATTACGAAGCCATCAAATAAGATGAGGTAAATCATCGCTACATGTACAAGCATGCATAGCAAGAGCTCCAGGATAAGTGGTTAAAAGAAGAAAGCAAGGCAAGGAACGGATATAAATCCTACTGAACACAAAAAAAAGAGAGAGGAATTATTTATGTATTCATTCATTCCTATATTCATTCATTCATATGGAATATTTCTATAAAGATTCACCAATGATAACCCCTGGGAAAAACTAGGGGTTACTGAAGGGTGAACATCTACTTTTTATGATATACACTCTTATACTGCTTAAATTTTTCACCCTATATTTTTCGGAAACTAAAACAAAAGCTATCTAGAGGAAGTACAGGCAAAAGCAAAGAGGAAGGCTAAAGCCGGCCTTGCTACCCCGCCCAGTGCACAGCTTCCTGTGTCACAGCCCAGCAACCCAGGGCTGGTGTGGCCAGCTCCAACGTCTGTGGTTTCTCAACCCGGGAGGCACCGTGTTTTCAATCAAGAGCGGTGGGACATCAATGACCAGGGATGATTCAAGGAAGAGCCCCTATATCCAAAATGCAGATGTATCTGTACATACAGATGATTCACTTTGTTGTACAACAGAAACTAATACAACATTGTAAAGCAATTATACTAAAATAATAAAATAAATGGGCTTCCTGGGTGGCTCAGACAGTAAAGAATCCACCTGCAAGGAGGAAGACCTGGGTTCGATCCCTGGGTTGGGAAGATCCCCTGGAAGGAGGGTATGGCAACCCACTCCAGTATTCTTGCCTGGAGAGTCCCCATGGACAGAGCAGTCTGGCAGGCTACAGTCCATGGGGTCATAAAGAGTCAGACACAATTGATCGACTAAGCACAACAAATAAAAGAAAAAGAAAATGCAGAGCCTCTTCCCACATTCTTTAGATTTTTATCTTCATGCATTATACTTTTAATTAAGGCCTCACAGCTTCTGTTTCCTTTCCCTATAAACTTTAAGAGGTCATCTCTATCTACAACCCCATCCTCTGTTCAAAATAATTCACATGTGTTGCCAAGACTGTGGTCAGAGAAAACGTTTGTGAAGGGCTTTACCTCCACACTGAGGACCAAACCACCTTGACAACAGGGGTTCTTGACAAAAACTCTGGGGAAAAGGCCCATTCTCTCCTGGCCCAGCTGGCTAATTTCCAAGGAGGAGCCAGCCCTTCTGATGGCATTAACCTCACAATAAGTTAGGAAGCATTACCAGTATTTAAGGGGCTTCGCTGGTGACTCAGAGGTAAAGAATCCTCTTGCAATATAGGAGACACAAGGGACTCGGGTTCGATCCCTGGGTCAGAAAGATTCCCTGGAGGAGGGGATAGTAACCCACTCCAGTACTTCTGGGGCTTCCCTGGTGGCTCAGATGGTACAGCATCTGCTTGCAATGTGTGAGACCCAGGTTTGATCCCCGGGTCAGGAAGATCCCCTGGAGAAGGAAATGGCAACCCACTCCAATATTCTTGCCTGGAGAATTTCATGGACACAACAGTCTGGCTACAGTTCATGGGGTCACAAAGAGTAGGCCAGGACTGAGCCACTAACAGGAACTAACCAGTATTCTTGCCTGAAGAATCCCATGGACAGAGGAGCTCGGCAGGCTGCAGTCCATAGGGTTGCAAAGAGTCAGACATAACTGAAGTGACAGCTTGCACGCATGCATGTTCCAGTATTCAGAGTGCCCCTTAAATGAAATTAGACCAGTGTTTGAGCCAGTCCATACCCTGGAGCCAAGAGGAATAATTAAAGCAGTGGATGTTTTATTCTTTAGTGTTTAATAGAATACATAACAAGTCACATAATCAATGATTCATTACTTCACACACAGGGAGGAAAACAGTATCGAGTATTTCTGTTATACAACTGGTTGTGAACAGAGAGAATCGAAATTTCTAGAGCATTTAGATGGTTGAAGAAATTCTCACTTTAAGTTTGGGCATGTCTGAAAAGAACTTCGTCAGTTTTTATAATATAGAAGGATTGTTTTTTCCTTGGCTTTCTGTTTTGTTAGAAAGTCTGGTAATTGTATGATGATTTTTTTGCCCCCTTTCTCCTTCAGTCACTGAGGAAATGGTTCAGTGATCCATATCACTTAATATATAACATGTTCAACAATTTCATAATCCCAGGTAACTCTGTGGGAATCGTACATCGTCTCCCAGATAAGTTTTTCAGATGCCCAGAAAAACTTAAATAATACGTAATTTATAACTTCAAAATTAACATCCATAATGGATATTTTAACGTTTGTCATTAAATGTCACAAATGCTGTTTAAGTGATCATAAATGAATTGTCATTTGTATTCAATAGTAATAGCAAAATTCACCTGCCTATGAAGTCACAAAGACAGTTGTATAATAGTTTACATTACAATTATGTCCACATACCTCAAAACACGTTTAAATTTTTTTTAAAAACTTGGGGGGAAAAAATCACAAAATGTTTAAGGTGACAAGAATTCTTGATCAACTAGTTCAGCTTCCTATAACATGAGATTATACTGTAATATAAATATTCTGGTTGAATTTCTTCCATCGAAGTTTCCAGAGTCCCAGTAGAGAGTATTAATCTTCAAACATTAATCCTTTTAGATGTCTATTGTCCAAAATTGTGACGAAGAAAAGTTAACTTCAACATAGCATGTTTCTGGCTTTAGAATGGCTTATTTTAGGTACATAGCCACTAGAGACAGAAGAATATTTTATTTCTCAAGAGAGAGATTTAGGTCATCTAAGAAAACTAATTCAGTTTTTAAATGAGTTATAATAAGGAAAAAAGGAAAAAAATCCAAAGAATTTACTCTGGTAGGTTTAGAATAAAAACATTCAGTTTACAATAAAAAATTTAAGTCAATCGAGTAAAGTACTTATGATTTAGGCTATAAAAGAAATTCTTAGGGAATTCAACCCCAGTCAATACTTTTCTAAATACCTGCACTATCATTTAGCATTTTTCATGTGGAGTACAAAACTGTTTTTTGAGTATTAGGTTAGAATTTACCATAATTTGAAAAGTAAAAAATTATCAAAGGTTCAACTTACATGGCTTTAATGTAATAACATTACAAGGAAAAATCTAATAAAAATGGAAATGTGTTACGAGCACTGCCAGTTGCCCATTTTGTCTGAGAATTCAGATTATGCATTTCCCCAGAGAAGTAACAGGCCATATATATATATATATACAGATCTGGTTTGAAAGACAATTTGGGCTAGTATTAATACAAATTACTTGGCTATCAACACCAAAACCATATAAAACACAAGAATAAAAATCATATTGAAAGGGAAAAAATTTAAGTTTCACACATTCAAGGAGTATTTCCCAAAATATATAATCTGAAAAATTAAAATGAACATGTATCATAGCTCTACATGTATTAAAAAACAATTTGTCAAACACTTGGTGCAAAAGCATTGAACATGGTACCTGTTTTTCTAACCACCAATGTCAACTATTCTTTTTCAAAAAGTTAAATTTGTTATTAAAATCTCAGTAGTATTTATGGACCAAATGGTAGCTGAGCCATTACATACGTAAATACATACTGCACTGAGTCAGATGAATGCAGTCATAATTTCTGAATAATTTATGACACCCTTCCAAGTTACTGACTGTCTTTGGAGGGCTTACTCACACGTACCCTCAGAATCTCATCCAACCTACAGATGACAATCAACACTCCAGCCCGCAATGTAGACCACTAAGGGTCCTTCCATGGCTCAAAGCACATGGTGTATAAGGAACCCAAAAAGGCAGTGGCCAAGTCATCTTACCTCAATTACAGTGTCCACCCAAGGGAAACATGAGTTTCCTACCCAGCTTTTACTTTGGGTTGAAGATAGAATTTTTCACGTATCAACTTCCAACTTTAGAGAGGATATTCATCATACCAAAAGAGGCCAGTTTACTGTCTCTAACGGTTCAATTTCCAGTTTTTCAGCTAATGAAAGAAGTAGGAGAGACCTGCAGGCCACCAGGGATGTCTGGAAGGAATAAAATTTTGCCAAGCAGTGGAACAGTCAACTCAAAGTTTTACAAGATAAAACTTTTTAGACTAGAGTGGCAGAGACAAAACTTGAGCAGTTTCCCGTGACTCCTGGAGGTGAGCAGATTTTACAAGGAAAATCAGAAGCTCAGAGTCTTGCCATATGTCAGTGGCTTTGATCTGCCCCCAAGATGTTCTCAATTATGTACTTTGTGTTGCACAATACAGAAGACCACATGGGGTACAGAAATCTCTGTGATATTCACTTTTGGCCAGGGGGTGACATTCCTAAATCATTTCACGTTTGAAACAGGGGTATGTTCTAATGCGTTACCTAGTCCAAGAACATGTTCAACACCAGCAAATATGACTTCCTGAATTTGTTTCTGTTCCCTTTAAAATTACAGTCTTTGTATATAAAGCTAACTTTACTTTTCTAAAAATGAACCTCCAGTGAAGGACCTCAAGTCCTTCTCTCCCTCAATAAAAAAAGAAAAGAATTAGTGGATTAAAAATACAGGTACCTTGGTTTACAAAGATAGTTAATCAACATATTAGTATACAACTAATAGCCAAGCAAAAAGAATAGAGCAAATTCAGCTTTATAATTATGTTTTTTTTCCTAACCCAATTTCCCCATAGACAAGGATATAAGAAACTCATCAAAGCATGTTGCTTTAGTATGTACACCATCTGATGCAAGTTATTGGGGTAAGTACAGGAAAGTTTATAGCATTTAGTAAATGAATTAAAAAACTAAATGATTCGTGTAAAATGTTTATATATGGTATATACAGATTGGATCACATGAGGCTAAGAATAAAACTGTTTCAATTCTTAACATCTGTTATGGACACATAGGAAGATACAGTACAAGATTCATTTTTTAAAAGAAGAAAAAAGTAGCGCTAATTTCAACACTGAAAAGACTCTTACAAAATCTTTTAAAAACATACTTCAGAGAATGATGCTGAAACAAATGAAAAAGGAAAGGCTATTCCTTAATCATAGAATATCCAAAGGAGCCTCACAGAATGAAAGACAAGGATTCATTTCCCTTCACTTACAGTGTAGATAGGATATACAGTGGGGATTTATTCCATGGTAGAGTAAAGGTATAAGGCAACCAGGTCTCTTCCTGCTTCAGCTGCATTTACCTGGGACACCATTTTATTGCTCAGCTCACTTTGAAGTACTTATTTGCCTTCATTTAAAACTATTGCGACTTTCCAGTTATCTACAGATGGCAGCCCTCAGCATTTCTGCTTCTCTGCAGCTCTGTCATTTGGAAAGACTCACCTTCACTTCAAACTACCTGCATCAAAAGGGCATTTTCAGGTTTGCCCAGAAGTCAACATTGGCTGGGCTTGGAGAAAATAAGGATTTCTAATAAGAAAACTAAATCTAAGTAACTCAAACATATTTTGCTCAAGGTAATTGATTTTAAAATCAGGACTTAGAATCAACAAGAAAATAAAAGTTCAAAAACTAAAACCCTACTGGGCAACTCTTTGGTTAGGTTATATGAGTATCAGCAACTTCTAAGTTTAGGACTCAAAACAGTTAGTTCAATCAACTGCCAGGTAAGAGGAGATCTGTGATTGATCTTTACAAAACGCTCTACTTGTTTCCTGTGTGCTATTTTGTTAACGTGCATGTACTCAGACGGATGGTACAAACTTCCAACTGTCAAACAATAAATGAGTATATCTGCTGCCCCCTTTCCCACCCCTCTCAACTTCCTTCCTCCCTCCCCACCCTACCCCCTAAGTCTTAAGAGCTAAGGTACTACTGCCACTCACTGCAAGAATACGGGCTTTCCTAACACCCACGACGTGCGTTACCACCCAGCTCCGTTTACAGTCACAGCAGTGCTTGGTGACCTGGGCTGTCATGCTCTCTTTCCCCTTCTTGCCAATAAAGGCTGCCATGTCAAGCCGTCGAAAACCAAGGGCTTCGGGCGCTGAACCCAGGAGAAAGGGTGCCTCCTCAGGCAAGAGGGGAACTTCCTACAAGTTTAAGCCACAGGCGAAGATGTTTAAATCCGCACGGAAACCAGAGGCTCCTCCATAGAGCCAGCACGAGATTCTTCTCCTACTTCTACCTGTATATGTTCAGAACTTTATTCACGTGTAGTCACTGAACTGCCTCCGCTCTGAACTCATTCCGGCTCCGGAGTCCTCCGTTCAGCCTTCTAAAACTCTACCTTTAAAGAAGGTCAAAAGACTGCGTAATGAATGACCTTTCGAAACTAAACTATTCCCAGAGTGCTACCAAGTCTCTTAAACCGCGAATGAGTCATCAGGGCTTTGAGAAGATTTCAAGGAATCTTCCATACAACTGGACAGGGTCCAATCAGGGTCGGAACAATTCAGTCATTCCCGGCTACTCGGTGCCTTTGTGGCCACACTGCCCCACCCCCCACTAGATCCAGACTGAAGGACAATTCGGTGGGAGGGTTGTTTTGGGGCCGGGGGCAGAGGAAACATGGGGTGGAGGGGTACGTCTGGGCTCTTTCAGTGGGGTCCGGAAAAGACGAAGAAGCCGAGAGGATCTGCGGCTGCAGCCTGTAAAGTGAGGGGAGGTGGGGAACGGGGGAACGCGAGAACGTGGTGGGTCGGAGGGGAAATCTAGAGTCCCCTCCAGGGCAAAAAGGAGAGGAGGGAACGGGCGCGCTGGAGTCGCCAGGGGGAGCAGGGAGCTCACTCCCTGCAGAAGACGTACTCGGTGTAGCTAGTCCAGATCTTGTCCTCGCTCTGGTCGGTGCTGCCGGCGAAGGCGCAGGTGCCAGTGGAGCTGCACGCCACCATGTGGAAGCCCGACTCGGACAGCTTGTCGAAGGCCTGCTCCAGGAAGTTGAACTTGAGGTAATAGCGCGAGGTGTAGCGCTCCGGGGGCCGGTCGGGGTCCCGGCTCTCGTTCAGGGTATCTCCGAACACCTCCTTGGCCAGCGATGTCTTGCCGCACACGGTGATGCGCGCCACTCGCCGGAACTTGGCGTCTGCCTGCGCGTCCCGCCCGATCGTGTAGGAGCCGCGGTAGCCGATGGTGATGTAGCCCGAGCGCCGGCTGCCGTCCAACGACTGCGACGGCGTAAGCAGCGGACCCGCCGCGCCCCCGGACGGGCTGCGACTAGCCAGCTCCAGCGTGGGCGACGGCGCCCCGGCCGAGGAGCCCTCCTGCTGCTCCGGCTCGGCGGAGCCTAGCGGCAGCAGATCGTCACCCAGCGAGCCCTCCTTCTGCACCCCGCGCCGGGAGTGCGGCGGCGGCGGCCCGGGGCCGGGCTGCTGGGGCGCCCCGAGGCGGCGCACGAGCTCGGGCAGCTCGAAGTACTCGGCCTCGCGCTGCAGCCGGCTGCGCTCGGGGAAGTAGTCGGGCAGCACGAGCTGCAAGTCTCGCAGGTAATCCAAGATGTAGCGGAAGAGGAAGCCGTCTCGGTCCAGAAAGAAGCGGCCTTTGCTGTCCCGGGCTAGCTCTTGCGGCTGCTGCTGCGTGAACATGCGCCAGAGCAGCGAGTCGGGCACCGACACCACCGTGCAGCGCCGGGTCACATACACCTGGCCCCCCACGTTCAGCTCCACGATGTCGGGGAAGAGTGGCGGCTCCGCCGAGGACGACGAGGAGCCGCTGCCGCCGCCGCCACCCCCGTTGGGTAATCCACGAGTGCTGTCGGCCAGAGCCATGGCCAAGAGGTGGCCGGGGCCGCCGCCGCCGCCTTTCCCGGACGCTTCCTCAGCCCTGCGCCCCGGCCGCCGCCGAGAGCCGCGCGGAGCCGAGCGCACGATGCGAGCGCGCCGCTGTGCGCCCCCGCGAGCCCCGCTGCGCTCCGCCCGCCTCGCCCGCGCGCTCCAAGGGAGTGCCGGGTGGAAGCCGGCGCGCCCCTTAAGTAGAGCCGCCCGCCCGGGCGCCGCGGCGCGCAGGAGGCGGGGGCGGCTGCGGAGCGGCGGAGCCTCGCTCCCCGGGCGGGAGGGGGTGGTGGAGCGGGGAATCGATTTGCATCTTAAACGCTGACGCCGCGGCCGGCGGCTGGCTCCACCCCGGCTCGCGGGCAGCCCGGGGGCCCCGACTTCCCTACCGCCCCGTCGCCCCGCACTCTAGCGCCTTCCCGCTCCCGCCCAACTTTCTCCTCCAAAGTGGAAGGTCCTGGGCCCAGCCCCTGGGGAAGACGAGCCTTCTTTGGAGGGACAGTCCGGTGCGCCAGCTCCTCTCCTAACTGCACCCGAGGACTGTGGAAGAAGCACGTAAACTTTCCAGTTCCCCAACCCGGGGAGTGGAAGTGCCTTGGCCACCCCTCTCCCCTGGAAACAAGCCGCTTGAAACAGTGGAACTGTGGCGCTGTAAACACGCCGGTCGTCGCGTTGCTGAAAGTTCTAGAGAGAGACCAAAAAATCTGGAGGGGTGGTGGGGCCGCCCCCAGCCCGGAGGCAGCTAGATTTTGTTCGCGTGTACGAGTAGCCTCGAAAAAAAATCCTGGGAACGAAAAGCTAACCTCAGTATCCTGCTCTCCCGTAATTTGTTTTCTGGGCCAAAAGGCAAACTCATTAGTTAGGAGACCTCAGAACTGGAGGAAACGGGCAGAAATAGAAAAGAGGGGGACTTGGGGGCACGTTCCCTTTTGAGTGGCCGTCGCGCGCTCCTCCCCGCTTGCCCTCCCCTTCGAGGTTGAAGAGGCGTAGGAGGTGAGACCTAAGGGAAAGCCCCGTCTCCGGGGCCCTCTCAGCACCGGGTCAATGGCTCTATGCACTCGGAGAGTTTGAAGATCTAAGGGAATTTAGAAAACCTACCTTTCAAACCTTGCGTTTTTATTCTCGCAAAGGTCCTTGTGCCCCTGCTCTCCCTCGGGCTTGGGTCATTCCCTTCAGCCCTTTCCGAATTCCCTCTAGTCTCAAGGTCCTTGTGCAGTTGAAGGCCTTCTCTAGACCTCATTTGGTCTTGTAACTCCTGCCCCCTTCACAATGCAGCACACAAGTCTCCTCCTCTGGGAAGCCCTCCCTGACTTCTCGGCGAATGGGCCTTGGGTGGCTCCTTCCATGTACCCTAAGACCCAACACAATATGAAATTTCGCATTTCTGAGTGATTATCAGATTTCTAACTTTGGCAAATAAAGTGCTCCTGAGCACTGCAGAAAGAGGACAGAAGAGAGGCTAGTGAAGGAGGTGTTCTTTTTGTTGTTCAGTGGATAGGTGATGTCAGGTTCTTTGCGACGTCATGGACTGTAGCACTGCCAGGCTCCTCTGTCCTTCACTATCTCCCAGAGTTTGTTCAAACTTATGTCCATTGAGTTGTAATGCTATCTAACCATCTCATCCTCTGTGGTCCCCTTCTCCTCCTGCCCTCAATCTTTCCTAGCATCAGGGTCTTTTCTGTAGAGTAGGCTCTTTGCATCAGGTGACCAAAGTATGGGAGCTTCAGCATCAGTTCTTCCCATGAATATTCAGGGTTGATTTCCTTTAGGATTGACTGGTTTGATCTCCTTGCAGTTCAAGGGACTCTCAAGAGTCTTCTCCAACACCACAATTTGAAACCATCGGTTCTTCAGCGCTCAGCCTTCTTTATGGTCCAGCTCTCACATCCATACATGACTACTGGAAAAACCATAGCTTTGACTAGAGGGACCTTTGTTGGCAAATCATGAAGTCAATGGATATTTGTTGTGCACCAGCTGTTTGGCCGCACCGGGTAGAAGAATGCAAGGTTGAGTACGCTCCAAAGAGCTTTCAGTGTAGCTGGGTAGGCCAGAGTTAGAAATCTGAGCAGTTATCAGATCAGTGTGAAACACAGACTGTCAATCAGTATAAATCAGGCAAGATCTTTGTTCTTGATTATAATGTTTCCCTTTTTGTGTAGCTACCCAATGAGCTTTACAATCTCCTCACGGATAAGTGTCATTTTTACTTTGAAATGTTTATGTCTGCTGAACAATTATCTCATTCATGTCAGTGTGCTGAAATAAGATCAAGCCCCAAATCAGCTCACTTAATTGCAAGGACAGATTCTGATACTGAATATATTTGACCACTCTCTTTTTGTTTGTTCTTGGGTATAAATAATAGCTGACACAGAAGTTCCAAGTTCCAATGCTGATTTTCTAGGCGGCTGTGCTCTTTGTTATATCAGTGTCAAAGCCCTAAAGAAACCAGTCTCTTTTTTGTAAATCCAAGAAAAGCCTTCTTTGTATCAATTCTGTACCTATTTTTGTATCATTACTTTGTTCATTATTGTATCAGCAAATCCTGTCAGTTCTGCCCTCAGAATTCTTCCAGGCTATTAATGTTTCACAACCTCCCAGCCACCACCTGGGACGAAGTCACCCATTGGATTCCTAACTGCTTCCACCTTTGCAACCAAAAGAGGGATCCTATTTTAACTAAGTCAGATCATGTCATTGTCCAGAGCCCCTCACTGGCTTCTCATCTTACCAAAGAGTAAGAATCAAAGTCCTTTCATTGCTTATAATACTCTACTAGATCAAAGCTGCCCCACTAGGACCTCTCAGACCAGCATTCGTGCTAAGCTTCGGTCATGTCCAACTCTTTGCGGCCCTATGGACTGTAGCCCTCCAGGCTCCTCTGTCCACGGGATTCTCCAGGCAAGAATACTGGAGTGGGTTGCCATGCCCTTCTCCAGGGATCTTTAGACCCAGGGATACAACCTGGGTCTCTTATGTCTCCTGTTTGGCAGTTGGGTTCTTTACCTCTAGTGCCACCTGGTCAACCCTCTCAGAGCCCTTGCCACTTTCCCATGAACTCTTGCTTTAACCTAGTGGCTCAGATGGTAAAGAATCTGCCTGCAATGCAGGAGACCCAGGTTGAAGTAGGAAATGGTAACCCACTCCAGTATTCTTGCCTGGAAAATTCCATGGACTGAGGAGCCTGGTGGGCTGCAGTCCATGGGGTCAAAAAGAGTTGGACACCATTGAAGCAACTTAGCACGCACGAGCGGCTACACTTTCTTCTCTTGCTTGCTTTAACCAGGTTACCCTCTACTCCCCCTACTGTTGGCTCAGGGCCTTTGCACTTCCTGGTCTTTTTCCCTTCTTACCTTCCTCATCTTAGGTGTCTCCCTTCACATCTTCTCCAGGTCTCTGCAGCAAGACCTTCCTTTGATCACCCCACTTAAGTGGCACAACCCCACCCAGGCAGAATCATGTACCCTGCTTTATTTGTTTGCTGTTTGTTTCCCTACATTAGAATATAAAGCCCAAGAGATTAAAAACGGATTTGCTTGATTCAGCACCACATCCCCAGTGCCTGGAACAGAACTGGCATAAAATAGACATTGGATAACTAAGTGTTTCTCACTTGTTTATTCAGCCAATGTTTATTAAAGGTCTGCTACTATGTTCCAGACAACATGTTTAAAAAAATAAGCTCTGCTTTCTGGGAGCTTACAGACCTATGAGGGAGACAGATAATAAGTAAATAGATGAGTATATCTACTTCAGGTAGCAATAAATGCCATGAAGAAAATTAAAATGTGAAATGAGATAGAGGGACTGGTTGGTGAAATAAGTTCTGGGATTCTACAGTATATAGTATGTATATGAGAATATACATATGTATATGTGAAGAGCCAACTCAGTGGAACCCTGATGCTGGAAAAGATTGAGGGAAGGAGGAGAAGGGGGCAACAAAGGATGAGACGGTTGGATGACATGACCGACTCCATGCACGTGAGTTTGAGCAAACTCTGGAGATAGTGAAGGACAAGGAAGTCTGGCGTGCTGCAATCCGTGTGGTCACAAAGAGTGGGATGTGACAGAGCGACTGAACAACAACAACAACACTGTATGCAGACTGGCTGGGAGCCTCTCCAGGAGAGTGGCATTTGAGCTGAATAATAAGAGAGACAGCCATGGGAGGTTCTGAGGGAAGGGTATTGCAGGCAGAGGGCAGAGCAAGGGAAAGGAGTCTGGGTTACGAATGAAACTGGTATGTCTCACAGTGGAAGCTTGTCTGTATCATCTTCATGTATCCTGTGATCGCCAGAGTACTCTTGAAGAGACAGGACAAGCTCATATGTGAGCGATACTGTATATGTCCAGACATTTTCATTCCCCATCACTTCACACATTCATCTGCCAGAGGCTGGCCCACTGCGCGAAGTCCTTGGGATTTCCTTACAGAAGTCTCGGTTGTGCATGAGAGGAATAATAATGAATGAAACGGGTGATGCAAGACTGAAGGAATAATTTTCTGGTTAATTTTGTAATGTTCTGTTTCCTGCCTACTGGTTGGTGTCATGAAATTCAAGAGGAAATAAAATAGGTGACTTTAATGCTGGGACTTAATGGGCTGGGTGTTTACAGAGAAGGGGAGGGCCATAACTCTTTAGGCTCTTCAGTAGATTATATATGCTTAATTGTCAGAGAGTAAGGGAAGTTCGGACAGTAGAGAATCTGCCTGCAATGCAGGAGACCCGGGTTCGATCCCTGGGTTGGGAAGATCCCCTGGAGAAGGGAATGGCTACCCATTTCAGTATTCTTGCCTGGAGGATTCCATGGACAGAGGAGCCTGATGAGCTACAGTCCATGGGGTTGCAAAGAGCCAGACACGACTGATCGACTAACATTTTCACTTTTCAAGAGTAGATTTGGGAAGCCACTAGCTCTGCATCTCATCTCAATCCAGTTTTTAGTGATGGATGCATTGATGGTGATTGTTCCTTTTCAAGTGACTGTGTACTTTCCTATATAAGAGACGGAGCTCTGTCCTTTCATCCTGAAATGTAGGGTATTGGCTACATCCTTGTACCTACTTTCTCATCTGATTTGTATCTCTTTCCCACCTATTGCCTTTTCTTCCAACCAGCTTCCCACCCCCAATGCACACAGTAAATATTCTGCACACCAAAAAGTTGAGAAAAGAATGAAGAAGATTAAGAGAAATGTAAAGTTAAAAGGGGAGGAAGAACTGGGGTGAAATGAAGTGAGTGCCTCTGAGGACTGAATAAATGTAATATATATGAAACAATCTGTAAGCTGTAAAGCACCATTCAAGTGTCAGAATCAGGATTTTCTACTGCCTGTCAAGATTGACAAGTCTACTCAATAAATACTGAATGAATAAATGAATGGCAGAAACATGAAAATGAATGCTGTGAGGAAAGAGGGGAAGAGACAGAATCAGAAATTGTCCCAAACAAATGTTTAACTCATTCATCATCTTCCCAATATACGTGAATCTTATCTGTATGCAGGCTTTAAAAATCATTGATTTTTTTGTATACAGGGAGAGAAAAGAATGAGATTCAGAGAGATTAAATATCATTAAGCTTAAGTGAACCAGGGGATAAAATGATCTCAATAAATAACTGGTAAAAGATATGCCAATAGCTAATTTTTAAAAAAAGAGAGTGAAAATGTTCTGTGAGGAACTTTCCAAAATATTAGGTTGAGACAGTAGAGAAAATCACAACATCGTGATTATATGTTTTATACCTGAGAACCAGAGAAACAAAAAACAATTTGGAAATTTTTTAATTTTCATTTTTGTATCCTTATAGACAGTTTTGAAGCTTTTCTAGGAAATAAGTAGTAATATGATAGCACTTACATAGTACTTACTATATGCCAGCCCTGTTGATAGAACTATATGTGTATTAGTACATTTAATCCTCACAATAACTCTATGGAGTTGGTACTATTATGGCCTGATTTTTAAAAGATCATGAGTGCAAAAAAGTGGTGGAGCTGGGATTTGAACGCAGACAGTCTAACTTTAGAATCTGTGCTTTTAACAATGCATGTGTATATAACTGTATATATATAAACACATCTATGAATGCTTTATATGTAGGAAAGAAATAGGTTCTATGATTCTTCCACTTTACAGATGATGAACCCAAGGCAAAGAGAGGTTAGGTAATGTGACCAAGATAATGCAGCCATTTAGCCCTGCTCAGAACAAGAATGGTGTTCTTTTTTTTGTTTTAATGATTTTATTTATTATTTATTTATTTGTGGCTATGCTGGGTCTTTGTTGCTGTATGTAGGTTTTCTCTAGTTGTGGCGAGCGGGGGGCTACTCTCTAGTCTCAGTGCACAGGCTTCTCACTGCGGTGGCTTCTCTTGTTTCAGAGCATGGGCTCTAGGGTGCACAGGCTGCAGTAGTTGCAGCTTCCAGGCTTCTAGGACGCAGGCTCAGTCATTAAGGTGCACGACTTTATTGCTTCGCAGCATGTCAGATCTTCTGGGGCCAGGGATCAAGCCTACATTGGCAGGCAGAATTCTTACCGCTAAGCCACCATGGAAGCCCAGGAATGGTATTCTAATGTCCATGGGCTTCTGATCTACAGCAGAGGTCCCCAGCCCTGGGAATTGTGGACAAGTACAGGTCTGTGGTCTGTTAGAAACCAGATCACACAGCAGGAGGTGAGTGGCTGGCAAACAGGCAAAGCTTCATCTGCATTTACAGCTCTCTCCATCATTTGTATTACCCACCTGAGCTTCACCTCCTGTCAGATCAGTGGTGGCATTAGATTTTTGTAGGGGTGCAAGCCCTCCTGTGAACTGTGCATGAGAGGGATCTAGGTTGCTCACTCCTTATGAGAATCTAATGCCTGAGGATCTGAGGTGGAGTTGAGGTCGTGATGCTAGCACTGGGGAACAGCTGCCACTGAGTCCCATCACCCCTGGAGTCAACCGTCCAGTTACAGGAAAACATCCGGGCTCCCACTGATTCTGCATTATGATGAGTTGTATAATTGTTTCCTTATATATCACAATGTGATACTAATAGAAATGAAGTGCACAATAAATGTAACGGGCTTGAATCATCCTGAAACCATCCCCCTCCCCAGGCCATGGAAACATTATCTTCCACAAAACTGGCCCCTGGTGCCAAAAAGGTCGGGGACCACTGATCTACAGGATTGGTAACCAGAAACTCAAAGTAGCTGCTGAGAAAGAACTAGGAGTTAGGAAGGAGTTAAATCCCTGGCTCTTGTTTCTCCTTCTGTCGATGGCCAAATCTGACTCAAGTAGGAATCTGCAGGGATACACTGAGCCCACAGACAGAATGAACACACTCTTGTCCTACTCGTCACCCAACTGAGTCCTACACATGATAAGTATGATCTTATTTCTGGCTCTATGAAATATCGTTATGGTTTGCAAAGAACCAGATTTATAGTATGTTTATTCAGCCTTATTCTGGTCTCATTTACTCTGGACAAGGATAAAGTGAGTCCATGAAAACTGTTGAGATCTAGGTTCTAGTATTCAAAAGCAAGTAGTATCCACTGTTCTTCTGGGGCTTGTAAAATTGAACAAATGTATTCTACCTGTGGTGTTAGATGTTAAACTGAGCACAAAAATAACTGGACCTCACACACATGGGTGATGCTGGAATTACCATCACTGATGTTTCATATGAATCTGAAGGCTTTGGTTTCAAATTGTGACATGAAACTTAGAGGTTGATTATAAATGAGTTGTCACATTCTGTTCTAGTGCTTCACTGTCTTGAGGGCTTTCATATCGTCATGATGATCACAATTTCAGGAGGTGTTATTCAACAGCGTCACACATGAAGAAAGAAGCTCAGAAAGGTTAGGTGACTGACATTGCTCTCAGGTATGCAAATGGTGCCTTTCGGGAAGCTGGGATGCAAATGGATGCTTCCTGAGTCCACATACAGTGCTCTTCAAACCCCTTAACAGCCTTATCAAATCTACTCCATGTAATACCCCCAATGAAGGCTGGCATTCAAAATAATCACTTTGAGGACTCTAGGCTTCTTTGAGAGATGTCTGAATCACCCACCATTTTTGGCATATCTGTTTAGGAATTTTCTTAAGAACTAGTTTACACAAGAACCTTATTTCATTAATTTACACTGATGCCAGATTTGGGGGTTGATTACTTCTTACAAGGCTGTAGTACAGGGCACCACACTGCAGGACACACCTACGTGCCTGAGAATAATTAGGACAAAGCCAGTTCTCATGAGTGTGAAGCTAAGGCAATGAGTATCAGGTATTCACCTTTTGACATTGGGTTTTAAAGATCTTATCCCCGCAATTCACTTGTCTGCTGAATAGCACAGAGTTTAGGTTACTCAGAAAGAAGAAAGTCTGACTCAACTTCCAAGACTTTTAATATGTGGTTCCAGAAAGTCTGCATGTTTCACTGTGAGGCTTGGACAAGAAGACAAGTGAGACCATAATGGGCAACTACTTGTGTAATTGTAAGATCATTTGTTTGATATAACTAAGGGGGAAAAACACCTTTCTCTAGTTTGCTTTCCAGAAATATGTGTAATATTTCACAGTAGGGAAACGGTCTCAAACTATGCTAAGCTTTGTTTAATTAATTTATTTATGCATTGGCTGTGCTGGGTCTTCGCTGCTGCACATGGGCTTTCTCTAGTTGCCAAGAGTAGGGGCTACTCTGTTGTGGTGCTCGGGCTTCTTATCAGGCAGACAGTGGCAGCCACATTCCCCAGTACTAGCATCACAACCTCAGCAGCAGTGGCTTCTCTAATTGCAGAGCACAGGCTCTAGACACGCAGGCTTCAGTAGTTGCAGCACATGGGCTCAATAATTCTGGCTCACAGGCTCTAGAGCATGGGGTCAGTAGTCATGGTGCATGAGCTTAGTTGCTTCACGGCATCTGGAATCTTCCTGGACCAGGGATCAAACCTGTGTTCCCTGCACTAGCAGGCAGATTCTTATCTACTACACCACCAGGAAAGTTCTTGTGCTAAATTTTAAATTTATATTACTTAATATGATTTGTATTTAGAAAATAGGTCTCTTTTCCTACAGTAAAGTATAGATGAGAGAATTATACACTTTGGAGTTGGATGAACTTGTATTCTTCTTCTGGCCTTGTTACTTAAAATCCAAGATATGTAGTGAAGTTATTTAAATATTCTGAACTTTAGATCTTTGTCTTACAATGGAGCAAAAACACCTGCTTCATCAGATTCTTGTGAAATTAAATGAGATGATGAAAAGCATTTCACTGCACACTCTCCAGCACATAATGGACACAGCATAAACATAAGTTTTTTCTGCCTCCACTCTCCCAACCCCCTGTTTCCATTGACTTCTATAACACAGTTTCTTGTTGAATGTGCTTTCTTTGCTCTCTTCCTAGTTTCTTTTCTCTTTTTCTTGGATGACATCTCTTGGGTACTATCTATAATGGACTAAGGTCAATGACATTTCATCTGCAGTGCCTCATTCTTTCCAGTAGTCAGTCATTTCTCACAAAATTTGCTATTTGGTTGGAAGATGTAGTAAAAATCTAGACAGCTTGGAACTCGCCATTTCAGAGCTAATTTCTCATCCCAATATTTGCATCTCAAGTGACAATTATCAACATAGCTTATTTTTGCTGTTGTTCTTTAGTCGCTAAGTCATGTCCGACTCTTTTGTGACCCCACGGACTGTAGCCTGCCAGGCTCCTCTGTCTGTGGGATTTCCCAGGCAAGTATACTGGAGTGGGTAGCCATTCCCTTCTCCAGGGGAATCTTCCGGACCCAGGGATTCAACCAGTGTCTCCTTCATTGCAGGCGGATTCTTTACCGCTGAGCCACCAAGGAAGCCCAGCTTAATTTTATCTCTAACTAGAAGTCCAGCCATTGGCAACACCTGGGAGATAAAGTCTAGGTAGAATTAGGCAGAAGTGATATAAGTTGGGGTCTTAAAAAAAATTTCAGATGTCATTAGAATTCTATGAAAGTAATTTCCTCCAGGAATTGAGGAAGATCCGAGACTAAAGAAGGTAGAGCTGCAAGAATGCCATCTCAGAGGGCAACTGTGGTGTTTCCCCATAGTTTCCAGGCTGGAATGAGGCAAGAGAAAGACACGCATGCAGGCTGCATCACTGTAGCAGATATTACCAGAAGAAATATCAACAGTGTAGGGGATGTTTAGCTCCTCCTTAAGTTGTATTCAACTTCCCTTAAAGTATTTATGAATTAACAGTATGTGTTCAGTTACTCAGTCCTGTCTGACTCTTTGCAACCCCATAGACTGTAGCCCGCCAGGCTTCTCTGTCCATGGGATCTGCCAGGCAAGAATATTGGAGTAGGGTGCCATTTCCTCCTCCAGAGGATCTTCCTGACCTAGGGATTGAACCTGCATCTCTTCCATCCCCTGCACTGGCAAGTGAATTCTTTACTCCCAACGCCACTTGGGAAGCCCTATGAAGTAACTGCCATGTGCCTAAGCTTCCTGGAAGTCATGGATGACCCATAATCTATAAAGAAGTATGAAATATCAAAGCAAGTGGCCAGTAATGGCTGGAGCTGTCAGGAGTTCCACATATCACTTCATAGGGAGGGACGTTAACTTCCTTATTTGTCAGTTTTCTCTGAAGAAACAAAACCAATAGGATAGAGATAGTTGTATATAGTTATAGCTATATCTATTAAATGACAGATATACAAAGAGAGAGGTTGATTAATTTTAAAGAATTGGCTTGCATAATTATGGGGGTTGGTAAGTCTGATGTCTGTAGGACAAACCAGCTGTCTGCAAATTCAGGCAAGAGTTGAAATTGCAGTCTTAAGTAAAATCTGCAGGGCAGGCAGGGAGGCTGGCAGGCAGGATTTCTATGGTACATTGACGTGGAATTCCTTCTTCTCTAGGATATCTCAGTTTTTTGGTTCTTATGGGCTTTAGCTGACTGCATGAGGCCCATATGCATCATCAAGGATAATCTACTTAAAGCTAATTAATTGTAAGTATTGATATTAATCATGTCTCCAAGAATACCTTTGCAACATCTAGACTAGTGTTGACCAAACAGCTGGGCACCATAGTCTAGCTAAGTTGACACATAAAATTAACCATCATAATTTACAAACAACATTTTATTGGAAGTGAAACTTAACTTCTTCTGCAGAAAGATGCCTGTTCATCAGCAAGAAGCCATAGTTTCATAAGCTATAAAGAACTGATACTACACTCATGTTTAGTGTAAGAGCCTGTGTGGTTACAAGTTTAGTCTTCTTAGTCCCCCTGTACTTATGATCAAGTTTTAGACAGCCTTGTGGAGTCCATGATGTTTTTAACAGAGGAGCTATAGTAGTTGCAGTCTTAGCTTCCACTCCAGGAGGTGGAAGAGACCCTCTGCTGCATTTGTTATACCATGAGCAGAGATAAACTAGGTGTTTAGGATACATTGGCATCAGGGACATAAAAGAAGATCTACTATGTATCATTTATGAATAATTCTGTTAAAAAGACATGAAACAATCATAGAAGAAGAAAGCATTTTGTAACTAAGCTGACAATGCCCACATTCCCTCCAAATATCACCTTCCCCTTGCCCCCCACAGCTGTCTTCCCCGACGGCACAGCAGGTAAAGAATCTGCCTGCAATGCAGGAGACACAGAAGACTCAGGTTCAATCCCTGGGTCAAGAAGATCCCCTGGAGGAGGAAATGGCAACCCACTCCAGCACTCTTGCTTGAAAAATCCCATGAACAAAGGAGCCTGACGGGCTACAGCCAATGGGATCACAAGAGTCTGACACAACTGAGCACTTACATGGCATAGCACCCAGTGACCTTTCTGTGTCTTCCATCTCTAGGCTCTATATGTACAGCATGTCAAAGGATTGATCTTTACTACTCATAAAGGAGACAATCAAATGTTCTACTTTCCAAGGACAGAGAAAAGATGGTTCCCAAAATATAGACACTAGAAAACTTAACTTTCCTCCCATTAGCAACTATAGAATGGATGATTAAGTAAACTGGTTTTGAGCTTTTGAGAGAGAGAACTGCCTTCTGGAGACAGTATGAGCGCACTCTGAGTAAGTCAGGTCAAACAAAACATTTGCCCTTCTTGGATGGCATTGTTAATCTCATGAAGTGTGGTGATACTGTAGACACAGTATATTATATTTTTGCAAGGATTTCACAGCTCATTCATGATATCTTTTTGGACAATTTAGAGAAGTGTAAGCTGGAAAGTAGTCTCAATTAGACAGATACATTGTTGATAAGACAGGTCTGTTTAAAGATTGTTGGTGAATAGAACCATGTCAAACTGAAGAGAAAAGCTAGAAATAAGATACTGTTTTAGTTCTTAACTACTGAATTATTATTTTATCAACAATTAAATTAATCAAAATTAAATAAGCCAAAATAAAAATTAAATGCATATGTAGGAATCATGCTAGCAAAATTTATAGATGACACAGACCTTAGTGGGCTAACGAATCCAACAGTTAGGGAACTGACATACAAAATCATCCACATGGGCTTCAGTAACAAAGAGAAACAAACAAGAGGATATAATAAGGATAAATGTAAAGTCACAGAGCTGATTAAGATGCAGCTTAGCAGAAGTTCATGTGAAAAATTATCTGGACTCAGCCTCAACTGTAAGTTCAAGAAGCCAATAAGATGGTATGTCTGTAACACACACATGCACACATACCCAAATACAATAGCTTTTAAAGGTTGGAAAGGACCTTAGAAATTATTCAAGTCAGACCTCTCATGTTGCAGAGAAAAGCTGAGCATCAATAATAAAAACACAATAAATGACAGTAAAACTACATCTGGTATTTACGTAGGTTTTATTATAGACATCTTTTTCCTTAGAGTTACTTCACTGTGGTCTTGATTTGTGTGTCTCTGATGATTAATGATGTTGAGTATCTTTTCATATACTTCTTGGCCATCTGCATGTCTTTTCTGGAGAAAAATCTATTCAATTCCTTTGAACATTTTTTAGGTAGGTTATTTGGGGTTTTTTTGCTCTTGAAGTAAATAAGTTTCTCATATATTTTGGATATTAACCTCTTATCAGATATATGATTTACAAATATTTTCTTCCTTTGTGTTGGTTAGCTTGTAATTTTGATGACTTTTTCCTTTGCTGTGAAGAAGTTTTTATTTTGATGTTCTCCCACTTGTCTATTTTTGCTTTTATTGCCTAAATGTTCATTGACAGATAGATTAAGAAAAGATGGTATATATATATATATATATATATATATACACACACACAATGGAATATTATTCAGGTTTAAAAAAGAGGGAAATCATGCCATTTGGGGGGAAATATGTATGAGCCTGGAGGACAGTAGACTAAGTAAAATAAGCCAGACACAGAAGGACAAATACCACATGATATTACCTATATAAGGAATCTAAAATAGTCAAACCCATAGAAGCAGAAAGCAGAATGTATTTCCCAGGGGCTGGAAGGAGGGAGGAACAGGGAGATATTAGTCAATGGCACAATATTTTGGTTGTTAAATGATGAGATGATGTCCTGAAGATCTACAGCACAACATAGTAACTATAGTTCACAACACTGTATTGTGTACTTAAAATTTTGCTAAGAGGGTAAGTCTTATGTTAAGTGTCCTTATCACAAATGAGAATAGCAATAAGTAAAGAAAAAGTGTTATTTTAATAGGCAAGAGTATATTTTCATAGAGTATAAGCAAGGTTGTGAGAAATCTAAAAACTATAGCATATATAAAACGGCAAGAGATTTTTTTTTTATTTTAGCCTAGAATACAGTAGAATAGCATAGAAGGAAGTACTATTAGAGGCAGCATGGCAGCTATTCTTTCCAAAACTAAAAGGCAAAACTGGAAGCTACAGATATATGTTATTAAAAAGAAAAGTTCAAGTTTAGCTTAAGAAAAACCTTTGAACAAATGCTCAGGGCTGGGGCAATGGGATGACCCAGAGGGATGGGATGGGGAGGGAGGTGGGAGGGGGGTTCAGAGTGGGGAACACATGTAAACCCATGGCTGATTCATGTCAATGTATGGCAAAAACCACTACAATATTGTAAAGTAATTAGCCCCCAACTAAAATAAATAAATTTATTAAAAAGAAAAAAAAAGAAAAACCTTTGAACAACTAGTGCCTCCCACTGATCGGAAAGGCCACTTCAACAAAAGCTGGGTTCCCATTCCTATTGTAGACCTAAGCTACAGACCACTAAAGATGGGGAACAGAGAGGGGATGCATGATGCAAGAAGCTATACTAAGTGATCTCTACTTTCTTTCTAAGATTCTGCAATTTCAGAGCACAACAGGTGTTGTTTCTTTCCAACCTTTGTCTCCCATGTTCAGGATCTCTACTTTCTTTTCAGTTTTTCTTTACACCTAAAACTTTTCTAGTGCTCACTTCAGAAGCACGTATGCTAAACACTGGAAAAACAGGAGAAGATTAACATAGCTCCTTCGCAAACATGACATGCAAATTTATGAGGTATCCCGTGTTTTGGGGAGATTAGCAGATACAAATTACTATATATAAAATAGATAAACAACAAGGTCCTACTGTATAACACAGGGAACTATATTCAATACCTTGTAATAAACCATAATGGAAAAGAACACGAAAAAGATTATGTGTATGTATATATAACATATATATATGAATCACTTTGCTGTACACCAGAAACTAGCATAAAATTATAAATCAACTACACTCCAATTAAAGTAATATATTCCCTTACCCCAGCAATTTCTAGAAACCCAACATGAAGAAATATTGGCCCATGTGCAAAAGATGTACATACAATGATAACTGCTGGTAATAGCAAAACCATAAGGGGTTGAGGAATTCATACATGTATACCAATTATAGAATAGCTAAATTATGAAACAGCAGAAAAAAAGAAAATCTATTATTAATAATTTTCAAATGAAACAGTCAAAATTTCAACACCTTCTGATTATTTACCCTTGGTCTGTGCCCCCAAAATGTTCTACCACCACGCACTCATAATCGTTTACAAATATCTCATCCATTTGCTGTTGTTCAGTCACTAAGTCACATCCAACTCTTTGTGGCCCCATGGACTGCAGCATGCTGGGCTTCCCTGGCCTTCATAATTGTTTACAAATTTCTCATCCATAGAGATACTAAAAATAGAAAGAAATAGCTTTCATTTATCTCAGGAATAGTCCCAATGAGTGACACTATCACAACTAGAATTTTAACTTAATCCTATCCTATTTAATATAAAACCAGGTGTCAGTATACCCCAAGGAAAGTAGATAGTTCTTCCATGGTCAGGAATTTTATACATATTTGGATTATCTGATCCCTTTCCCTGAGACAATCTTCATCACCCTTCACCATCAGGCGTGAGTCCCTATCACGTGGTAAGGCACTGTGTGTTGAGTTCCAGGTCTACAGCTCTATCTAAGGCAAGCAGAATTCCTGTCCCCAGCAGAGAATGCAGACAGAACACAAGCTAATTTACAATAAATAAACAACTCTATGTTTATCACGTTCATCACGTGTGCTCATACTGTTCATGGGGCTCTCAAGGCAAGAATACTGAAGTGGTTTGCCATTCCCTTCTCCAGTAATCACTGCAGATGGTGACTGCATGAAATTAAAAGACGCATACTCCTTGGAAGTAAAGTTATGACCAACCTAGACAGCATATTAAAAAGCAGAGACATTACTTTGCCAACAAAGGTCCATCTAGTCAAAGCTATGGTTTTTCCAGTAGTCATGTATGGATGTGAGAGTTGGACCATAAAGAAGGCTGAGTGCCAAAGAATTGATGCTTTTGAAATGTGGTGTTGGAGAAGACTCTTGAGAGTCCCTTGGACTGCAAGGAGATTCAGCCAGTCCATCCTAAAGGAGATCAGTCCTGCATGTTCATTGGAAGGACTGATATTGAAGCTGAAACTCCAATACTTTGGCCACCTGATGCAAAGAACTGACGCATTTGAAAAGATCCAGATATTGGGAAAGTTTGAAGGTTGGAGGAGAAGGGGATTACAGAGGATGAGATGGTTGGATGGCGTCACTGACTCAATGTACATGAGTTTGAGTAAACTCCGGGAGTTGGTGATGGACAGGGAAGCCTGGCGTGCTGCAGTCCATGGGGTCGCAAAGAATCGGACATGACTGAGCAAGTGAACTGAACTGAACGTGTGCTCAACAAATACTGGTCAAATGAATGAATGAACTCAACTGATTAAAAAAATAACCTGGACTTGATTAAAAATTTCCTTTATACCACCTAGAAAGAGTTTACTAAAAAATAATAATATTATAGAATAATGTATGCATATTCAACTTCCTTAAAACTGAACATCTTTTTTAAACATTGGAAAAGCCACTTATTTGGTAAGCTTCAAATAAGCTGTATTTTTTATTCAGTATTATTCCTGCTGCTGCTGCTGCTGCTGCTAAGTTGCTTTAGTCGTGTCCAACTCTGTGCGACCCCATAGACGGCAGCCCACTAGGCTCCCCCGTCCCTGGGATTCTCCAGGCAAGAACACTGGAGTGGGTTGCCATGTCCTTCTCCAATGCATGAAAGTGAAAAGTGAAAATGAAGTCACTCAGTTGTGTCCGACTCTTTGCGACCCCATGGACTGCAGCCTACCAGGCTCCTGCATCCATGGGATTTTCCAGGCAAGAGTACTAGAGTGGGTTGCCATTGCCTTCTCCGATTATTCCTGAGTTATACACAACTTCAACCTACCAACAATTATCCCTGAATGCTGTCAGAGCACTTTAGGAAAGCTAAATATACACTAGCATGTGTTAGGTGTTTAAATATTCTGATCAGACCTTCAGATATTCAATCCAGAGAAGTAGTAAGCAACTTTTTTTTTTTCTGTCCTGTCAGCAGGATAAGGCAATAACAATGCATCCTGTACAGCAACATCAAAAGGCATATGTTTTGTTCCCCCAGCTATTTCCAGCTACTCAGGTGAAGCTAAGAGTTAGATTTACCCAGGGAGGAAGCTGATGGTGTAGCCAAGGGAGGGATTAAAATGATGAAACGAATCCAACCTGTTCAAGGAGGGAAATGAGGCCATGAGTAGGGCCTGCTGAAAATAGCACTTAACAGACATGGGATTACTCTTCAATATTCTTTTCTCCTCAAAGGAGGAGTTCAGGAAGCCAACAGAGCATATAATGGGGTTTCCAACCAAGAGGGAAGAAAGGGAAGATCGTTTCCCACCTTTTGCCTTTACAGTCTCTCAGCATCTCTTTAGCCTCCTTTTTTAACATCACGTGTCTGAAGCCCACAGCTCTGAGTCCACCATGAGAGCAGAGCCTTTCCAGCTTCTCCTGCATTAATCAATATTCCTTTCACTGAAGTTCTCTTTTGACCTTCAAAAGTATTAATAACCTTTGTTGGTGACTTGCACTCTTGCTTGTGTGAAAGAGGGTGGATTGCAAGATTTGATCATTATGTTGTTTCTCTTTATTTCTTTCTGGCTGAAAACTAATGTCCTATTTCCAAAGTTAGAACGAAAAGTAAATGCTTATTCCTACGATCAAAATAGGTTCTTCACAGGGAATCTCAGTGCAACAGATTTGAGTACACCAAAAACCAGGGACTTCCCTGGGGGTCCAGTGGTTGAGAATCTGCCTTCCAATGCGAGGGACATGGGTTCAACTCAGGATCCCACATGCCTCAGGGCAGCTGAGCCCTCACACCACATCACAACAAGAGAGGCCCGCTCGCTGCAGCTGGAGAGAGCTGCATACTGTAATGAAAGACCCAACAAAGACAAATGACTAAACTAATTAATTAAACATCAATAAATAATATTTTATAAAAAAGCATAAACCAGTGCTGGTTTTATTCCCAGCTTACCCTTGACCCCATTACAGTGAATGGGGGCAGATCTCACCACTCCTGACCTTGCTACATGCTGGTGACCAAGAGGAAGGCAGGCAACAATGGCAGTTCAGCTGTCCCAAAGGTGCCATCCAATGTTTCACATCAGTCTCTTCGGCCAAAACTTAGTCCTGTGGCCACACCCAGTGGTTGGGCAGATGGGAGCAATCTACCCAGAGGACTATCAGGCAATGGACAGTAGGCAACCAACAGGATCAGCAACACACCTATCCAGTCAGTGGAACATTTTCATCCACTTAGTCCCACGGTGTGTTAGAGTCAGCAAAAGATCCTTAACATTCATATCTTGTTGTTATGCCCAAATAAAAGATGATCCTGTGAGCTGTCACACAGTGCCAGTTTTATGTTTACAAATCTGACTCTCCTCCTCCTTACCAGCCCTGTGCTTAGTCACCCAGTCATGTCCAACTCTTTGCAACCCGTGGACCATAGCCTGCCAGGTTCCTCTGTCCATGGGATTCTCCAGACAAGAATACTGGAGTGGGTTGCCATGCCCTCTTCCAGGAGACCTTCCCAACCCAAGTATCAAATCCAGGTCTCCAACATTGCAGGCAGATTCTTTACCATCTGAGCCACCAGGTCCTACTTCACCTTTAACCTCAAGCTTCCACAAAATAAAGGTCATTTCATTTCATTTTTGAATCTGAAATATATGAGCTCACCCAACTAAAAGTTTGTTCAATGAGTAAGTGAATGAATGAAACAGTGAATGAACTACTAAACTGGATGGGTGAATCTGAGGGAAGAACTGATTATGTATGTTCCAAGTATCTAATTTGGCTTGTTTTAATTTTTAGATCACAATGAATGTATTTACCTTCTAATTATGTCCTGCCTCATTTTTTTATCCATTGGGGAGAAAAAATTTTTAAATTTCAATATTTAGAATAGATTAATTTAAAATCAGATGCCTTGGTAAAATGTGATTCTTTCCTCAAAAGGGCCCAGTGGACATAAATATGAGGATGGTTTATATCTTCTTCATCTTTAAAAATGTTTACTGTGCATTCACAAGCAGAGGGTGGGAGAATTGCTTCCAAGAAAGTTAAACAAAAAGTTATCTTCTATCTCAAAACATGTAGCAGGACACTATAAACAGATTCTATACATCTCCCTCTTTCTTAGATATGTATAGTATATCAATACCTTCGGTTAATTAATATACATAACTAATAACTGAGAATTTTGTATTTTTATCATCTTACATGTGAAATTGTTTAGATATAATATATCACCGTTTCAGGGAGAAATCATGGGCAGGTCAACTGTCTTTTTAATGAGATTATAATTCTGTCACTTCCTTCCATTAAGAAGAATTAACAACAAATAGAGGTATTGATGGGGCTTCCCTGGTGGATCAGACGTAAAGAATCCTCCTGCAATGCGGCAGACCTGGGTTCAATCCCTGGGGGAAGATCCCCTGGAGAAGGGCATGGCAACCCACTCCAGTTTTCTTGCCTGGAGAATCCCCATGGACAGAGGAGCCTGGCGGGCTACAATCCATGGAGTCACAAAGAGTCGGACATGACTGAGCAACTAAGCACAGCACACAACACAGAGGTACTGACAGTCTAATTTTTGGACACCTGGTGTGGGATGACACTACAGAAAGCAGAAATAAACTTCACTTTCTACTGTGCTGAGTGCTTATATGGTTACAATGATGAGTAAATATTGGGGGTAAAGTTGCATCTTGTATTTAAACAGTAGACAGGAGGTAGAGAAGTCTGTTGATTTTGCATGCACAACATTGCTTTTGAAACACCAGATTCATGTGTGATGGAGGAAGAGTAACACCTAGTGGTAAAACGTATCAGCTGCACCCACCAGGGAGCTGACTGGAAGTCTTCCAGGAAGTAGTCCAATATTTCAGCCAGATTTTTTAAAAACACACTTCAGGCATCTTAAATGATGGCATCTTTAATTCTCGTGATGGTGTTTGTCATGTATGTCAGTTACAGATTTGAGCCAACTTAATGTGTTTGAATATTTTCCCAAAAAAGGCATAGATGATCAACATATGCAAGAACTTAGAAAAAGATCCATTACTTTCTAAACTTTTCACAGATACCCAAAGCATGTATGATAAAATATGCAGGTTAAACTAGCATATTTTTTAGCTAATCTGAATGTTATTTAAGGCAGGAGAAGAAGAGGACGACAGAGGATGAGATGGTTGGATGGCATCACTGACTTGATGGACATGAGTTTGAGTAAACTCCGGGAGTTGGTGACGGAAAGGGAAACCTGGCGTGCTACAGTCCATGGGGTTGTAAAGAGTCGGACATGACTGAGCAACTGAACTGAACTGCTGAACTGAGAGTTTATTTAATTATTACTTATCTCAGTCTACTAACATATTTGAGCAAAAGAGTGCTGCTTTCTTAAGCAAGAAGTTGTATTTCACTGAGATTATTTTGAGAACTTGGAGGTACCTGTAAATAGCTACTCTGAAATTCTCTTTTCTTCAAGCAATAGATGTCATAAACATATAATACAGTATTCCACACACTTTGGACACACAATAAATTAATAACTGAGCATTTAAATACATATATTGTGAAAACCAGTTTTAATTATATAGCTTATAGTTTAGTTGATAATGACAGTGGCAAGGAGAAATAATTGGAAATATTATAAATAAGCATTTGTGCATATTTCAATTACTAATATTTTATCCCCTTGGTGGGAGTGTAATCATATGAATGTTGTCATCTGTCCTTGAGAACCTGACATAAAAAAGAAAGAACTGTGAAATTCAAATTAACCTATTTTGTTTTTATTCCCCAAGCTCCTTTTTCTCATAGCAGACATCACACACACATGCACACACATACACACACACCAGCCAGGCCAATCACCATATTCCACCCCATGGCCTTTGGGATTATTCCAGAACTGTCCAATCAAATGCAGCTTCCAGAAGTGAGATCCTGAACCGGAACTGGCGGAGAAGTCTGTTCCTTCTCCTTTAATGGGCAGCTGTAAGGGGTGATGCTCCAGCCATAAGAAACTAAGCACAACAGAGAATGAAATGAAATAGGAGAAAGGAGAGGAGAAAGAGCATTTAGGACCTGAGTCTCTTGTTCTGGTTGCTGATATCCTTGGCTCCTGTCTCCTGTTCCTGTTTCGCTTCCCCAGTTTCTCTTCCTGTAAATCTCTTTGAGACAAAATCTACTTTGAGATATGTTTCTGCACCCTAAGAAGAACTGACTCATACTGCATTTTTTAAAAAGGCATAACTGTGGAAAACAGTATGGAGGTTCCTTTCAAAACTGAAAACAGAGCCACCATATGATCCAGCAATCCCATTCCTGGGCGAATATCCAGAAAAGATGCAAACTCTAATTCAAAAAGATACATGAACCCCAGTGTTCGCTACAGCACTATTTACAATAGACAGGACATGGAAGCAACCTAAATATCCATCAACAGAGGAATGTATAAAGAAGATGTGGTACATATATACAATGGAATATTATTCAGTCAAGAACTAAAGCCATTTGCAGCAAAATGGATGGAGATTATCATACTAAGTGAGGTAAGTCTGACAGAGAAAGACAAATATCATATGATATCACTTCTTGTGAAATCTAACTTTTTAAAAATGACACAAATGATCTTTTTTACAAAACAGAAACAGACTCATAGATTTTGAAAACAAATTTATGGTTACCAAAGGGGAAATATGGGTGGGAGGGATAAGTTAAGAGCTTGGGATTAACACTCATACACTACTATATATAAAATAGATAACCAACAAGAACTGACTGCATAGCATGAGGAACTCTACTCAATATTCTATAATATCTTACATGGGTAAAGAATCTGAAAAAATAAACATGTATACTTATAACTGAATCACTTTGTTGTACATATGAAAATAACACAACATTTTATATCAACTATATTCCAATGAAAATTTTAAATTAATTAACTAAATTTAAAAACAGCTGAATGGATAAAGATGTGATGCGTATATACACATACACATATACATACACACACACAGTGGACTGTCAGTCACAAAAAAGAATGAAATATTACCATTTGCAGCAACATGGATATGTCTAGAGATTATCATACTAAGTGAAGTAAGTCAGAAGAGAATGATAAATATCCTATGATATCACTTATATGTAGAATCTAAAAAAACCTGATACAAATTAACTTCTTTACAAAATAGAAATAGACTCACAGACATAAAAAATAAACTTATGATTACCAAAAGGGGGAGGGTAGAGGAATGGAAAAATTTGGAGTGTGGGATTAACAGATACACACTACTGTATATAAAAAGGATTTACTATGTATACTGGGAACTATATTCACCATCATGTAATAATCCATAATGGAAAAGAAACTGGAAAAGAATATACATATATATATTTGTATAACTCAATCAATCTGCTGTACCACTGAAACTAGCACAATGCTGTAAAGCAATATACTTCCTTTTTTTTTCTTTTTTGTTTGTTTGTTTGTTTGTTTGTTTTCTTTTATAAATTTATTTATTTTAGTTGGGGGCTAATTACTTTACAATATTGTAATAGTTTTTGCCATACATTGACATGAATCAGCCATGGGTTTACATGTGTTCCCCTTCCTGGACACCCCCACCCACCTCCCTCCCCATCCCATCCCTCTGGGTCATCCCATTGCCCCGGCCCTGAGCCCTTGTCTCATGCATCGAACATGGAATGGTGTTCTGTTTCACATATGATAATATACATGTTTCAATGCTATTCTCCCAGAACGTCCCACCCTCACCTTCTCCCTCAGAGTCCATAAAATTGTTCTATGCATCTGTGTCTCTTATTCTGTCTCGCATATAGGGTTATCGTTACCATCTTTCAAATTCCATATATATGCATTAGTATACTGTATTGTTGTTTTTCTTTCTGGCTTACTTCACTCTGTATAGTGGGCTCCAGTTTCATCTCAGTAGAACCGATTCTAGAAACTGGAGCAATATACTTCTATTTGAAAAGCGAAAATGAAAGTCCCTCAGTCGTGTCTGACTCTTTGCGACCCCATGTACTACACTGTCCATGGAATTCTCCAGGCCAGAATACTGGAGTGGGCAGCCATTCCCTCCTCCAGGAGAATCTTCAATTTAAAAGATAATAATACAGCAGAAACCAGCACAGCATTGTAAAGCAATTATCCTCCAATTAAAGATAAAGTTTTTAGAAATTAGAAGATAATAAGTAAACAAATCATAAACAACTAAATACAAACAAGTCATAGCTCTGATCATGCTACTACCTTGGTCAGAAAATCTCCATGTTCTCCATTGCTTCAAAAATAATCCCCAAGACCATCTGGATTTGTGATTTGGCTCTAATCCACCTTTTCATCCTCATCTCAATCTAGTGAAACTCAATTATTATTTGTTTTTTCAAAATATGTATTACTACACTTCATGCATTCTGCCCCAGGAAAATGATTTTCTACCTCCAGTTACTCAGTTTCCACCTTCTGAAACTATACATTTTTCAAGGTCAAGCACAAATGATTGATATTCTGTAAGTCCTTCCTCATTACTCAATGAATCAGTCAAATTTAGGTTAAGATACCTATAAATGAAAATCTAAAATCACAACAGCTTAAAGAAGCAAGAAATTGTTTAATTTCATAAGTTAAATTCTTCCTCATGTAAAAGAAGCCTGGAGGTAGGCATTCCTGGGCTGTTACAGTAACAACGTGGACATCAATGTATAGCGTTCTATGCTGCCTAACAAATTAGGCCAAACTTAAAAGCTTTAAACAACACACACTGATTATCTCAAAATTTCCATGGGTCAGGAGTCTGGTTATGGCTTAGCTGGGTGGTCTCACAACACTGAAATCAGGGTGTTGGCTTGGCTGCATTCCCTTCTGAAAACAAAGGAAGAATCCCTTAGTTTATTAGCAGAATTTATGGCCTTGTGGCTGTAAAATTCCTGTAGTGTTATTTCTTCCAGGCTGGCAACAAAGGCAAAGACTCTCTGCTGGTTGTAGTCTCTGAATTCAGGGAAGGCATAGCCCTTCTTTTAAAGGGCTCACCTGATTAGGTCAGGCCTACCCAGAATAGTCTCCCTTTGATAAACTAAGAGTCAGCTGATAAGGGGGAAAATTGCATTTAGAATCAAACTTTAGAACTTTTTGAGTTTAGAATCATACTTTATCCAGTAGTCATATACGTATGTGAGAGTTGGACTATAAAGAAAGCAGAGCACCAAAGAACTGATGCTTTTGAACCGTGGTGTTGGAGAAGACTCTTGAGAGTCCCTTGGACTGCAAGGAGATCCAACCAGTGAATCCTAAAGGAAATCAGTCCTGAATATTCATTGGAAGGACTGATGCTGAAGCTGAAACTCCAATACTTTGGCCACGTGATGGGAAGAACTGACTCATTTGAAAAGACCCTGATTTTGGGAAGGATTGAGGGCAGGAGGAGAAGGGGACGACAGAGGATGAGATGGTTGGATGGCATCACCGACACGATGGACAGGAGTTTGAGTAACTCCAGGAGTTGGTGATGGACAGGGAGGCCTGGCATGCTGCAGTCCATGGGGTCACAAAGAGTCACGGACACGACTGAGCGACTGAACTGAAGGGACCTTAATTACATCTGCAAAATTCCTTCACTGGTGGCTCAGGCAGTGAAGAATCTGCCTGCAATGCAGGAGACCAGGATATGATCCCTGTGTTGGGAAGATCCCCTGGAGAAGGAAATGGCAACCCATTCAAGTATTTTTGCCTGGAGAATCCCACGGACAGAAGAGCCTGGCAGGCTACAGTTCATGGGGTTGCAAAGAGTCAGACACGACTGAGTGACTGAGTGACTTTCCCCTTCACTTGCCATTCAATGTGTTATAAACATTGGAGTAACATCCCATCTACCTTGCCAAATTCTGTGGATTAGAAGAATCAAGTGCTGGATTTCTTCCCAATTTAATGAGAGAATATTATACAAGGGTGTGACTTATTGGCAATCTACTGTGTGTCCCTACAATCAAGGACCCAGGTCCTCTATTGTTTCTGTTCTAACCTATCACTAGTTTCCATCCTCAAATTCCCCTCATGGTCCAAAAAGGCTGCTAGAGTTCTAATCACCTCAGCCACCTCACCCACTTTAGAGAGGAGGAAAGAAATAGAGCAAAAAGGGGAGTTCCTTCCTGCTTGGCCCCAGCAGAGAACAGGGCAGTCAGGCCGAAGTAGAAGAGGAGAAGCCTGGTGGCTCTGCTGCAAAGCCTCCTGTTCATTCCAGGACTTCTGTAGCTCTTAAGATTCACCTTCAGGACACCACCTAAAGCCTAAGTCATTAAATGATTCTGGGACAGATGCTCCCAAATTACAATTTGAGAAACTCTGATCTTTTAAACAACCTGAGCTTGAGATCATTTTAATACTATAGAGTAAAACAATGCTTACATGGTATGTCTTAGGTTATTGAATATATAAGACCAATGCTTTTTAATTTAACATCGAAATTAGTGGGAAAGACAAGAATGAAAATCATCAGAGACAAACCGGTGATGTTGGGTGGGGATGTCCGTGGATAAGGCACAGCCAACAAAGTACAGGCATGGAAGGAAACACATAAGGTACAAACCAATGAGAACGTGCAGCCTGCAACTGAAGATTAAAAAGGTTTACTCCGCGAGAAAAAGAAAGCCCCAAGGAGGAAAAACCAATTTTGGAAAATTGTGAATATAGCCTTATAAAACCAAATGCAAGAGAGACTCAAAGAATAAATTACAGCCAAAAAAAAAAGTTTTCAAAGCACTCAGAATTTTTTAGTATATTATTCAGCACCCTTACTCACATACACATATGTTTTTCTACTTTGCAACAGTAACATTTCAGCAGAGATTTTTTTCTAAGCAGATGTTCTTTTTCCTTTATGGGCCAAATTGAAAATATTTACAACCAACACTTTGCCCTGGGATGGGAGGCTGTCTGCACCCTGCCCAGCTACCACTCTCCCAACTTTTCTCCCTCGTTCCATCTTTCTCCTGCTTCCCCAGCTGGGGATCCCTCGGCCTTGTACCCCATCTGTTATTCTCTGTCTTCTGTAATCTCAGACGTTCTTTCTCTACTGACTTCTTCTCTGGCTGTAAATATGTTCCCTGTCTCCTTTCATAAAAAAATACCCTCAAGTGCCCCTGCATCCCCTTCTTTTTCGCTTCACAAAGTAGCCCCCCACCAACCATATGCAAGCAGTCGTCACTCTGCCATTCCCACTCTCGCCATCACTGCACACTGCTTCTGCCCCCATTAGTGCGCTGAAAGTGACAAAGATCCCCAGAGGCCTCCGTGTTGCCAAATCTAACTTCTTTTCAATCCTCAGCTTCCCCCAAATTCTGTGATGTGTGCCTCAGTTGATCACTCTGTCTTTGAAACTTTTTCTTCCTTTGGGTTCTGAAAACACTCATTATAGTTCTGTTGCCTCCCTTACATTGCTGTTTGGATTCTTTCGCTGGTTACATGTTGGTATTACCCAGGGCTCTGCACTCAAGCTAGTCTGTACCTGTGGTCCAAACTGTGGTCTCCAGACCAGCAACATCCTCATCACCAGGGCCCTTGCTGGAAAGACAAATTAGGTTGCTAGATAGAATACAGGACACTCAGTCAAAGTGGGATTTCAGAAAAGTAATGCCTACATTTAATGATAAAAAGTCCATCCTAGAGGAGATTGGTCCTGGGTGTTCATTGGAAGGACTGATGTTGAAGCTGAAACTCCAATACTTTGGCCACCTGATGCGAAGAGCTGATTCATTGGAAAAGACCCTGATGCTGGGAAAGATTGAGGGCAGGAGGAGAAGGGGATGAAAGAGAATGAGATGGCTGGATGGCATCATCAACTCGATGGACATGGGTTTGGGTGGACTCAGGGAGTTAGTAATGGACAGGGAGGCCTGGCATGCTGCAGTTCATGGGGTCGCAAAGAGTCTGACACAACTGAGTGACTGAACTGAACCGATGTCCCAGGCTTCCATGCTTCCATAAGTATGTTCCATGCTTGTCAGGACCTCCCTGGTGGCTCAGACGGTAAGGAATCTGCGTGCAGTGTGGAAGACTCGGGTTTGATCCCTGGGTTGGGAAGATCCCCTAGAGAAGGACATACCAACCCACTCCAGTATTCCTGTCTGGAAAATCCCATGGATAGAGGAGCCTGGTGAGCTACAGTCCATGGGGTCAAAAAGAGTTGGACAAGACTGAGCGACTTCACTTTTTATGTCCCATGCAATATTTGGGAGATACTTATCCTTTTAAAATTTGTTGTTTATCTGAAATTCAATTGAACTCGGATCTTGTATTTTCAGTTGCTGAGTCTTGCCATCCTAAGTGCAAAATACTGGTCCCTTTTGCAGTGCTCCTGAAATTTTGGAGATGAGACCCACAATCTGTGTTTGAACAAGCCCTCCAGGTGGTCCTGATGCCCTCTAAAGTTTGAAGACCCCTGCTGTACAACACATTCTGAAGGAACCCCATCTGCTCCCATGACAACACTTATCAAAAGTGTGGGATGCTCTCAAATTACTAGCTATTGTGGGTTCTTCTGAATTTGATGTAACCATGTGACCCACCCCTACATGGGGCTTCTCAGGTGACTCAGTGGTAAAAGAATCCACCAGCCAATGCAGGAGAGGCAGGTTCGATCCCTGGGTCAGGAAGATCCCCTGGAGCAGGAAATGGCAACCCACTCCAGTATTCTTGCCTGGAGAACCCCATGGACAGAGGAGCCTGGCGGACTATAGTCCTTGGGGTCGCAAAAGAGTTGGACATGACTGAGCGACTGAGCACACACGCACGACCGCTATATGGAGAATCAGGAGGAATGCAGGAATAACTTTATCTCATTCTTGACTTTAGAGTAATTTTGACCTGTACAGGTGTGAGAGAGGAAGACACAATAAGGGATTCTGCTAATACCTGCACTGAGGTATGAAAAAAATATTCAGTCACTGGAAGCAGGTTTCCTGCACCCACTCCCACCTCTTCAGTCTCTATAAGGGAAGATGATGGAGGTTCCACATGAGACTGAGGATCTGAGAGTAGAGCGGCCACTGTCTTGGGATCTGTCTGTGGTTCCTCTAAGCCACCACAGCGAGGGAGAGGAGAAACGGAAGTGTGGGGATAACAGGAACTGGGCTTGGCCAGCATCACGGTCCTTGTGAGCCGGAAAAAAAGGGAGAGAGATGGGAATTGGAGAGCTGGTGGGATCCAGAGGGTCCCAAAGGCATGACAAGGGGATTTAGCCCCAGACGGCAGTGTGGGTTATGCCAAAGAGGCAGGTGAACTAGGGACACCTGAGCAGGTGCAGTCTGAAGGGAGGCAATTCCCAAGACCAGACGAGCTTGCACTCTGCTCTTGTCAGCAACAGACAGCCACAGCCAAGGCCCCACTCCCACCAAACTGAAGCTCTCAGGAGCTTGAGCTGATCAAAGCAGTTTATACGGCAGATCACTGACAGGACTCAGTTGACCTGGAAGGGACTCATTTAAGTACCCTGTATGTGGTAGTATACATTGTGAAATGATTACCATGATCAACATATCCATCACCTCACATAATTACCATTTATGTGCGTGTGGTAATAACACGAAATCTATTCTCTTAGCACATTTCAAATATATAATATGGTATTGTTAACTTGAGCCACCATGACCTACGTTAGAGGCCCAGAGATTATTTATCTTTCAACAGAATGAATGTTTCTACCATCTGAACAGCATCTCCCCATCTTCCCGAAGGCCCCCAACCCCCGGCAACCACCATTTTACTCTCTGGTTCTGTAACTGATAGGGGTATGTACACACTACACACACACACAAGATGGAATCATATAAAAAGATGAAAGTCCTGCTATTTGTGACAACATGAATGAATTTAGAGGACATTGTCCTAAGTGAATAAACCAGACAGAGAAATACCATATGATCTCACTTCAGTTCAGTTCAGTTCAGTCACTCAGTCATGTCTGACTCTTTGTGACCCCATGGACTGCAGCATGCCAGGCTTCCCTGTCCATCACTAACTCCTGGAACTTGCTCAAACTCATGTCCATCGAGTCGGTGATGCCACCCAACCATCTCATCCTCTGTCGTCCCCTTCTCCACCTTCAATCTTTCCCAGCATCAGGGTCTTTTCCAGTGAGTCAGTTCTTCACATCAATTGGCCAAAGTATTGGAGCATCAGATTCAGCATCAGTCCTTCCAATGAATATTCAGGACTGATTTCCTTTAGGATTGACTGGTTGGATCTCCTTGCAGTTCAAGGGACTCTCTGGAGTCTTCTCTAACACCACAGTTCAAAAGCATCAATTCTTTGGTGCTCAGCTTTCTTTATGGTCCACATTCAAACATGACTACTGGATAAACCATAGTTTTTACTAGATAGACCTTTGTTGGCAAAGTAGTGTCTCTGCTTTTTAATATGCTGTCTACGTTGGTCATAGCTTTTCTTCCAAGTAGCAAGAGTCTTTTAATTTGATGGCTGCAGTCACCATATACAGCAATTTTGGAGCCCCACAAAATAAAGTCTCTCACAGTTTCTATTGTTTCCCCATCTATTTGCCATGAAGTGATGGGACCAGATGCCATGATTTTAGTTTTTTGAATGTTGAGTTAAGCCAACTTTCTCACTCTCCTCTTTCACTTTTATCAAGAGGCTCTTTAGTTCTTCTTATCATCTGGGTATCTGAGGTTATTGATATTTCTCCTTGCAATCTTGATTCCAGCTTATGCTTCATCCAGCCCAGCATTTCACATGAAGTACTCTGCATGTAAGTTAAATAAGCAGGGTGACAATATATAGCCTTGATGTACTCTTTCCCCAATTTGGAACCCGTCTGTTGTTCCATGTCCAGTTCTAACTGTTGCTTCTTGACCTGCATACAGATTTCTCAGGAGGCAGGTAAGGTGGTCTGGTATTCTCACCTCTTGAAAAATTTTCCACAGTTTGTTGTGATCCACACAGTCAAGGTTTTGGCATAGTCAATAAAGCAAAAATAGATGTTTTTTCTGGAACTCTCTTGCTTTTTTGATGATCCAACAGATATTGGTAATTTGATCTCTGGTTCCTCTCGTTTTCTAAATTCAGCTTGAACATATGGAAGTTCACAGTTCATGTACTGTTGAAGCCTGGCTTGGAGAATTTTGAGCATTACTTTGCTAGTGTGTGAGATGAGTGCAATTGTGCGGTAGTTTGAGCATTCTTTGGCATTGCGTTTCTTTGGGATTGGAATGAAAACTGACCTTTTCCAGTCCTGTGGCCACTGCTGAGTTTTCCAAATTTGCTGGCATATTGAGTGCAGCTGCTGAGTTTTCCAAATTTGCTGGCATATTGAGTGCAGCACTTTCACAGCATCATCTTTCAGGATTTGAAACAGCTCAATTGGAATTCCATCACCTCCAGCAGCTTTGTTCACAGTGATGCTTCCTAAGGCCCACTTGACTTCACATTCCAGGATGTCTGGCTCTAGGTGGGTGATCACACCATCATGGTTATCTGGGTCATGAAGATCTTTTTTATATAGTTCTTCTGTGTATTCTTGCCACCTCTTCTTAATATCTTCTGCTTCTGTTAGGTCTATACCATTTCTGTCCTCTATTGTGCCCAAATTTGCATGAAATGTTCCTTGGTATCTCTAATTTTCTTGAAGGGAACTTTAGTCTTTCCCATTCTATTGTTTTCCTCTATTTCTTTGCATTGATCACTGAGGAAGGCTTTCTTATCTCTCCTTGCTATTCTTTGGAACTTTGCATTCAAATGAGTATATCTTTCCTTTTCTCCTTTGCTCTTCACTTCTCTTCTTTACACCTTTCAGCTATTTCTAAGGCCTCCTCAGACAACCATTTTGCCTTTTTGCATTTCTTTTTCTTGGAGATGGTCTTGATCCCTGCCTCCTGTACAATGTCACAAACTTCCACCTATAGTTATTCAGGTACTCTGTCTGTCAGATGTAATCCCTTGAATCTATTTGTCACTTTCACTGTATAATCGTAAGGGATTTGATTTAGGTCATACCTGAATGGTCTAGTGGTTTTTCCTACTTTCTTCAATTTAAGTCTGAATTTTGCAATAAAGAGTTCATGATCTGAGCCACAGTCAGCTCCCAATCTTGTTTTTGCTGACTGTATAGAGCTTCTCCATCTTTGGCTGCAAAGGATATATTCAATATAATTTCAGTATTGACCATCAATTACATGGAGAATCTAAAGAAGTATAATTCATAGAAGCAACTCATTGTAACAAATGAATGGAAGTAGAAAAGAAGAGACGCCTTCAGAAATTTCTGATTCTGAGGAAACACTCAGTGAATTGGGTGTCACAGTTGCCTGTTGTCCCCTCCAGAATAGCCTTAAGAACTTATCCCTGAAATTTTGGAGGAAAAAGTAGCCTTATACAGAAATAGCACCGTGCAAACACTGGTAGATCGCAAGATCAAATTGACCGAAAGCAACACTCTTCTTCTACTCATTGCAGTTTATCAAGGCCCCCACGTGGCACTCAGAACTGTGTCAGATACAATGCAGATTACAACCGTTTTAACTCTGGGCATTACTGATAAAACGAGACATATTGAAAGAGCTGGATCCCAATTAACTTTACCAATAATTGTGTATCATTCTCAGTGTGTCACTACTTTATGGGAATAAAAATCTCAACAGTGAATGAAAGTTACTAAAAGCAGCAGCAGCGATTAAGCCTCCAATGCTGATATAACTTTAGAATGAAAACATCAAGAGAGGTAAAGGGAAAATCCTGCAAGCCAGTGAGATATGGTCCATGAAGTACTAAGGACAGGCCCTTTTTTAAAATGTTGAATGCAAGAAAATGTCACAAGTTAGAATAATGCTTATTACCATTTGGTGAGTGTGTTCCATGTGTCGCACAGATGGGTTTTCTCATTCTGTGAGAGGTTTTAACTTAAAACTTCCACAGTCTTGACAGGATAATGAGTCACTTAACTGGCATCTTCCCACTCAAGGGACTGGAAAACCAGTTTGGCACAGTAGGTGGCGCTGCCAGCCCTGAGTCTCTCAGTCCAGGTCACATGGCCACCACAGATTTTTTTTTTTTTTTTTTTGCCTCAGGAAAGCCTGTGATGCCGGCCCTGATGCAAGCTGCCTCCCAGCTCACCCACTGCTGCTCCCCTCAAGTCACCCGGGGCCCAGGTGTGCCAGCGCGCCCACCTCGCCCTGAAAGTCCTCTCTGCCAGCAATTTCCTTGTCCCCTTTGCTCTACTAGCAAAACTCTCCTCATCCCTTCCCCTTAAGGTCTTTATGAAACATCACCTCCCTCGAGACGGCTACCAGGCTCTTCTAGCCGACTCTGTAACTCTGGCTTCAGTGGTTCCTCAGAGCCTCTGTTTTGCTGCACTGACACTCTATACTCATTCATTTATTTCTTCAGCAAATACTTATTGGGCATCTGGCACGGATCAGACATTGTATCTAGCCCTGGAAACAGAAAGATGAAGCGTCCTCTGTCAAGAAGCTGGTAAACTAGACAGAGGACAGGAGCGTACTTACAGGAGGGTACACTAAGGATGGACAAGGATGTGCAAGGGGGTGGGGCATTAGGGGAATGCAGAGGTATGTGTGTGTTTAGTCGCTGAGTCGTGTCCTACTCTTGCAACCCCAAGGACTGTAGCCAGCTCCTCTGTCCATGGGATTTCCCAGGTAAGTATACTGGAGTGGGTTGCCATTTCCTTCTCCAGGGGATCTTCCTGACCCCGTGTCTCCTGCATTGCAGGTGGCTTCTTTACCACTTGAGCCACCAGGGAAGCCCAGGGAAACACAGAGGGGGAACAACTTATTGAGACCATGGTGGCATGGTTGGGGAGGCAAGAGACCTAAGGAGAGGAATGGATACCTGAGACAGGTATTGGAAAGAGCGTCAACAACTTGAAGGAAGGCAAAGGCACTCTGGGCAGAGGGAACAGTGGACAGCCCAGTGAGTGGGTTTTGTGTGTGCGTGGAGATGGGGAGAGCAGACAAGCTGCTGAGTGTTTGGGGGAACTCAGAGGGACTGGTAAGAGATAAGGTATAGACATCAGGAAGAGAGAGGAATAGAGATGAGAACATTCATGTCCTTTTAGGATGCTTAGATTTTATCCAGGCGTCAGGTTAGGAATCAGCCTGCTAGCATCAAGGAGGTCCACATCCCTACGATGTAGCCAGAGGTGCTGATACAGTAGATCTGGGCTGGGGCCAGAAATCTTCCACTTTAACAAACTCTCATGTGGCTCTGATGCATCTTGTCAAAGAACCACATTTTTAAGAAACACTTCTGTAAATGATGGGAAGCCTGTAAGCGATGGGAAACACTTCTGTGAATGAGGGGTTCACACAAACAAATAACCAAGAGTTGTGTTTAGCGAGAAAAGCTCTCTCAGTTTACGGGAGGATATACAGAAGCGGATGAGAGTGGAAGCAGAGCAACCACTTAGGAAGCCTTTTCACCATCAAAGAAACCATAAGGGCTCCAACCAGAGCAACTATCAGGGGAAAAATGAAATTCCCCAAACTTGGTTATTAAATAGACTGGAGGATGAGGAAGAAGGCAGAGATGACTCATAGTTTTCCAGCATGAATGGGCCCCCATGAGATCTGGAGAACATAGGAGAGGGGTAAAGATGATGCAGTAGGCGCCCAAGGACATCCAGGTTGAGACTGCCAGGAGACAGTGAAACATCTGAGCCTGACGCTTGGGCTAGCAGAACAAGCCACGGAGACAGAGCAAGGAGTCATCTGCCTTTGACTGAAGTCAGAGCCCACGAGCCTGCAAAGAAGCCCTGGTGAGAGGGTTCACCATGAGAAGAAGAAAGCCAAGGCGGAGCTCAGGTGGCACCCGGTGAAGTGGGCTGGCAAGGAAGAGAAGCCACGGGGACACAGAGAAATGTGGTTAGAGGGGCTGGAGAAGAACCAGGACAGCCTGGTGTGACGGGCTCCAGAGGAAGGTGTTTCAGGAGGGAGCACAGTGCTGGGACTAAGAGCGTAGGTTCTGGGGACTTCTCTGGTAGTCCAGCAGTTACGACTCCACACTTCCACTGCAGGGCATGAGCTGGTGGGGGAAGTAAGATCCTGCACACTGCATGGCGAGGCAGAAATGTTAAAAAAAAAAGAGCATAGGTTCTGACTTTAGTCTGCCTCCATGCCCATCCCAGCTCTTACTAACTGGTTGAAATAGAGTAAATTCTTTTATGCTCTCGTTGCCTCAGTTGTAAAATGGACACACCGATGGGTACCCACCTTATACAGTCTATTGTGATAATGTAATAAGTTAACATAAAAAGCATTTAGCCCACTACCTGTCACATATTATGTTCTTTTTTAAACAGCATTTTAAAAACACTGTTATTGAGGTGTGTGTTTGTGTGCTGAGTCACTTAAGTCATGACCAGCTCTTCGCAACCCCATGGACCCACTAGGCTCCTTTGTCCATGGGATTCTCCAGGCAAGAATCCTGGAGTGGGTTGCTGTGCCTTCCTCCAAGGGATCTTCCTGACACTGGGATCGAACATTGCAAGTGGATTCTTTACCACTGAGTCATCAGGGAAGCCCCTATTGAGGCACAGTTGATACACAAATACCTGCACATACCTTATGTGTGTAATTTGATGAGTTTGGACGTATGCATACACACGTGAAACACGATCACTGCAATCAAGTTAAGAGACATATTCAGCACCTCCAAAGTCTCATTGTACCCTTCTATGTGTGTGTGTGAGTGTGTGTAAGAACACGTGATATGAGATTTACACTCAACCAGTTTTTAAGTGCACAATACAGTTTTGTTAACCACAAGCACAGTGCTGTACAGCACATCACTAGGCTCAATGGGCCAGAGGCCAGAAGAAGCAGGGGTGTCTCCACCAAAGCCAGTTTAGACAGATGATGACAATCCAACCCTGACACCTGATGCCAGATGGCCCTACCCAACCCCTCGAGACAGCATAAGTGCCCCCCCCACCTCCCCACACGGTCCCGGAAGATGAGAGGGGGGAGATCCTGATACCAGCGGAGACTGAACTTCTGTCATTCAGCAGAATAAAGATTCCGCAAGAAAACAGATTCAGTTAGAGACATTTTACAGAAGATACACTTCTTAAATACCTGTGTTTATGGGTGAAGTTGCATGCTTGCTACAGAAGTCATCTGCTAAGATCACTCAGTACTGTGCTCATGTCTATGGCATCACCCTGGCCCACACAGCCTCATCAGCTTTCCAAAAAGGACATAATAGGACTATGTGACTGGCCTTTTCCCAGATTCAGAGCTCATCTAGGCCAAGGGCCCACCATTCCTCCATCCAATGAGCCAGGAATGGCCTGTCAGGTTCTTATTTGGCTGAAGCAGCCCATCATTAAAAGCCTTTAAAATGTTCAGAAACAAATCATGTTCTATCTGTTTTATGGTGCCAAACGCTCGTCTCGTAAATAACTGTTGAAGTATTTGAGAAGTTTTTGTTCCTTTTCGAAGAAAATATCAATCCCTCCCACTAGTCCCTGTGTGACATACGACAAAAGAAAGAAATTAGGCTCTTGAATGTCTATGATACAGCACATGACAGTCCTGCTTCCTTCTGGCCTCTAAAGCAAATGGAGGGAAGGATTCTTCTGCCAACCACACAGAATATAATTTAAGGTCTGGGCTGAAAAAACTTGAACACAGACCACTTCAAAAGCAGCACCTTCCATAGGCTCCTGAGGCCTCTGATAACAGGGGCTTCCCTGATAGCTCAGTTTGTAAAGAATCCGCCTGCAATGCAGGAGACCCTGGTTTGATTACTGGATCAGGAAAATCCCCTGGAGAAGGAATAGGCTACCCACTCCAGTATTCTTGGGCTTCCCTTGTGGCTCAGCTGGTAAAGAATCCACTTGTCATGCAGGAGATCTGGGTTCGATCCCTGGGTTGGGAAGATCCCCTGGAGAAGGGAAAGGCTACCCACTCCAGTATTTTGGCCTGGAGAATTCCATGGACTGGATAGCCCATGGGGTCACAAAGAGTCAGACGCAACTTACCTTAAGGGTCATCTGACAATGTAAACTTCCTGGACCCTCCCCTAGCATTGCCTCCTCCACCCTGCCATGGGTAAGACAGCAGAAAGCAACCAGTCTAGCTTACAGTACCTAAGCTCCCTGCAGGAATGACTTCTCTTAATTAAGATTTTTGTTCTCTTCAGCTTCTATAGAGGCTTCCCAGGTGGTGCAGTGGTAAAGAATCACCTGCCAATGCAGGAGACATGAGAGACTTGCGTTCCATCCTTGGGTAACGAAGATCCCCTGGAATAGGAAAGGGCAACCCACTGCAGTATTCGTGCCTGGAGAATTCCACGGACAGAGGAGCCTGGTGGTGTATGGTCCACAGGGTCGCAAAGTTGGACACTCCTGAGCGCACACACACACACAGCTTTTAGGAGTAGGTCAAGGCTGTATATTGTCACCCTGCTTATTTAACTTATATGCAGAGTACATCATGAGAAACGCTGGACTGGATGAAACACAAGCTGGAATCAAGATTGTCAGGAGAAATATCAATCACCTCAGATATGCAGATGACACCACCCTTATGGCAGAAAGTGAAGAAGAACTAAAGAGCCTCTTGATGAAAGTGAAAGAGGAGAGTGAAAAAGTTGGCTTAAAGCTCAGCATTCAGAAAACTAAGATCATGGCATCCGGTCCCATCACTTCATGGCAGATAGATGGGGAAACAGTGGAAAGAGTGGCTGACTTTATTTTTCTGGGCTCCAAAATCACTGCAGATGGTGACTGCAGCCATGAAATTAAAAGATGCTTACTCCTTGGAAGGAAAGTTATGACCAACCTAGACAGCATATTAAAAAGCAGAGACATTACTTTGCCAACAAAGGTCCATCTAGTCAATGCTATGGTTTTTCCAGTGGTCATGTATGGATGTGAGAGTTGGACTATAAAGAAAGCTGAGCACTGAAGAATTGATGCTTTTGAATTGTGGTGTTGGAGAAGACTCTTGAGAGTCCCTTGGACTGCAAGGAGATCCAACCAGTCCATCCTAAAGGAGATCAGTCCTGGGTGTTCATTGGAAGGACTGATGTTGAAGCTGAAACTCCAATACTTTGGCCACCTGATGCGAAGAGCTGACTCATTGGCAAAGACCCTGATGCTGGGAAAGATTGAGGGCAGGAGGAGAAGGGGACGAAAGAGGATGAGATGGCTGGACGGCATCACCAACTTGATGGACATGGGTTTGAGTGGACTCAGGGAGTTGGTGATGGACAGGGAGGCCTGGCGTGCTGCGGTTCATGGGGTCGCAAAGAGTCAGACATGACTGAATGACTGAACTGAACTGAATTGTACCAGGATTATCCATTTCAACAATGTTTCTATGACTTTTGCAAGGTCAAATTTAGAGTAACTGACTGTCAAGTTGTGAAATGTCCCTCGTATGAAGACCCAGTTGATAAACTGCTTCTTTATTCACAGCAAGAAAAAGTTTAGTTCCTCAAAGATCTAGCCTGCATCCAGCTGTCAGATAGTAAGGACTGTATTACTCAACTCCCTTCTTGCCTTGGCTCCATAAAGTGGAAATGATTATCGTGCCCTACTGCAGTAATCAATTATACAGCCCAGTGACTTTGATTCCTCTGCTGTATTAATGTGTCTCTGATCTAAGTTTTATATTGTGTCTGATTCTATAAATAGCTTAAGGCTTTTCTGGAAATAGGTAGGCCATCATTTTAAACAAATGCACTTTAATTTTACCAAGAATTGGTTTCCTTCAAAACTTTTACTTCCACGTTTTCTGTTTGATTAATTTTTGTCACCTCTTAGAACCTAAGTTCATGAGGGGAAAGACCACACCAAACCTGCTCACGTTTGCAACCTTTGGCACTTGGCTTCGTGCCTGAGGGCCGATGGTATCTCTGTCAGTCAAAATAGGTCAGAAGAGATCAAGTTGTGCTGCAGTAACAAACAGCCTGAAAACCCCACTGGCTTAAAAAAATGAGGAGTTTTTTCTTGCTTATACTTGATATACATCATAAGGTTGGCTATATGTAGCTCCATCTATCTCATATCTGCTAGAAGATCGCCATGGCACAGAGAAAGGACAAACCACAAATCTCTTACTGGCAGTGTTCACTTCTGCTTCCCTAGCCAAACCCCAGTCACGTGGCCAGGAAAGGGATGTGTTCCCTCTCAGGGAGGGGCCCTGCAAGGAGGAACAGAATATTTGGTGACCCGTAGTACCATCTATAACACTGCCCTAGGAACTGAGTCACCCAGACTTACAAATTACATGTTCTTAAGTTAGTTACATGCTCTTTTAATTATTTCTTCCTGTGTATTGCTAACCCTTGGTACCTTTGAAATTGTTTTATAATAACCTAATTTCAAAGTATCTCGCTACTGACTTGGTTATACTTTGGTCAAATATACTTTATCATGCATAATATCACCCTACTATGAAGAGCTCAGAAAGCCTGGAGACTTTTAAATCTTAATAGCATTTTAACTTTCCCAACACCAATGTATCAGACACCTTAGCTGACTGTTGCAGAACATATGTCCTAATTTACATCTTCTATGATAGGGTAGACCAGATAACCTGAAACTCTTTTACTTCAAAACATCTGGGACAAAATATAATAAACATTCTCTTCAAGGTATACAAGACATGTACTTGGAAGAAAATAAGATGACTCGAGGGGCTAAAAATGAAACAAACTGAAAACTGCAGCAAGAACCCAGAGAACCAAGAGTGCAACAATCAAGTAGGAAGAGACTTTCTGTTCAACACTAGCATTACGACCCTAGGGCTGAGGTTTCCAAGGCTTCATAGAAGCAAGAGACAATCCCTCATGCTGGGGAGTTACCACTAAGACCCCAAATGAAGCTAGACTTCCCAAAGGACATCAGTCTGAGTAAAAGATACACCTAAGGTGTATCACCTAGGCTGCCAGATTTAGCAAATAAAAACACAAGACATCCAGTTAAATTGGTATTGCAAATGAACAACTAAATGTTTAATACAATCATATCCAGTACAGTATTTATAATACAGTTATACTAGAAAATTTGTTGTTGTTATCTGAAATTCAGATTTAACTGGGCAGCTCTGTGTTTCACCTGGTCGCCCCACATACATAAGAAAAATCACTCAGTAGTACAGGAAGTCAAAGAGAATATGTGCCCTTCTCTATCAGGGCTTTCCAATGAGGGATGGTGGGGAGAGTATCCTCCCCAGAATTAAGTCACAGGCCTGCCCTAACACGGATTTATGCTTCAATTTTAAACTAGTTAATAATCACTTTTTATAATAATCACTTTTTATAGTTAATATACATATTAATCACTTTTTATAGTTAATATATAGTTAATAATCACTTTTTATAGCCTCAAGACAAAGAAAATTCCTGCTGGAAGGCTGGTGTTAGGTGATTGGTTAGCACTTCATAGGGTGTTTACGGGAGTGGGCATCTTCGCCTAATTTGGAGTTAAGAAGCTTGTTAGTGATGATCAGAGGGCTTCTGGCAATAGTTACAAAGGAGCTCAATGAGCTTCAGAGGTGATCTTGGTTCTGGGCTCGACTTCTGTGGCCTTGGTACACAGGGCTCATACCTGTGGCCTTGGAGGCAGGACTCAATAACTACCTGCAAGATCCTCACCTACCAAGCCAGAAATTAGTATAAGAAATGTCCCTCCAACCATGATATTAATACCCCAGGACTCCCAACATAAGTGAAGACAAACCTCAACTCAGGTCACTATTGAAGTTCACAGACTAAGCCTCTCTAAAGATAAGCTCACAACCCAAAATTACAAAACACAGGTAGGAGTGGGGTTACTTGTGTACAGCAAGCAAGGAAGGCTTTTTCACTTGATAGCTAAAAAGTCCAAGGGCACAAACCCTTGGAAACATGTCCAGAGTGAGGGTCCTCCAAAGCTGATTTCTTGCTTGTGTTCCTAAGGTGGGGCAAATCACAGTATCCATGACTTCAGACTGTGATTCTTATCTGGCTATCCATCACCACTACTCAGAATAACAAAGCAAAATCAAAACAAGCCAGTTCTAGTGTAGGCAGGTTCAGCATTCTTTAATCCAATAAGGATAGACCTTCATGAACTTCAGTGCTTGTATCGCAAGAACCACTTGTTAACTAAAACTTGTGAAAAGGTCAAGTGACCTGCTTTTAAAGGCTTGGCTCCAATGCTTCATTCCCCTGGAATCCCAGTAGGCTGGTCAACTGTCCTAGTTTGCCTGAGACTATCTGGTTTCAGGGGGCTTCCCAGGTGGCGCTAGTGGTAAAGAACCCACCTGCCAATGCAGGAGACCTAAGACTCCCGTTTGATCCCTGGTTTGGGAAGCTCCCCTGGAGGGAGGCATGGCAACCTACTCTAATTTTCTTGCCTGGAGACTATCATGAACAGAAGAGCCTGGGAGGCTACAGTCCATAGGGTCACACAGAATCAGACATGACTGAAGTAACTTAGCACTCATGCATGCATCTGGTTTCAGCATTGGAAAAAAACCCCAAGACAGCTGGTCACAGAAAGCATTCTTCATCCTAATTATAGGCAAATTAAGTAAATCTTTCTCTTTACCCTCCTATCAGCAACATTCAGAAAAATAAGCTAATAAGTATTTCTTTAAGAGGTAGGTTACATGGCGTGTAACTACAGTATACATGTATCAACATGCATAGATAACACTCACCCCTAAGTCTCCTTGAGCTTCAGTTTCCTCATCTGTAAAATACAAATCACTGAAGAACCCTAAGGTTCTGGCAAGGATTAATGAGGTCACATATAACATATAGATAAAGCGCTTAGCTTAATTCCTGGCGTATAGTAAGCACCCAAGTGAAAGTTGCTCAGTTGTGTCTGACTCTTTGTGACCCCATGGACTATACAGTCCATGGAATTCTCCAGGTCAGAATACTGGAGCAGGTAGCCTTTCCCTTCTCCAGGGGATCTTCCCAAACCAAGGATCAAACCTAGGTCTCCCGTATTGCAGGTAGATTCTTTACCAGCTGAGCCACAAGAGAAGCCCAAGCAGCCAAGAAAGACAGCTATTTTGACTATCAAGTTTTAGGTTTTTGTAGCACTTAGATTTTATACTTCAGAAACATTTATTAAATGCTTTCATTTTTTGCTTTTTTTTTGTTTGAAGTGGCAGCTTTGCTGATATTGGTTGATTATCCTCACCCAGCATGTCAGAATATATTGACAGATGCAAATGATCTTCTCTTACTGTGCTGGAGACTCATCTGTTCACCCTTTGACTTTCGAAATCCAAAAATCTTTATCGAGACAGATAAAATGACGATAATCTCAGTAACTATTTTCCTCACTTTTTAAAGAACAAACTTGATATTTATCTTGCCAGCCTATCATTTTTTTTCTAAAACATAAAAGTAACAGTGAAAATATCTTTCCCTTTTCCCCACCACTTACCCTCACTGACCCAGAACGAGCAGTTTTCATTTCTGACTGACTGATTTTCAAAGTATTCAGACTTCATATAAACTTTAAATTGAGTGTACATTTTATGTCATTGTTCTGCTGATAGAAGAGGAGTTAAAAAGCTCATCACTCCCACCTGCCAGCATTAGGCTACACTGAGCCTGTGCATATTAATCATCTTTTAAGTTGCCATCACCTTGAACACATCATCTTCCCTCTATTAGAAGGCCATGAGGCTGAGCCTTTAGGCGCTTGGAGGGACTTATAGATTTGTCCCAAACCACCCATATCATCTTATTTGGTCTTTTTTGTGGCCAGAATATAGTTTAATGTGGTAACTATTTTGAATATTTCTGTCAAAAAAGGTTTATATTTGACATTAAAAGTCCTAGAAGGAATCAAAACAGGTGATCGAAACCAGTGCCTCTCAAACTGTAATGTGCATACGTATCACATTTTGCGAAACTTGTTAAACACAAGTTCTCATTCTAGAAGTGTGAGCTCTGACCTGCCAGTTTGTGTTTCTAGTAAGCTTCCAGGTGATGCCAACCTACGGACCACACTGCAGCAGACCGGGTCTAAGGCAAGGGTTCTCAGAGCGTGGTCATGGGGCTAGCAGCATTCAGGCATAACCTGTGAGAAATGCCAATTCTCAGCTCCCATCACAGACTTTCTCTAGTCGATGATGGGCCCTGAGAATTGGTATTTCTGACAAGTAATCTGGGTTTGAACGAGCCCTCCAGGTGACTGACATACAGAAAGTCTGAGAACCACTGCTTTCAATAAGCACTCTGCTTGCCTTAAGGGACCAGGTGTTGTGTTTCCTGCAAGGAAGGGAGGAATCAAGACTACCTAGGGGCTGAGACCGGGTGGGCTGCCGTCTATGGGGTCGCACAGAGTCGGACACGACTAAAGTGACTTAGCAGCAGCAGCAGGGGCTGAGACAACCAAGACAGATGAGCCAGGGCTTAGTAAGCTGTAGGAAAGGAGTTTGTAACAGATCTGCCTACAATGGCGAGAGGGCTTCGGGGAGACAGGCCCTGCCAGAGGCTGGTTGAAGCTGCATCAAGTGGGTGTGTTTACTACATGCAAATATCCGGGATGAGGGGATTCACGCAAGCTTTCAACATCAGGGAAGTCTGACATGGGTTAACCCAACAGTGATGGATCACCAACAGCGGAAATAGGCGTGTGCTTAAGGCATCTGCTAAGCAGAAAAAACAAAAGAAGGAGAAAAAATTTTTGAAAGAATTTCCAAAAAAAGCATCAAAGTAGACCCAATTGGAAAATCTACATTATTCCCCTTCTTTAAACTCATTTTACTGTTTGGTGTGGCTTACTCTGGTCTTTGGAGTCAGATTGTCTGTCTCAAAGTCCTGGCTGTACCATGTACCAGCTGTGTTGTCTTGGGCAAATTACTCATCTCTCACTGCCTCAGTTCGCTTATCTATCAAATGGCAATTATGATGTTTTGTGGGAATTAAACATTACATTAATAGAGCATATGTAAAGCTTAATAGTGTATGATATACAGTCAGTGCTTCATTAATATTAATTTTAGTATAAGCTGGTGGAAAGAGCAGAAGGGCCCTTTTTTTTCAGTGCTTGGGGTCTTCAAAGAAGTCATTTGTTCCCCAATGGAGCCTGATGCAGTTTTTAAGAAATCAGACAAAAGTCAGAAATGCAAGGAAACAAAGACAGCATCTTGGAGGGATCCATGGGTCCTTGGAAAAGACCCAGCAAGAGCAGGATAGAAGCAGAAGAGCTGTGGGGCTCTGCACAAAGTCAGTGTGTATCAGGGACAGGAACAAGTCTGAAATCCTAGAGTATAAACCAGGATGCTTTTAAGTGCTGGCCACCCATGAGGAAGACGCAGCCTCAGTAAACCGCAGAACTTTAGGCTGGATCTCTGGCTCACCCCTTGGCTGCAAACAGAATCACTTAGGGATGGGGACCTTTAAAAACAACTGATGCATGGGTCACCCCAAGAGTCTGCTTCACTGTCTGGGCATCAGATTTCTGAAATCTCCTTGGAAGTGAAAGTGTCAGTCGCTCAGTTGTGTCTGACTCTTTGGGACCCCCTGGACTATAGTCCACCAGGCTCCTCTGTCCATGGAATTTTCCAGGCAAGAATACTGGAGTGCATTGCCATTCCCTTCTCCAGGGATATTCCTGACCCCAGGATCGAACCCAGGTCTCCTTATTACTTGCACACTGGAGCAACAAAAGGTGCCCCTTAGACAGGGATTGATTCTGCAGATTACCACTTAGAGTTACACTGGCAAAATCCACATATGATGACTGACCCAAGCTAAGGAAGAGAGGAAAGGAGAGATTTCTAAGAATTATGACAGAATCTCAGGACCACAAGGATATTTCAAGAAGACATGATATTCCACAAGTAAGGTGCCATCTTCCCAGTTACAAGAACTTGATTTTAACTTCTTGTTAGAGCTATATCAAAAAGGTAGCCAAACAAGAATGTGCTGTACGACAACAGGAAGATGATCAATATGGAATTTTAAAAGAGGAACAAAATGAAAAAAGCAAACAAAGGCAAGATCTTACATTCAGTGAAGATCAACAAGAAGTATCCACTGTGTGGGTCAGGGAAGTCTAGCTTTCCCAAAGTCTTGGTAAAGTCCCTCAAATTTCTTCCACTGCTTATTTCAGTTTCACACTCAACAAGCAACATCCCATTACTCATCTGATGTCCCAGCCACACTGCCATAGGGAAGGACCCTACACAGTGAACACAGCCAGCCTTGAGATGTAAAGGAACATCCAAAGTGTAAATGATACACTGGCCTTCTCGTCCACACCTCAGCCTCCTACGAGGGGCGAGGCCCCTCCCCAGACGAGCTCAGCACTCAGAGATGGATCCAGCCTGCTCACCCGGGTGACCCCATGAAGGCATCTTCCCAGAAAGGATCTGCTGGAGCAGCCAGACGGCCTCGCTAAACTCCCCCTTGTTATTCTCTTATGGCAACTTGTCCCACTGTCAGCTTTCATCCCTCCCCTAGGTGAGTTTCTGAGCTGAAAATGGCCCCTGACATCCCAGAAGTCCATGGATGCTGAGGATTCGCAGAGCCTCTCAGGAAAGCCCCCACTGAGAGCACTGGGGGATAGACAGGTGCAATGTTACCCCCAGCACTAAAATGCAATTTCTCAGCTGGTCAGAAACCAGAGCTAGGTAGGGATTTGAACCACCATACTCAACTACGATATACATATACACACTCCCTCACACATTCGTTCACACAGAATGTGGAAGAGACTGTTACTAAGTCCTGCAGCCTAACTTTGGTGGCTGTCTTGTTCCAAATTGCAAAGCTACTTCTTCAAGAAGAAATAAGAAGTGTGTTTTTCCTCTGGATAAAGTTAATTAAACAACAGTCACCTCAATTACCAGGTAAATTTAGAATGAACTATGTATGACAAAAGGTCCCATCAAGTCCTCGGACTTGAGGACTAGTTATTGTTTATTTCAACACTGTGTATGCAATGCATGGTGTCTGCTTGCCTATAGAAGGAGGTGAGATTCTTTTCTGTCCTTGCAGTCTCTCTGCAGATGGCCTGTGGTGGGCATCACATTCTGGCTTAAGGCTTATTTAATTAAGTGTTTTCTTACTCTATTACTTCTGCGGAGAGGATTTCTTGATTGAGAGAAGATTTTTATTTTAGTTACATTTTCCAAACATCTTATTATTCTGTGGCAGGAAAATAGGGGCATCACTTTACCAACAAAGGTCCATATAGTCAAGGCTATGGCTTTTCCAGTAGTCATGTATGGATGTGAGAGTTGGACCATAAAGAAGGTTGAGTGCTGAAGAGGTGATGCTTTTGAACTGTGGTGTTGGAGAAGACTCTTGAGAGTCCCTTGGGCTGCAAGGAGATCCAACCAGTAAATCCTCAAGGAAATCAGTCCTGAATGTTCATTGGAAGGACTGATGCTGAAGCTCCAATACTTTGGCCACCTGATGCAAAGAGCCTACTCTACAGAAAAGACCTTGATGCTAGGAAAGATTAAGGGCAGGAGGAGAAGGGGGTGACAGAGGATAAGATGGTTGGATGGTATCACTGACTCAATGGACATGAGTTTTAGCAGACTCCTGGAGATAGTGAAGGTCAAGGAAGCCTGTTGTGCTGCAGTTCAAGGGGGTCACAAAGAGTCGGACACGACTTAGCAAGTGAACAACAACAACAACCCTGGGATGGGGCCACCAAGTGAGGGTCCTTGGCTTTGTGCAGGGAAGGGTTCAAGGGCAACCCATAGCAAAGTGAAAGCAAGTTTACACACTCTACACACAGACTGTGGGCCATCTCAGAAGGCGAGAGGCAGTCACAAAATATGGGGTGGTTAGCATTTATGGGCAGGGTAATTTCATGGGTTAACAAGTTGGAGGATTACTCCAACTATTAATATTTTGGGAAAGGGTTGTGATTTCCATGAATGGAGCCACTGCCTAGTTTTTTGGCTTTTTATAGCCATTCTCAGAACTGTCATGGCACCTGTGGGTGTGTCATCTAGCATATGCTAATATATTCCAATGAGCTTATAATGAGGCTCAGGGTCATGAGGTCTCCTGGAAGTCAAATCTTCCTCCATCTTGAGCCACTCAGTTCTGACCAGTTTTTGTTGTATCTCAAAGGTACTGGTTGTGTCCTGCCCACTTCCCTCCTGCCTCATTTCCATATCCACAGTCATTAGCACAGTGTTTTCCAACATACAGAAAATTCTTTGTGGATTTTGACAATTCCTTTTCCCATTCTTCACACATCTGAGACCAAGACAGATTTTTTTTTTTTAGTGGATAGAATAAAGAATAACCCAAGGAATGAAACCACAGTCTGAAAGTTTAAAATATCTTTGCAAACTAGATTTAGTTAAGTTTGTTAAACTGAAGAAAAAGGAGAATGTTCTTTGTGAATTATAGAGGAAGGAAGGGAAAGAGCAGGGCTAAGTAGGTATTCCAGAGGGTGGAACCCAAGTAGTCACATGGAAAATGCCAAAACTCAGCAAAATCAGAAAAGGCCACATTAACCCCAACTATTTTTCTAAAATTTTGAGGAAATACTTAAATGTTGAAATGAATGGCTAGTTTGTTTATTTTGAATGAATCATGACAGACATTTCAACTGACAGGAATTTTTCTCTTATTGAAACAGAACAACAGTGAGTTTCTCCTGTTAGTTGTCATGCTGTTGCCACCCAGAGACTGCGTTTTATTGTGCAGTAAATGTAGTGGGTATAGAGCTCACCTAACCTGCCGACAGACAAGGCTGACATGTTTGGGGCATAATATGTAAAACCCAGGAATGTCTGATTGCATTGTGCAGTAAGTTAGCATCATGTTTTCATGGAACAAAGACTAAAAGGCTAACAACATAATGAAAATTTATGAAGAGCAAAATAAAATTCTGGCCAAGCATATCTAGCAGAGAATCCAATGGATGCATGTGACTGGGCACCAGAGAAGCAGGAGATTTCATGGGGCAAGGATAGCATCTCCTCCATGTTCTAGATAAGGCAGTTCTCAGTGCTCTCTCCTCGCTATTGACCAAGTGAACATCACTAACTTATCTTCTTGGGGACCTTGATACAGAAAAGGGCTTAAGAAAAGACCTTATGGAATTCTGCTCAATATAAATTAACAAACTGGCATTCTGATTGACTCTCTGTTCTCAAATAATTTGGGTTAGTGAAAGTCAGCCCCTGGGACTCAAGACGATCATGGGTGCTGATTAAAAAGATCTGCAAACCTGATAATCAGTCCTGTGAGTGTGCTCACGTACCAAAGTGAGCCCATGCCTGATACCTCCATGAGGCCCGACCCCAGCTATCACTTTGTGTCTCTTTGTTTTCCCTCTCTCTCTCCACCCTAATTTCATGAAGCAAGCTTTAGAACTCTAGTTTATCAGCCATAAAGAAAATATGTAAATGGAGGACAAGGGGATAAAATCACTGAGACATCACCAAAATATCCTGCTTCATGACCTATGTTCAGCTGAATGGGGACAGTCAAAGCCACATGAAAAATAAGAATATGAAAAGCAGATGATGACAACTCTTGGAAGAAGATCATCACACCTGAGAAGACAAGCCAAATAACATATGGTACACCCATGGGCCTCCTCTGAACCATCCAGGTCCCACAAGACCCCAGCACCCTTGCCGTGACTGATCGGCCCGGCAGGAGACACTGATCTAAAGACCCCCCAGGAGTCTGGTGGTGGCTTGATCCAAAATTTCTACCAAAGTGAGATGGTAGTGAGTAAACCTGAAGTTCTCTCTTTAGGTTCTGTGTCTTGTACATTTCTTTTTTTAGTTAAAATTGTAATATGCAAGCATCGCTGACCACATTAGCCCTCAATAATTTGTATCCTGACCAGAACCTCTCCCCTTAGCGAACTTTGAGAGCTTTCGTAAGATTGGTCAAGGAGGCCCCATGGTCTCCAAGCCTAGGAGTCATCATTCTAGATTGGTGGAAGAGCTGGTGGAAGAGCAGCCACCATAGACAGAGTGATGCTGAGGCAAGAGTGAGATCCCAACACCAGTGGACAGTCTGATTTGTGTGGGACCCATCATGAATAAACAGAAGGAAAACCAACAGCCTGAAAGAGAGGTACCAGATGAAGAAGTATGGTGACTGATTCCAGGAGAAACAGAAAAAAACTTTTTTAAAATTTTAAAGTCATTTTCTCAAGGAGATTAAGTTACAAGTATTCATGAAATAAGAAAATACCTGTAAAATGTTAACCAGAGAACAAGTAAGAGTTCTCACAACAACAACAACAACAAAAATTATTGCCAAAATAAGCAGAATGGGCCCAACTGAAGACTGATTCAATGCTTGAAAGACCAAGTCATGCAACCCTAGCATAGCATTAAACAGGAAGGTAAAAACATGGAAATTATAAGAATCAAGTGGAGACATGCAGGTTAAAGGCAAGAGAAACAATATCTACCTAAGATATATTCACAAGGAGACTAGACAGGGCAGTGAATCAAGAAAACAATAGAAGAAACTTTCCTTGAGCTGAAGAAAGACTACATCATCTGAAAAAGAGCCTCTGTTGTGAAAGAGGAATATCAAAAGGAAGTAATGAGGGCTTCCTTGGTGGCTCAAAGGTAAAGAATCTGCCTGCCAATACAGGAGACACAAGTTCAATCCCTGATCTGGAAAGATCCCACAAGCCATGGAGCAACTAAGCCCCGTGTGACCTTTGAGCCTGTGCTCTAGAGCCGGAGAGGCGCAACTACTGAAGTCCACTCGTCTAGAGCCCATGCTCTGCAACGAGAGAAGCCACTGCAGTGAGAAGCCCACACACCGCAGCTACAGAGTAGCCCGCACAGCAACAAAGACCCAGCATGACCAAAAATAAGTAAATAAATATATAAAATTATTTTTTTAAGAAAGGAAGTAACTAGACCTTTGCTGTTGAAATGTTTAACCACATTTCTTTCGAGCTCCACAACAATTCTATAAATATAGCTTCAAAAGAGGAGGAAGTACCTAGAATTTGCAGCTGCTGCTAAGTCGCTTCAGTCGTATCCGACTCTGTGCGACCCCACAGACGGCAGCCCACCCGGCTCCCCCGTCCCTGGGATTCTCCAGGCAAGGATACTGGAGTGGGGTGCCATTTCCTTCTCCATTGCATGAAAGTGAAAAAGTGAAAGTGAAGTCGCTCAGTTGTGTCCGACTCTTGGCGACCCCATGGACTGCAGCCTACCAGGCTCCTCCATCCATGGGATTTTCCAGGCAAGAGTACTGGAGTGGGTTGCCATTGCCTTCTCCGACCTAGAATCTATTCTGCCTGCTAAATATGCATACACAATTTCTGCATGGAATATTTTTTAAATGTCTACCAGACTTCTTTAAATAAGACATCCATCCATTTAGTTCTTCTTTATGACAACATCGTAAGCAGAATGATACAACTGGTGGATAATCACTCAGTATTTACTAGTTAACTTGGAAACACTAACAGGCTATTTTGTGCTTACAAGAAAAGCTATAGACAATACTTTTCTTTGAGGTAGGGTGCTTTTGAAGATAAAACATAACCACCCTGACCCTCCACAAATGGAAAGATGTCTTCACAATAAAGTATGTCGAGTCAATTACATTGAATCATTGATTTTACAGCCACACATTCCTTGAACAGTTTAAAGTCCTCGCTTCATAGGAACCTAATTCCTTCGTGAGCACTTTCAAGATTCCATCTAAAATTCAATAAGTCGGTAAAGAATAGTTCACATACACACAGAGAGAACATATAGTGAACATGTATACATAAAATAACCATTAACTCTGTGAGGCATTCTCTTAATATTACTTTAAGACATTCTTTCTTGATGCCTTACTGACATTTTCAACTTAAAATCTGGTTTTATCTTATTGTCTAGGGCCTGGGCAAAATGGAACCAGAACAAAGGCAGATAGATAATGGTGTAAGCCTTTAAGATTTTGATGGCTGTTATCACTGTGGTGCTGTTGCTGATTTAAGGAAATTAAATGCACTTTACTCCAAAGTTTTCTCCTTTACAAAACATTCTAAGTATGTTTCAATATCGCAAAGGAATTAACAAAAACACTAACCAGGGAAAGGAACACTGGTTGCTACCACTTGCTCTCTGAAAAAACATAAGCTTTCCCAAAATATGAAAGTTAATAATTACAGCCCAGAGACTGACTCCTCAGATTGTACAAAAAGGGCAAGGCAGAAAAAAGAAAACTGAAATTCAAATATGCCAAATCAGCTATTCTGGTCAAAAACTGTATTACATGGTTTTTCCTTTTTAGAAATAGTCTGCATTCTCACATTTCTGATTTGTTATTTCAAATATTCCTGATTTACTCTGAGAGCTCACATTCACAAGCCAACACTTATGGCTGGACCTGCTGTTGTCAAGAGAAGACAAAGATCAGTTCACTGTATTTTACTTTCTATAAAAACCACAGTCATTAAAAAAAATACGTTCCTCGCACATTTTCACTGGGAATAAAGAGGGATTAAATTTCATCCAGGTGTTAGTATGATTGACTTATTGAAAGCATTGGGTTTGCATTAATTCATTCAACAAAAATTTATTGAGCACCTACTATATATGATATTCTGGATGCAGTGATTCAGGGGGGTAGATCAGTTCCCTTCCTAAATGGAACTTCCCTATCTTAAAAATATAAAGAGGGAAACTTTGTGCCCCATGCAGATGGGCATGTTGACCTAAACTTGGGGGATTTGGGAGGACTTCTAGATGTAACTCTACTCTTAGATAGGGTTTCTCAATTTCAATACCATTAACACTTTGAACTAGTTAGTTTGTTGTAGTAGAGGGCTGCTCTGTACATTGTACGATGTTTAACAGCATCCCTGGACCCTACCCACTAGATGCCACAACTTGGTGACTGTCTTCAGACATTGCCAAATGTCCCTTGGGGGACAACTCATCTCTGGCTAAGAACCACTGACTTAGAGGGAAGATGAAGAGAAGAAAGTTGTGGGGTAAGTTAGACATGAAAGGAATATGGTGTGGTAACAAGACATGAGAAGTGAGAGGGAATCATTGGTACTAAGGTCCTAAGGCATAAGACCTCAGCTCCTTGGGTGGAAGGGCGATGCTAAGCCCAATGTGAGAATGAAGAGAGAATTCTGGTCAGATCCTGAGAGCATGTGTAAGGCTTACTGACAGGTAGGAGTTTGTATTGTCTATTACTGTGTAACAAATTACCCTGGAGACTTTTCCAATTAAAAGAACAAACCATCATTTAACAACTTCTGAGGGTCAGGATTCCTGGAGCAGCTTAGCTGGGAGGTGTGGCTTAGGGTAGCTCAGAAGGTTGCAGTGGTGGCTCAATGGAAAAGAATCTGCCTGTCAATGCAAGAGATGCAGGTCCAATCCCTGAGTCAGGAAGAACCCCTGGAGCAGGACATGCCAATCCACTCCAGTATTCTTGTCTGGAAAATCCCATGGACAGAGGAACCTGGTGGGCTACAGTCCATAAGGTCTCAAAAGAGTTGGACACGACTTACAGACTAAACAACAATAAGCTGCCAGCCAGGTCTCTGAAGACCGGGCTTGCTAGGGAGAGATGCGTGGACAAATCCATTGTTAACAGGAGGCTTCAGCTCCTCCCCATGTGGGCTTTCATGGGAATGCTCTCTACACTGCTTCCCCTCCAGACAGTGATGGAAGATCAAATTTGCTTTTAAATATAATCTGGTTTCTATTAATACTTAGAGCAAAGAGCAAGAGGCAACTGTAAGCCATCAACTGTTTTTGATTACAGAGATGTCAGTCAATCTACAATTTATCATCTAAGCCCCTAAGTAACTAGAAAGTGACTCTGATTACAGAGGGCCTTAGTCTTTAAGTTGGTCACTGTTCCATAAAAGCACAGAGTAATTAAGCAAGCAAATAACTGAACTAACATGCCTTCAAATTCAATACCAGTGACAAAAAGTGAGCCCAGAAAAGCTAAATGACAGCACTTCTATCAAAGCTCATCAGACTTTATACAGCTTATCATCACTTTGTAAAGTTCTTCCACAGTGATGTGGTTGAAGCCGTTATAGTCCATTCTTCCCTTTCATGTAAAAGTGGTCTTAGGAGTTTTCTCTAAATATCTAATTGAGGAAGAAATTGTTACGCAGTCAGTGTATAAGTCAGAGCCTCAGTTCTTTTTCTAATTTCAATTTTAATTCTCACACACAAGCATTTTGCTCCGTTAAGATATATTTATTGCTTCAGATTATAGACATTCAGAGGAATGCCTCCCTGGTCTGGAGGGTCATAAAACATTCAAACCCAGGACAAGACAATCATAAACTGCTCTCCAGTATATCAAGGAGAAAAACTCCAGGTAGACAATTAGCTCCTAAACACACATCTAGCCCCTAAATAATGCTCTGGGATCTTGAGAATGGGTCAAGGTATGGCATCACAATGTCTAGAAAAACTGAGGAACTGGGGGATCCAAGAAAGCCATAAAAATGACAAACTGGAAAATGCAACATTTAAACTGATTGGTCAGAAATTACATGTATCTGGCCCTTAGCCAACCAAAACCAAACAGAATGATTCTAATAATGACATAAAAACTACTGTCATTCCCACCTTTGGGGGTTCTCAGTGTCAATGCTGAGGGCTTTGTATCTCTGTCCTTGAAAATAATTTTGCCTGCGTGAGTGTTTGCAAGTTTGCGAAGTCCATTTTTCGGCTCTGTGAACAGAACTCAGTTCCTGTTTCACAAGTAAGCTGAAAACTCCAGAATTTCAAACTGAGATAATGCTTCAAGAGTTCTATTTTGAGTGTTTTTCAAACTAGATAACTGTTTCCTTTCAACTCAATCAGATTACTCTTAACACCAATTTATGTAGACTATCAAGCAATAAATCACAAAATCTTATGCGATTGTTCTTACTTGCTGGGGTCTATCCTAATGGTCCCAAATACCTATCTTACCCTTTCTACACAAATATTCACTTTATTCCTGGATACAGAAATTCACCCGTCCACTGGAACCTGGCTTTGGAGTCCACTGATATAAAACAGATTGTCTGAAATGCTCATAACCACTGTGCGTGCCACTACGGAGCCTGGCTTTGGGTTTCTCCAGTCTGGACCATGGTTGGGAAGCCCACTTTAGTCAGCAGTTGGCTTAAGAAGAGAATCCAAACATGCCCCAGTGTCATCCTTTCTGGTCCCTCTTCCCTGCATCATTCAGCTAGGTACAATTGGATACCCCTCCTTTGAATTTTCCCAAACTACTTGGGATAACCCCTCCATGTTGCTTCCCGTCACTTCTCTGACTGGTACCCAGCCTTCTTTATACATAAATGATATCCCTGCCTTCACTCCCCAAAGCATGGCTGACATAGGTTGTAGTCTGTATCAAACTTTCCTGAGGATGACGAACAACTATTATATTGCAAAGAAACACTTCAAATTAGATATTTGGTTCTACTTCTGTTAAATTTGTCTGCCTGGGCCCTTCTAACATGGGGTTCCCTGCTGACTACCTCCCCAGCTCCAGCCTCACCCACAACCCGTGTGTGGTTCTGACTTAAAACCAGGGTATCGGCCCCAGCCATCCACAGAGGTTCCTAATGCCTTGACCCTGTCTCCAGAGCCCCAACCAAGAGAAGCAAAGCACTTAACCTCTTCTCTGAGAGACACTGTCTGACTGCAGGAAAGACAGCCTTTTGCATTTTTATGCAGAACCATTTAGTTTCTCTTTGTCTCAAACTCTTCTGTGACAGGATCCAGGTAGGACCCCAAGGCTCTAGCATATTTCCTCTGAAATTAACATGCAATCATCTTCAAAGAATTCTGCCACTTCTCCTGCAACCACAAGCTCAGCCTGAGTTCTGGTACCCCCTGTAAGTACAAACCAATGGCCCAGAACTAGGCAGCCTGAGGGCAATAAGAATTCCCTAGAGGACCAGAGCTAGGTTCAGACTAGTGAACCTGCAGTGACTGATTATAAACAAAAAGGCCCAGAGAAGATGTGTTGAAGTCCACTTGGGCCATAGCAGGGAGGCAGGCAATAGATCCCAGAAACCAGGCAGAGGACCAGGAGCCAGTGATCTGCATATACTGAAAAATGCAGTTCAGGAGCAAACAAGGCAACATCTGAGAAGAATTGTGATAAAAACTCAATGCCCTTCTAGGTTCTTAATCTCAAACTACCAGAAACTCCTGGAAGGCATATTTGTCCCTGACAATGATGAGTAGCAGAGGTGAAATGGAAGGGGAAAATGAGAGTACTCCTTAAATACTATACATGCTATATTTCACTTCACCTGTTGCAGAAACTAGTACTCGAGAAACCAAGCACCATACTCGGAGAGTTGGAGAACTCAGGTTTATTACACCAGTGGGCCCAGAGGAGTTAACACTCCAAGCTCTGAGCCCCAAACAAAGGGATTATAGAGTTTTTATAAACAGACTGTAGTGGGCAACACTAGTTGTTAATAGGCTGGTTTAAACTAAGGGGTTTCACGCGCGTGGGAACAGTGGTCAAGATGGGGAGGGGGATGCCTGACCTTTACACAAACAGGCATGATTAAGCACGTTTGCATGGGCTGGGCGATTGCAAAGAGCAGGACAAGAGTGAGTGAGATAAACTGCAGTTCCTAGTATTCCAAGTCCCCACTTTCTGAGACTACTTGACCTATATGATCTAGATTTTGCAAGGGGCAAGATGAGTTACAGAGGAAGAAGGAGAAGGAGTTTATGTAAAATTTTAACTTTTTCTCTTCAAATCAAGTCACACTTGGGGGACATTTAATTTTTTTCAATTTTCATTACAATATTGTAAGTTAGTTTGACTTTTATTTTTTTGCTGATCTTTTCCATAAACCCATGTCTACTTCCCCAGGCCAAATTTTAGAACATCTATATAAAAGAGTGTGACTGTTTTTCTGATTGTGATGGATAGCATCTAGGCACAAGATGCCTAGTTTTGCCATCAATGTACTTTTCTGATATCTGTGAGGACTCATTTGATCATTGCTACTGTACTTTTCACTTTTCACTTTCATGCATTGGAGAAGGAAATGGCAACCCACTCCAGTGTTCTTGCCTGGAGAATCCCAGGGACGGGGGAGCCTGGTGGGCTGCCGTCTATGGGGTCGCGCAGAGCCGGACACGACTGAAGCGACTTAGCAGCAGCAACTGTACTTTTTAGGTTTATTTAGTTAGTTTATTGGCAAGTTAAACAACTCATTACAGAGGAAGTTGAAGTAATTTTAGCTGGGAGGTGTTGAAATGGTGGAAATTTTCAAGTTAGAACAAAATGAAAGAGAATGGGTTTGAGAGAAGAGAGAGGTATAAAGACAGTCACCGGCAACAAATTTCTCCCCAATTCACTTCGAAGACAAGCTTCCTCTTTAGAACAACATGATGCTCAAGGTATTGTTTCCTTTTATGGGGCTTATTTAAACTGGTTTTTCTAGCTTTCCTTTTCTTCTCAGCTTTCTCAGTTTCTCTCCTTTAAAGAGTTACCTGCTTCTACCTTAAAAATGTCATTTCAATATTTCTCATAGCCTCTGGATAGTCTAATTAAATGCATCTTATTTTTATCAATGTTTTGCCAAGAATAGATGTAATTCTCTGATTAAAAAAAATAGGAAGAAAATGAATCAGTTTAAGTTCATGGAATTTCAACCTTCTAGTTTAGCAAGTATCCACTACGACGTTGCCATACTGCTTTTCTAATTATCTGTCTACTGTTCTTAGTCCCCTGGAAAAGATAAGTATTTTTGTGGCAGGAACCATAACATCTTGGTTTGGTATTCTAGAGTGCTTAGCACAGGGCAGACACATAGCAAGAACTTGTGAAATATTTATTAAATAAGTGCATGAGTGTGTGCTAAGTCACTTCAGTCGTGTCCGACTCTTTGCAGCCTTATAGACTGTAGCCTACCAGGCTCCTCTGTCCATGGGACTTTTCATGCAAGAATACTGGAGTGGGGTTGCCATGCCCTCCTCCAGGGGATTTTCCCCATCCAGGGATTGAACTCGCGTTCTTTATTTTACCATAATTTATGCATTAGTCATAGTATCTTTACTAAGAACAGATGCAAATGCCAGGAGGAAAATCAAGACCAAAAAGATGTTTTAGAAATGGATGGCACAATGTGAAAGACAGCTGAGCAGTTGCCCATTTGTTTCCTAGTGTTCCCTTCCTCAGGGGCCACAAAGAGATCGTTTATTCTTTGGCACATGGGGTGGTGTTCAGGACTTGTCAGGGGGTCTGCTGGGGTCCCCTACTCTCTTTCTTTCTTAAGTTTTTTTATTTTTTATGTGGATCATTTTTAAAGCCTTTTTTGAATTTGCTACAATATTGGTTCTGTTTCATGTTTTGGTTTTCTGGCCCCAAGGTATATGGGATCTTAGCCCCTTGACCAGGGAACGAACCCATACCCCCTGCATTGGAAGGTGAAGTCTTAACCACTGGACCATCAGGGAACTCCCCGGGACCTACTCCACACCCAGGCATGCTCACTTGATGGGCCAGACATCCCTCCTCTCCTCCCCTCTTAGTCTCTTCCTGCCTCCATCAAAGCCCACCACATTCTGTGGCCATTACCTACTTGCTACTCTGTGTCCTCAACTCGACTGAGGACAGAAACTGGCCATCATACACTTCCACATCCCTCTGCCTCATACATGTGTTCACTACACGTCACTTTTTAGGATCTGAACTTCATTTGACCAACTGGGTTTCCTGTAGTGGAGCACGCTCCTTATGCAGAAGTACCTTGAGTTCTCATGTAGAAAGGAAGTGTGTGAATACAGAGTAACTGTAGCACTGCTCTAACACTCTTGCCTTTAAAGTCTGTCACAGAAGGCTTTGCCAAAGTGATCCACGGCTTGAAGGTGGGACACCTGACAGATCGTGTCATTCAGAGGAGCAAGAGGATGGTTCTGGATGCTCTGGGAGTGGGGCTCCTGGGAACCAGCACAGAAGTGTTCCACAAAGCCAGTGGATACAGTAAAGTAAGAAGCTCCATGTCTACTTTAGAACTGAAACCAGGTGTACACACACACTTGTTTGTGAGATGTATCCAGGGACATGCATTTGTGTTCTACTGCTCTACTCTACATTTTAGAGAGAGCGCCTGCTGAATATAGCATTGTGGTTTACAGTTTTATGCTTTTCTATGCTTTATTTGTTGTTGTTGTTCAGTCACTCAGTAGTGTCCAACTCTTTGCAACCCCATGGACTGCAGCACGCCAGACTTCTTTGGGCTTCACTGCCAGAGTTTGTTCAAATTCATGTCCATTGAGTCAATGATGCCATCCAACCATCTCATCCTCTGTGGCCCCCTTCTCCTCCTGCCCTCTATCTTTCCCAGCATCGGGGTCTTTTCCAATGAATCAGCTCTTCACATCAGATGGCCAAAGTACTGGAGCTTTAGTTTCAGCATCAGTCCTTCCAATGAACATTCAGGCTTGATTTCCTTTAGCATTGACTGGTTTTATGTCCTTGCTGTCCAAGGGACCCCCAAGAGTCTTCTCCAGCATGAGAATTTGAAGGCATCAATTCTTCGGTGTTCAGCCTTCTTTATGGTTCAACTCTCACATACGTACATCCACATCCTTAACTAAGTCACTGTCTTAAGGCCAGTCTTAATCCTAAGGCTAGCAATATCTCAAGTTGATTACTATTATAACTGAAAGCACAGTTTTACCTGAGAGTCCTAGTGGCCACAGCACCTGCCCTGGGCCATTTGTTCTTGCAAAGACTTGAAGATTTTCTGGAAAAACGCCTGGACCAGCCTGAAGGTGTTTACATGGGAGATGTGCACCCACCCACCAAAGAATATGCTTGATAGAGACGACCAGTCCACCTTTTCCTAGTGTTTCTCTTCAAGGAGTAAATAAGAGTAAATTCAGACTTCATTCCTTGGTGCACTTAGGGGTCACAGTCTGGGATTGAGTGACACCATCTCCTCTCCCTTCCACAGAGAAAGTTGTATTTTTCCTCTACAAGGAAGAGAGAAATCCAATGACTAGGGCTTCAATCTAGCACAAAGGGCTCAATAAGGAATAACAAAGTAGTGTCTCCAAAGATGAAGAACAACTCTTGAAATGGTGACTTGGCATGTAGGTTCATACCCTGTATCACTGATTGATATTCTTTCATTCCAGATCTATAATTCCAATGTATCCAGCACTGTTTGGGGCCAGCCAGAACTCAGGCTCCCACCAACCTATGCTGCTTTCGTTAACGGTGTGGCTGTAAGGAGATTTCCATGACTTTTCTACTGTTCAACAATCAGAATAATTTCAGAGCCAGAAGATATCTCAGAAACTTCCCAGTTTTCATATCCTCCTGATGAGATCATTGAAGTTCAGAGAGGTGAAGTGGCCTGCCCTCTCTCCCATGTTGTAATTTCAGGTCCATGTTTTTACAGTGAATTGATGTTTTTCAAATTGTGAAGGAGAGGAAATAAGATGGAAATATTTTGATAAAAATTCTCCTAAGTTATCTCAACTCTAAATTAAATATCCAGACTCAATTTCTTCTTAATTCCTTCTGTTGTGGCCAGTATCAGTTTCTATTCAGCAACCAGCCTTTCATTCAATCAACAGATATTTATCAAGATAGAAACAATGACCATCTGGTGTCTATTTTTTCTGAACCAAAAATCAGGACTTCTCATCTGAGAGACAATTTATATGCCTTTTCTGTGTGTCAGGAGCAGTCTACAAAATATAAATTGGATGTGAACCTGTTGGGATTTCCGAGATATTTTTATGGTTTATGGGAATGGTAGTTTAGAATATCGAAAGTCAAATCTGATGGTGCACCCACAAGTAAACATTCAGTAAGCCGTGGGGAAGGCACCAGCCACCATGAGACAAAAATCTATTTTAAATTGAACTTCTGGTTATTACTATTTTATGTAATAGAGATGAGGATGACTGGGATGAGGAGGAATAAAATCTTATAGCAGAAAATAATGATCTAAATATATAGCTTTATAGTTCATCTGGGTTCAAGAGTTCTTGCAACTTCTTTATAAATTTGAAATTATTTCATAATAAAAAGGGCTCAGAAAATATGGCCTGATATGGAATAAATGACATTAAACTCTTGATGTGTCTTGTTGAAAGGTCAAAGAGGGAGGGAGGAGAAGCTACCTAATTCTACAGCTTTGTTTATAAGGGAGGTATGGATCTTTCCAATGGTGGCCCCTGAGTAAGACCCAAGCTCCTTGCGGTTCACTAGATGCTGGAAGGTCCCACTTGATCTGGCCAGAGGACAGCATATCTAGTGCCCAACCACGTGATTAAGAATCACAGCCAGTTCATAGGTTTAATGTTCAGAGGATCAGATCTAAAAATGTCACATCAAACCAGGTTATTACTGAAATAAACCCTGACTGGTCCAAAAGCCATCACATGAAGGGAGACACATTTAGGTTCTGGTTGTCGTTTGTGTATCTATTCACACAGATCCACTCAATGGATTTTGATGACACGTGGTACCCTGCCACCCACCCTTCTGGAGCTGTCCTTCCTGTCCTCATGGCTCTATCCGAAGCCCTGCCACCAAGTCCAAAGTATTCTGGCCTTGACCTGCTGCTGGCTTTCAATGTTGGTATTGAAGTGCAAGGCCGATTACTGCATTTCTCCAAAGAAGCCTATGACATACCAAAGAGGTATGGAGAAAGTGTGCCCCATCCTGAGGCAGGCACATTCCCCTTCATCTGTTAGTCATTATCTCTGTGGAGCTTACTGATATAGAGGTTGGCTCAGTAGAAGCTGTTGTCATTAATGCTGGCAGATAAGTCCACTCAACTAGATATCAAACTGTTTATTCCATATAGAAAAGTGTGATCTCAGAAGTGCGAGTGAAAAGTCTCCTCTGAGTTTAGGGAGCCAATCGAGCAATGAGGACCATAAGCAGGTCTGGATCTTCTCCTCACCCCAAGGTGATCATGACATGCTGGCCTCCATGGGTACTCCAGATAGCCCTCAGCTCATCTCAAAGCAGAATCTACTTTGGTATTTCTAGGGTCCTTCAGATGAATAAGAACATACAGAATACCCTAAACCTGACTACTCAACCCACAGATCAAAAATGTTCAAACAGTGACTGTATCATATGGTTCAATCTAACATTTATTTTGCCATTTGTTCCAGCCTTCTGGGGGAGGAGTAAATAAGAATATTGAGTGAGCGCTCACAGTTTCTATTTACAGAGGCTTTCAGCAATCAACAACTTTTGCCTTTTGGGCAATAACTGTAACAGTGAAAGTGAAGTGAAAGTCGCTCAGTCGTGTTAGACTCTTTGCAACCCCATGGACTATACAGTCCATGGAATTCTCCAGGCCAGAATACTGGAGTGGGTAGCCTTTCCTTTCTCCAGGGGATCCCCCCAACCCAGGGATCAAACCCAAGTCTCCCGCATTACAGGCAGATTCTTTACCAGCTGAGCCACCAGGGAAGCCCAACTGTAAGAGTACCATTTATACATAATTTACTATGGGTCAGGCCCTGTTGTAATTATACGAATTTATTCAAAACTCACAAGGAAGTTACTATTATGATGATGATGATGATGATGATCACTTTATGTAAGAGAAGACAGGTACAGAGAAGTTGAATAACTTTTCCAAGATCACATAGCTAATAGGAGGAAGAGCTGAGATTTGAATGTAGGCATTAGGGGCTCCATTAGCTAAACTCCTGACCACTGTACTATACCGCCCCCTGGCAGCTGAAGTTTGTAAGTCTCCACCTCTGTGTTCTTTTACTTTTCAGATTCCATCCCCCCTCGGTGGTGGGAACCTTGGGGAGTGCTGCCGCCGCATCTAAGTTTTTGGGGCTCAGCGTGACAGAGTGCCAAGAGGCCCTGGCTATTGCTGTTTCTCATGCTGGGGCACCCATGGCAAATGCTGCCACTCAGACCAAGCCACTTCACGTGGGCAATGCTGCCAGGCATGGGCTAGAAGCTGCTTTCCTGGCAATGCTGGGTCTCCAGGGAAACAAACGGGTTTTGGACCTGGAGACAGGGTTTGGGGACTTCTATGCCAACTATTCTCCTAAAGTCTTTCCAGACCTGGATTCACACACTTGGCTTCTGGAGAAGCAGGATGTGGCCTTCAAGCGTTTCCCTGCCCATTTGGCCACCCACTGGGTGGCAGACACAGCTGCAACTGTGAGAAGGCACCTTGTAACAGACAAAGCCCCACTCCCCATTGACCGCATTGAGAGAATTGTGCTTCGAATTCCAGATGTCCAGTATGTGAACAGGCCCTTCCCCAACTCCGAGCACGAAGCCCGCCACTCCTTCCAGTATGTGGCCTGTGCCATGCTGCTCGACGGTGGCATCGCTGTCCCAGCCTTCCACAAACGCCAGATCAACAGGCCACAGGTGAGAGAGCTGCTTGGTAAGGTGGAGCTGGAGCACCCTCGAGACAACCTACCAAACTTCAACACACTGTACTGTGAGATGAGTGTTGCCCTCAAGGATGGAGCCGTCTTCACAGAGCGTTCAGATACCTTCTACGGACACTGGAGGAAGCCTCTGAGCCAGAAGGACCTACAGGAAAAGTTCAGAGCCAATTCCTGCAGGACGCTGTCCTGCCATGGTATAGAAAGGCTTATAGAGACAGTAGAAAACCTAGAAGACCTGGAAGACTGCTCTGTGCTAATCACACTTCTGAAAGAACCCCCTCCACCAAAGATAGCTTCAAAATCTATCTAGCATTTAACAATTCCATCATACAATCTCTCCTGTGGCTTGACAACATCCAAGAACAAGGGTCTGTCCTGGGAATAAGTGTAGCAGGCTTCAGAGCTTCAGAGCCCAAACAGAGAACTGGATATACATGGAAGCAGTCTTGTCCTGTAAATTTTGCAAGACAATTCCAGTTACCTATTTTGGCAAGCTAATAAAGGTGCAAGAAACACAGACAAATTTATTCTAAAAGCATTCATAAGGCTGAAATTCAAGTCACCTGTGCTTAGCTTGAACTCTTCAGAGGAGTTATTTATGAACCTTTATGAATCTCAAGGCATGAGAGGGATTTGAACTTCTACATAAAACTTGCTGACAGTGAAGATGGCTCTGGTCTGTTGTGCCACCAACAGACTTCTTAGACTATGGGTTATAAGAATCTCTTCACAATGGAGGGGATGCTATTGGGTTTAAAATAAGGGCTTCATTGTTTCAAATCCTGCCTCTGCCACTGACTAGATGTGACACTGGGCGTGGTTTGGGGTATCCCTCTAGTTATGCTTTATTTTTAAAAAAGTATAAAAAATAAAGCAGTTTGACTCTAGAAGCAGTATTCTTAATACAATCTATCACCTTTCATTATACAAAAATTTTTGAGACTAATATCATGGATGTAGAATCTGAGATGTAATAAAGTATGACAGCCAAAACATAGCATATATGTGGATAGTCAAATAATATTAAACTGTATAGAACAATTAAAATGTCTTGTGGGATTAAAATTGCCACATTAGTATTATATATACATAAGCAGGGAGTTATTAAAGTTCATGTATTCTAAATTCCTTGCATTGTCCAAGAAAAGGGCAAGCTATTAACTCTAGACTTTGACTTGCAAGTGTGTATGTTGACATTTCTAGGGTGACTATATTAAAAAAAAACAGTAGAATGTGTCACTTCCAGGTTAATAGAAGAAGAAATAAGGAATTAGGTAAAAATAATCCAAAGTAAAGTAAGAAAGGAAGGGGAAAAGAAATACAGAAAAGACAGAACAAACAGAAAGCACAATATAAACGGCAGGAAAAAAATCCAAATATATCTATAATTACAAAAAGAGTAAATGGACTAAATGCTCCAGTTAAAAAAAATGCAACAACCATGAACACATTCTTTTAAATGTTTGTTTTATTAACAACTACTTTATGTGTCACAATTCATCCATTTAACATTTTATGAGTTTTAGTAAATGCATAGAGTCGCGCAAATATCACTGCCATTCAGTTTTGGAAAACTACCACTTCCAAACACCCCTTAGGCCTGCTTGCAATCAATTCTTACTCCCATCTCCAGTCCTCAGCAGCCAATGATCTGCTTTCTATCTCTACGGTTTTGTCTTTTTCCAACATTTCATATAAATGGAACCATACAATATATAGTCTTATGTAGTCTTATATAGTCTTTCACTTAGCATAAGAGTTTTAAGATTTTTTCCACATATGTATAAGTACTTTATTCCCTTTCATTGTTGAGTAGCACCCCATCGTATGGATATACCACATATGTTTACCCATTCATTGGTTAAAGAGAAGTTAGATAGTTTCTGCTTTGGGGCTGTTATGAATAATGCTTCTATGAACATTCACAAACACGTCTTTTTGGGGACATATTTTTCCATTCCTCTTGGGTGGATTCCTAGGAGCAGGAGTGCTGGATCATTGGTAAGCACATATTTATCTTTATTAAAAACTGTTTTCCAAAGTAGCTTTATCACATTACATTTCTGTCAGCAACGTATGATGGTTTCTGTTTCTCCTTATTTTCACCAAACTTTGGAATTATCAGTCTTTCTCATTTTAGCCATTCTAGTGAGTATGTAATTATATCTCATTGTGGTTTTAATCTGCATTTTCCTGATGACTAATTCTTGCCCATTTTTGCCTATTATTTTAATTAGGTTGTCTTCTTATTGAGTTTTAAGACTTCATTTTCTATTCTGACCATAATTCTTTAATAAATACATGTTTTACAAATATTATCTACCAATCTGTGGCATGTCTTACTGTATTTTTAACAGTGACTTTTGAAGAGCAGAACTTTTAAGTTTTGATCAAGTATTTTTTTGCCATTTTTAAAAATAATTTTTGTTCTTACTTTTGGTATTACTAGAAGGCATTTTAAAAATCCAGTTATGTACTTTATTCAAGACACATAAAGATAAAGAAAAGCTGAAAGTAAAAAAAGATGAGGGAAATGTAGATAGAATATTAACAAAAGAAAGCTAGAATAAAAAATTTTAATATTAAAAAAGAATCAAGCAAAAAAAGCTTTACTAGAAAAAAGATACTAATGATAAATTGAAGCCATTATAAAACTAAAATAATTCTAAACTTATGCATCTAAATACTACTAAACTGCAAAGAGAAATAGATAAATCCAATATTATACTGAAAGAATTTTAACATTTCTCCCATGTGTGAAGTTTATATTTCAAAGAAACCAAAAATAAACAGACTATAAAAGATTTAAACACATTCAACACGTTTTATCTAATGGACATATACAGAGTTCTGCACTCAACAACTAGAGAGTTCACAATCTTATAAACACCTCACAGAGCATTTATAAAAATGGACCACATACTTGGGCATAAAGCAAGTCTCAACTTTTGAAAGCCCTGGATCATCCAGGTCATTTTCTCTAATCAAAATGCAATCAAGTTAAAAATCAATATAATAAATCAGGAGATTGATATTGACACATACACACTACGTATTCAACTCTTTGTGACCCCATGGACTGTAGTCCACCAGGCTCCTATGTCCATGGGATTTCCCAGGCAAGAATACTGGAGTGGGTTGCCATTTCCTTCTCCAAGGAACCTTCTGACCCAGGGATGGAACCAGTGCCTCCTACATTGCAGGCAGATCCTTATACTGTCTGAGCCATGGGGGAAGCCCATATATAAAACAGACAACTAATAAGGACCTAATATATAGTCCAGGGAACTCCACTCAATACTCTGTAAAGGCCTATATGGGAAAAGAAGCAAAAAAGAGTGGACATATGCATACGTAAAACTGATTCACTTTGCTGAAACTAATATAACATTGTAAATCAACTACATCCCAATAAAAAAAATTATTAAAATTTTTAAAAAACCTTTTTAAGTTGAAAAAAATCAATGTAAAAATACAATCAGAAAAGCCTGAAACATTTAGAAATAAACAATTCCTCTAAATCACTCAAATCATAAAAGTTATAGAGAAAATTATAAAATATTTAGAACTAACCAATAACAAAAATGCCACATATCAAAATTTATAGGATATAATAAAAACAGTACTTATAAATGTAGAATTTTCTTATCACTGGCTCTGTATTACATGGATTCAGCATTCAAAAAACTAAGATCATGCCCTTTGGTCCATCACTTCATGGCAAATAGGTGGGGAACAATAGCAACAGTGACAGACTTTATTTTCTTGGGCTCCAAAATCACTGCAGATGGTGACTGCAGCCATGAAATTAAAAGATGCTTGCTTCTTGGAAGAAAAGCTATGACCAACCTAGACAGCATATTAAAAAGCAGAGACATTACTTTACCGGCAAATGTCCATACAGTCAAAGCTATGGTTTTTCCAGTAGTCATGTATGGATGTGAGAGTTGGACCATAAAGAAAGCTGAGGGCCAAAGAATTAATGCTTTTGAACTGTGATGTTGGTGGAAATGCAAATTGATACAGTCATTATGGAGAACAGTATGGAAATTCCTTTAAAAACTGGGAATAAAACTACCATATGACCCAGCAATCCCACTACCGCGCATACACTGTGAGGAAACAATAATTGAAAAAGACACAAGTACTCCAATGTTCATTGCAGCACTATTTACAATAGCTAGGAGACTTCCCTTGTGGCTCAGCTAGTAAAGAATTTGCCTGCGATGCAGGAGACCTGGGAAAAAATAATTGAAAAAGACACAAGTACTCCAATGTCCATTGCAGCACTATTTACAATAGCTAGGAGACTTCCCTTGTGGCTCAGCTGGTAAAGAATCCGCCTGCGATGCGGGAGACCTGGGTTCGATCCCGGATTGGGAAGATCCCCTGGAGGAGAGAAAGGCTACCCACTACAGTATTCTGGCCTGGACAATTTCATGGACTGTATAGTCCATGGGGTCGCAAAGAGTTGGACATGACCGAGCGACCTTCACTTTCACTTCACTTTCACTTTTCAGGACATAGAAACAACCTAGATATTCATCAACAGATGAAGGGATAAGAAGTTGTGGTACATATGTATAATGGAATAGTATTCACCCACGAAAGGGAACACATTTGACTCAGTTCTAATGAGGTGGATGAACCCAGAGCCTATTATACAGAGTGAAAGTCAGAAAGAGAAAAATAAATATCGTATACTAATGCATATATATGGATTCTAGGGTAATGGTACTGATGAACGTATTTGCAGGGCAGGAATAGAGACGCAGACATAGAGAACAGACTTGTGGACACAGTGAGGGAAGGAGAGGCTGAGACGAATTGCAAGAGTAGCATTGAAACAGACATCACCATATGTAAAGCAGATAGCTAGTGAGAAATTGCTGTATAACACAGGGAGCTCAATCCAGCGCTCTGTGACAACCTCGAGGGGTGGGGTGGGTGGGTCAGAGGGAGGTTCAGGAGGGAGTGGATACTTGTATGCATGCGTGCTCAATTGTGTCTGACTGAGACCTCATGGACTGTAACCCGACAGGCTCCTCCGTCCATAGGATTTCCCAGGGAAGAACACTGGAGTGGGTTGCCATTTCCTCTTCCGGGGGATCTTCTGGACTCAGGGATCAAACCCATGTCTCCCCCATTGCAGGCAGATTCTTCACCACTGAGCCACCTGGGAAGCCCCAGGGAGACATGTATACTTATTGCTGATTCACATTATTGTACGTCAGAAAACAAGGCAATGTTGTAAAGCAATTATCTTCCAATTAAAAACAATTAAAAAAAAAAACCAAGACAATGTACCCCAAATGGAGTTGTTTATGCTAAGCCCATATCCACCAAATCGAGGTTTAACTGAATTACATTTTTGGCTCTTCCAGATATAGAATCTTGAACCAGTGAATCAGGAATCTCTGATCAGATTATCAGTTAGGTAATCTGCTTGATAGACCTCTGCCATCCTCTAAGCAAAGTAAACTTGCAATAACCAATTCGGGTTTTTTTTGCACCCAGTGTAACTTCCCTCTTCCCACTCCCTTCTGTCTAGAAAAGTCTTTCATTTTGCACAGCTCCTTATAACCCCTTTCTACCTATTAGATTGGGAGCAACATGATTCAAATCAATTTTTGCTTAACTAAACCCTTTTAAGGGCTTCCCTGATAGCTCAGTTGGTAAAGAATACGCCTGCAATGCAGGAGACCCTGGTTCAATTCCTGGGTCAGGAAGATCCACTGAGAAGAGATAGGCTATTCACTCCAGTATTTTGGGGCTTCCCTTGTGGCTCAGTTGGTAAAGAATCCGCCTGCAATGCAGGAGACCTGAATTTGATCCCTGGGTTGGGAAGATCCCCTGGAGAAGGGAAAGGCTACCCCTTCTAATATTCTGGCCGGAGGAATTCCACGGACTGTATATTCCATAGGATCACAAAGAGTCAGACATGACTGAGTGACTTTCACTTCACTAAACCCTTTTAAGAATTTTAATATGACTCAGTCAATCTTTTAACACCCCTGAAGGTTGCTTCAGACCAACAGCAGGAGTTGGTGAAGACAATCTCCCCTGAGCGGGACAATAGCACTCAAGGTGACCTTGATACTGGCTGTTATACCCACTGAGTTAGCTGAAGGCAGGAGAAAATATCAGGGAACATGGGTCTACAGAGAGAACTTAAGGGTCCTCTTCACTGACAGCCCTGTACACCTTCCACCCTCACCTTACCACATACCAAAAAAATAGAGGAGGGAGACTGGCTCCCCACATTCTTTTCTAGCTGATTCATTTTAAAAAGCTAGGGCATTTTAGAGACATAGTGCTAGTGGAGACTTTGGATGGACCGAGAGAGTTAAAGGTGAGCCCATGTCTCTTCCTTCCATGAGGCTGGGGAGCAGGGACAGCCCTGTGAGCTCTTCCATCTTGAGAAAGCCTAAGCCAGGGCTTGGGCAGCTCTGATCTGATGTCTAAGCACCATGGCAAATGCTTGTTTCCTCCCCCTTGTCTCCTTTAGCCCACTGTTAGTGTGACAGGCCAGACAGCCAGAGAGAAAACCCACCATGAGACTGGGACAAAGGCTCCAACTCACAGAGAGAGGTTTATATTCTAGCTCCTTCTCTGTATGTCTGCATCCTCAGCACAGGTCCATGATCTTGAACCAAGGTACCTCGGTCACCAGACACAGCTTTGCCAGCTCTGGGGAGCTCGAGGGCTGGTATATACTTGGGGATCCTGAAGATCATACATGGGTTTCCCAGGTGACTCAGATGGTAAAGAATCTGCCTGGAATGTGGGAGATCCTGGTTTGATCCCTGAGTAGGAAAGATCTCCTGGAGAAGGGACTGGCAACCCACTCCACTATTCTTGCCTGGAGAACTCCATGGACAGAGCAGCCTGCCGGGCTACAGTCCACAGGTTCACAAAGAGTCGGACACAACTGAGCGACTAACACTTTCACTTGAAGACCATGCACACGTTCAAGTGCGCACCAAAAGAACTCATGGGGCTCTGCATAAGGCTGTGCTCATGGCTAAGGTTTACTGTCATGAAAGGATACATGATAAGATCGACAAGAGAGAAAGACACAGGCAGAGTCTGGAGAATCCCCTGCAGAGGATTTCAAGTTTCCTTCTTTCCAGTGAGGAGCTGTGTGAATGTGCCTCTTTCTCCAGCAGAGAAGAGGTCAGTAAAGTGTGTTTCACAGGTCTTCCCTGGGAAGGGACTTACCACCCAAGGTTCTGATAAGCAGCTGGTCATGAAGGTATCCTCTGCCCAATAACAATCACAATTCCAAACTCCAAGAAGGAAAGCAGATGTTCGGCATAATCACATTGTTTGCACATTCTAGGCAAAGTGAATCATCTTTATCAGTTAGGGAGTGGGTCAAGTGCCAAGTTCCTAGACGCCAACCTGGAGGTTCAGAATCAAGCCTTTGGGCCAGTCCGATGCCCATCCTCATAAAACATGGCATGAAAACACTGCTTCCGACTTAAACAAATCAAAAATAAAAATGACCACGTGCTTGTCAAAAAACCATGGATAGCTGGATAATTCAATGACAGCTATTTCATCTTTTGAGTCAAGATCACATTGAAAGTGCCTATAATCAATCAATAAAGCGTGTGATGCAACATTTCTCCTTGAAGAAGTTCTTCTAAATACTAGAGAGGTATCACTGTTCAAACACATGATAAAACAGTCCCCTCATTTGTCCTATTCCATCACAGTTTTCATGCGAGGGGCCATGCCACCTAGGCACACATCTGAGCCATTTTGTTGGCTGGATCCTGAAGGATCCTCTCACATCCCAGCAGCTGTGTCTGCATCCAGGCTTCTGCTGGGTCTGCATCAGCAAACCTATCAGAAGAGGAGATCTAACCAACTGGGAGAAAATGTTTCTTAGGCACCTGACAGCATGGCTGTGAAGAGAGTTAAAATTATAGCTCGCACTGGCCTCTCAAACACAGCAATATTCAGAACAAAAGCTCACAGGCACTGTGCACATAAGGAATCCGTTCCAACGTGAGGCTTCAACCAACTAGCCAGTAAATAAGAGAAAGGAAGGCTTTATGTACTAGGACCAATAGGAAACAATTCAAGTAAGTGCAACTGGAGCCACGCAGCTGAATGATATCATACAAGAGAATTGCTATACTGAAATTTTCTTCTTATAGACTAAGCCAGAGTATTTTGTAAGAATACATCTTCTCCGTGATTCAACGCCACCTGGTCTTATCACTTTAAACTACAGTCCCTTGCCATGTCCACCTCCACATTAATGCCAATCACCAAATACCGCAGACCAGCAACGAAAGATAATTCATTAAGCTATCAGAAAAGCAGCTACATTTATATTCATCCGGAGGAAGGGAAATAGGAAAGTGCTTACCCGACAGGAAGCTCTTCATCCTTTTCTTCCCCTCCATCCCCAGTATTATCCTGACCCACTGTGACTTCACAAGCAGGACGGTTTCAGCTGCCAGCACAGGGCAATGCAGCACCAGCCTGTGGGCTTCTCAGCACAGTGGAAGGCGTGAAGTGTCCTTCACAGAAGTGTTGACAGTGCAGTTCTGGGCCACCCCAAAACTGCCTGCAAAGACAGGGGATCCGGGATTAGTTGAGGCAGCTGACAAAACAAACCTATGAACAATTAAATCTTAAGCAAAGAATTTAGGCATGTAAGAGCAATAACATGTGAATCAGATGGAAAAATACCATTCCTTTAGAGTCTTGTGGAGTTGATAAGACTTTAATTCATTAAAGTCAGGATAGCAATCTATATTTGTCAAAGTGACTCAGAGATGTTTTTGTAAAAATTGGTGCCAAATGCTAGAACACAGACCTAATCATTATGGCTTCAGAGACACACATAAAGGGTTTATATTAAGCTAATAATAATAAAGATAACAAATATTCTACATCAACAGTATGAGATTCTGTCACAGGCTAATTTTTGCTAAATATTTCAAGTTTGGTACAAAGTAGAAGTATACAGTTTTTGAGATAATTTTATTTCTCTTAAAGACAAAAATCTCTTTTTTATATGCTAGAATAAAAGTTTTTAATAGCAGTAATTTTTTATTGATTTTGAAAGTAATACTGTGTTAGATGTGAAGACACTAATTTTAGCATCTGATGGGCAATAATCTTTCTAAAGTTGTCTTAGGGCAAACCTATTCGTAATGGAAGAAAAGAGTAAATTCTCAAAACACCAGCAACTCAAATATAATCAATTTCCCTCACTCTCCGTGGTGTTTTGTAAGTAGATATTTAAATTTGTTTACATGATAAACTTTGTATATATAATATATAGCAAGTCTCCAAAGATGGTGTCCCAGTACCCATGCCTTCCAATACTCATGCCCTTTTATTCCTTGCCTTGAATCGGGTCTCACTGTTGATCCACAGAATGTAGCAGAAGTGATGCTAAGGAACTTCTTGGCTAAATCATAAGAGGGAAGCCTGGTTTTCTTGGAATCCTTGCTCTGAACAATGCTAGCTCTCATATGAACAACTAGAGCACCTGAGGTCTATGGGTTCTAAGGAAGCCCAAGACTCCCACCGGGAAGGGCCACGTGGCTGCACAGCCAGCCCTCAACTGTTCCAGCCAGTCTCAGCTCAGGCACCAGACTTGGGGGTGACAACTCCATTGCAGTGTTTCCCAGCCCAGGGAAACCTTCAGAGGTTTGCAGCCCCAGCCACTCTGACTGAACTGCATGAGAGACCTTAAGCAAATCCAGCTGAGCCCAGTCAACCTTCAGATATAGGAGAGATAATAGATTATTGTTTAAGCCACTAAGGTTTGGTGGTGCTTGTTACACAGCAATAGATATCCGGAATACTGTATATGTAAAGGAGCAGTAATCTACCTATTTAGATAGAGATGTATTGGGTTGACCAAAGAGTTTGTTTGCGTTTTCCTGTAACATCTTATGGAAAAACCAGAATGAGCTTTTTGGCCAACCCAATAGAAGTATCCACATATTAGGATTAGGAGCAACACACTCCTAATCTATTAATAAAACAAGTGTATTATTGTATTAATAAAACAAGTGAGAAAACAAGATTTCTCACTGTGGGACATTTCCAAATTGCCTCCCAATATATCAGAATATTGTGAACATTTAAAATAATCTTAAAACTGATTTTAGTTTGCAAAATAAATATACAATATATAGCTCCTTCTGAAGGGAACTAGATGAAAAGAAATCAAAAACATCTAAGACAGTTGTACTTGTAAATAAATATTTAAAAAGATAGAGTCACCTATGTGAAGGTGATTCCTGCACAGAAAAGGCCCAGAAACAGGCAGTCCTCTGCTGTGATTTCCTAAACCAGAATGAGGACTGTATTCTAAATGCCACCTGTCACCTAGGAGCCAAATCAGAACCTGCAGTGAAACATCTCTGGGTGACTCATATACTCTTTGAAGTTAGAGACACACTGGTCTAGGTTGAGGGTTCCCAAACTTGTCTGCATATGAAAATCATCTGGGAATCTTAATTCCAATATCCAGGCCATAAGGACATGGGCATCAGTGGTTTTAAAGCCCATCAGGGGATTCCAGGTACAATCTAGTAGAGCACTTGGTTCTCAAACTTGGTTGCACAGGAGAATCATCTGGGGAACATCAAAAAAACCACTAAATTCTGTTTCTACCCTCAGAGTCCAATGTAACTGATTTCAGGTGTGACCCGGGCATTGTGTGTGTGTGTGTGTGTGTGTGTGTGTGTGTGTGTGTGTGTGTGTGTGTGTGTGTTAGTTGCTCAGCTGTGTCCAACTCTTTGCGACCCCAAGGTCACCAGGCTCCTCTGTCCATGGAATTCTCCAGGCAAGAATACTGGAATGGGTAACCATTCCCTTCTCCAGGAGATCTTCCCGACCCAGGGATTGAACTGGGGTCTCCTGCAATGCAGGCAGATTCTTTACCATCTGAGCCACCAGTGAAGCTCAAGCTGGGCATTGGGAGGTTTTAAAAACTCTCCAAGTGTGTCTCATGTGCCACAGACTCAGAGCCTGGAACAGGGGTTCAAAATGGTAGCTGAGTCTGCACCACTGTTTCAAGAAGAGGGTTTGGAAGTCAGTGAGCATTAATTAAAATGAACAGTTGGCCTCACAGCTTTCAGCTCACTCACCAGGCACGCCGACAGCACCGAGCTCACTGAACTTCAGGTCTGCCAAGTCCAGTGCATCCTCATTGGCCCCCTTGGCACTTTCCTCCAGCACATTTCTCCTCTCTTCTGCTGGGCTCTCTTTCAAGTGATTAATGATGTGCATCTGCTCAGCATTAGGAGCAAATATCTTCACCTTCAAAAATAGAAATAAAAACAAGTGATGTCATTGCCTCTATGAAGACAAGCAAGTTAATCTCAGAGCGTAAATCAGAAAGGAAAGTCAGAAAACCACTAAATAATTTCATGTGCCTTCAGGACCAACACCAACTGAAAATATTACAGCTCAGCCGCAAGGAAGAAATTTCAGGGAGCTCCTAGAGGGAAAAAGACTAGAGCTATAAATTAGCTTCCATAAAGAAAACAGAACTGAAAGAGGTTGATTGCTGTATGTGTGAGTGTGTGTGTGGGGATTTAAAGCACATATATATACATACATATACATATATATATATGTATATGTATGTATGTATGTATTTAAGGGCTTCCCAGGTGGCACTAGTGGTAAGGAACCTGCTTGCTAATGCAGGAGACATAAGAGAAGTGGGTTTTATCCCTGAGTCGGGAAGATCCCCTGGAGGAGGGCATGGCAACCCCCTCCAGTATTCTTGCCTAAGGAATCCCATGGACAGAGAAGCCTAGTAGGCTATGGTCCATAGGGTCACAAAGAGTCAGACACAACATAAGTGACTTAGCATGCATGCATATATACATACGCTTTTTAAAGAGGTGGAAGAAAGGATCCAATTTTACAGATAGGAATGTATAGGGCTCCAAAACATGGGAGAATTGATGAAATCAGCCCTTGAAATCTTTCCAAAGCAGTGATTCTCAACTCTGGCTGCATATTAGAATCTCCTGGGGTGTTTGAGGCCCAGACAGACTATTTACATGGAAACCTTTGGGAGTCAAGCACTAGCCTGAGCACTGGTATGGCTTAAAACCTCCCCACGTGATCCCACCATTTGTCAGGTTGGCAATTGATGATCTAAAGCAATGAGATATAAAACTCACAACCTCAGACTTTAACCTCTGAGTTAAAGTCTCAGGGCTTTTATTACCAAGAGCCCAGAGCAGATTTGGAAGCTCTCACTTGCACCACTTCCAAGCAATTAGTAAGAGAAAAGAAAGCTACATGTAGTAGGACCGATAGGAAACAATTCAACTAAGCACAGCTGGATCCATACACCTTCCTGCATACTGGGGAGCAGCCTTTGAGTCACACCTTCTTCAGTGCCTCCTTCTCAACCCCTAAGCTCAAAGTCCACTGCCCCTGGAGATGGACAGGGCTGGCCTGAGTCAAATGTCCCCTGACTCTGAGAGGCACCATCAGGGCTAGAAAGTATAAGGTCAAGAGTCTCAGCCTCCTGTTACTAAACTCTGTATTTAATTAAAATATATATCAATATTCTAAACATGCTCTCTGTCCCATGGTTTTGAAGAATTGAGGACTATCTCCTATCTGTGATACATGTGAGAGAGATCTTAAGCACACGTATATCCCATTATTTGTATGGAAGATACAGAACGTTCTGAAGGCAAAGACAGATGTAAACAAACAAGGACTGGTTTTTAAACCAATAATATTAGAAACAGATTGGCCTGAAGTTGCTTCATGGAATTAATTGGATCCACCTGCCCAAGGTGGAGGTGAAGGTCAAGAACATTCTTCCAACACTAGAGTGTCCCTTGGACCCTTTAACAAAGTGCTGTATTGTAATCAAGAGCAAATGAGTCCCCAAAACCAAACAGAGCAATGGAAAACTGAGCAGAAGACCTAAACAGACATTTCTCCAAAGAAGAAATAAGAAGGCCAATAGGCACATGAAAAAATGCTCAATACCGCTAATTACTAGACAAATGCAAATCAAAAAGACAATGAGGTAACACCTCACACTGGTCAGAATGGCCATCACTTAAAAGTCTATGAATAATAAATGCTGGAGAGGATGTGGAGAAAAGGGAACCCTCCTACACTGTAATTGGGGATGTAAGTTGGTATAGCCACTATGGAAAACAGTATGAAGGTTTCTCAGAAAACTAAAAATAGAATTACCATATGATCCAGCAATCCCACTCCTAGGCATATATCTGGACAAAAGTATAGTTCAAAACAGACACATGCAGCATTATTCACAATAGCCAAGACATGGAAACAAACTAAATGTTCCTTGACAGATGAATGGATAAAGAATATGTGATACATATATATAATGGATACTGCTGCTGCTGCTGCTGCTGCTAAGTCGCTTCAGTTGTGTCCGACTCTGTGTGACCCCACAGACGGCAGCCCACCAGGCTCCCCCGTCCCTGGGATTCTCCAGGCAAGAGCACTGGAGTGGGTTGCCATTTCTTTCTCCAGTGCATGAAAGTGAAAAGTGAAAGTGAAGTCATTCAGTCGTGTCCGACTCTTAGGGACCCCATGGACTGCAGCCTACCAGGCTCCTCCATCCATGGGATTTTCCAGGCACGAGTACTGGAGTGGGGTGCCATTGCCTTCTTCATAATGGATACTACTCAGCCATAAAAAATAATGAAATAATGCCATTTGCAGCAACATGGGTATAACTATAAAGATTATCATACTAAGTGAAATAAGTCAGAAAAAGACAAATACCATATTATATTACATATATGTGGGATCTAAAATATGACACAAATTAGCCTATTTATGAAACAGAGACAGAATCACAGACATAGAGAACAGACTGGTGCTTGCCAAGGGGGAAGGGGTTGGGGGAGAGATGGAGCGGGAAGTTGGCATTTGCAGATATGTTATAATATACAGAATTGAAAATCAACAAGGTTCTACTATAGAGCACAAAGAACTATGTACAATATCCTATGATAAACCATAATGGAAAAAGAATATTTTTTAAAAAAGAATATATATGCTTGGGCTTCCCAGGTGGCGTTAGTGGTAAAGAATCCATATGCCAATGCAGGAGATATAAGAGATGCACTTTCTGTAAGTATATATATATATACACACCAAATCATTTTGCTGTACAACATTAATCAACACAACATTGTAAATCAACTATACTTCAATATAAAAAAAGAGTAAGGAAATCCCTCTACTTCTGAGGGACTTCACCTCAAGGACAGACACCTGGGTTCATTAAAGAACAACAACCCAAAGCAGGTAGGACACTGCCCTCCACCCTCCAGGAAGTCAATAACTACCTGTTGAGCAAATAAATGAATAACAGCCACATAAATTTGAATATCCTTCAAGGTAAACGGGTGCTAGATTTAAATGGTTTGTTTTCCTAAGTTCTATTGGGCTGGCCAAAAAATTCATTCAGGCTTTTCTGTAACATCTCAGTGAGTTCCTCATGAATAGACATGTCTTCTGACTTAAACTTCAAATCCTACCGTCAAAAGATAAATGAGTAGCATACCTTAAAGTATTATTAAAAAGAATGGTGTTTAGTTCAGTTCAGTTCAGTCACTCAGTCGTATCCCACTCTTTGTAACCCCACGAACTGCAGCATGCCAGGACTCCCTGTCCATCACCAACTCCCGCAGTCCACCCAAACCCATGTCCATTGAGTCGGTGATGCCATCCAACCATCTCATCCTCTGTCGTCCTCTTCTCCTCCTGCCTTCAATCTTTCCCAGCATCAGGGTCTTTTCAAATGAGACAGCTCTTCGTATCAGGTGGCCAAAGTATTGGAGTTTCAGCTTCAACATCAGTCCTTCCAATGAACACCCAGGACTGATCTCCTGTAGGATGGACTGGTTGGATCTCCTTGCAGTCCAAGGGACTCTCCAGAGTCTTCTCCAACACCACAGTTCAAAAGCATCAATTTTTCAGCGCTCACCTTTCTTTATAGTCCAACTCTCACATCCATACACGACTACTGGAAAAACCATAGCCTTGACTAGATGGACCTTTGTTGGCAAAGTAATGTCTCTGCTTTTTAATATGCTGTCTAGGTTGGTCATAACTTTCCTTCCAAGGAGTAAGCGTCTTTTAATTTCATGGCTGCAATTACCATCTGCAGTGATTTTGGAGCCCAGAAAAATAAAGTCTGACACTGTTTCCACTGTTTCCCCACCTATTTGCCATGAAGTGATGGGACCGGATGACATGATCTTAGTTTTCTGAGTGTTGAGCTTTAAGCCAACTTTTTCACTCTCCACTTTCATCAAGAGGCTCTTTAGTTCTTCTTCACTTTCTGCCATAAGGGTGGTGTCATCTGCATATCTGAGGTTATTGATATTTCTCCCGGCAATCTTGATTCCAGCTTGTGTTTCTCCAGCCCAGCGTTTCTCATGATGTACTCTGCATATAAGTTAAATAAGCAGGGTGACAATATACAGCCTTGACTTACTCCTTTTATGATTTGGAACCAGTCTGTTGTTCCATGTCCAGTTCTAACTGTTGCTTCCTGACCTGCATACAGGTTTTTCAAGAGGCAGGTCAGGTTGTCTTGTATTCCCTTCTCTTTCAGAATTTTCCACAGTATCACTGTGGAAATCAGTATGGCAGTTCCACAAAAAGCTAAACATGGGATTACGCTATGATCCAACAATTCCATTTCTAGGTATGTACCCAAAATAATTAAAGGCAAGGATTCAGCAGATACTTGTACACCAATGTTCATAGCAGCATTATTCACTATAAGTGAAAGTCACTCAGTCATGTCTGACTCTTTGCGACCCCATGGACTATACAGGCCATGGAATTCTCTAGGCCAGAATATTGGAGTGGGTAGCCTTTCCTTTCCTCCAGGGGATCTTCCCAACCCAGGCATTGAACCCAGGTCTCCCGCATTGTGAGCGGATTCATTACCAGCTGAGCCACAAGGGAAGCCCAAGAATACTGGAGTGGGTAGCCTATCCCTTTTCCAGCGGATCTTCCCGACCCAGGATTCGAACTGGGGTCTTCTGCATTGCAGCCAGATTCTTTACCAGCTGAGCTATCAGGGAAGGCCATTTTTCACTATAGCAAAAGAAAAAAACAATGCCAAATGCCTTAGACGGATGAACAGATCCATTAATGTGATAGATATCTACACACAATGGAATATTATTCAACATTAAAAATGAATGAACTTCTGATACACAATACAGCCTAGATGAACCCTGAAGACATTAGCATTAGCGTTAGTCATTCAGACTCTTTGTGGGTCTGACTCTTTCTGACCCCATGGACTGTAGCCCGCCAGGCTCCTCTGTCTATGGAATTCTCCAGGCAAGAATACTGGAGTGGGTTGCCATTTCCTTTTCTTTGAAGACATTATGCTAAGTGAAATAAGCCAGTCACAAAAGAACAAATATTATATGACTCCATTCACATGAGGCACATAGAATAGTCAAATTCATGGAGGCAGAAAGTAGAGGTTACCAGAGGCTTCGAGTTGGGGGCGGGGCGGGGGGAATTGAGAATTATTGATCAATGGCAAGATCGTACACCCAATTCCAGCCTGTCCAGGCTTTCCCCAGTGAACCAACAAGCAAATCTCATAGCACCTGCTGGGTGCCCTACAATTCATTCTGACACCATCTATTAACACAAGGAGATGTCAGATCCCACTGGTAAGGACCCATCCTTCAAGACTGCCCCTGCTTCAGACACCAGTCGCAAGTCCAGGTTACCACCTGTGCTTCTGACTGACCAGTTATAGATCAGAGATTCCAGCGACCCACCCCTTCCTTGGGTTCAATTAATTTCCTAGAGCAGCTCACAGAACTCAGAGAAACATTCTACTTACTAGATGGCCAGTTTATTATAAAAAGGTGTAACTGAGGAACAGCCAGATGGAAGAGATGCACAGGGCAAGGCACGGGCAAGAGTGGAGAGCTTCCAAGCCCTCTCTAAACCATCTAGTCTTCCCATAACACCACGTGTTCACCAAGCCAGAAGCTCTCCTAACCCTGTCCTTTCCAGTATTTAAAGAAGTGTCATTTATAGGCATGATGGATTAAATCATTGGCCATTGGTGATTGAGTCAAATTCCAGCCCTTTGTTCCTAACCTGAATATGGTGGGGGAGGGGAAGACTGAAGGTGCCAATCCTCTAATCACCCAGTTCCCCAGGCAACCAGCTCCCCTCTCACTTAGGTGCAACCAAAAGCTATCTTATTAACACAAAGAAGAACAGCTTCAAGGTTTACTTAGGAAATTCCTTGGGTTTTAGGAGCTTTGAGCCAAAAACTGGAGGACATCCAAATATATACATTTATAATAAATCACAGTATCATAAATTAGTACAAAGTTTCAGTTTGGAGGGTGATGAAAATGTTCTGGAAATAATAGTGGTATGGTTGCACAGTATTGTGATTACTTAATGCCACTAAACTGTACATATAAAAATGTTCAAGATGATAAAATTTGTTATGTGTATTTGGATCAGCAGTAAAGAACCCTCTTGCAATGCAGAAGATGCAGGAGCCTGGAGGGTTTGATACGTGGGCCTGGAAGACCCCCTGGAGAAGGAAATGGCAACCCACTCCAGTATTACTGCCTGGGAAACCTCATGGGCAGAAGAGCCTGGTGGGCTACAGTCCAGGGAGTGGCAAAGTCAGACACGACTGAGTGACCAAGCGCACGTACACAAACACACACACACACACACACACACACAAGAAAACCCAAACACACACACACACACACACACTGCAAGAAAACCCAAACACACACACACACACACTACAAGAAAACCCAAACACACACAAGAAAACCCAAACACACACACACACACACTACAAGAAAACCCAAACACACACACACACACACTACAAGAAAACCCAAACACACACACACACACACACTGCAAGAAAACCCAAACACACACACACACACTACAAGAAAACCCAAACACACACAAGAAAACCCAAACACACACACACACACACACTACAAGAAAACCCAAACACACACACACACTACAAGAAAACCCCCCCCACACACACTACAAGAAAACCCAAACACACACACACACTACAAGAAAACCCAAACACACACACACACACTACAAGAAAACCCAAACACACACACACACACTACAAGAAAACCCAAACACACACACACACACTACAAGAAAACCCAAACACACACACACACACTACAAGAAAACCCAAACACACACACACACTACAAGAAAACCCACACACACACACACATACTATAAGAAAACCCAAACACACACACACACACACACACACTGCAAGAAAACCCAAATACACACACACACACAAGAAAACCCACACACACACACTACAAAAAAACCCAAACACACACACACTACAAGAAAACCCAAACACACACACACTACAAGAAAACCCAAACACACACACACACTACAAGAAAACCCAAACACACACACACACTACAAGAAAACCCAAACACACACACAGACACACACTATAAGAAAACCCAAACACACACATACACACACACTGCAAGAAAACCCAAATACACACACACACACTACAAGAAAACCCACACACACACACTACAAGAAAACCCAAACACACACACACACACACACACACACACACACACTACAAGAAAACCCCTCCACACACACACTACAAAAAAACCCAAACACACACGCGCACACTACAAGAAAACCCAAACACACACACACACACACACACACACACTACAAAAAAACCCAAACACACACACACACACACACTACAAGAAAACCCAAACCAAACCAAAAACATGCTTATGGCCACAAGGAGCCCTTTGCAAGCTTCTCAGGCAGCTGCAGTGAAGGGTGGGCCTCTTAGGCCCAAGCCCTGCTTTCACACTAGGATGGTGAATATTGCCAGGGGCCTCGCTTTTTTCTTTTTTCTTTTCTGCAGTTCAGCAGCTGGTGACCTAATAGAGAGAGACAAAAGAAGAGCGCGTGATACAGCTAAAAATTAGAAAGAAGTAAACCGCAGGAAAGGAAAAAAGTTTTTGGATGCGTCTGGCCCACAGCTCCACAGGCTGCCAAGTGAAAATACGCACCCAACCACCACCCCCCGCGACCCCGCGCCCCATCCGCGGGTTGTCCTGACCTTGCCCTGGCGCCTCAGGTGCATTGGCCGGCCAAAGTTTGATGCGCTTGGCTGCCATAGAAACGTCTTATCAGCCAGGAGCAGAGTCGGCCGCTGAGCTTTGCTGCCGGATGGCGGGAGCGGGCTGCACTCAAGCGCCGCCTGGCGGCAGATAGGACTGAGCACAACCAGACGGAGGGAATGTTGGGCAGGGGACACAGTCGGGTGGGGGACGCCGTGCGCCTGCTGAAACTGCGCATCCAGAGGCTGGGTAGCTCCAGTTATCCTGTGCTTTGTGCTAGGAAAGAGGAAAAGTGTGCGAGGGAGTGTAACCCAGATTTTATTAACCAGAAGCTCATTTCAAAATTAACGCACTCCAGTACTCTTGCCTGGAAAATCCCATGGACGGAGGAGCCTGGTAGGTTGCAGTCCATGGGGTCCCTAAGGGTCGGACACGACTGAGCGACTTCACTTTCACTTTTCACTTTCATGCATTGGAGAAGGAAATGGCAACCCACTCCAGTGTTCTTGCCTGGAGAATCACAGGGACGGGGGAGCCTGGTGAGCTGCCGTCTGTGGGGTCACACAGAGTCGGACACAACTGAAGTGACTTAGCAGCAGCATTTCAAAATGATCTTTAAGAGGAAAAAAAATGAATTCTACCTTTAGCTGGACTAAAGTAACTTCCATGCAACTTATTCCAAAAGAGAACATCAATATTTATATACAATAATTTAATTTAAAATTTCAGTAATACAAATGAACCTGTATTCAAAACAGAAACACACTCACAGACTTAGAAAACAAGTTTATGGTTACCAAAGGTGGAAAGGGAGGAGAGGGATAAATTAGGAATATGGGATTAATAAGACACAAACTACTATATATAAAGTAGACCAACAATGAGGATTTATTGCATAACACAGGGAACTATATTCAACATCTTGTACTAAACAATAATGGAAAATAATCTAAAAAATATTTATATATATATGTAACTGAATCACTTTGCTGTACATCAGAAACTAACACAATACTATAAATCAACTATACTCCAATTAAACATTTTTTAATCATATACAATAGATTTTTTAAGTACTCAGCTCCTAGGCTGAAAGTCAAAATGGTATTTTTGACAGAAAAAAACTGGATGAGAAGTGCCACTGCACCCTTTCATCTGCATCAAAGCTGAAGGACAAATAATTTCTTAGGACACTTAAAATGGAAAGGTTGATGACCAGATACAGCATGGACCATAATCAAGACCAGAGAAAGGAGGCAGTCTTGGCTAGGATTCATTGTTTCTAGTGATACTTGTGTTTCACAAATGTAGCAAGTTTTTAGAAAATCCAATATCCACATATGCAACCTAGTTTTCTTCTATGATCCTAGGACGAAATAGTGAAGAATGTGCTTGCCTTGTTTAGAAAGAATGCTCCCTGACTTTCTTTTATATGACTTTATACATTGACCAGAAATTTGAAAGAAATTTAGTCTCGTATTATTAAAGGACAAAATCTACAATCTCTATCAATTACACCTCCACTTCCCCTATTAGATCTTTAAATTATTAACCCTGTCTTCCTCCAACAAAAACTTACTAAGCCCTCATTATGTGCCATGTGCTAAATAAAGTATTGCATCGAATTTCAAAAAAACACCTACATTTCTTAGCCTAGAGGTAGATGCTGGTCATAAGTCATGGATGGAGGACTACAAACCCTTGAGACTGATTCTAACTCTTGACCCAGAAAGACATTTTCATAGCATATCAGTGATGCCTAAATTCAGAAAGAGGAAGTGTACATGGTACCGACATCAGGCAGGAGAAAGATCAGCTACCTATGAAAACACCTATGTATCTGCCCACATCACTGAGGTTAAGGGGGAACAAGAGGAGGAGGAGGAGAGTTCTCAGTCAATTTGAGAAGCAAGATAACCTGGTGCTGGGTACAGGTTTCAGATCTGCCTGCTAGGGATCTACCTTGAGTGATATTAAGAAGGTTACTGCAGTCTCTTGCCTCTGCATTTCCTCAGTTTGAAAGATGAAAGAGGGAAACAGCACCTTTTTCATAGAGCTATTGGGAGGATTAAATACAGTAAATGTCAGCTGTGTCAAAATGTTAATAATCATGTATTTCAGCTCACTGAGTGGTAAGCGCTGCTTCCTTTTGCTTGCTATGCATGAAAGAAAAGAGAAGTTTTTGTTCTGAAGCTGGTTTCTGTCCACAACAGGAGTAAAAAAAAAAAAAAAAAAAAATTAAATGAACAACTACAAGATTATAAAGAATTGTTTAAAAGATTTAATGCAACAAGAGTGCAAATCCAAAATTATTAGATTTAGGGCTCAGACAGTAAGGAACCCTCCCGCAATGCAGGAGACCTGGGTTCAATCCCTCGGTTCGAAAGATTCCCTGGAGAAGGAAATGGCAAACCACTCCAGTATTCTTGTCTGGAGAATTTCATGGACAAAGGAAACTGGCAGGCTATAGTCCATGGGGTTGCAAAGAGTTGGACATGACTGAGCGACTAACACTTCCACTTTTTCACTTTCAGAATGTTAACTCTAGCTCCACAGGTGTCTGTTTTAAAGTATTCCATATTAAGTATATGACACTAACTCCTTCAAGTGAATATAATTTGTAATGTTATTAAATTCACACTATACTGTTGAATTATCTTTGACTGAAAATAAATTATACTATAAGTGAGACTGCTAATATAAATCTGAAAACAGGACTTATCTATATCTAGTTGATATCTATATCTATATCATATATATCAAGTTTATTGTATTTGCTTAAGCCAGTTAAGCACCTATAAGACATGTACTGTGTACTCAAGTTTCATAAGCTTTGAGGAGGGGACTGTAAATGATTTGACTAGCATAAAGATATTATTAACCCCCTGCAATAAAATTGGTGCAGAAAATGAGTGTGTCCAGGGCAAAGGATCTTATCCTTTGTGTTCCATGGACCTCTTTAGTAGCCTAGTTAAACCCCTTCTCAGATGAATGTGTTTTAGTATCTAAAATAATAGTAACACTGGATTTACAATATTGACACTGGATTAGAAAAGTCAATGAGAAAACTAATCGACAGTCAATCTAAGGAAGAAATGGAGAATCTTATTTAAGCCAAACTGAGGATTATCACCCAGGAGACAGTCTCTCAGAGAGCTCTGAGAACTGTTCCAAAGAGTTAAGAAGGGGAGAGGTCAGTATCTATGTGGTTCTGACAAAGCAGGTACATGCAGTCAAGCACACAGCTTGGCAGAAGGTTGCTGCTAGTCACAAGGAACAGATATCTTAGTTAATGGTTTTATGCTTTTCTAAGTATGGGAAGATGTAAGAATCCAGGTTCATAAAAATCTTTCTCATGAAAATATCTAACTCTCTGATGGCCAGTACTATCAATTTTCCTAGAGCACAAAGTGCCTCGTCCTTATCTTCACCCTGAATTCCTTTTAGGGTGGATCATAGGTCAGCAACTGCAGTGGCTAAGAAAATGATTCTTGTAGAACTGGATGGTGGGCAACATTATTTTCCAGTCCCTTCCCTCTCAGTATTCATTTCAACCAAGGTTGAGAGGCATTTCATGACCACTTTGTCCCAAGGTGCTAGGAATGCTCATCCCCAGATCAAGAGAGGATTTCCTTAATAGGCCACTCAGTGTGCTGTTACTGAACACAGTACCTAGGGCTTCCCAGGCAGCTCAGCTGGTAGAGAATCCACCTGCAGTGCAGGTGTCCCCCATTCGATTCCTGGGTCAGGAAGTTCCCCTGGAGAAGGGATTGGCTACCCACTCCAATATTCTTACCCGGAGAATCCCCTTGTACAGAGGAGCCTGGAGGGCTACAGTCCACGGCGTTGCAAAGAGTCGGACACGACTGAGCAGCTAAGCACAGCACAACACAACCTTAGCCAAAAGCTTCTGGACTGCCTGTTTTATCACTGTGTCCTGACCGAGGATATGGTGCCCTCTTGCTGCTTCTTCCCATATCTAGAGTTACATTATTACTATCATTCATCTTGTAGAACTTTATATTTGGTCAATCATTTCAAGTCACATATGCATTCATTTCATCTGAGCCTCAGTCACACTTTTGCTAATGCCAGAAAGAATAATCTTGTAAAAGCAGTAGAAGAGTAACATAGCTAGTAACATTACGAAGTCTTACGTAAGTATTTAAGCTAAGAACTTCCAGTAGGTGTGACTTAGCATCTCCCTCGGTCCTCTAAGCTGTCTGTTCTGCACTAATACCTATCTTTAAGACAAACAGTAGCCTTGTACCTGAAATTCACTAAAGATACCTGCATGTACGAGGCCAGTGGTGGGTCTTGTGACTCATCACAGGACTGAGAAAGGAATGACACTCTCTAAGGAGTTATAACATGCCTGATGCCAGAAGAAAAATTGATCTTTGTGGTTAAGCCAGGATTTCTGCCACTGGGGAGGTCTCATTAACACATAATGCGGTTGCACGGTACACACTGGTCAGGAAGGGAGGAGGCCTAAATGGGCAGAGAAAAAATTTATGTTTAAGTTATTCTTGTCTTGCCTTAAACTATGAATTTTTATTTCATCATAAGTGAGAAAGGAAAATTACCTTGGACTGTAAAAATCTGCTCTGCCATTCAGTAGCCTGGAATAAAAGGCTGGTAAAACCAGCTGCAAAATTAACATAAAACAATGTGTGTGCGTACTCAGTCGTGTCCAACTCTTTGTGACTCCATGGACTACAGTCCATGGAATTTTCCAGGCAAGACTATTGGAGTGGGTTGCCATTTCCTCCTTCAGAGGATCTTCCCGACCCAGGGATCAAACTCTTGTGTCTCTTACATTGGCAAGCGGATTCTTTACCACTGCACCACTTGGGAAGCCCAGAACATAATATAATATTTCTCCCCAGACACAGCAGAGCTGTAAAGTGTCATCACCACCTCCTGCTTTCTGACTTACTGAGAAAATTTTTTCTCTAAAATTAAAGACTTAGAGAGTTTTGGCTGTTGAAATTATATCAGTAAGAATGAAATATCCCACCTTTGTCTGCAGTTTCTCAGTCCCTTGATACAGAGAAGCAGCTTCTATTTACAACCTCTATAACCCAAGTGTAGAGCTCCTAATCAGGGGCTTCTAGACAGAAATTCCATCCCTATTTGAACTTCGCAGTTTCCAAGGAAATGGGACCTTGGGTCCTTTGTTGTCTAGACTGCACATTGACTCTGTGTTGACACACAGCCTCGCTTTGAGCCTACCAAAATACTGCTCACTTAGAATTCACCTAAAGGCCACACTACCACAGAATCCTATAACTCTGTATTTCCTTTGTTTGGGGAGATGTCATGAAGTTCCTCTATGCACAATCTCCCACAATGCAATAGTTAATAAATCTGATTTTACTAGACTACAGTACTGTTCCACTATTTTGGTCTTAGGCTAACGGGAAACCCCAAGGAAAACCAGTTGAATTAAAATTCAGTCTATCTTTTGGGTTCTCAAAGTTTAAAAACCTTGAACCAGAGAGAAGTAACCAGTTTGATGCAGGATGAGGCTACAACAATCTGGAAGTATCCTGGAAACATCCCAGAGTACTGGAGTCATAGCTAAAAAGAACAGAAGGAAGAACCAGAGCGGAGCAGATGGGAGCTACCAAGAGTCTGAGTTAAGGTTGACAGGAGGAAACGCTTTCTCATCACTAGAGCTCCCTGACCTTGGAATGAAGAGACGGTACCTCCAAGAAGGGAGATTCCCCACCACCTACCAAGGTCAAACTGAAGCTTGTTCATTGCAGCTCTGGGAAATCCTGAGCAGGATGGAAAGTTCCACGGTGGCCCTCTGGTGTCTGGTCTCTAACGCTATAATGTTACTTCCGAGAATTGCTTCTTTTAGCTTTAAGCTCAAGTGCAGGCCCACGCAGAATGCTACAAGTGCCGTTCAAATCCAACAGTACACGTCTGCTTGCAGGGCTTGGATGAATTCCCTCTCATCTTGGCCAGGACTTTGGAGAACCCAGTTTAGCCTTGATGATTTTGAACTGGGCGGTGGTATTTGGAGGAAGGTTAGCTTTGGCTACCTTGCTTGTGAAAGTGTTAGCCACTCAGCTCTGTTCCACTCTTTGGAACCCTATAGACTGTTAGCCAGCCAGGCTTCTCTGTTCCTGGAATTCTCCAGGCAAGAATACAGGAGTGGGTAGCCATTCCCTTCTCCAGGGGATCCTCCTGACCCAGGGATCCAACCAGGGTCTCCTGCCTTGCAGGCAGATTCTTTGCTGTCTGAGCCACCAGGAAAGCTTAGGTGAGCGTTAAAATGAAGACTTGCCTGAACCTCCCCAGAGCCCCCAACCTGCTGCAGCAAGTGGGGGAAGGCGAGTGTGTGCGTGTGTGTGTATATGTATGGTATGTGTGTGTGTGTGTGAGAGAGAGAGAAAGAGAGAGAAAGAGAGAGAAGGGGGCAACAATTCTCATCAACCCCCACGAGTCCTGGGAGGCGTGGGGAAACCAGTGACCCCACTCCCCACCCCATGAGTCATGGTGGTCACTCAGACCATTGCAGTTCCCACACAACTTACAAACACTATGATGGCTCACTCCTATTGTAGGGGAAGGGCAGGTGCTGGAAAGCCCGGTCTAAGTTCTGCAGGCCACCCTCTTGTAAAATGTGACTCTAAGTGCCACGTCTTTAATGTCCTATTAAGAGACATAAGCCAACCTCTGTGTATGAGAATAGGGCCGGCCATATATGAGGGCAGAGGAAGGGCAGTTGATCCCATTGCTTTCCTGAGGTGGCTGAAGGGTCAAGGAAGACAGAGTAATGTGGACTCTTCTCCCCACCCGAAGTGGTAGAGCTACCCAGGAGGAACCCGCTTGGGAGGCGGGTGGGGCTGGACTGTGTCACAGCGCTCAGCGGCGATAGCCCCGGTTGTGTGTTGTCAGTGTGGTCACTGGCATCACCAGTTCGGTCTGGTGAGGACCAGTCACCGCGCCATCACCGTCTTCCTCACTGCACTCACCTCCCCCAAATACTCTCCTTCACTCAGATGTCTGTCGTCATCTAGTCTGGGGCCTGAGGGATGAGGCAAAAGTGCAGCGCTCCCAGGTGGCAGTGGTAAACAATCCACCTGCCAATGCAGGAGGCGCAAGAGTTGGATGCCTGGGTTGGGAAGATCCCCTGGTGAATGGAATGGCAATGCACTCCAGTATTCTTGCCTGGGGAAACCCATGGACAGAGGAGCCTGGCGGACTGGTCCATGAGTGGTCCATGAGGTCACAGAGTCAGTCACACACACACACGCACACACACAAAGAGTGAGTCACACACACACACACACAGTCCATGAGGTCACAAAGAGTCAGTCACACACACACAACACACACACAAAGAGTCAGTCACACACACACACATACACACACACACACACACAAGCCAAAGGAGCCCAAAGCTGGCTTTTCTGTGCTTTTGCTTTTCGTGGTGGTTGTTGGGAGCAGACGCTCCAGAGGAACGGAGCCTTGAGGCCAGCAGAACTCGGCATTACGAGTCAGTCAGGCATTACGAGTCAGTCAGAGAAAAAGGGTTCCTGTTTGGGCTGCTCGGGGGAGCTGGACCGGAGTGCCTTCCGGGTCGGCCACGTCCGGAAGCCGCCCCCGCGCAGGGCGCCAGGCAGGAGCAGCGCCTCTACGGCTCCGACACCCTGCGCTTCGTTCTCCGGCGCTCTGGGAGGCGGCGGGAGCCGAGTGGACCGAGCCCTCACCCCGGGCGCGCCGGGCAGGGGGCGGGGCCGCGGGTCGCGGGTTCTGCGCATGCTCGGCTCGCCGGCCCTCCGCGGTTTCGGGGCTGGGGAGGCGCCGCCCGCAGCGGCAGCCGTCACATGGCGCAGACAGGGAGCGCCGGTCCGGGGGCCTGGGAACGGAGGGGCGCGGGCGCAGGTGCGGGCCCGGAGCGCGCGCCTTGGCGCTGGGCCCCCGCGCTGCTCTGGCTGGCGGCGGCGACGGCGGCGGTGGCGGGCGACACCTCCCGGCGCCAGTGGCCGGTGCCCTACAAGTGAGTGCGCGGGCGCGGCGGCGCTGGGCGGGCGCGCGCGCGCTGCCGAGGTTCTCCGTCCAAAGTGCGTGTGGGACGAGGGTGGGAAGTTGTGTCCAGGTCGCGTGATCGTGCGGGGGAGGCGCCCGGAGACCCTGAGGGCGCGGCGAGAAGCGCAGTGGAGAGCTCCGGGGGCGCGTGTGTTTGTTGCACGATACCCTGGGGTCTTTCTTCCTCCCGAGACCCTTGAGCCAGTTCCAAGGTGACTGTCCCGAATCGTGGGGGAAAAGGGACTAATGTTATTTCGTCGCGTGATTTTCGGATACAAGTCGCTGACAATTTGAATAGTTTGGGGAGCCTTAATGTATTTCCTACCGTGTCAGGTCCTGTCATTAGTTATCTTGAGTGTGTCACATTTGCACGCCCAGTTACCAGTTAACGTAGCTCTCTTGGGACTTCTCGTTTTTAGCATTCGAAATTGGGTGTCTAGGGAATCCCCTCGCCGCGTCCCGTCCCCCCGACTCCTGGGTGAGCGGCCTCGTTTGTCCACTGTCTTCAGCCAGGAGGTAGGACGCTGGCCGTATGCTGAGGATATGGAGACTTACGTGTTTGAGCCTTTGAACTAGAACTGTGTTTACGCAGCCTAATTATCAGAGGTGGCTAAGCAGAGAAAACGAAGATAAAGTGGCAACATCAAGCAGGGGAAAAACCAGCAGCTTTTGAAAATGCACACCTCTTTTGGATGACAAAATAGCGACTTGATAGGCAGGATAACCTCCTGGTCGCAAGCGAGTTCTAGGCTCTGACCGCAGCAGATAGAGTCAGGCCTCATCATCACTAGCTGTGTGATCTTGGGAAAGTCGCTCAGTATCTCTGTGCCCACATATCCTGAGTCAGAAAGTAGGAATAGTAGTTACTTCAGGTCTTATTGTGGTGGTTAACTCTAGTAAAGGCCAGCCAGCATTTCAGACCTGGATACAGTATTAGTGTATTCTGCTTGCTGAATGGCTTGCTGGGCCTTCTTGTTTTGCTTGATATACATGAAGGGAGAAGTTTGAAGCTGGTTTTCTTGAAAATGTTATTAACAACAAAATGTTCCCCAAAAAGTAAAAATTTAATATTCAGGAAAACAAGAGATTGAAATCCCAAACTACTTGATTTACATTTCTTTAAGAGTTTGAAATGTTAAGCACGTGCCTTCATCTAACCCCCATAATAAAATTTTAACTTTATTACGTTCACACTTAAATTATACTTTTGAAATTACCATTGACCTAAATTTGATTTTGCTGTAGGCTGGTGAAACCTATGTATAGTTAACTATTCATTTTTTTTTTTTTAATAAATTTATTTATTTTAGTTGGGGGCTAATTACTTTACAATATTGTAATAGTTTTTGCCATACATTGACATGATAACTATTCATTTTTAAATCAGGTAAGCACCTATAAAACAGGTAGACTTTTAGGTGTGTTTTTAATATTTTTGTCTAAAGATTTAAGCTTTTTAAATTAGACATTTTTGTTGATGTGTTAGGATTGAAACAATAGATCTGGGGACTTCCCTGGCAGTCCAGTGGTTAAGACTTCACCTTCCAAGGCAGGGATGCACGTTCAATCCCTAGTCAGGGAGCTAAGATCCCACATGCCTCACAGCCAACAAACAAAACGTAAAACTGAAGCCATATTGTAACAAATTCAATAGACCTTAAAATATAAATGATCCACATAAAAAAAAAAATCTTTAAAAAAAAAAACAACAGTAGGTCTGGCTAGGGCCTCAGAGATCTAGGATTCTTAGAGGATGGGTGATGTGAAGTAAAAGTAGCTCTACTGTGTCCGACTCTTTGTGACCATGTCCATGAATTCTCCAGGCAAGAATACTGGAGCGGGTAGCCTTTCCCTTCTCTAGGTGATCTTCCCAACCCAGGGATCGAACCCAGGTTTCCCTCATTGCAGGCAGATTCTTTACCAGCTGAGCCACAACAAGGGAAGCCCAAGAATACTGGAGTGAGTAACCTATCCCTTCTCAAGGGGATCTTCCCTACACAGGAATCAAACCAGGGTCTCCTGCATTGCAGCCAGATTTTTTACCAATTGAGATATCAGGGAAGCCCGTAGGGGAGAGAAAGCATCTTGTTTCTCCCTTTCCTCTCTGTCTCCAGTGCTGGATATGAAAGGTGTGTAGTGAGCACCTGCTGATCTCGATTCACTGTAGCCCTCCCGCTGCTACTGCGATGGCCCTCTCGGGCCGCTTCTTGATGCATTACTGCCATGACCTCCGCCTTAATTTGGCTTCCATCCCCACCCTCTTCTAATTCATAAAATAAGGTTTATTTTGGAGCAGATTCAGTTATATCACACCTGCTGCTTCAGATCCTTTAAGCCCCTTCCTGGGCTCAGCCCTCCCCAGTTGTGTGACTCTCCGGGGGGTCTTCACAGTGTCCAGGCACACCTAGTTGTATTGCACTTCTCAGATACTGTGTTTTCTACAAACAAGATTTGTGACAACTTTGTGTTGCCAGATTTTTTTTTTAGCAATAAAGTATTTTTTAATTAAGGTATGTATGTTGTTTTTTGTAGACATAATACTGTTACATGCTTAATAGACCACAGTATAATATAAACATGATTTTTATATGCACTGGGCTGGGAAACTAAAAACTTCCAGTGACTCACTTATAGCATTATTTAATGTACTGTGGTGGTCTGGCAGCGAACCCACACCATCTCCGAGGTGCACCTGAACTGGCTCAGGAGGACAGTCCCTGCCTTCTCTTGCTCTCACCACTCCTGCCTCGAATCTTAAATTCCAGTCTTATAACTACTCAGCGGCTCAGCGGTAAAGAATCCGCCTGCCGCTCAGGAGCCACAGGAGACATGGGTTCAATCCCTGGGTCAGGCAGATCCCCAGAGGAGGGCATGGCAACCCACTCCAGTATTCTTGCCTGGAGACTCCCATGGACAGAGGAGCCTAGTGGGCCACAGTCCATGGGGTCACAGGGTCGGATGCAACTGAGCATGCACATTGTAGCACATACCCTTCTGCCCTTCATCACTTGTTTACTGTCTTGCCAGCTGCTACCTCTGCTTGAGTAGAGGAATAGCATTTATGTTTTGTTGCCCTCTTTCCTAGTATAATAGTAGATCCTCAATAAATGTTGAAGGAAACCCCCCCTACCGACTGTGTGCTCAGTCGTGTCTCTTTGCAACCCCATGGACTGTAGCCCACCAGGCTCCTCTGTACATGAGATTTCCCAGGCAAGGATATTAGAGCAGGTTGCCATATCCTCCTCCAAGGGGTCTTCTTGACCCAAGGATCGAACCCACATTTCTTGCATTTGTTTCCCTCCTTCCTACCACAATATATTCCTAGTATAATATAATACTCAATAAATATTGAAGGAAATGTTGGCAGATTCTTAATAGAAAATATGGTCTATTTAATAATGATAATTTTTGAATAATCTTAACATATGAAATGTTTGGGAAGTTAAATATCATTGAAAACTGCTCTTTTCTTCAGGAAATATCTGTCTACTAAATTAGATGTTGAGCTATAAACATTTCAGATATGGTCCCTGTCTTCAGAATTCTCACAATGGGAGCAGGGAACTGGGAAGCAGGCAATTATCAGTGCTTTTAATGTATCATTTGCTATTAAAGACTCATTGGAGTTTGTTGATAGGATAACAGATGTATACTTATACACTATGGGCAGAATTTTGGATATTTTTTCTAAAAATGTTACAGTGAAATTAAGATCTGGATTCTAAGATGTGTGAGAACCAAATTCTTCTTGGAATTTAAGTTGATAATTTTTTTTTTCTTCATTAGACGCTTCTCCTTCCGTCCAGAACCAGATCCTTATTGTCAAGCTAAATATACTTTCTGTCCCACTGGCTCCCCCATCCCAGTGATGAAGGATGACGATGTCATTGAAGTCTTTCGATTACAAGCCCCAGTGTGGGAATTTAAATACGGAGACCTCCTGGGATACTTGGTAAGGCTGCATCTTGATCTTGTAACTGGCTAATTAAGTGATTTGATTAAGTGGATTTGAGGGAATAATCACTATTCAAAGGACTGGTTTTAGATTATGTTCATCGGTGTTCCTCTTCAGTTCAGTTCAGTCACTCAGTCGTGTCCAACTCATTTTGACCACATGGACTGCAACACACTAGGCTTCCCTGTCCATCACCAACTCCTGGAGCTTGCTCAAATTCATGTCCATCCGTTCGGTGATGCCATCCAACCATCTCATCCTCTGTTGTCCCCTTCTCTGCCTGCCTTCAATCTTTCCCAGCATCAGGGTCTTTTCCAGTGAGTCAGTTCTTCACATCTGTGGCCTAAGTTCCTCTTCGCAAATTTAAAATGAGCAGTCCAGAAAACACTAGGTTTTATGATCCTGACAGTAATCAATGCAGTTGCTTTAATCCCTTTTGATGTTCTGAACCCAAACCCAATTCCTGTACCCAGATCCTAGAAAGAAGGAAAGGAGGAAGCCCAGAGCAGGGGACAGGTGGGAATCACTTCATGTCCAGTCCCTGTTGTGCACACTTTTCCTAGGTTAGCTCACCATCTGAGCTTCTTATCACCTGAGAGGTACACAGAGTTCCTGAGTCTGTGGCATGGAGACTTCTCTTACTCATTCTAAGCTGTAAGGAGATTCTGAACATGTCCACACAGCATGTAGCCTTCCTGAGATGAGCCGCAGTGGCCAAAACCAGAGTGGATGAGGGCTGGGAGTTTGAGGAGCCATGAAGTGGACGTGAGAATAGCAATAGGGAAGGGAAACAGTTGTTCTACTCTGTATGCACTTCTGGTATTGCATTTTCTCCTGTCTGGCTCCTGAACCAGTGGTTACTTCCCAAATGCTTTTATACATATATGACCTTTACACAGAAAATTATGCACGATGCCATTGGATTCAGGAGTACGTTAACGGAGAAGAACTACACAATGGAATGGTATGAACTCTTCCAACTTGGAAACTGCACGTTTCCCCATCTCCGACCTGAAATGAATGCCCCTTTCTGGTGTAACCAAGGAGCTGCCTGCTTTTTTGAAGGGATTGATGATAGGCACTGGAAGGAAAATGGGACGTTAGTTCTAGTAGCAACCATATCAGGTAAGTTTCAAAAATATGGCAGGATTAGATGATTGAATCAGTATCCCAGTGACAGAAGTGACTTTCATTGAGGCCTCTCAGTAATGTTCTGCTCTTTAGAGGTCAATTTATAAAATACACTTCCTGAACTACTAACCTTTGACCCAAGCTGCTATTCATGCAAATCTTCACCTTATCATTTCTATAGATTATCTTCTCTATTTTCATCATAAAAATAAATAAGACACTTCATACAATTAAATTGGACTTTCTAAAAAAAATAATAGACTTAAATCTCTATTTTAGAGGTGACCACTAGTTTGTTCTCTGAATCTATGGGTCCGTTTCTATTTTATTTTTTGGATTCTACATACCATATGAAGTCATATGGTAATTTGCCTTTCTGACATACTCAATAAACAGTATCCTCCTGGTCCATCCACGTTGTCACAAATGGCAAGATTTCATTCTTTTTTTATGGCTGAATCATATTCCATTGTATATATATGCCACATTTTCCTTAATCATTCATCCCTTGATGGAAACTTGCATTATTTCCTTATCTTGACTATTGTAAATAACGCTGCAGTAAATTTAGGGGTGCTTATATCTTTTCAAGTTAGTGTTTTCTCTTCATTTGGGTAAGTACCCAGGAGTGGAATTTCTGGATCATATGGTGGTTCTGTTTTTAATTTTTTGAGGAACCTCCATACTGTTTTCCATAGAGGCTGTACCAATTTATATTCCCATTTACAGTGCGTGAGGCTTTCCTTTTCTCCACATACTTACCAACACTTGTTGTTTGATGTCTTTTTTGATGATTCTGACAGGTGAGAGGTAACATCTCACTGTGGTTCTGGTTTGCAGAATTGGTGTCTTTTAAATGTAATCTGGGGCTCTTTTAATTATATATCGTGCTGTTTTCTTTTTTTCCTATTTTCTAATTGATGTGCCCCAAACCACCTCAATCATATAAAAGTCCATTTCTCTTTTAGCAGTGCTTAGTATGATAAATGACTCCCCTTCTTTCATTCCAGGCCAGCTCACATCTCTCCTTTCTCCGTATCCACCTACCTCATTATCTGCAAAATCTTCCTTCTGACATCACAGTATGACCATATGGACAAGTGATCATTATTTATTCTGTAGAAGAGTCTGTAATATGCTAGCACTTAAATCTTTTGTTATCCATCTGCCTTGTGATTAATCCTGTTCGTTGACCTGTTTTCATGTTACCAAGTAGTGTTTTGAAGCATTCTTATCTCTTCATCACAAGCAGTGGCTTTTCAGAGTTGGAGAACACTAAGAACAGTATCCTCAGTTCTAAGAAAAGAGGATTTATATTATTCTACAAGTTTAATTCCATACAGTTGATAAAAGCAGCCACTCTATTTATCCTATGGGGTTTGAATAGTATTGATTTTATGGACTCAAGCTGGAGTAACCTAAGAAAGAGTCACAAATGGTGACCAAGTGAAATGTTGGGGTCATGCTGTTTTAGACTCAGATAAGGTTGTAACCATGCAGAGTATAGTATTTTGATAACATTTGGAGAGATCCCTCTGGTCTGGTACAAGGTGATAGGAGAGAGTGTTAGCCATCCTGGAGTCTATATAATGAATTTGGTCAAAACTATTTCCAGTTTAGTTGATTCACTGGAAGAATCTGTGTGGTGGATAGAAAGATTGTAAGCAGACTCCCAGAAGTCGCAAGTACGGGGAGAAAGGGGAGATACTATAGATATTCAACGTGGATGGGATAGGGGCTTCCTTCTCAAGGAGCCATTCCTTGGACAGCAAATTCGTATCCTATGCATACTTTGTTTTGCATAAAAAAGCTTCATGTTTCACCCTCTTCAGTTCTTCACACTGTCTTGGCCCCATTCACTCATTCCTTTTCCACAATTTTTCCCTTGCTTCCTTTTATTCTTTCGCTTCTGAATCCAAGATTTGTTGAGCCAAGCAGAAAATGAGGGCTTCAGCATGTATATAATTCAGCTTTTGACTGTAGCTTAAATGGTTATAGAATTTGTATTTTTTTATACACCTGTTATGTCTAATGTTTATAGTTCAGAAGTATCTTGTGCCTTGAAAAATGAAGCAAAAAAATTGGCTGAGCATGGATTCCTGTTGTAAGATGCAGGTTTGGAAATTCAGAAACTGTTGTTTACTCAGGTACTTATGGCCTAAGTCTGGTTAGAACATTTTACTTAAAACTAACATGATCAGCTTTAATTACATTCACATAATTTTTGTTTTGTTTGTTTTTAACTAGGAGACATGTTTAACAAAATGGCAAAGTGGGTAAAACAGGACAATGAAACAGGGATTTATTATGAGACATGGACTGTCCAAGCCAGCCCAGAAAAGGAGGCAGAGAAATGGTTTGAATCCTACGATTGTTCCAAATTTGTGTTAAGGACCTATGAGAAATTGGCTGAACTTGGAGCAGACTTCAGGAAGATAGAAACCAACTATACAAGGATATTTCTTTACAGTGGAGAACCGACTTACCTGGGAAATGAAACATCTGTTTTTGGGCCAACAGGAAACAAGACCCTCGCTCTAGCCATAAAAAGATTCTATTACCCTTTCAAACCACATTTGTCAACTAAAGAATTTCTGTTGAGTCTCTTGCAAATTTTTGATGCAGTGGTTATACACAGACAGTTCTATTTGTTTTATAATTTTGAATATTGGTTTTTACCTATGAAATCCCCTTTTATTAAAATAACATATGAAGAAATCCCTTTACCTAACAGAAAAAACAGAACACTCTCTGGTTTATAAAACCTTAATTTTACTGCTTTTCTTTCTACCAGCACATCAGTTTTTCAGGGAGTGGTTTTACAAGTGTGGGATTTCTTAGGCCTTTCCTCCTTGGGGCAGAAAGCTAACATACTCATAGGCAGCCTTGCTTGCATAATGGTACCTCAGGAAATTTTTTGGAAAGCTGTAAACTCTTTTTATCATGTTGGCCAAAGTGAACCCATGAGGTGATCTGGATTTCAATCTCCAAGCCTTTGTTCATATGGAGAATTATATCATGTCAGATATACAGGATCTTTGGACTCAATGTTACATTGTGGGTGCGGTGTGCCAAGACTTATATTAAAATACCCTTGGTGACATTCTCATGGTGGGAGCTACTTTTTCAAGGTATGATGGTTACACACTTTCTCATTTAAGTACGTTTTGGTAGTTTTAACAGACATTATAGCCTTTTTAACTTCAGGAACCAGGTCTTGCAGTTTGATTTTGTTGTATTCACTTAACCTTAAAACGTAATTTGGACACCATAGCTGGAGCAATTGTGTGTCCAGATGCAGTAAAATCAGTGGTAAAGAGCACAAGTTCCCAGCTAACATTTCAGAACTAGCCAGTAACCTGCAATTTGTGATTTAAGCAACTTAACATTTCCTAACGTCAGTTTCCTCATCTCTAAAGCAATTCATCTGTCAGGACTGTTGTAAAGATTGAAGCCATGTATAGTTTGGCCTAGTTAGGTCACAGTAAGTGGTTAACTGTAATGATTAATCAAAGAAACTGCCATCATTGATCTTGTCTAATGTTGTTTACATACTAGCCTCTCCTGATTTTGTAATAACCACTTAGACTTTGAACTGGCAGCTTAGTGCTTCTGCAGTTCTTCACACATATAGGTCGTGGAAGCACGTGACTGCCAAGTTATGTCTGGGTAAATAGGCACCCTCTAACTCCTTCACTGCTTCACAGTCCTCTGCCACACACTAAAGATGCAGCAATAGAAGGAGGTACACTTCCCAGAGAGAGGGCAGGTTTTTGTCAGAGATCACCAAGTAGCTGTGCTTCTCTTAGGGCCATCAAACAAGGTTTCAAGGTCCTTAAAGTGTTTGATGATCAACTGAACACCTTATTTCTATTCATGGGAAAAAACACTAGTCAGTAAAATGATGCAGAGATCAGAGGGAACAGTCTGTATTTAATATTTAAATGTACCAATCCTATTCAGTTTCTGCCCACATTTGAGTGCTTCCTAAGAGGTTAGCACACTGAGTTTTCATAAAAAGCCTAAGCATAGGTACTGTTTACATAATTCAAATGAGGAAACAGACCTTTCCACAGCTACCCAGCTAGTGGTAATGGAGCCTCATTTTGAACCAGGTTCTGCTGATCGAATGGGAAGCACTGTCAAGCAGGGTTTTTCAGCGCTAGTCAAAGTGTGGTCTCAGACCAATGCCTGGACCAAATGTGACTAATCTTGTATGTTACTGGTCTGTGAGGAGGTACTCTGAAAGCAACTTGTTGGACTAATTTTCTGTTGAATCTTAATAAAAAAAAAAAAACGGGGCTTGTACTTCGTCTTTGCTTTTCTTTCACTTGCCTAGGAATTCATAAGTCTTCGAAACTAGAGGCACTGAAACACAGTCTGGAAAAAACCCAGTCCTTTAGTACTAGTAGCTTGAGAAGCACTGCACATGATGCTGATGCCTGCTGCAGAGAGGGCATCTCACCCACGTGCACACAGAGAACTTGCTCTCACTGCCTCCCTTCAGACAACTCATGTTAATAGCATAAAACATTCCTCCTGACTTGTGCCTCTAACCTGCTGGATGCCTCTAACCTGCTGGATGTCTTCAGAGTATGTCATAAGAAAACTTAGATACTGCACTATCACCATCTAGTGGCTAAAAGCAGGCAATGTCAGCTTCTACAGACTTCTCAGGAAAACTGCTCTGGGAAACTGTTTTGGACTTTGAGAACTGCACTGGGGTAACAAGCAGAAACTCCTGTGCCAGGTTTGTGATAACTATAAATCACAGAACTTCGCTGCAAAGACAAGTGAGCACATCCATACCTGGGACTTGAATGCAAGATTCTAACAGTTACATTGCTTCCCTGGTGGCTCAGATGGTAAAGGATCTGCCAGCAATGCAGGAGACCCAGGTTCAATCCCTGGGTTGGGGAAGATGCCCTGGAGAAGGAAATAGCAACCCACTCCAGTATTCTTGCCTGGAGAATTCCATGGACAGAGAAGCCTGGCAGGCTGCATTACAGTCCATGGGGTCTCAAAGAGTCGAACATGACTGAGCAACTCACACACAAAAAGCATTCACAGTTTTTCTCTGTTCCTAAGAATACTAAGTGAAATTCTATGAAAGTGACCTATAGACTCAGGTGACTAACAGTGTACAGCATTCATATAAGTACTGCTGAAGAATTTATCAAACCTGCCAACTATGCTTAGAAGATGAAGGCTTTGAAGCACAGATGATTCAGGAACAAGCTTTTAAAATGATCACTGGGAAACCAAAACACAAGCCAGGCAGGAATTTCCCAATTAAATTTTGCTGTTGTTTGAACTACTATATAACTTACATGTGATTTCTGTTTTTCTGTTAAGTTGTAAATGTATAAAATTTTGTCTATGAAAAACCATTTAGTTGCAGTTTGAGTTATGTTAGACCTTTAGAATAAGTATATCCTCACTCATTAATTCTGACTCCATATTAGCTAAGTATACCCAGAAAGTGTCATCATTTGTAGCTACAGGAGACAGTCAGAAGGTGAAAATAACTCTTAAACTTTAAATATTTGGGACTTATAGAAAGAGCACCATTCTCAAACCTCACACATACTTTTCCCTATTCACAGCAAATGAGTTGGCCAAAGTTTGTTTCCAGCATCTTCCTCATATTTACCCTTTATTGTCCAAATAGCATCCTGCTCCTCGAACCTTCTACATTTTCTATTTAAAACAAGACACTGTTAATCATACATTCTTTTACTGATTAAAGGAAAAGCTCTTAATTCACTTTGGAGTAAAAGGTTCTGTGTTCTTTTTCATGTATCATATGATAATGTCCTGTTTTTTTTATAAAGGGAAGTTGGGTATCAGCAAGTGGGGAAAGTTTTTCTGGCTGCTTGGTAACATTTAACCAGCTTCACAGCAAACTGGGTTGAAATCTATGGAAAGATAGGGTAGAGCTTGTGAAAAAAAGTGTTAGTTGCACAGTCATGTCTGATTCTTTCTAACCCCATGGACTGGGGCCCATCAGGCTCCTCTGTCCATGGAATTCCCCAAGCAAGAATACTGCAGCAGGTAGCCATTCCCTTCTGCAGGGGATCTTCCTGACCCACAGATCAAACCACGGTCTCCTGCATTGCAGGCAGATTCTTTACTGTCTAAGCCACCTGGGAAGCCCAGAGCTTATTTATAACTTATTAAAGGACCTAGTTCAGGCCTGAGCCTTCTGCGTACCAACCCTTCCCTTGTATCCTAAGCTTTTCCATAAATATAAAAAATTCTTTGCAGTAAACTGATTTAATCTTCAGTCATGCCTGTTTTTTCCTGATGATATTGTTAGTAGCCCAGATTAAGATTACCAAGGTAAACTGAAGTTATTTTATGAAAGTCATTAAGACAGAAGATGAAAATAACATTGTTTAGAAAATATTCTGATTGTACAGATTTATGTAAAGATGTTTCTAAAAATGCTGACTGGTTTCAAGGATCCTAAGAATTCTATTTCTGAACAGTCTGTTTTATAAATGCTTATTATAAATGCCTAATCTTGTATCTTCAATTAAAAAAACCATCCTATCATATACATTATTTGTTAACATTATATCCATCAAATATGGATTTGAAACTAAAACCATAAATCTGTAAGTTTAACTTGTTTTAAAATCAAATACGTTTTAAAAAACTAATAATACAACAGCATTAGTAACTATCTTTATTCTCAAATTGATAAAAGCATTTAACATATACTTTACAGTATAAACAAGTTCTATGCATTTTGCTTATAAAGTGACAGAAGTATTTCAAGCATTATATAATTCAATTTGTACAAAAAGTAAATTTCCAAGTAAAGCTTTGGTTAGTAGAATTGATTACATACTGTCAAATCCATTTTCCAAAGTTATTCAAAGAAAAAAGCCTTATCCACTAACAGTTATTTCTTGTACAATCCAAGCTTTTTTACTGTTTAGTAAGAGGGAGGAATATATAATAATTGCTTTTAATTTCTGTATCTAGATCAGCCTTTTTTCTTCTCATTTACATGTGGTCAGAATACCATCACTTTTGAAAGCACAAATTATGTAGAAAATCACTTTTATTCTTAGGAAGGTAATCTATTTGAAAAATAGATTCATAAGACTGTTGGCTTCCATATCTACCAAGGTGCTTTCTAAGTTTCAAGCACTAACATATTGCATTGGGGGTAAATCACTTCTAATTTCTCCTAGGAGGGTAATGTCTAGTAGCACTAGTGCTCAGAATCAAAGTTTATATAATACCTAAAAAACTAAATATAGCCCCAAACTTAGTATTTTTACAGTTTCTACAATGTATGGATTACCTTATTGATATGAAAGTAGTAAAAATGCTCCTTAACTTAAATAATGTAAAATACCACTGTAACCAAATTAACAATCACAAAACAGACATTTTTCTATTAAAATTTTCCAGTCCACTGAGCAATATTTACTCAAAAATGTGATTATGAACTTAAATATATGCTTTTAAATTTACTCTTTATGCTGAACTGTACATTGGTGCTCCTTTTGTAATTTTTTGAAAATTCTACTTACATAACTATGTAATTTGAAAATGTAAAAATGAGCCATCACTAAAATTCACTGGAGACTAATATTCTTTCATGGAAACAATTTATAAACATTTTTAAGTTCTACCTTTATTTCAATTTGGTTTTTTGAAATACATAAGCTTCTCATTTCAATTATTATATAATGCTTCAAAACTAGTTTAAACAAAGATAAACCCAAGAAGAACCAGTAAAGCATTCCTTACTTTACATATGATGCCCCAAGTGCCACATACATGGTAATGTATCACAGAAAAAGAACTGATAATAGTTTAGCAGAGTATAGAGCAATCCTAAAAGTTTACACAAAGCGAAACACTGCCTCCCTTCTAGTCCACTTATTTTCCTTTAATTTGATCTTGGCTCTATTTATTATCTTTCTGTAATAATCCCTGTGTGACATTTATCAGTTTCTTAAGTGTTCCAATTAACTACATATACCTCTTTAAACAGCTCTGCAACATTTTAGAACATTCAGCCAATCTTTTTCTTGAGTCAATATATCCTACATTTTTCTCACAAAATGCTCACTTTCCTGAGCTATATTAAACACCTTATAACAGGTGTATGTATAACTGAAGACCCTAAAATGTCAAGTTTACATTTTTTAAAAAATGCATAGAGAACATTTTGGAAAACTTATTAGTACTTACTTACTAGATATTACAATGTATAGGATTTGTTTCCTTCAGACTGTAAAATGCTTAATCTTTATTTCTGGTTATTACTTTCAGATCTGAATCCCTTTTTAATTATTGGAGATTTGATTGCTATTAGATAGAGAAATAGACTAAGTTTTCTGACCAAAGCTGGTTCATGGGTCTTCCAAAATACAACCCTTTTATACTCAATGAAGGTATCAAATTTCTATGCCACAAAATAGAAGAACTGTATCAGACCTACAGGAAATAAACTTTTATATAATACAGTATGTTAAAATTAAGGTGCTGTTCATCATACCCTATGTCATCTGGCCTTTACCAAGTGGGCATCATGTCTGGAAACCACACTCTGCCAAGATGCTTAGATACTTCCCAGTGAATCTGCTCCAAACTATACTTTTGGTCAGGAATTAATACTTCTTCCATAATGGATAATTGTGACAGGCGGCCACCACACATCTTCACAAACTCAACAAAGGCACTACATGAGACTTCACATTCCCCTAGTCCAATAGCTGACAAATTTTTACAACGTTCTGCAATGCGAATTAACTCTTCATCAAGTGGCCGTAATCCATTAGCACACACTACTAGTTCAACTAGTCTAGGGCATGTCATTCCCACACGGCCAAGCACATCTTTGCTTACTGATCTCCCAAAGTAAAGATGGGTGGCAGGTATTTCATACCGAAAGAATGGATCGAATTCCTCTTCATATAAAAAAAAATACATCACTAAGTTCACTTTGGGTGAATGTCTGATGAAAGCATCCCAGCTGCTCTTCTGAATGGTATGGAAGTGAGTCTGCCCCGGATTCTCACTGACAACATCAATGCGCAAATGTTCTAATCGAACATGTTTTTCAGAAGATAAAGCAAGCAGTAATTCATCACTTAACAAGTGGTAATTCAGGGCCAGTTCACGTAAGCCGTGACACTGATCAGCCACACAAAGGATACCTTGGAAGAAAAAAGACCCAATTATTTATAAAGTTTTGTTCATCATCTGTTCAAAAATGTAATTAAGTACATGTCCTACAATAAAATTTCACATTTGCTATACAACTTATAAAAGTTTAGGTGCACTGATTGAACCCGCAGAAAGTCATACACACAAATTTATTTGATCACTGAAAAGAGGCTAAAAGTCATTTTCTGACGTTCAAAAATCTAATCTTAATGAAAAAAATAAGATAAAATCATATATAATGATTTATATTAACAATATGAAATATCTGAGAAAAATTTTTAAAAAGATTTCCATCAAATGAGCAGTTTTAACTACTAATACAAGCTAGTCAAATTTCTAAAAAAAAAAAAGATACTGAGGTATCACTAGATGAATGAAGAGAAAACTGCTCAGTTAACATTAATGGAAATATACTTTATGATTTTTAAAGCTCTAACATTCTCAGAAAGCTCTTAACCATTCTTTAACTGGTTCCTTATACTTCAGGCACTATGCTTCAAAACTACCCAAAACCCCAAGCAGGAGCAGGTTTTACCAAAGGTTGGTTTCTGATTTCTGAAGTGGCCTACTGTAAGACTCTGCCCCAAAGAGACACCCTGATACTACTTGATAAATGACAAACTCGAGCCATTTCTTTCCTGTGTTTAGAAACAAGGATAGGAAACAAAACATACAGCGTATGATCTACTGTTTATGGTACAAGTATGACATGTCAGGTACTAGATACATTATCCCACAAGTACCCCCAAAAAAATCTAGAAAAATAAGTAGCTTTTCTATTTTAAAGTTGAGTCAGCTAGCTAAAGATAGCCAAGCTGGAATTCAAACTGACTGGGTGACTCCTAAGTGCATGTGCTCACCTACTGCCTAGAAAGTGACAAGACAGAGGTCACCAGTAAGCCAAAGCTTTTACACAGCAGTGGGAGGAGAATGTAGGCAGTGGAATCAGTGCCGTGATAAAATGAATCACCAGTCCAAGAGAGTCACCAGAGAGGGAGGGAAAGACATCTGTGCTTCACTATTCAGCTGCCAAGCTTCTGTTCTCCACAAGGTATGTATATATACTCTGAAATAAAACCTGATCACCCAAGTTAATGTGAACACATCTCTCTTCTCTGCAATCACATAAAGCCTCATCTAAAAAGAAAATAAACACACGGGTAATGGTAAGCAAAGATGCAAATGAAAGAAACTTTGAGGTATCCCTTAATAACTACTAAAACAGTTGTGACAGGCATGATTCTAAAAGTTGTCCTCAAGAGGTCATGCCATAATCTCTGAAAACTGTTCATGTGACAAGGTGAGCACTCCCGTGATTATGTAGTGCTATAAATAGCACAGTTAGCTGTAAAATAAGGTTAGGCGATCCTAATCTAATCACATGAGCCCTATAAACAGTTTCCTCTGGTTGGCTGCAGAAGAGGAAATCAGATTCAGAGCTTCTGTGACTCAACAGAGAAGCCTAAGCCATGCCTCCAGCTCTTACCTAAAGAACTGAGGTGCTAAGAAGAACTGCTAATGAAACACTGCTAAATTTGTATTTGTTAATTATGCAGCAATAGAAAACTAACACACAGTTACAAGTGTTTAAATATTTAACAGAAAACAGTGACAAAGATAAAACTGATAACATTATTACAATTCAATAATACAAATAACCTAATTACACCATAAGCAAAGAATCCAGATAGACATATCTCCAAGGAAGATGTACAAATAGTCGATAAGCACAGGAAAAGACATCTGAGAAATCAAGAAAATACATATCAAAACCACAGCAAGATACGAGTTTACATTCACCAGGATAGCCATCATCAAAGACAGATAATACACGCTGATGAGGGGTGGAAAAGTTGGAGCCCTTAAACACTGCTGGTAGAAATGTAAAAGGACACAGCTGCTTTGGAAAACAGTCCAGCAGTTTCTCAAATGGCTACATGGAGTTACAATATGATTCAGCAGTTCTAATCGCTGTTATATACGCAAGAGAAATTAAATGATATGCCCGTATAAAAACCTGTATATAAATTTGCATAGCAGCATTATTCGTAATAATCAAAAGGTGTAAACAACCCAAATATCCATCAACTGATCAACAGAAAAATATGGTTATTATTCATAGTGGAATATCATTTGGCAATAAAAAGAAATGAAATATTATACATGCTACAATATGGATGAACCTTGAAAACATAAGGCTAAGTGAAAGACAGCCAGTCATAAAGGACCACATGTGACTCCATTTACATGAAATGTCCAGAATAGGCACATCTACAGAGCCAGAAAGTAGATCAGGGACTGCCTAGGACTGGCTGGGCTCATGTTTTGGAGGGTGACAGCTAAGCGGGACATAGCACCTTTTGGGGACAGTAAAAGTGTTGACTGTAGTGATGAATGCACTGTGAACTGTATCATATGTGAATTACATAATTACATTTCAATAAAGCTATTACACTGGTGGTGGTGTATAAATTCATCCAACTCATTTTCGAAAAAAACACAGCAAGAAACATTAAAAAAAAAAAATCTAAACTCTTTGACCTAGCTCTTCCACGTCTTTATTCAATTTGACCAAAGGAAGGAATTAACAGAAGTAAACTATGTGCAAAATAGTTCATTTTTTTAATCAAAGCAAATAGTGGAAACAAGTTAAATATTCAACCATAAAAGAACTATGAGGCAAATGTTGGCCTATCAACAGGAAAGAAAACTAAGTACTAAATGTTCATTAGTTCAGCTGGTAATTACTGAGTGTCTTATATATTAAGAACTGGTGCTAGGATGGTAGAGTCAACAGGAAGAAAACATCCTTATCCTAACAGAAGGCCAGCAGACAATTAAACAAGAATGCTCTGGGAGTGTTAACAAGGAAATCAGGGAAAAATTTCCAGAACTATCACAGACCTACAGAATTAGAAGGATCAAGTGAAGGCAAAAGGCAAGTAGACAAGGAAAATGAATGGTTATTTCCTGTGCAAACACTCACACATGGACGAAAACACAAGCATTCTAAGAAATGAAAGGAACACAACACCCAATATGTAAATAAGAGAGTATGTCAAAGACTGAAACCCAAGAGAGAGACAAGGACTAGATCATACAGGACACCTTGTCAGCCTCAGTAAGGAGTTTGGATCTTACGTAAAGCATAGTGAGAAGTTTTGAAGGAAACTGGAGGTAAAAAAAAAAAAAAAAAATCAAATTTCTATTTTAGAAAGATTACTCTGGGTGCTACCATGGAAATCAAATCAAATTAGAAAAGAGCAAGGCTGCAAGTTAGGAAATCAGTTAAGAGGGTACTCACAAGGATACTCACTGAGCTAGTCTAGAGATGATGGAAGGCCGAGTGTGTTAATTTCAGCTGCGTAACAGAATACCAAAGGCAGAGTGGCTTAACAATAAACATTTATTTCTCCCATTTCTGGAAGCTGGAAGTCCAAGCTCAAAGAGCCAGCATGGCTGGGTTCTGCGAGGGCCAGAACTCTTTCTGGCTTATAGATGGCCATGTTCTTGCTGTGTCTTCACATGGCAGAAAGAGAGACCAGATATCTTTCCTATTCTTTCTTAGAAAGGCACTAATCCCAAAGAGATTTCTCCAAATAACTCCCAACCCATTTTCAGACACCGTCAAGTCACACTGGGGAGTAGGGCGTCAACATGTGAACTTGGGCAGGAGGTGAGGAGAACGACACAAATTCAGTCCACAGCACAGAGATTTAAAGCCTAGTGTCGGTGACGGAGTCGCCAGACTTCAGTGACTACAGGGATGTAAAAAGTAAGGGTCCAAGAATTCAAGGATGTCTGTTATGTCCCTGATAATGAAACAAGCAGTGCCATTCACTGAGATGGTAAAAAGGGTGAAGTAAGAGATTTCAAAAAGGGGGAAGGACAATCATTAGTCTGACATACCACGGAGATAGTCTAGAAGCACTGGGTCATTGGCAATTCAACACATAGCTTTGGAGTTCCAGAAACACTGAAGTAGGAGGCGTTAACATATAGAACATAACTGAAGCCACTGATGAAGATGACACAGCCTGGAGTTTACAGAGTGAAATAATAAAGGGCCCAGTACAAAACACAGGGAGACACCAAAATTTAAGGCAGGAAAAGAGAAACTAGCAAAGGAAACAGTAGGAACAATCAGAGAGGAAGGAGGAAAATCACAAACCGTCACAACAGAAGGATGAGATGGAAGGGGTGGGGGAGGCTCAGACAGGGGTAGATAAATGTACACTTATAGCTGATTCATGCTGTTATACAGCAGAAAGTAACACAGCACTATAAAGCAATTATCCTCCAATTAAAATTTTTAAAATAAATGAAAAGAACAGTCACTGATGTCAAATGGTACTTAGAGGTCTGGCAATAGACAATTGTAAGGACTGTATGAAATGGGAAAAACTGTCTGATAAAAATTGAACTGAAAAACTGTTCAGTGAAGAAAGCATAGAAAACAGTCCTTTAATTTCAACTTAGAGAAAGAAACTATCTAAATATGCAAAATACGAACAGAAAGAATACACACAAGTGTTAAATCTGGCTGCTGTCCATGGGGTCGCCCAGAGTCGGACACGACTGAAGCGACTTAGCATAGCATGCTTATATTCTTAAAGAATATTACAGGTGTTCTCTCTTTCCCAAACAACTAATCCAAATGCCATTCAAGCTTGGTAACATCAAGCAAGCTTATACTATGAGAAGTGATATATATATTTAATAAAAATAAACGAACATGGGATGTACCACGATAAAGAAAATAATAAACTCAGTTTCACAGAGAAACCAGAGACCCAAAGGCTCTCATACAGTGTGGTAAGTACTACAGGTTACATTCAGAGTGCTCTGGAGACAGTAGGTGGGGGCTCTAAACCAGACAGGAGGAGGAAAAAAAGTGGAACACATGAACTAAATTTTGAAGGCTGGACTGGAGTTAGCCAGATGAAGAAATGAAAAAAAATTTTTTTAAAGGTATTCCTCAAGGTACAGTATACTGACCAAACACATGTACAAAGAACTGTCATTATCTAGGACTCAAATAAAAGCTCCATGTGAGTAAAAGGCAAACAAGCTTTAATGCTACTCCTCCATTTGATGGGCTTTCAGCTCCAAAACTCCACTTTGGAAAAGGTTATCTTGCAAAATGTGAGGTAATGACTTCAGCACAACTCTTCTCTATGTCATGAAACAAAAAGCAATTATGAGATTGCTTTGACTCAAAACTACCCTATTAGCTCAACCACAATTTGAGAAAAATCTACTTCACCAAAATGGCCATCTCAGGCTGACCTCATACTGTCCCTTCCTTTTAGTTTTTTAATTTATACATTTTCTGGCACAGGTTGGACACAAACTGCCAAATAAGATTAGAAAAGTTGAAAGTAAGTGTCTAGGTTAAGAATGCTACAGAATTTATGCTACTGTTTACATTAAAAATATTATGCAATAGAGAGGAAATAAATCCTATGAACCTACCTTCAAGGTTAATAATCATTAATTCCCCTTAATTTGATACACACAACAATACATTTTACTAAACTATCTGGCAAACCAATAACACACCTGCTGGAGAGACATGAGGACAGCTGCTCATTTTCAGCAGCTTGAGCGTATCGCTGTTGTTGGCCACGAGGACTTTGAGGGAGGGGTCATCTACTGGCGTGTCATCTATCTTCAGCGAGGACAAGGATTTGGAGTTTACAAACACAACCGTCAGTGCAGAGATAAAGTGAGACTGAAAAAAACCATTAAAACGTTGCTTCAGTTTTTACAAATAGAGAATTGAAGGGTCTTCATATAATACATATATAGTTCATCTGAACCCTAATGATGCATTTATAACTGTTTTGGGGTAGCAGCAGCCCCTCACTCTGTTGAGGGAATATGGTAGGATATGGTAAAGAGAGGTGACCTCCCGTCATCTTTGTGAAGGGTCTTTTTATCTGGAGGAACAAAAGATTTCAAGCCTCAGGACAGGTCTCTCTGAATCACAACAGTCACTGGTCAGTAAACAGAGGAACTGTGGAACCCTGAATGAGAACGCCTCTCAGACACTTCACACCACCTTCTCTCAAAACCCTGCTCCAGTGTATTTTAACACCAAACTGCACTCTTTTTTGGTGACAGTAACGACCATTAAAATAGTAACAGCTATTAGCATAATCATCAAAAATTAAAGTCAATGAACTTAGAAGCTATATAAGACATTCAGAATATGGAAGCTCATATAAAACTTGACTCTAAAATAATAAAAATAACTAAGTAAAATTCCAAACTTAAAACTCCTTCAAATATGTTAAATTATACTATTTTCAAAGCTATTTTAAGGTATTTTTAACACATGTGTACCAATTAATAATTTACCCTTTATTATATAATATTCTATATAATAATTATAATATCCTGTTGGACACAGAATCTGACCTAAAGGAACCATTGTAGGGAAACCAGAATTAAAGCACAAAGTATGGGACTCTGAATCAGAGCTAATAAGCCATAACCAATGGACTCACTACATCAGTGAAAGAGAGAAGGGCAGGCTAGTAGCCAAGAAAGTACAAGAAACATTATCTTCTTGGTCACATTTCCTAAATTACTTTTTCCTATTGTGGTTAAATAACTATTTAAACTTTGATTAAGTAACTGTTCAACAACTTAAATGTTAACATCTTTCTAACTTGATTTCCATATCAAATCCAACTGTATCTTCTACAATCGCACTACATTAGTGTATGCATGACTCCATCTCTGCCTTCCTTTTTCCCACTTCCCTCAGAGTTAGCTCTGGTCAAATACGCTTCTTTCATGTTCTGTTCAGTTTTCTCAGGATTTCCAAGATGTATCAACAGCCTATTCAATCTTCTACAAAAGCCATAACAGGAAAAGAAAGAAAAAGAGCATAAGCATCCTATGCTTACTGAATAAGGAAGCAAGCAGTCCCAGATGCACCCTTAGTTCCCCAAACCAAAATGACATGAAAGTACAATATTAGTACTAGATATGCATAATGATCATCCTGAGTAATAAGAAAAAAAGGAAATTATATCCAACATACCTTATAGCATGGTATATCCTATATATACTATGTGTTTGCTTTCTAACTACAGCATGTAATAGAAAAATCAATTCAATGATTTCATTTCCCATATGAAGCTTAAAAAGGCACTACTATACCATGTAACTCGGTACCTCTTAGAGTGAGGGCCTTGAATCATTGTAATCAGAACCACCTGGACAGCTCTTAAGAAAAAGAAATCTGGGACTAGGAATATCCAAAGTTTAGAAGCTTCAAAGATGATTGTTATGCATATTCAGTTTGAGAACCACACGACTGAACTCATGTCCTCAGAATCTGAAAATGTTGACACAAGCAGACTCTCGCCCATTTCCCTTATTTTACACGAGGAAAATAATTTATCTCAAATGTACCTTATTGAGACTTTGAAATCAACCTGTGATATATCTGTTACTGACATTCCATTGAACAACCTGGGTTATAATATACATTCAAGCTAGTAACACAGACATAACTCAGATATTGTGGGAATCGGTTCTGGATCCCCACAATAAAGCGACTATTACAATAAAGCAAGGCACACAAGTTTTCAGTTTCCCACTTCATATAAAAGTAATGTTTATACTATGCTATAGTCTATTAAGTGTGAATAGCATTACATTTAAAAAAACAATGTATATTCGTTAATTAAAAGATACTTTATTGCTACAATATGCTAACTATCACATAAGTCTTCAGCAAGTTGTAATCTTTTTGCAACAGTAATGTCAAAGATCACTGATCATAGCTTACCATAACAAATATAATAATAATGAAAAAGTCTGAAATACTGCAAGAATTACCCACATGTGACACAGAGACATAAAGTGAGAAAATGCTGTTAGAAAAATGACATCAACAGACTTGTTTGACACAGGGTTGCCACAAATCTTCAATTTGTAAAGAACACATTATCTGTGTAGTGCTGCAATAAAAGGAGGTGTATGTCTTCCTCAATCACCCTAGTAAATTAAATGATTAGATGTTTAAAGAGGTGTCTATATTTTAGTTTGTGGTATACTCTGATAAAACCTTACAATTTATTGCTGGATACTAACCTACAGAGTATGAGCTAACATACACAGGGACTTCAATAGTTGCCTTTCTGAAAATGCACACTTATTTTTCTATTTTAAGAGAATAATTATTAGAGAAAGAGACTATTTCTAATCACATGCAGGAGCAAGTTAGAACATATATGTGAATATAAAATTTATATGAATATAAATTTCACCAAAAAAAGTTTTCTTTAAATAAAATCTGTAAATTAATCCTAACTGTACTAATATTAACTGTGCTCAAGAAGCAATCTTTACACAAGAAACAAAAGATTTTCTAAGCAAGCTCCATCCGTTCTTTATACTGGCACTACTTTTCTTTGACTATAATCTCACCAATCTGCTCTGAAAGTCCAAAAAAGAGCATCTATTGATATATGTATCTTTTCTTCTAACATGCTTATACTCGGTTTTACTTAGTCTCTTTCAGTATTTCATAGAGAATCCTCTGCAAATTCATTCACTGCTTAACATTACTCAAAAAGAAGCACAAAGTGATTCAAAAACAGGAAAAGGTCTCTAAAACATCGTTTAAGACTCAACATTCTAAATAGTAACTGGTTTTTCAATATATACACACCACTTTTCTTATATTCTCACTGTAAGTGGAAGAAATGGGTAGGGTTTCCCTGGATTTCTCAGTAAAAACTAATAAAAAAAAACAAAAAACAAAACAGCAGATACCTTTGGTAAATCCATAAAGCTTGGCCGAGCCGTTGAAATAAGCCCAAGTGTTTTTAAAGAGCAGTTCACAAGTTGTGATAATATATCACAAGCTGCTTCTGCTGATTCTTTGCTGCTGTCCACCTGGGAAAAGAAACCTCCGTTACACGTGAATATGGTCACATTTCTCTGTGTACATTTTAACTTTACAAAAGCAGAAAATACAGTTATTAGTTTACTGCATTATAATTTAAAGAATTAATATTTATCCTTTCAATCATCTACCCTCACATACAATGTCAGCCTTTTCTGAATCCCCCTGAAAAATTATAAGGGCAACTGTCAAGACTTAACTTTGACCGTGATAAGATACTTACTTAATGTTAAAAGGACTCAGCTATGAAGTTGATTTATTCCAAATGCACTATAAAACCTAGTGTAAACATAAGTTTATAATCATTGAAAAATAATTATATATTTGGTAGTGGATCATATCATACATGTAAATACAGTGCCAATGGTACAAACACTTCAAAACAAACTGAATGAGTATTTACTCAAAGAGATTCAGGTAAATCACAACCTGGGATTCATCATTAATGTTATTACTTGAAACATGAATGTTAAGTAAAATGAGGGCCTCCAACTAGTCAAGCACGAAAATCTGAGCCAAACGAGAAGCACACATACCCTGCGCCCATACACTCTTCTGCACAGACCTTTCCTGGGGGGAAGGGAAACGGGACCAAAAACTACTTAATGATATCAGGAGCTCTTCTTTCAAAAAGGAAGTTGTCCCAGGCTATAAAGCATCTTAAACAGAGTTGTTAAAAGTAACATCATTTCTTTAATTTCCAGATTGATGTATGTTAGCTTAACCCAAAAATATTCTGAAGATTCTGCTGTAAAACTGATGCACTGATTTACATTAGTTTCAGAGCTATTTTTAACTGCTCTTGGCTGCTGCTGCTGTAAGTCGCTTCAGTCGTGTCTGACTCTGTGTGACCTCATAGATGGCAGCCCACCAGGCTCCCCCGTCCCTGGGATTCTCCAGGCAAGAACACTGGAGTGGGTTGCCATTTCCTTCTCCAATGCAGGAAAGTGAAAAGTGAAAGTGAAGTCGCTCAGTCGTGTCCAACTCTTAGCGACCCCACGGACTGCAGCCTACCAGGCTCCTCCATCCATCGGAGTTTCCAAGCAAGAGTACTGGAGTGGGCTGCCATCGCCTTCTCCACTCTTTGGCTAAGTTTTTCTATACCAGTGGTTCTTTTGAGAACTGCTGTGGGCCTGAAAACAACAGCAACATCATCTGGGAACCTGTTAGAAACGCACACTCTCATGCCCAATCCAGACTACCTGAATCAGAAACAGGGACTGGGGTGGGGAGGAACTCAGCAATCCTTGTCTTAAGAAGCACTCCAGGCATTTCTGATGCACATAAAGTTTGAGAACCATGATCCTACATTAATAACTCTGTCTACAAGACTCTTTGGCCTACAGTCAGTGATGAATTAAACACAAATATTATCAGGAGAGCTCAGAAGGATCTTGGGGTGTGTTTCTGCAAATCAGAAATTTCCTCAGAAAAATAAACAATCCCTAAAAAAAAATGCTTAAACTTATAGGAGAAATGGTTTTGTGATGGTTATACAAGTTGGATACAGCTGAGCTGTGCCACGGGTTAACACTGAAACAGCCAATCCACTGGATGGAATTGGTCTTTAGACCTAGGAGATTAATGTATTATACTCATCTTGTTATAGGATTTACCATAAGAACACTTTTAGACAACTCAAAGATGACTGAAACCGAGGAGAAGACTCTTCAGGTTTCCTCACGGGCAGGTAAGGGACCGATAATACATGAAGAGTTCCTGGATTTTTGTCTGTTCTATCCTCCCACTATTCCCCCAGCCTTGCCCTCAGTGAGGGTTGAGACATAACATCCAAGTCATCCAGTTAAGTATTAGATATGTCCCAAATAATGCAAGAAGAAGGAAATGGCAACCCACTCCAGTACTCTTGCCTGGAAAATCCCATGGACAGAGGAGCCTGGTAGGCTACCGTCCACGGGGTCACAAAGAGTCGGACCCAACTGAGCGACTTTACTTACTTACTTAAATAATGCAAGGGATGTTTACACTAACAGTTAGCCACAGATTATCTGAAATCCAAATGTAACTAGGCATCCCTTCTTTTTATTTGCTAAACCTAGCAATCCTTCACTTGGTGGTCTAAGTGTCTTTGTGCAGTTTTCTGGAAAGACCGCCATAAGACACCCAACCATTCCCAACACCAGGTCTCTCCTCCTCCTGTGACACATATGAGAGAATAAACAAACAATCTCCATCCAAAACAGAAGGGAGCAGACAAGACTTTAGTTTTGGCAAGGATCTCTGAGTTAAGAATCACTGCAATATCTGGGTTTAATTTGACCTGTTTAACATCAGCTGCATATGGCAAATCAGGTATTCATGTGTTACTTCAACAGTAATTACAGGATGTGTTAAGGATTTAGTGAACATATCCACATTTCATTATTTATCCTGAGAACAAAACATGACAAGCCTCTGTGCTCACACACACCACTGTGATTCTTTAAACCACTCTGAACCTCTCAAAAAGCAACCTCACTTCATTTATCTCATTACTGCCTAACTTCCAGTATGTCCCTGCTGGCAAAGAAAAGAAATAGTTCTCTTTGGCATCTTTCATGTACCTTTTTCTATTTGTCTCTAAAATATATTCATCTAAACTTTTTACATAGAGTTTCTATATCTCCCTTCTCTTTAAGGAACTCCATATCACAAAGCCACCAATAAACAAAATTCAGACTTCATTTTATTAAAACGCAGTTTTAATAAAAACCTCTACATTTAATATATATTTCTTTGGCTCAAATTTGTTCATAATAATTCAATGTGACAGTTTCAGTATATGATTTATGTTTACTTAATGACTGGTTCTGCTTTCAAGAAATTATGAAAATAATTTAAATTATTAACATTTACAATAAAATGGAGTAATTTATCTCAATACAGTTATTTGTGACAGCCTCTAAGGTACACAATTACTCTAAATCTTTAAGCACTTTCCCTAGAAAGGCAATAGTTTAAAGACATGAGAAAATGTATCAGTTTAGGACACAAAAGCCACTGCGTGCGTACATACTAAGTCACTTCAGTCATGTCCGACTCTTTGATACCCCATGGACCAGAGCCCTCAGGCTCCTCTCTCCATGGGGATTCTCCAGGCAAGAATACTGGAGTGGGTTGCCATGCCCTCTTCCAGGGGATCTTCCCAACCCAGGGATTGAACCTGCATCTGTCTCTTACATTGGCAGGTGGGTTCTTTACCACTAGCGCCACCTTGGGAAGCCCCCACAAAGGCCACCAAATACACTTTATTTTTAAAAAGAACAATTTAAAGTATTACCTTGAAGCTGACATATTGTAGATGATTTGAATGTCTTTTAATAATCTGTTTGATCAGCTCTGGATGTGTAGCTTTCAAATAAGATGTAGCTGGCTGATTCAGGTCAAATTCAAAACATCTCCACAAGTCAGGCATGTGAAACACCTGGTTCCAGTTGCGGCAAACTTGTGAAGCATGAGCCCGGTCAAGAAGAGGCAAATACTTAAATACTTGGAGAACAATGTCCTGAAGGAGATTACCCCAATCACAAGTCTGAGAATGCTCACTTGTAGTCCGCAGTCTCTTGGATCTCTCGGCAGTACCTTCTTCTGATGAATCACGACCACTATCTCTTCCTCCTCCTCGTTTCATCCTATTCAGAAAAAAATGCATCATTCTTTTTCTGTACTCAACTTTTCAATAGACACAAATCCAAAATTCATTCTTCTGTCACTGAGATGTGTACACGTGGCTATAAATACAAAACATAAACATGCAGGAAAACTGGACCAGACATTCAAGGAGAAGAACGTCAAAGCAAAATATAATAAAAAAACACCAGTAGAGACTAACTGCCATTTCACAACCTTAAGTCTTTGGCAGGTGCTTTTAAGCATGTGTATTTGCACTGTACTGTGTGGGGGAGAAGTTTATCATAGCTTTGAAACCAAACCAAGCATTTATATTTCAAAGTTGTAGTCAACTATAAAGAAATACAAAAGACAACCTACAGGGACATTTCCTCAAGATTTCTTAAAAGTCATTTAAGGATACTGACTGTATCTGAGTTTCTGAATTCATGGCAGACAGAGCCACAGGAACGTTCAGAGAGGATCTGAATGAAGTCTTTGACAGATCTTTCCACAGTGAGTAGCCTGTCATGTGTGTTACTGCCAGACCCAATCTTTGCCTAAAACGAGCAAACTCACCTCTACTGTGCATAGTTTGCTCTGGAATGTGGCTGCTTCTTCCAACACTTCACTAGCTGTTGCAATGTTTTATCCAAGTTGTATTTCTGAATGACAGGTGAGTGTTTATTCTGTGTATTGGTACTCCCTTCATTCCACTTAGTTTCTGGTGGTGTAAAATAGGAATGGAATTTCCAGGCAAGAATACTGGAATGGGTTGCCATTTCCTTCTCCAGGGGATCTTCCCAACCCAGGGATTGAACCGGCGTCTCCCTCATTGCAGGTGGATTCTTTACCATCTGAGCCTCCAGGGAATGGCATAAAATAGTAATGTGAGTAAGGAGACTGGGTTCTGGAATTGAACTCCCTGGCTCTCCTTCTCACTGCTTATGTGGCTATTAACAAATTACTCGACCTTCCTGGGCTTCAGTTTGTAAAATGGGGATAACAGAAACACACTGGGATCTTGCGAGGAATTAAACAGCACTAGGGCTTTTGAAAGGAGACATCAATGACTGCTGAACTCAGGTATAGGAAAGTAGTCTTGTATTAAAAACATTAAAGTAGAAACTGAGGTTCCAGCCAGAAGGCAAACAAGGATCCTAAATTTATTTTAACATGAAGTGTGTATGAGAATGTGTGAGAACACAAGCTCATGTATGAGAAAAACACATTGGAAATAGATTACCACATTAATACAGTAACTGTAATAGTGGGACTGTGTAATATTATATTCATAATTGTGGGATAACAACTGTGGTGGGATTACATAATGAATTTTTTTTGCCAATATGCTTTGTTAAACTTTACACATGCCTGTTAATGTCAATGAATTACACTGCAATCAGATAAAAGGTCTTGTTTTGATTTACTTTGAAATTTAAGTACTGAAGGCTCTAACTAAATGAGGGCAACTGCAGTCCACTCACCGGTACCTCTATTTAGTTCAGAGCCTGTGACTCTTTTGTCTCTAGAGAGCAGTTTCTGGCAGGTACAGTTTGGATTTAGAGTCACATCTTTTTCACACAGGATGGCTTGTAGCTCCAACTCCCTTCTCCTGGCACATCAGCACGTCAGAATTCTGATTCTTGCGTGGGACAAACGTACATGTGCCTGGCTCTCAACCAAATACGTCTCTGCAGACTCGTTCTTTCCAGTAGCTATCTAAAACTCTGAAGGAGGACTGGGCACAGAGGACCCTGGCTCTCATGCCTTTAAGATCAGTCCAGGAGGTCTTAGGACATGTGCAATAAACTGCCTATTCCTCATTACTCCTACTTCCAACTATACATTAAGTGAAGTAAATAATGTATATTCTACTGTGCAGAGGGAGAGAACGAGAAAACAAAGAATGAGAGGTGATAGCAAGAGGCTAGTTTTATGGAAGACTAAAACTTACATGTGAAACTAAGAATACATTTTTCAAATATGTTTAGAGAAAAGATAGTATAATCTATAATGTCATCTTTAGCATTAAAAAATATATATACTCTCCTAGGAATAATGTCTCACTAAAGGTTGAGATAACACTGTCATTATGACCCATTTTTCTGCTTTAACTTATCCTGAAGGCTTACTTTAATTTTAGCATACAAAATTTGGGTCAAAGAACAAAGAGTTTGCTACCCAGGGTTTATAATTTCTCTTCTGACTATCTAAAAGTACTCAGCATTTTGAGATACTGAGATTCAAAAAAAGAATGAAGTTATCTTTATAATTTCTACCCCTCACTACAGAATGTTGATCTTCTATTCCTGGAGAAAAGTCTTCTAAAACCAGAACTATTCAATTTAAAGATGGAATGATTCATACGGATATATAAACAAAAATAAAACAACAACCTTATTTACACAATTATCTTTGCTAATACATTGCTGATTCTAACAACAAATACTTTCTTTTGTTTATTGCAGCCTTGTTTTAAATAAAAGTATATTTCAATTATCTTTCCAAATGGAGTACAGAAAAAAAGCTGACCTATTAAAAGGAGGGCTTCCCTGGTGGCTCAGTGGTAAAAAAAAAAAAAAAAAATCCACCTGCCACTGCAGGAGATGTGGGTTCAATCCCTGGTCAGGAAGATACCCTGGTAGAGGAGATAGCAACCCACTCCAGTATTGTTGCCTGGGAAATCCCATGGACAGACTGCAGTTCACTGGGTCACAAAGAGCAGGACATGACTTAGAGACTAAACAACAGTCTCTAGCTGAACTAAATAAAGTCTTTAAACTGTCATATATGACTACTGTAATATGTCAGAATTACAGTATATAAAGTAACAACAAAAAAATTAAGACCAGATGCCAATACAAATGTCTCTGTATCACCCTCATTTATGTGTAAAAACATCAGATCATAGTGGGCACCTAAGAAAAAATTTTAAGGTCAAAACTTTCCCAAGACAATTCATGCAAAAATTTACACTGCCTTCAAAAGTATTTTATTAAATCTATTTACATATGAAGTTCTGCTACGAAGAAAGTTAAACTTAGAGCATCTACCAGTCTGCAAAGAATTTACGTCAGTGGACAACTTCTTACTTTTAGTCAAAGTGAAAACCCCTCTCACACTAGAACTTGAGTGCAGAGATGGATGAACAACCTCTCTTAGATTTAGGAGAGCACCCAAACTAGGCCGCTTAAACTCTGGCAGTTCACTTCAAAATGCGACTTTTCCAGGCCCCCTCAAATCGATGCAACCTGGGCCACTAAAAGCATTCGGTGAGCCCGATACTCCTATGGAGCATCAAAAAACAAACGAATGATGAAAGACTCCATCCTGATCAAGCAGCACAGAGAATTATGGTATTAACTCTTCACATTTCCATACACTCTGAAAGGAACAGTTACTTTGTTCATCAGATGAAGAGCCCAAGAGAACACTTGGCTATGTGCCCTTCATTGTTTTTTTAGTACACTGCGATCACAGTAATTTTAAAAGCTCATCTGTATTTAGCTCTAAAAAGCCTGTTTTGGCATCACATTTCCTTTCCGTTTATGCTCTACTTTGACTAATAGCAAAATTGACATGCATTCTTCGGCTGGAATACAAAGACTAAAAGGGTGCAAATAGACTGACTCTCAGAACTAAATGGTATTAGAGAGTGGGGTGGTGAAAATTGGCTCAGCGATCATTTGTAGATACTGGGAGTTGATGGCATTTTTATAAAGATTTCAGGAGAAGAAAAAAAAGATTCTGAAAGATCTGAGAGATTATATTGGACATGTTCAGCAACGAAGTAACTGCTTATCTCTAAGCACGGCGATGCAGGCCAATCACTTAATAGGCTTTTTCCTGATCCCTGTCTGCAACTCCACCTACAAGAGCTACTCTCGCTCAAAGCAGGCGCAAAGCTGCTCAGCGCAAGTTGACCAACTTTTCCACTTGGCTACGCGCCGCCGAGGTTTCACCTCCTCCCGCGCCACCCTCCTCGAATCGGCTTTCCCTGACTTGTCTCCCGCGCCCTATCCCGGGCGGTCTGTTTTGACATCTTAATGTCCCTCATTTCTCAAAGCCAGGCCGAGCGCGAGCCCTAGGGTGTCGGTCACCAGCCCCCGCCGAGGGTCACAAAGCCAGGCGACAGGCGCGGCGAGCCCCAGGCGCGGCGGCGGCGGCGTCGCGGGGAGGCGGCCGCCGGGCGCCGCGCACGCACCACGCCTCGACATGTTTTGAAGCAGGTTCGCGGGGCAACGCCCCCAAACAGAGTCCGGGCGCCCCGTCCCGCCCCGCACTCCCGCGGGGCGGCCCGCGCACTCTCGGGTCCCCTTGTCCCCCTCCCCGCCCACCTCCACGACCCTACCCGGTCCCGCCGCCACCGCGAGGCTCCGGCCCCGACCCTCCGCCGTTACCTGCTCCCGAGGGCAGCTTCCCCCACGCTCCACCCCGGACTCCGGGGGCGGCTGGTCCCGCGGCTCTCACATGAGGCCCCGCGGGCCCCGCGCGTCGCGCTCCCGCCGCCGCGGCCCCCCGCGCTCCGCCCGCATCCGAGGCGCTGGTCGCCTGGGGGGCGCCAACGCGGCTCCACCTTTGCGGCTCTGGCTGCCCGGAAAGAAGCTGCCCTCCTCAGTCTCGCGCCGTCCGTGTCCTTCTCCTGGGTCCCTTCGTCGCCGGGAGAGGGACGGCTTCAGGGAGCTGCAGCCACCGCGTAGGTTCTCTGCGCCGCGGCCCAGAGACAGAAACCAAAATGGCGCCCGGGCTCGCGGCCGCGCGCTTCCCCCGGCGGCGCGTCCCCGCCTGGAGGGCGGGCGCGTGTCCGCCGCGGCGAGTTCGAGGAGGATGAGCCGGGGGACCCGAAGGGGCCGCACCCACGCGGGAGCGCGCTCCGTCCCGCACGGCTGGGGGCCTCGGTCTCCTGGTTCCCCGGGGAGTGTCGGCAGCCTTCCTCCCCGAAACGTGACTGCGGCTTTTAGGTTTGTTTTTTTTTTTCCGTCTTGAAGCCGAACGTGGGAGGGTTGGAGCCAGCTAGATGCCTAAGAGACTCTGCGGTGGAAAGTGGAAGTTTAGGGAGGCGGAACAGCTGCAAGAAAGAAGGGAGAGTCTCTGGAGCGGGCTGCAGCTGGTTCTGACCGACGGATAAACAGTAGCTGCGGCAGCGGACACACCTCCGCGTGGGAGGCGGGGCCTCCGATGGCCACGCCCTCCCCGCGTCCCGGGAGGGGGTAAAACACAGCTTGTAACAATACGCACCAAATAGACCATGATCAGCGTACTATAATAATGTGCATCCTGTATACATAAGGTGTTATATGGCGGGGAATTAAAGCAGAATGGTGACGCTGTTAACGCTGGGATGACACGTGATATTTTAAAAATCTCCTTTATAACATAGACAGACTCTGAAATTTGTAAATAGCTTTCTGAAACACAGTGAGAACAGTGTAAGGGAGTAGATGACTGATAAAAGAAAACTCCGGTGAAGGCTTTTGTAAATAGAGGCATCTTTGTGTGTAACTGCTACCTGGTTAGCTTGTTTTCAAAGTTTGGATTTGGGGATACTGGGTTTTCTTAAACTATCCTTAGGTGCAAAATCTAACTTGAATCATGCACCATCCCCACCCACCTCAAAATAATTTTTCACCATAGATGTCAAAGATCTGCCCAGTGTGTAAGAGACTGGAAGGCAGTGAAACCCAGGCACCCCTACACTCTCCTACTCCCCCCAAAATTGAGCTAGGAAGGCGTGGGTAAAAGCACAGTAAGTCATTGTGGGAAAATGCCACTGTTTTTTGTTAAGGCCTGGCTATCAGATCAAAAGTCAAAGGGAACAAAGTCTCTAGCAACAAATAATGTGGCTGGACCTGCACTCCAACATTTTTTAGGTTCCTCCTTGACTGGATGAGGAAGGACAAGAGGAAGACTGGCAATGATAATAATTACAAGAAGAAACACAAGTCAAATACAGACATACTTATTTAAACTTACGTTAACAGAATAAACGATCAGCAAAACACATTAAACCAAGTCAGTCAACATGAATAGTAAATACTGTATCTCATTAAAACTTTCACACTCCAATTGTAGTCCCCTTTTAACACCTCATGACAGTCTCTTCTCTCCCTAAAGACAAGCCTGGGATCTTGGCACACTTTACCAATATCTAATGCTTCCTTTCCTTTCCTGTTACTGTTATTTAAATATTTTATTTTCCCTTTTTGATAAAAAGCAACTTGTGCTTATTTTAAAACTGGTCGAGGGCTTCCCTGGTGGCTCAGTGGTGAAGAATCTGCCTGCCAGTGCCGGAGACACAGGTATGAGCCCTGTTCTGGGAAGATCCCACATGCTGCAGAGCAGCTAAGCCCTTGTGCCAGTTATTGAGCCTGTGCTCTGGTCTCTGAAACCCAGGGGTGTGCCCGAGAGCCTGTGCTCCACAGCAAGAGAAACCACCACAATAAGAGCCCCTCACACCACAATTAGAGGGTAGCCCCCACTTGCCGCTACTAGAGAAAATTCTGCGCACAATGAAGACCCAGCACAGCCATAAATAAATAAAAAATCAGTGAATATTAAAATTTTTCAGTTGCAGTTTTCAAGATCGGTGACACCATCTGGGGAAGAGAGAGGGTGGCTATTGAGTAATCTGGTCCAGCAAAGAAGAATATTTTGTTACCAGCTCAGTTTAGGATTGTTGGTACACGTGATTAAAAAAAAACCAAACCAATGTTGAGTCAGATTTATTGTTTTTAAATTCTCCACAGATAATGTATCCCATCTGCTGGGATGATTGGGATAGGTTAGGTTATGTTGAGTAGTTCCTTCAATACCATCTTATAATTCTTTGTTTTGATGGCCTTCACAGTTTTTCAGTTCAGTTCAGTTCTTCTACATAGAGGCCTTCTCTAGCTCCCTTGTCTAAAGTTCAGTTCAGTCACACAGTCATGTCCGACTCTTTGCAACCCCATGAACCGCAGCACGCCAGGCCTCCCTGTCCATCACCAACTCCCGGAGTCCACCCAAACCCATGTCTATCGAGTCGATAATGCCATCCAGCCATCTCATCCTCTGTTGTCCCTTTCTCCTCCTGCTCTCAATCTTTCCTAGCATCAGGGTCTTTTCAAATGAGTCAGCTCTTCACAGCAGGTGGCCAAAGTATTGGAGTTTCAGCTTCAACATCAGTCCTACCAGTGAACACCCAGGACTGATCTCCTGTAGGATGGACTGGTTGGATTTCCTTGCAGTCCAAGGGACTCTCAAGAGTCTTCTCCAACACCACAGTTCAAAAGCATCAATTCTTCAGCGCTCACCTTTCTTTATAGTCCAACTCTCACATCCATACGTGATCACTGGAAAAACCATAACCTTGACTAGATGGACCTTTGTTGACAAAGTAATGTCTCTGCTTTTTAATATGCTATCTAGGTTGGTCATACCTTTCCTTCCAAGGAGTAAGCGTCTTTTAATTTCATGACTGCAGTCACCATCTGCAGTGATTTTGGAGCCCAGAAAAATAAAGTCAGCCACTTTTTCCACTGTTTCCCCATCTATCTGCCATGAAGTGATGGGACCGGATGCCATGATCTTAGTTTTCTGAATGTTGAGCTTTAAGCCAACTTTTTCACTCTCCTCTTTCACTTTCATCAAGAGGCTCTTTAGTTCTTCTTCACTTTCTGCCATAAGGGTGGTGTCATCTGCATATCTGAGGTTATTGATATTTCTCCTGGCAGTCTTGATTCCAGCTTGTGCTTCCTCCATCCCAGTGTTTCTCATGATGTACTCTGCATATAAGTTAAATAAGCAGGGTGACAATATACAGCCTTGACGTACGCCTTGTCTGATTTGGAACCAGTCTGTTTTTCCATGTCCAGTTCTAATTGTTGCTTCTTGACCTGCATACAGGTTTCTCAAGAGGCAGGTCAGGTGATCTGGTATTCCCATCTCTTGAAGAATTTTCCACAGTTTATTGTGATCCACACAGTCAAAGGCTTTGGCATAGTCAATAAAGCAGAAATAGATGTTTTTCTGGAATTCTCTTGCTTTTTCTATGATCCAGCAGATATTGGCAATTTGATCTCTGGTTCCTCTGCCTTTTCTAAAACCAGCTTGAACATCTGGAAGTTCGTTGTTCACGTATTGCTGAAGCCTGGCTTGGAGAATTTTAAGCATTACTTTACTAACGTGTGAGATGAGTGCAATTGTGCAGTAGTTTGAGCATTCTTTAGCATTTCCTTTCTCTGGGATTGGAATGAAAACTGACCTTTTCCAGTCCTGTGGCAACTGCTGAGTTTTCCAAATTTGCTGGCATATTGAGGGCAGCAGTTTCACAGCGTCATCTTTCAGGATTTGAAATAGCTCAACTGGAATTCCACCACTTCCACTAGCTTTGTTTGTAGTGATGCTTCCTAAGGCCCACTTGATTTCACATTCCGGGATGTCTGGCTCTAGGTGAGTGGTCACACCATCGTGATTATCTGGGTCATGAAGATCTTTTTTGTACAGTTCTTCTGTGTATTCTTGCCACCTCTTTTTAATAGGAGCACTGTTCCAGAATTTTGTAGAATGTTCCTCAGCTGGGGTCTATCTCTCGTTTTCTCATTCATGGTTGGACTGAGGTTATGAGTGTTTCAGAGGAAGGACACACATGGATAAAGTATCACTGTTATCATATCATATCATATCAAGGGTACTGTCAAAGGGTTTCTCTCTATTGATGCTAACATTCATCAGAGTTTGAGGTCAAGATGCTCTAACGTATCAACTACAAACTGGTACTTGCCATGGTCGCTTGCCATCTGTCTCTACAGGGGTTCAATCGTGCTGCTTCAGCTGCTGATTTTCAAGACCCTCTGAAATGAGTTCAGGGTGGAGAATAGAAATGAGGCACTCTGTGCTCTGGGGAAAAACTGGCATAACAGGTCTTCAGATATTTTCAGGAACTGATTTTATAAGCCCAATTCTTATACCTCCTTATATCTAGTGTGCATGCGTGCCCCAAATGAAGCTTAACTGGCAACTTTCACGTTGTGCTTTTTTTTTTAAGTCAAGAAGTGTAAATTTTTTTTTTTTTCTCCCTTTCCAGACTGTCCTTTTTGGGAGGAAGTCTCTCAGTTCACCTCACACTAAAAGGTTGGAAAGGTATGCTCCATCTCCTGAAGTGAGACTATCTACATAAATTATTTGGGATTTTTGTGCATGGAGGTTTGCCTCTCATATCTCTTTATTTCCTAACTTTCCCTCTATTTTATTTTTATTTTTCTGTACTGAAGCCTTTCTAATTGCCTCAAATCTGTCTTCAAAATCAATACCTCCAAGTCAATGCTTACTCTTCAGTCAGTATGCTAGAAGAACTAGTCACCAAACTGGAAGAAAACAAAGCTTCATGGGCCCATGAAAAAATAATTTACACTTCTTGACTTAAAAAAAAATGTAGATACAACTCTAGTCAGAATGATTAAGAAAACGTTGCAAATTAACAAAATACAGGATTTTTTAAAGGGGGGACACATATTAATGTAACCACTATAGGTATTCAAAATGATAAAGTATGTTGTAAATAATTATTAGCTAATAAAATAGAAAGCCTAGATGAAACAAAGTCTAGAAAAATACAAAACACCAAAATTAACAGGAAGAAGTAGAGAACTTGAATAGATCAATAAACATTGATGTAATTAGCGAAGCCCTTCCCTCCCAAATAACTAGATTCCAGTGTTCTTGCTTGGGAAATCCCATGGACAGAGGAGCCTAGCAGGCTACAGTCAATGGGGTCACAAAGAGTCAGACAGAACTGAGCCACTGAGCACACATGCACACACAGATGAATTACATGTGAGCCCTACCAGACTTCCAAGTAAGAGTTAATCCTTCTGCAAGTTGTTTGTGAAAAAGGATAAAGAGGAAAAAGCTGCCCAGGTCATTTTATGAAGCTAGTATATTCATGATTCCCAAACCAAATATGGAAAAGAAAGGAAAACTGAAGCGCCATTTCTCTTACGATTATAAGTACAAAAATTCAGAAAGAAATATTAATCAAATTCAACAATGAACTACCAAAACAAAAAAATAAATAAAACCAGGACAAAACAGCGATAACAACACTCTGGAGCCCCCTTGACCTCCTTTTCCTTTTTCACAGCACATATCACCTCCTAGCATATTATATATTGCATGTCTGTTGTGTAACGTCCCACTCCGATATAATAAACACTGTGAATCTTAGCTTGGCTGGCTTGCAGATCCTAGGCTCCTGGAAGAGTTCCTTGCTCAATTTATATTTCTTTGAAGAGTGAAAGAACATGATAGGACAGGACTTCAGTGTAGCATCCTGGACTTGAGCCATGCTGCAAATATAATAAACCTGTCATGGGGAGTAGATGGGAAGATACACATTGCAGGGGAGGAAGAATTCTAAGAGGTGAATCAGAGAGTGACAAGAGGGCTTTCATAGGTGAGATTGATTATGAACCAGAGGATCCAGATCATACCAGCAGCCCTGAGCTTTTATGATTCACCAATCTCACAAATCCCATGAGGGATGGGGAGCCTCCTCTCAAAGACAAAAGGAAATCTGTTAATGGAAGAGGAGGTAGAATAGAACTGTACAATTTTATAAGGAGGATGCTCACAGTTTCTTTCCCACTCTTTGACCTCTTTTTCTCTTTCCCCGATGCCTCTTCTTTTTCTAAAGTTCTTTCTCTTAAGGTTCCTAGTTTGGCGTTTCCTCACAGGAGGAAGAACTCTCCTGTCCTCAGTCTGTTCCTGGGTCCTGCAAACTTGAGAGCTGTGAGTATCCACTGCTCAGTCCACGTTGTTGCAGAGGGGATTGGAGACGTTGTGAACCTGGGTCGAGACAGGTTTTGAACCTGGTTCTGCCTTTACCGGATGCCATGATCTTAGTTTTCTGAATGTTGAGTTTTAAGCCAACTTTTTCACTCTCCTCTTTCACTTTCATCAAGAGGCTCTTTAGTTCTTCTTCACTTTCTGCCATGGCATCCGGTCCCATCACTTCATGGCAAATAGATGGGGAAACAGTGGCTGACTTTATTTTTTTTGGCTGCAATATCACTGCAGATGGTGACTGCAGCCATGAAGTTAAAAGACGCTTACTCATTGGAAGGAAAGTTATGACCAACCTAGACAGCATATTAAAAAGCAGAGACATTACTTTGTCAACAAAGTCCATCTAGTCAAGGCTATGGTTTTTCCAGTAGTCATGTATGGATGCGAGAGTTGGACTATAAAGAAAGGTGAGCCCTGAAGGATTGATGCTTTTGAACTGTGTTGTTGGAGAAGACTCTTGAGAGTCCCTTGGACTGCAAGGAGATCCAACCAGTCCATCCTACAGGAGATCAGTCCTGAGTGTTCATTGGAAAGACTGATGTTGAAGTTGAAACTCCAATACTTTGGCCACCTGATGCGAAGAGCTGACTCATTTGAAAAGACCCTGATGCTGGGCAAGATTGAGAGAAGGAGGAGAAGGGAACGACAGAGGATGAGATGGTTTGATGGCATCACTGACTCAATGGACATGGGTTTGGGTGGACTCCGGGAGTTGGTGATGGACAGGGAGGCCTGGCGTGCTGTGGTTCATGGGGTCACAAAGAGTCGGACACGACTGAGCGACTGAACTGAACTCAACTGAACTGACTTTACTGCAAGCATGGACAAATTACTAAATTTCTTTGCATTTCAGTTTCCTCCTCTGTCAAATGGGAATAACAAAAATAATACTTATTATACTATCTACCAGATAGAGTTGTCAATGGAATTAAATGAGTTGACGTATGTAAAGCACGTACGGCAGTCGCAGGCATTTAGTAAGTGCCTAGTGTTAGCTACACTGCTCTTATCACCGTTGACTCCAACTCCACAAGTGAGGACACTCATGTCTCCATGGCATCTTACCTCAGCAACCCCACTTCTCTCCTCTGAGTTACTCCAGCATACTTCTCTCAGGTGAATTAGCCCAACAAAACTATTTTATTTGACTGCCTCTTTGAACTTTAACTCTATTTAGGGTTAGACTGTAGACTCCTCGAGGGGAAGTAGTCTGTTTTGAGACTGACAAGAACCTTGATCAACTCTTCCTGAGACCGCAGTCATAACTTCCCAACTGGTTTTCTCCAACAGCATGCATGCTAAGTTGCTTCAGTCCTGTCTGACTCTTTGCAAACCTATGGACTGTAGTCTGCCAGGCTCCTCTTCCATGGAATTTTCCAGGCAAGAATACCAGAGTAGGTTGCTGTTGCTTCTTCCAGGGGATCTTCCTGACTCAGTTATCGAACCCAGGTCTCTTTATGTCTCTTGCAATGGCAGCCAGGTTCTTTACGTGGGAAGCCCAAAGTCAGTTCCTTTCAAACCACTTTAACCTGCTTCTCGCATTATCTTCCTAAAGCACATCTCTTACTCAAAAAAAAATTCAAAGATGGGTGATAAAATCTAAAGAGTTGAGAATGTGATTCTAGGCCAGTATGATTCATTTAGAAATATATGCAAGCCATGTATATGATTTAAAAATTTCCAGAATCCACATTTTAAAAAAGCTAAAAAGAAACAGGTAAAATTACTTTAATATTAAACATTTTACTTAACTCAGTATATTCAAATAAAGGACTTCCCTGTAGCTCAAAAGGTAAAGAATCTGCTTGTAATGTAGGAGATCTGGGTTCGATCCCTGGGTCAGGAAGATCCTGTGGAGAAGGGTAGGGCAATCCGTTCCAGTATTCTTGCCTGGAGAATCCCATGGACAGAGGAGCCTAGTGGGCTACAGTCCATGGGGTTGCAGAGTCGGACACAACTGAGCGACAAAGCTGAAGCAGATTCTGTCCACCACACCCAAGCATTGCACAGTGATTGGCCACTGTAAGTCTTCAACAAATGTTCTCTCTTGTTATTAGCAAACTTTGATCATGGCTCATAATAATGTTGTGTTACTCACATGTTCTCTATTTGTGTTCTGCAACTGTCTCGTCCGTAGGACCTGGCCCAGTGCGTGTATTAACTAATTTGTACGTTTCACTTAACCAGGCACTTTCTAAGTCATGGTTACCAAGCAAGTGGGAACACAGCCTCATGAGCATGTCCTGTCAAGTGTGGATATAGAACAGGTGCTCAACTATTTATTAAATGACTTAATGAAGCAAAACAGCTTACTTCCTCTTCAGAGGAACACATCAACGACTCAGTTGTCACCACACTGTCTCCCTGAAATGCCTTTTTCACCTGTGCTTGTCAAAACTTATCCATCCTTCAAATACCTGCTTTGCTCTTTTTGAGGAAATGGACATTGTAAGTAGTGACTGGACATGTTTCTTGTCCTGCTTCGTTAGCTAACAAATGTACTGTGCAGTTGATGGCTTTCTCTCAAGCAACGATGGAAGACTGCATGGTTACTTATTAAATACTCTCCTCTAACCTTGGCTTTGATTTTCTTTCATAATCTTTCTTCACTGCAACTCCATCCAGTATCTCTTTTACAGTCTATGCATTTTTTCTAAGTTACCTTGTGTCACTTGTGAAATGAAGCAGCCATAAATCATTTAAAACATATTATCCTTCTGTGTCAGTCAGTGAAGTCCTCTAGGAGGCGGATGCCAAGATAACGTTAGAAGGGCAAGAAATCTGTGTGTGTGTGTGGGGGTGGTGCCTATGACAAATCAAGGGGTGGGAGATCCCGAGGGGGCAGGGAGAGCTTTCAGACTGTCGTGCAGGTTTGGGGCAGGAAAACCCTCTGACTGCAGCAGGGCTGTAGGAATCTCCCTCCACTAGGCTAGCCCAAGTGCTGTCATAAAGATGGCGCAGGAAAGGGACTTCCCTCGTGGTCCAGTGATTAAGAATCCGCCTGCCAATGTGGGGGACACAGGTTCAATCCCTGATCCATGAACTAGGATCCCACCTGCTGTGGGGCAACTAAGCCCATGAGCCACAGCTACAGAGCCTACCTGCCCTAAGAGTAGCCCCCGCTTGCTGCAACTAGAGAAAGCCTGCTCGCAGTAATGAAGAGCCCAAGTGCTGCAACGAAGACCTAGCACAGTCAAATAAATTAAAAAAAAAAAAAAAGATGGCCCAGAAAAGAGCGATTCTTTGGGCAGAAACGGCCAGGCCCTGTACCCTGCCGGGTTCTGTCTTTCACTAACCAGGGCTGCAGGGGAAGAGGGTGGCTTTGGAACAAATGCTGTGCTGTGGTGGATCTCATAGGAGGGGCAGATGCAGGCTGTTGGCTGACCCCTCCCCCACAACACCCCCACGCCCCTACCCCCCTCGCCCCCATCCCAGAAGGAGATGGGAGCCGGGTCCTTCCAGATCTACCTTGCACAGTCCTGGAGGCAAAGCCTGTCTTGTTCCTTTTGCATTCTTGCCCATTTTACTGGTGTCCAGTTACCACTTCATATTACTTCTTTTCATTGGACCAGTTGGTAATGTTATAGTAATAGCACGATAGGGTAAAAAGATTTGGGGTTTGAGCAAACTCAGGAGACAGTGGAGGACAGGTGAGCCTGGCTTGCTGCAGTCCATGGGGTCGCAGAGAGTTGGACATGACTTCACGACTGAACAACAACAGCAAAACAGTAAGATCTGGATTCACCTCTCAGGTTATTTTCCAGCCAAATCTGTATTAGATTAGCTGAAATCGAATGCAAGTTCTTTAACTTCTTTAAGCCGCTGACATGAGATTAAAACCATCTACTGAAATGAGATTAATGTTTTACCTACTCAGTTTTCGGTTTAGCAGCTCTTTTGGGGAAAGCAATGGAGCTGCTGGAAGGATTAAATAAAATGCTTAGAATTTAGTGCCTGCTGTTGAGGAGGTGTTGAATAAATGTTCTTCTTTGCTCTTCACTTTTGAATAATACTTTGTGTGGGTTAAAGCACTTTTGTGAACGCTTTCTCAACTGACTTACATTAGATATTATTACTTCTAAGAAGCTGTGACCAAAAGGAATTAGTGGCTGACTTAAGGTGACATAGTCAAAACCGAGGCTGACTCGAGACTTGAATCCAAGTCCTCTGACTTCGGGTGTACTGTTGGCAGTTCTCAGGAAAAGGGGTGGCGCTTTTCCATCATATCACCACCGTCAGAAACACATGTGACTGGGTAATGGTGGAATTCAGTGACAGAATGGCCAGAGAGAGATGTCGGGCTGAAAAAAGCTGAAAAAGAAGGAGAATAAGTAATCATTGTACGTGAAAAGTTAATAGGGAACTGTGTATATTTTTCAAAAATGCTTACTGATAGAATAAGGAATTTTTAGACCTAAACAGACTGGCCAGAAAGCTGCTTAAGAAAACTGGCTTTTTCCAGGTCTGAAAATGTAACAGAAAAAGAGTTCTAGTTCCAGATTCTCCAACACTTGCTCTCATGATTCTGCTGTTTCTTGCCTGGTGTGTACAGTGCATAGCATCCGAAACCTTGGTGCACAGTATGCTTGAGCCAAATGTGTGCCCCGGCCGTTGGCCTTCTGTGTCTAGTCAGAACGTACTTACTCATAAAATGCTTTTCTGGGTTTGAGAAGTTTGGACTGTGACTAAAAGTTTCCTCAAAAACAGAGAGAAGCTGGAGTCACTGAGAGAAATGTTTTAGGGTTTGGCTGTTTCTATCCCTGCTCTTAACAGCATTATTTAGTTGAGACGGCTCACGCCAGTGAAGCCAGTTCCATAGTTTTCCTTCCTTCTTCCTACTTACACAGCTTACAGTCCTCAAGTGTCTGTGACACCTCCTGTCTGTGTGGCATTCTTCGTTTCATGCCTGTGGCTGATGAGTTTTAAGTCAGATGTGTTCACTGCAGCCTCAGCACATCTGGTTTTCTGGGGTGAACCCGGGAACTGCTTCTGTCTCTGACCTACTTTGTGTTTTCTGGAAACTCTGAAAGCCAGTCCTGAGCCTGTGCCCTCAGCGTCCTCCCACAGGCCTGGGCACGGGACGGGATTACTGTGGAAGGCAGGGCTGGGAAAGGAGGGCGAGGCAGAGCTTTGCTGAGGTGGAAGCCGGGCTGAGGGGCTGTCTGGGAGCAGTGTCACCGTCCCTTCCTGATACCTGTTGCCCAACATCGTCAGGGCAGAATGACTGTTGAAGAAAATGGCTGTGTTGCCCTGAAGGTTCTGGAATCTTTTTGAATATAGGTAGAGAGTCCCATCTGGCCCTTTGTCAAAGACAAACTGGGCTTTATTAACATGTGAATGCATTCAGCACTCTTTTCTGCTTCAGGCATCAGGGTTTGTTCCAGAATGATTAATCCAAAGTATTCTGAAAGTTGAAATTGAACTAGTCTTGCCTGCAACCCTTTTGCTTTGACTTAGGACCACCAGAAATGCCCTCAGTGACAACAAATCACTCCCTTCACTTTTGAACACGCTGGGCAATTAAACGTGGCTTGCAACTCTGGGGCACTGTCACTAATACAAAGGAAGTTTGCATAATGTCCTTCTCTTGAGAGATTTTGACAGTAAGTATTGCCATTACTTTTTCAGTGATGGTTCAGATGAAAGGGGAATTCTGTACTGTGTCAAAGTTCTTTCTGGCTCAGCAAGGCCCTCCCTGTGCTTGTACATACATATAGTGGGTCCACAAACTGCATCGCATCAGTCTTTGTGAGACACCTGGGTTTGATCCCTGGGTTGGGAAGATCCCCTGGAGAAGGGAAAGGCTACCACTCCAGTATTCCAGCCTGGAGAATTCCATGGTCTGTATAGTCCATGGGGTCGCAAAGAGTCAGACATGACTGAGTGACTTCACTTTCAGTCTGTGATCTTCAGATTTTTTTTTTTTTTTTGCAGTAAGGTTTTCAATACCAGGAAAGTTTGACTACTCACACTGTTCTATCACATTCTAGAATTTTCTGTGCACCTACTTTTTTCCTCAGGCCTTTCTCTACATCTCTGCCTTTGAAATGCTACTTATTTTTCAAGAGGCAGCTTAAAGGGCCTCTTAGCTAACCCCACTCCCAACAACCAAAATAACAAAAACAAAATACTACCACCAACAACCTTTCCTAAACCCTGAAGCATCTGCCTTAGAAATTTTTATGTGATTTATTACAAGATACTCTAATTAGTTATCTGTCCTCAGACTTGATCTTTTCTTTATATTTTAAGTTCCTTCAAGGCAAAGATTATTCAAAATTTCTCATGAATGCTTACCAAATGGCATTAAAATAATGGATACTGACAAATTATATATTTTCCAACAGTGGGAATTTAGAACAAAACTGATCAAAACTTTTGTTGGTCTCATAAAATAATCTGATTTAACTGTAAAAAATGATCTACCAAAACACACAGTCTGTAATAAATAAAGACTAGTGATTTTGTTGATCATGTTATAAAAGTTCAAAAAGGTGCTGGTTAAGAAAGTGAAGGTTGGTCAATTTCCTAAATGTTTTCTTCTATCTCTGGCATATGTCCATTTATATGTATTTATCTATCCATCCATCCATCTCTCCCTCCAGTGTTTAGCTAAGATTCCAGCACTGCACTTCATTACTACTCTATTTTCCCTAAAAGTTATGAAAGTTATGATTTGTGCTATGTTAGTAAATTCCTTTCCAAGGAAAACTGGATTGAGTTTTTAAGACTTTAGGTATTTAGACGGTCTTTCCCAAGTCAACACTATACACACCTGTTAGACTTTATCACTGTATAAAAATGTACAGTGGTTTATTGACATGTACATTCCAATATGTTTACAGCTGCGAGATAATGAGGCACACTCAGTATTGCACTTCATTAAAATTTCAGGCTCAAACTTAACCTAGAAGTTTAAATGAAACTGCATTTGTAATTTAGTAATTCTTATACAGGACAAACATTGATATCTTTATATACAGTGATACTTATTACATTTATATGCCATCCTAACACAATTTTTGTTTTTTAAATAACAGTCTAGGAAATAAAACAGAATATTCCTCTTTTTATCCGCACCCGTGATGCAATTGTACAGGATTACAAAAAGGCAGTATACAATAAACAATGATTATTTTTCTTTTTTTTTGCTTGAAAGCCAGCATCATTCTTAGTCCATGGGCATGGCAATTCTTTGATATCAATTATCTATAAATGTCCAATGCTTCACAGGCCAATGACGATAATGGCCACATGCAAACACCTCACAAGTTTGATGTCTTGGTTCAAAAGAACATAAACTGAAACAATGGGGAAACTCTCCATAGCAAGAATTATGTACATGGTATTTGGCATCCTTCTTGCACTGTGAATGGTTCATTTTTAGGATGTAAAAATGGTCCCGTCCTTATCCTGAGCAGAGTTTAAACTTCACCACATCCGCTTGGGAGATGAAGGCAACTTCTCTCTCTGTAGACAAAGGAATCTGAGTGTTCTAAAAAGTGTGAGCATTTCTGCACACTCCACAACCCAGAGCAAACTCTTCTCCAGTGGGGGGATGAACAACATGGAGAGGACATTCGGTTCCTTCTAACTGTTTGCCTTTGGGACCTGTATACATTTTGAAGGAGGCAAAAGAATATAATTAAAACACACACACACATCTAATGTGATGGTAAAAAAATAAGAATAGTAAAATTAAAATCAAAACGGAAGTAAAAACACCTGCAGAGGTTTGTGCGCTTACTGTTGAGGTGCTGTTCTAATATAGCAATCCACTTAATTCTGAGAGCCCCAGAAGCAGAAAATATCCCATTTTACAGATGAGGAAACTGAGGCAAAGTTAACATAATTTTTCTGACTCCTAGGCCCTCATCAATACCTAACTCACAAGTGCTGTGAAGAGTAAGTACCCTGGTACCAACAACGCAGTCAATAAATTTTCTAGAAAGGAATGGATAGACAGAGGGGTTCTCTTCAACTTCTTAATCTAGACCCTTGTCCTTGTCCATACAACACTGTCCCCTTTTCACACCCTTCATTCGCTGACCTCAGCTCAACACTCCCCCTCCTGCTTATCATGGCCATTATCCTAAACACTGTAGTCTCACATTATTCTCATCCTGCTTCTTTCAAAGTCATAAAGTACTTCTACTGTAAAAAAAAAAAAAAGTTTTTAGAGGGAGAACTGTTACAATTTTTATTTGACACAAGCAAACGGCAGAGTAGCCATACTAAAAAACCCCAAACAAACTCTACTCATCTTATTATCTTTGTTTTGGAATAGATAATATATTTCACATGGTTTAAAAATAAAAATACTTAAAAAATTACACACAAAAAGAAGTCACCTTTGCCCCATGTTTAGCCAATTTTTCCTATTTCCCCCAATAGTTAATAAATTTTATTAGTTTCTTATGAATTTTTCCTGTGCTTTTTAAATGCAAAGAGAAACAAATATGAGTACATATTCTCACTTCCCCCTTTCTTACAAAAGGCAGCATACTACGCACACTGCTCTGATTTTTCATTTAATAGCATCTCCTACAGATCTTTTCATTTCAGTACATAGAAACTCCATCCTCAGTCCCTTTCATTTTTTAATAGAGCATAGAAACTAGTGTTTAACCAATCTTATTGGATACTTGGGTTGTTTATAGATTTGTATTGTTATAAACAAGGATGCAATGAATAACCCTGTTTATCTGCTCTTCGTTATTTTTCTTACATATGTAGGTGTATCCCCAGAAATGGGATCACTGAAGGGTAGATACATTTGCAGCTCTGAAAGGGACCTTAGGGTTCTGCCATCTGCATGCTGATAAGCAATGGATGCAAGCACGTGTTTCCTCTCCCAGCTTTAATAGCTCTAGACACTGGTGTATGTGGTGTGTGTGTTTTTGTGTGTATTTTCACTAGATTCACATCTGTCTCCTCTATGCTCACATTTTCTCTCCCCTTCCACTGCTCTCACTTCTGTTCAGCCTGGTATTCCACCTCACTGTGATCACTAGCCTCCTGACCTCTTCTGACTTTTTCAGTCTCCTTTTGGTTTCACATTCACTTTCTCTCAGCCTGACCTCCAAAGACCATCATCTCTCCTCTATTTTCAGTGGCTTCTTTAATTCCCTTGGCTCTCTGATGCTCACTCACTATGCTGCTGATTCCCAGCCATTCTAGATTAAATCACTTGTCCATTTTATGGTGCTGATTCCAGACTTCATTTAAAAAAAAAAAATCATAGCTGCTCACAATAAAGGCAGATGTGTGACTCTCCCCCCGCCAAAATCCTTTTAAATGGTTCTATTATCAATTAATAATTTCAAACCTCTCATGGCACTTTAGTGCTGAGCAGCAATCCTTCTACTAATCCTTAGCTGACTTCTTTCTCAGTCCCCACGCTCTGAGCCCCTCACTCCCGACCGTCATCTTTCTACTTCACTCAGAAAGTAGGTAGTTCACAAGGGCTGAGGAATTCCCTTTGTTTCTTTAGGACAGTTTGAACTAGATTTCTGCCACTTGAAATGAAGTGTTCTTGTTGGGATCATTAAATAAAACTAGAGACCATGTACATCATAACCATATTTATAAATATTGAAAGCATACCTGCAGGACAGTGTGGAAGTTCTTCCTTAGGAATGCTAGTCATTCTTTGAAAGTCATCATGACAAGCATTACAAAAATGTGTTGTTCCAAAACAGAAAAAGACAGCTACTGAGCAGCAGTAGCGACACTTATATTCCAAAAAGTCTGTGCCATGTTTTGGACACATCTACAGTGAAAGAAAATAAATACAAGATAATGGTGAGTCTACTTCAACTATACTTAATATAATCATATACATAGTTCAGTAATTCATGCTTTGAGAGTATACATAGCTCTCAAAACTGATTGAAAACTTGATGATACATACATTAAAACATTGAATAAATGTGTGGCTTGACCCAAAAGGTTTGGACGAAGTCCCAAGTTTAAATCCCAGCTCCATAATAACCAACTTATTTAATAAGCTATCCATATAATTTCTCTGTGAATGCTTCTTGGTCAACAAAATTGAAAACTTATTAATATTTCTTTTATCTCTCATTCTCAGAGATGTACTGTTAAGATTTCATTGAAATGGAGAAAATCCTAAAAGTGTGCCTGCAGGTTTAAGAAAACGAAATAAGTAAGACTTATTACTTGTTGATATATGGTGATTATTTTATGGGAAACAAAATTATAAAATGCAAATACCAATACCATCCAAAAGAGATAATATATATAAGATGATCTGGAAAACTATACTCTGCCCTACAAATCTCAGAAAACACTAGGGAAGAAGCCTATCATATCATCCCCATGATATTTGTTATATTAGTAGTCTAAAAAAATAGATCTTTAACATTTCTAAACTGTTCCTTCTAATAAAATGTTCTCCCACCTGAGCCCTGGACACATCAGAACAGGCACCACAAATGAGTTCTCTGGGATCATAATCATCCCCTTGTCCAGCCTCAGCATCGCAGCGAGCTTCACCGCCAAAATATGCCTAAGGAGGGAAGACACTTAGATTACAGCAGGGAACAGAGAACTCTGCCATGGGAGGTTCAGTGTGGCTGCAGTGGAAGTGAAATCGAGAGGCCTCCGGAAATACTATTGTCTGTTAGACATTCCCTTGCAATGCCAAGCAGACACCTATACAGGATGCTTCTGTAAGAAATAGATCAGGACAAGAAATATGGTTTCTGCAATTCTGGAATGGATTCATGCTTACAGTAGGAAGTTTAAAGACTGAACTGTGATAGCAAAATAACAAAAGAATGGATAGTACTCCAAATAAGTACCAAGAACAGGATATTAAGTAGTAAAGAGAAACTATGTTTTTCCAGGGAAAAGTTTGAATAGTTTTTCTTTTTTGAAATATTAAATACCATATTCCCTTCTACTCCTCTAAAAATATGCCTAAAATAAATATTAGTGTAAAATTATAATCTTGAGGTTAATGGGAAGGAAAAAAATCAAACATGATCCTATAAAAGTTTTTAAAAAGGAAAGGCAAATTTAGATATTCCATTCAGAACACTGCTCATACTTACAAAGATACACTGTATGCAGGAACTCAACAGTATTTCATACAGATACTTGAATATATGAAATTATCACAATGGGTAATTTATCTGTATTTGCTTTGGGCACAAAATAAATTCAACCAATTATAATTGGGGCATTCTGCATATATAACATGTCTCATAGCCAAAGAAACTGTATCCATAATTTTGTATAAATAAGTCAATAGAAAGTTATTATCTGTACTAGAAAACAGGTCGAAAGACAAGGCTTCATTGATAGAGAGGTTATAAATGGTCGTGCACTGGCTAAATCAGGCCTCAGAAGTATTTCATTTGTCCTGGGGGTCTATTCCGGCTATTTCACTTTTTGAGATTCCTGGCTTGGCTTCCTAGGCATTTGACTGTCACCTGTATGATAGCATAATATTTGTTTATGAGATCCAGTACATTAAACACAGAGAAATAATATTTTATTCTTTGTAATAATTCAAATAAATGGTACACACTGGTGTTTCCTCGAGTGTGGATATTTGTCTGCCTTCCTGGCTTTCATCTCTCTAGCCTGCCATTCATTATCTGTATTTTCTTTTCCTTATATTGAGAGACTATGCATCTTTCATATATTGATTTCTTCCTTCCTTCATTCATTCTCCAATTAACAGTGTCTAATAAGCTCCAACTACTGGAGGTAGAGAAATTAAAAAATCGTCTTCATCCTCATGGAACTTACCAACTGGGACAGAGAGACATGTGAACATCACTGTGATGTAGAATAAGAAGGGTTAAGATGGATGTACACAGGACATCAGAACGGTGTGGTGGCACTGAGAGGGCGGGACACACTGCAGAGGAGAAACCTGAGCCAAATCCAGAAGCGTGATCAGACAGATTTGGTCATGCATCAGAGCGTGTGGGGATGGGTGGGTTACAGGTGAGAGTAAGATGCAGAGCAGGAGACAGAGAAGAGCATTCCAGGGAGAGAAAAGCCTACAGGATGGCATGGAGGTGTCAGTGAGTGAGCAAACACGGCCCAGTTTGGGGAACTGCAAGTTGTTCCATATTTTGCTGCATGGGGCACAAATGGAAGCATATTGGGAGATGAGACTTGAAGAGCTGGGGGTGGGGGGGGCTTACAGGGCTGTAAGCAGAACAGTGACACAGTCAGATTCAACATCAACTAGTGGACTTGTAAGTGTGAAGCATGGAGAGGAGGGGTTAGGGGCTCCACACAATGAGCCCAGAGAGAAGGTTCCTCCTGTAATTAGCAAAGGAAATGATTCAGGTTGCTGAAGATGTAGTAAAAAGGAAAAAAGAGCTCAGAAGAGATTGAGAGGCAGAACCGACTTTGTTAATACAGACTGGAGACTGAGAGAGTCAGAAGTATCTGTGAGAAATCTAAATGTTTGGTAGACAACTGGATATTTGTATCTAAATTTCAGAAGTTTTTGAGGGTCAGAACAATACAGGTAGGCAAAGGCATGGGTCTGCAGGTCACCAAAGGCACGGAGGTATTACTGGGCTAGAATGCATGGCTGGGGAAACAATATGTAAGAGTAGGCGAATGAAAAGAAACTCGGTGAGGGAGTTAAAAAGGAGTGACCAGAAAGGCAGGAACATACCAGGAAAAGTCTTGTCCTGGAAACCAAGGAGGTTAAGGATTTTTAGAAGGGAAAGGTCAAAAGAGTTAATTAAGCAAGAGAAGTTTATTCAAGAACTAATTGGATTCAACTCACAATACTGATGGGAAAGAGATCATGCAGAGAAATATTCCATATTCTGGAAACAGTTTGTATATGTCAAAAAAAAATCCCAAAACAAAGAAAATAAATTCTACTTGAAGCAGAGCACCAAATGTTCTCATTTTTAACTTCAGACTGAACGCATGAGAATAATTAGACATCATTTGACAATTCAACTTCTTCATCACATAGGTAATCTCTAGTTCTTAAAAACTCATCATATGATTAACAGCATACCTTTCTGCATTTGTAGCAGACATAATATGCATATCTATTCATGGCATAGCCAGCGGGGTCGTTGTAAAATCTCACACCAGGAGTTGTGATAGCTTCGCTCTTATGCAGACCCTCGTATTCCAGTCTCATCAGGGCTTTTCTTCTGACATCCTCATAGAGCTCTTTTATTGGATCAAGCAGGTCTTTTAACACTATATGATTTATCTTGTTCTGAAATTACAAAAAAAATGAACATTCTCTACTCAAAAGAATCATTTATTTATTAATTCAACAAACACTTAGTGTTCATCTAAGTGCCAAGCACTGTGCTAGGAGATAATGAAAACATTTCCTAAATAAAATATCATGGAAAAATAATCCTGGACAGTCCTCACAAGCCTGTATTTTCCCAAGAGCAGCGAAAATGGGGCACAAGCATGAACATTCCACTGTATCAGCTTCATATTTTCGAGTATGAAATATATCTCCTGTGGCCTTAGCTGTTCCTGGAATGAAAGTTTACCCTGCTGCCACAAACATGTGTGTGTATTTTGGTTCCTTGGGGGTAGGGTAGGTTACACAATAGAAATGAACAAAAAGTATTTCTCTATTACTTTCCTGTATCGTTTCCTAAACGTGACTTTTCTCTGTGGCATCAAATGAGAAGAGAGAAAATACTATTGTCTTTATGAACGTGGCTCAGTCTTAGCAACAGCTGTGCTAAGTCCATGTTACATGCCACGCTACATGCCATGTACAAGCATATCCATGAACAGGTTTTTGTGTTAAGCATTGTTAGCCTGCCAAAATAACTGCCACTCTGGTCACTACCTTTGTAGAGATGTGTCAGAACATGGAGAATTTTCTCCTTATCTTCCCTGCGCTCTAAGGAATCTGTCCTAATGGCACTTCAAGCTCAGGTTTTACTCTTTCATGGCAGTTGTGAGTACTGCCATGGGTGCCCAATACATGGGCACCACAGGCTCGTTCTTCTTTTGGGTAGTCATCCACTGTTATGTCATGTGGTCTGAACTCTTAGGGGTCTGAAAGCAGTGACGTGTGCCCTTCAATGCATGATGATATCTAAATCAATTTTCTGATGTAATAGTTTAATTTAATTAGCTTTTAAGGGACAATTAATGTCTTGAAGTGTTTTATAATAGATACAGCTCTTATAATATTCTCAGGTACTACCTGTGTGAAGAGAGTAGAAACCGATGCGGGCTGTTGACACACAGTAGACTGGGGAGGTCACCTAGAAATGCTGCCATATGTTTATTTTGAAAGACAAAAGATGAAGACAGAGATGAAAACAAATAGAAAGTAGATAATTTCTGATGCTTTCCATACCTTGCAAATGGGACAAGATATAAATCCAAACGTTATCCTTGGACCAAGCCATCTGTTTTCCAAAACTCGTCGACAGCACTGTAAGTGGAATACGTGACTGCAGTCCAGCTTAAAGGAAAAAAGGAGAAGGATATAACCACATGTAATAACCATAAATACAAGTAACTGATAGATTATTCAATGTAGGGTGCTACTTAAAGCAGGTAAGAGAAAAATCTAGAAATTTAGTAGAATGAAATCCCAGCACTTATGTTATTCATGGGACATTATGAACTAGATCTTCATCTTCTCCCAATTTTTAATATTTATGTATTACTATCACCTTATAGAGAGTAAGCTGGGTTAGGGAGAAATGAGAAATATTCAATTTTGTATCTCTTAGGAAGAAGAAGAAACTACTGATTAAAAGATATAAGATTTGTTTTTGAGAATACTCATTGTCTTGGAATCACAAGAACTGAAGATATAAACAAACAACCAGTAAATGTTAAAGAAAATCTTATTGAGCAAATTGTAACTTCCATAATATTACTAATATATTACAGATGTATGTATATACATTATATACAGAGGTATGTATTATTATGTACAGATTACATAATGCTGTAAAATGCCATGCTGAATTTTGGAAATTAAGAAGAGAGAAACTATTGAATAATTATTTTTTTCTCCCTTATGAACACTTTAGACATTCACTTGACTACACAGATGAAAGCTCAGTATACAACATGGACATAGAACAAAAAAAGCATTTGCTCTTTAAGAAACTGGTCGACATTAGTGGGACAGTCTCACCCAATTATAAGAAAGAGTCAATCACTTGTTTACTTGATGAGTATATTTATACTTCTTAGTGAAAAATCTAGACACTTAATGCTTTAAAAGCACAGACAACCTGAATGGCCGGCGCAGCCGAGAGTGCTTCCGTGAAACAGATCATGCACATGTCGTCAGCGTCCTGCTTCAGGGTGGTGGCATTTTTATCACAGCCGTGTAGACAGGGCAGACAATGCTCTTCGTTTTTAACACCTCCACATGGATGGCCACAAGGATGTGTCTTGCTACAGGCTATCTTAGCATACTCCTGTTAAAGGTAAATTACAATATGGCAAAGAAAATATATTAAAAAAAGGCAAACAGCCTGGTAATTATATCCAGTATGTTAATTTCCTAAGATACTTTCCCATAGGAAATAGATATAAGGCTAAATAACCACAAAGTAGTTATTTTTATTCTCTGTTTGAATATAACTTAGAATTATTAACAAAGTTTATTTTTCTTTTAATGTGATTAAAAATATTTTTACTCCACATAAAGGGAAAGCTGATTAAAAACTGACTGCAATTTTAATCTATTTGTTATCATGCATATACAGGAAGTAAAAAAAATTCCCGACATTAATCATGCAATCACCAACTTGTGTGTGTTAGTCACTCAGTCGTGTCCGACTCTTTGCGACCCCACGGACTGTAGCCCGCCAGGCTCCTTTGTCCATGGGATTTCCCAGTCAAGAATACTGGAGTGGGTTGCCAACCAACTACCCTTCATCAAAATGGGGATTACAAAAAATACAGGTATCTTTCATTATCTGGACTTTATCCAAATTCTTGTTAACTAAAGTGAATAATCAAAAGTATGGATAGCATGGGACATGTATAGATGTTTAGGCTTAAACAAATTCAAGGAAACAAGTGAATAAAATGTGTAATGCAGCCCATAGATCTTTATTTGCTTCCAGCACAGAAGAAAATGTTAAATATATACAATGGCGATGGCTGGGAAACATAAAAGAGACTGCGCTGGGTTTGAGGGCTTTAACTGATCATTCTCCAGCTTTGGTAACACATCCAACTCTTGACATGGGTAATATGCTAATTTAGAAAACGAAAGTGATTCTGAGCTCAAACTCTCACTTATACCAAGTGAAGGTGTCATGAGGGAACACATAAGTAAGCTATTCCCTACTGTGACGGCCCAGCGACCTGCGCACCTGGCAGTCTGCATCGGAACAAACACTGCCAACAGCAGACAACTCTGTTCCACTCCTGGAGCCACAGAATCGGCATGCCTCTGAGCTACTTGTGGTGGGTTTTCCTAGGTGCAAGCAGAAAAGAAAAATCCTCCTTAAGCATATGTTTTCTACATATTTTACTATAACTAGTTGAAAGAAAAAAAAAAAAAAGCAAACCAGGAATGTATGTATCACCTGCTATCACTGAGAAATCAGCCTGGCAGTTTTGTAGCCGAACGGTTGGAAGCTGCCCTAATTACAAAGCAAATAATCACACACACACAAAAGTATAAGAAACGAAAGAGCTATCTGAAGCCAAATAAATTATTAACTGATTTATTTATACTTTACCATAGAAATAGACTAGTCAAGACAGCAGGTCGAGCAGCTATGGTCAGCTTCCTCATTACAAGACCACAATATCAGACAAAATATAACAACAAAAATTAAATAAAAATACATGGAAGAAAGAGAAATCATTCAAGTACCTTTCCCAGCAACAATATTACAAGGCATAGAGAAAAACTATTACCAGAGGATATGAAATGTGAATAACAGAAAAATTCCCAGAGAACTGAAGATAATACAGCAGTGTGAAAGGAATTTAAATCTATTTGAAATAGCTGAAGGAGGAACGTAATCCATAAAAGAACAAAAGGAAAGAAAACAAGATTTGAAAAATAAAGACCAAGCTCATTATAAAACATAAATATTGTATAAAAATCTAAACATCATAACTGAATTTAGCAATATTTACAGAAAATATTTTTTAAAATGAAGTTTATATCATAATTACAAGAATGGTTCAAACACTAGAACATTTACTAATGTAACATGGTATGGAGGAATAATAGGAGGAAAAAAATCAGCAGTGAGAGAAAAAAAGACTATGCTCTTGGGGCATGAAAAGTTATTCATATTTAAATTTATCAGATTTATGCCTAACACCAAAATTAGAAATTTGTGTCAGTCAGATAAACAGCAGACTAAAGAGGTGCTGAAAATAGGAAATTTCTAAGATTCAATGTACCTTCAAGCTGAGAATACTCTAGAAAAAAAACAAAAAATTAAAAAAATTTAAAAAAATCAAAATGAAAAATTCATGTTTCAGATAAAATGACTTGCTCAAGGTCACACAGCTAGTTTGTAATACAGAACACTGATAGAAAAATATAGATGGTGATCAATGCTGTCATAATCACTTATCAGAAAACACTCAAAATTATTCACATTAAATAATTAAATTAAACTAATATCTAGTTTAACTATAATCAGTAGGGATGGTTCATTCTACTTGCTAGGCATGGTTCAGTCCAAAATCTGTTTACCTGTGTGTTCTCGGAATTCCACCATTGCCTTCATTGTTTTAGAATCCGCGAGTGCCATCAACCAGAACAGTTTAGTTCTGCCACAACCTTCATGAAGGTCAACCTTTATAGCTTCTTCTTCTTCCTTGAAGACCTACAGTATCATTAAAAAAAGAGGGAAATAAATTTATCACTCTGAAAGAAGATGTATAAAATTTAATTATGCAATAATGAACACAGCTTTAATTTACTAAGCACGCTAAGAAACTTTAGGTTATTTCTAGTCTTCTCTTTAACCTACACAACCACCTCATTTTTTATAAATGTGGAAACCAAGTCTCCGAGATTAAACGACGTTCGTGATTGACACAGTCGGTAAATGAGACAGCTGGGAATTCCACCAAGGTCTTTGATTCCAAGGTCCATTTTTTTTTCCCCATGACACCAAGTCTCTTTCCCACATTTATTTCTCACTGAATATATTTTATGTTCCAGACACTGTTATGCATGTAAATGCAGAAATCTTCACCTGTCTTTGATGAGTTTTGGTTCGCCGATGAAGATGAAGGAATCTGTCACAGTCAGTACACAGGTTTCCACATACATTGCACAAAATGATTGCTGCAGTTTCACCGTCATCATGGTTATCACACATTGGCTAGAAAAGGACATTTCCATACGGTATAGCAGATTAACCAGAAAGGCTTAAATACTCATACACCCTGAACGTGATTTATTTACAACAGGATCAGATTTTTACTCTGAACTCTAATAAGAATTCAGAATTTGAACGTTAAACAGAATTATGGCAAATGTACTTAACTATAAAAAATCCCCAAATCCATGATTAATGGGCTACGTACGTTCAAGGATGAACAAAATAAACATTATACTTTTTTTATAGAGGCTTAAGAAAATTTCTCCTGTTATATTCAAACATTCTGTATGCTAAATGAATAAATAATGCATTTTTGACACATGAATGTTAAGGAAATGTTTAAAGGGCCTATATAAAGTTTTCCTTCTGGTGAAGCAAGGGATATTTCACAAACTCGAAGTACATTTGTGAATCAATGGCATCTCATGTTGCTCTCTTACTGCTTTGTTTCCTTCTTATCATAAGACATTTTAGTACAAAATCTAGATACAGAATCAGAGTCTGGCTAAAACCAACTTTTGATATGATGCAAACATGACTCAGAGAAGAAAGGAGAAGGTTTTTTTTTAATATAATTAAATCTGCTAATATACTATGAAGAGGAAACCCTAACTGCATAGACTTGTGAGATGAACTTGGGCCACGTGATATAATTTTTCAAGAGTTCCACTAACTGTGCATTTTGACATGTGGAGTAAAGCTAGGCTAAAGCTTAATATACAGAAAAACAAGCTAGATTTGTATAAAGTAACTCTGATCTTACCATTTGTTTCTGCTGTCCATCCTTTCCCATCCATCTCCCTGAGGAGAGGCGGTCGACATGGTCCTGGTCGAGAACGCACAGTGAGGCCAGGGCAAGCCAGAGCTGGAGAAAGGAAACGCGGTTACACCACCAACTTAGAGAACGCAGGCTGCCAGGGCTCAGCAGATGTGCCAGGGCTCACTTTCACTTGAGAAAGTGTAGGTCCCCAGAGGTACTCAGGTCTTCCTGATGTGGCAGCAGGCACACACACCCACTACTGTGTGTGCCAGGTACACAGTAGGAACGCAAACACGTACTGAATAAACAACTGTTGCTCTGATGAACCATTCTGTTGTCTTTCTGACATACAAAATTACCCTTTATTATTCTAACGTGTAAACAGTGTATCAATACATATATTTACATGCTTAATATACCAGTGTCTCCTATAAATTTTTCCATTTAGTGGTACTGAATTCCAAGGAAGGTGGTAGAAAGGGCTGTTGAATTTTTCAGTCTCATGGGAAGTGGGGTAGTAAGGGCTTCTCAGAAATCTCTGTATACCCCTAACAGCCTAGTGCCAGGCTTGATACACTTTGTCAGGAATAAGTCAACATCTTACAAGCTTTAGAAAATTGTCCTCAAATACAATTTAAAATTTCCTGAGGCTTAAAGCATAAGTTTCATTTTTACATAGAATATTACTTCACTGCTGAAAAACAGAAAATGACTCAAATGTTTCAACTCTGAGAAGTGCAAATGAATGTCACTGGACATAGAATAAAGAAAGAAGAAAAGCAGGGAAAGAAAAACCAGAAGAAAAGTGTGCAAGGAGAAAGGTGAGAGCCAACTGCAGAACCTGTGCAACGTGTGTTGGGAAAGGGTAGCAGAGTCACACTCACTGGCAAGGTGGCATCAGCTGGCTTTTTCTGCCCAAGGGAAATACAATGTATCTTCTTTTTCAGGCTTCTGAGGATTAGCTTAGGCAGTTTCTACCAGTTTTCACTTCTTCCTAAACGCTGTCACACTACCCTGCTTCAAGGAAATGTCAAATCTCTTTTGGAAGTGTATGGGACATGATACTACGTAGGTTAAAATCTACAGTAGATCTCTCATTTGAAGGATGCAATCTCACTTCCTAAGAGACTCTGCCCCACTCTGCCCTGTGCACACTTTCTGCTTTTTAAAAGTAAGGCCTACACATTCAGTAAATAGGCTATAGGGCTCCATTTTACGCCAACTGAGTTATTACAAGAAGCAGGTAGGGGCCTTGCCTTTAAAGGATCTTCAGTCTATCACAGTGTCACGCTGATACTAAAGTTATCAGGAAACATCATTAGAAATATAGTACACTGACATGTAGGTACTACAACCTTTACAAAATCAGTATATCCGTGAATGAAAGTCGCTCAGTTGTGTCTGACTCTTTGAGACCCCATGGATTATACAGTCTATGGAATTCTCCAGGCCAGAATACTGGAATGAGTAGCCTTTCCCTCTTCCAGGGGATCTTCCCAACCCAGGGATCGAACTCAGGTCTCCCATATTGCAGGCGGATTCTTTACCAGCTGAGCCTCAAGGGAAGCCCAAGAATACTGGAGTGGGTAGTATTCCCTTCTCCAGCAGATCTTCCCCAGCAGATCTTCCCCACCCAGGAATCGAACCAGGGTCTCCTACATTGCAGGTGGATTCTTTACCAAGTGGAGCTATGAGGGAAGTATATCCTTAGCTCCCTTAAAAATAACAAAAACAAATGACAAAGAACACATAACAGTGAAAATTAAAAGTTACTATGCTTAGCTTGTAATACAAAAAAACCCTTCATACTTTTTCAATAAATACAATATTTGATATGAAAAGTGAAGCAGGTGGGGAAGGGATAGATTAGGAATTTGAGATTAGCAGATCCAAACTATTATACAGAGAACTGATAAACAGCAAAGTCCTACTGTATAGCACAGGGAACTATATTCAATGTCCTGGGATAAACCATAATGGAAAAAGTATGAAAAATAATATATTTCTACGTGAATCACAGTAGAAACTAACACAATATTATAAATAAACTAAAGTAAATTTTTTAAAAAAGTAAATTAAGCTGACTTATTGATTTAAATTTGTTTAAACCTATAAGGAAAAAGAACATGCAACAACAATACAGACCAAAATCAAGGAAACCTACCCTAGTTGTTGCAATACACCTCACTGGAGATCTGAATTCCTCCTCCATCTTGGTCAGGGCAATGATGGTTTCTGCAATTGCATTTTTTGTCACTCTTGACCACGCTTCTGACAAATGACCCTAATGAGCAGGACAGAATAATGTGATAAGCAACCAGAGAGGTATAATCAAAGCAAAAAATTCTGTTCTTTTAACATCCCTCACCAAAAAGGAAACTTTGTTAGTGGACTTTTAGATCAAAGGGCATACTTTAAAAATCGTTCACAACCATATTATAAACTCAACCTCTAATTATTATTTTGATGATTCAAAAGAAAAGTATGTAAAAATTTATGTTCCCAATACTCTTTTCCTATAGAATTCAAGGGCATTTCCCCTTACATTTAGATAAAAACATAACAAATACTAAGGTGTCTATGACTGAGACATTTTGATCATGAAACCCTGTTATTTAACATGGAACTCATACATCTAAGCTGATTTGCTTTAGAGGAGTATTACTGGAACCCAAGAGCATAAATGGATTTAAATTACAACTACCTTAATTAGCTAACTTGATTTTTACTGAACACCAACATGTCACTACTATAGAATTTTGGTATTCCCAAACATCTTTCCTAAATATGTTCGTCCAATGAACATACTCAGAAAGCCTATTTGAGAACTGAAAAAATTCTCCATTTCTCCCACTGAGGAAATGCCCATGCTGCTGGAAAAGTGATAGAACTTCATATTTTTCCAGAACATGCTTACTAATCTCATATTCATGTGCTATCAATCTTTAAAGGGACAGCTCCAATTCCAATTCCTTTTCCTCCAAAATGCTTGCCGTTGATCCCACCTCTCGGGATCTACCATCCACAGTGTCCTGCCCTTCTTGGGCTGGACTCCTGGAAGTATGAAAGCCAGGCACTCTGAGAAGTAATTACCTTTCCTCCACACTCCCGGACCTCCCCACAAAAGCAAAACCTGGACAGCAGTACAGGACATTCAATAAATTGCGACAACAGAAGACTGAGAAAACTTCACACTGAAAAGGCCTTTTCTCCTTTAGAGTCTTGGACTCAAGCTGCTCTGTAGGGTTCAAAGAGTATACTTTGTTTTTTAAGCTTTAAGTCTTGGAAGACTTACAGAAATATTTATCAAGCAAACTAATTGGGATGCTTGAAATGCACACATTTTACACAAAGGGAAAAATTTTCACCAACTGAAAAGACAAAGGGTGTGACAGTGAACTTACTAAACAGAGCTTGTGAATTAGGCAAAATAACACGAATGTTGTCCTAACAATTCAGTAGAATGATTACGCTACTTGTTTTGTTAATCAGGTTTCTGCTGGGAACTTACTGCGGCCATATCCTTAACAAGTTTAATGATGATCTCTGAGATCTGGGTAGGAGTGGAGCCCTTCATCCACCAATGACTCTCACCTCGACGGATGTAACTGCAAAGAAAAGTCAGCATTTGTAAACTAACCAGTAGTAGTTACAAATGAATAAGACAAAAACTTATTTAAAATGATTCAATCAGTTAGGGCATTTTAAAAGAAAATTAATCATAACATTACTCATAATCTATCTCTTCAACTCTAAGAGAGTAGCTATTCTGATATATGTTCCCTTTTAAGTATTTGATTGTTTATTATTATAAATATAAAATATTACTTTTGCATGCATCTTTTAGAACAGTACCATTCAAAATAAATCCACAAACACAAACTATTTGTTACCAGTCCACATAAAGATAAGAGCTTGCACCAGAATATGTCAACTATATGACTAATCTACTACTATTTAGTTCAGATTACATTTTTTCCCCTGGCAAGACTATCCAGATGAAGGAAGTGATACACTTATAACATTCTGCTGCTTAATGTCATGAATTGGCTCTTTCACTAGCATTATTCCAGATGTCCTTAATCTTCTGCTGTTTATACACAATTCTGTAACAAACAGCCCTCTACAATATCTTTGTGCACATGTATGAACATTTTTTGAGAGAAACAGTTCTACAGAAGTCAAATTGGTAGGTCAAAGGATATGCATATTTTAAACAGACTGATGTTATCAAACTGACATCCAAAAAGGTTTTAGCAATTTAATTAGATGTCAGTTATGCCAATGCAAAGATATTTCACTATTGTTTTAATCTACATTTCTCTGACTACCACTGAAGCACCTTTTATTTATTGGCATTTGTAATTTTTTTTAACATTTTAAATTATTTTTGGCTGTGTTGGGTCCTGGATGCAGCACACGGACTCTGAGATGTGGCACACAGTCTTCTCTGTCATTGTGGCACGTGGGTTTGCAGTTGCTGCTTGCAGGCTCAGTAGTTGCCCAGCGGCATGTGGGGTCTTAGATCCCTGACCAGGGATTGAACCCACGTCCCCTGCATTGGAAGGTGGATTCTTCACTACTGCACCACCAGGAAGTCCTGGCATTTGTAATTTTTCTTCTCTGAACTAACTATTCTTGTCAGAAGTCTGTATTGGTTGTTTGTTTTTTCACTGATTTGTAGTCATTCTTCTAATATTATGACTAATAATTCACTGCCTGCTAACTGTTAAATATTTTTTCCAAGTCAGTTGTTTGTATTTTAAAAACAAACAACTTTCACTTTTATGTAGCCAAGCCTCTGAGTCTTTTCCCTGTTACTTCAGGTTCTATGTTTTATTTAAGGACGTCTTCTCAAATTGATGATTACAAAAATATTCTATAATTTGTCCTAGTAGAGTTTAAAAGCAAACATATGTGAAGTTTCAGTTGATCTCAAGTTTATTGTGTACATGGTGAGAGAGTCTATAGTTTTTTGTTTTGACTTGGGAAGTATTCTAACATCATATACTTAGCAAATTTTTCTTTCCCCACTAATTTGAAAAGACATTTTTATTATACACAGCATTCTCTTTCATACACAGGTCAGTCATGTATGGCTTCTATTTCTGGTAAATAAGCCAACAAGATGGAATCTGAAGTGTCTGAAATCTTCAAACAGTAGCTCACCCTGTTCTATTTTTGTACCAAAACAGATGCAATGACCCACCTGGAATTGAAAATCATCGGGAGGGTGACTGTTGTCACTCCTTTGCCCACGGAGGTGCCAGCTGTTCCTGTGATGGTGGTTCCTTTGGCTTTTAGCTGTACTGTGAGTGCTTTGGCAATGCATCCTAGAAACATGTCCAAGATACCTAGCTTATTCCAATCTCCTTTCTCTGTTGAGTGAATAATGTCACTGATATCAGCTGGCGGGAGAGACTTGACTCCTATAATGCTGGCCAGACGGTTAGGGGTCACTTCAGGCAAAACTCGTCTTAGTAAGGAAGTCACCTGGTACGAAAAATAAAAGAATTCTATTTAAAGATTTGGGATTGACATATACACACAGCTATATTTAAAACAGATAACCAACAAGAACCTACTGTATAGCACAGGGAACTCTGCTCAATATTCTGTAATAACCTAAATGGGAAAATAACTTGAAAAAGAAGAGATAACATGTACATGTGACCGAATCACTTTGCTGTCCACCTGAAACTAACACAACATTGTTAATCAGCTATACTTCAATTTTTTGAAAAAAGATTGTTTTATTTTAAGTACTCTTTTTTTCTTTTTTTTTTTGAGTCCAGCTGCCATTCTATGACTTCAAAAATTTTGAGGACAGAGAAATGATTTAAGCTTGATTTAATTTCTCAAATGACTACCACTCTAGGGCAGCAAGGAAAACAACACATCTCTTACTTGGTCATTATATATTTCACGGTAATAAGGCTGAGTAGTGGAATACTATTTATCACAATAGCACATTACTAAAATGGAACATACTTTGTTCTTCCATATTCTCACTCTAATGAGTCAAAAAGAAAAACATGGGGTTAAAATACAATTCAAAAACCAAAATATGCTATAACAAACAAACAAAAAAAAACCCAAAAAACAAGAAACTCTGATTCTCTTTGTTAGAATAATTTTTAACAATGTTTCAAACATGTACACCTGTGGCCGATTCATGTTGATGGATGGAAAAAACCATCACAATACTGTAAAGTAACTATCCTCCAATTAAAATAAACAAATTAATTAAAAATCAAAAGTAACAAAATAAGTCTCCAGGTAGGAGATGTGCTAGTCACCTGTCTCTGGACACGTGGGGAGGCGGTGTGGAGCAGTGAGAAGAGGTCCTGGAGCAGAGTCAGCTGCTGGGCCAAGTATTGCCGGCCCACGTTGGAGCCGCTCAAGGCCAGGACCATGGAGAGCAGCTCAAAGCAGTAGGCGTCAGAGGAGGCATCTTCATCATTGGGCTGGGAATTGGCATTTTCTTTGCTTGATATGGCATGTTCCCATTCCTCACGGACTCTGGTGGCTTCCATGCGAATGGCCTGGACGATGTGAGCACACACCTGTTCAAGGACAACATAAAGAAAATGTAAAAGCGTATTTGTAAGGTCTAATTAAAAAAAAAAAGAATATTAGTTGATACTCAATTTAATACTCTTCCTCCCAGTTAATTCTCCATCATACTATTCTCTTAACACATCTTAAAAATTAAGGAAAATGACGATCAAAAACCTGAGTATTTAAATCAATTAGTATAGAAATGAATGTTATACTGGTTACCAATTCCCCTGCCTGTGTTTAAGACATTAAATGAAACAAATCACCATATTTAATCACTTCTAAGGCATCTTTTCCCCCATATTTCTATTCATAATGTGATTTGTAATTGATACAATTCATAATTTAATTGGCAGCAATTTTCTTTTTTATAGTGACAGAAAATAACAGCACATTTTACAACTGGTAGCTTCTATAATTCAATAAAATGCTGTTAAAAAGATAAAGCACAAATAAATTTACGTGATTTATTTAAAAAAGACTTAAGGTGTTGAAAGTTCAAATAGTGGGCCAATTTACAACCTAATTCAAAAGTCAGTATTTTATCTGACTTCGAAAGGGCTAATTTTATGTTATTTATGTATTCCTGAAGTGAATTCCGATTACATGAATAATCAGGTGCTACTATAACATCTCGTGATAATTAGAAATATCTAACACTGGTTTAGTTAACATTATAACTGCTCAGCAGAATAATTAAAAAAACAAAAAAACAAAGGGGAAAGGAACACAGGAAACGCAAATGAAATCTGATATAACTGGGTGTTTAACACCAAAATGAAACCATCTACCTGAAAATGAGAAAAACAAAGAGCAGCAAGGTAAGAAAGTTAACATTCATAACAAAGTCTTTAAAGTGATGCAGGTATGCCAACATACTCCTTCCTCTCTAGAAAAAGGCAGACACATTCTGCAGGACCTATAAAACAGTCAGCATAAAAAAGCCTCCATAAATTTTGGAAAATGCTTTACACCCTAAAAACAAATAAAACTGATGAAGACAATGAAATGACTATTGACCAACCTGTTTTTGTAGGTTAGTCAGTTTACTCCTGCTGAAGATGATTCCAACCATATGTTCTTTCAGGTCAGCATCTGATGTTGCCTTCAGATACAAAAAGGGGAGAAAAGGAAGCAGGCTCTTTTAATAAAATTCATATATTTGACATTTTGAAATGTCTTGATAAGTAATTATGCAGGTATCTTAACAAGGTGAATTCATTTTAAATTGAGATCTACAACACTAAGATGAAGGATAAAAAGTTTGAAGAAATCACTATTGGCTAAAGTGACCATAAAAAGGACAAAATTTCTGACTTTAAGAAATCCAGAGAAGTATACTTCATGGATTTCTTTAATTTGGTCAATTTGTGTCATGTTGACTGAATCTATTTCCAAACTGTGAACACTATTAGTTCATATCCTATATTTGGTTATTAGAAGAGCAACTCAGGAAAATGACATTTGGTTAAAAAGGAAGTGTCCTAACAACACTCTCTGATAATGGTGGTCTTAAGTTACTCCAACACTGACAGTAAACAAAGAAACCTACAAGAAGAAATATGAAGGCTGAAGTTTTATAGTGCCTATCATGTGTATGACACTCTTTTAAGTGATAGATAAATATACAAACATATATAAATATACACATACACACGACCTTATTTAATCTTCAGAAAAACTCCACAAGGGGTTTGATGCTATGCCTGCTTTATAGGTAAGAAAACTGAGGTAAATCACCCTTGTATTAGAATTAAAAATGACTCAAGTTTCACTTTTCTTAGGATAGAGACAGCCACAAGAGAATGTTGCTCCCATCTTAACAATGAGAAAAGCTGTAATCTATACAACTGTAATTTTTGGGTGCCCACCAGAGAGCTGACATGGGCAACCAGATGAACCAGGTGAACTAAAATCTAAATTGACAAATCCATATTGTTGGACACTTCAAATTCTTTCTGTACCTGATACAAGTAAATGAGCAAACAATGAACAAGGTTCATTATAGATCTGAACAAAACTATCAACCAACTGAATTAATCACATTTATAGAACTCTTCAAACAACAACAGCAGAGTTTACATTTATTTACGTGCACACGGTAATTCACTAAACTATACCATTATGATGAGCTATAATTCAGGTCTTAATAGTTTCAAAAGTGATGAAATTATACAAACTATATATATATATATGTATTTTACCACAAAGGAATTAAAGTAGAAATTAACAATACAAGGCTATCAGGAAAACTCCCAATATTCAGAAATTAAATAAGACACTTGTAAATTACCCAGAAGTCAAGAAGAAATCAAAATAGAAGTCAGAAAATATTTTTAATTGAATGAAATGGAAAAAAAACAACACTCAAATCTGTGACACTCAAGCAGTGCTAAGAGGAAAATCACAGCATTACTTATATGAGAAAAGAAAGATCTCAACTCATCATATTAGGACTTTAAGAAGTCAAAAAAAGAACACATTAAATCCAAAGCAAACAGCTGGAAAGATATAATAAAAGAAGATACATAACAATAGAGTCTAAGGATAAGAGTACATTATGAACAATTTATGCCAATAAGTCCAGCAACTCAGATGAAATGGGCAAATTACCTGAAAGGGAGAACTACAAAAGCTCAAAAAGAATGGATAACTGTAGCTTCCTTGTATCTACTAAGGAGAGTAAGTTTGTAGAATAAATTTTTGTGTGTGTGCTAGGTATAGCTAGAATACACATTAACAAATGAGTTCCTTTTAGACAGGAAGATCTTTTAACTTCTTTCACAATTTATTTTGGTTTTTTCTTTTTAAAAGCAGCTGTATTGACACATAGCTCACATACCATATTATTCATTCATTTAAAGTATACAGTTCAATGGTTTATATACATTCACAGATAAGTGCAGCCACCACCACAGCCGATTTTAGAGCATTTTTACCCCCAAAAAGAAACACTGTATCATTCAGTTATCACTCCTCTAGCTCATCTTCTTTAAACAAAAATAAAGTACATATAAGGAAACACTGCATACCCATTAATATACACAGCAATATATGGGTTATTCTACTGAATAAAAGAAAATGAAAAAAGAGAAATATATAAGAAATCCGTTCTGATAAAAATTCTCAGCAAACGAGGCACATCCTCAAACTAAGTGCAGTTACAAAAAATCTATGGTGAAAGATTGAATACTTTCCGTTTCCAATCTAGAAAAGGCAAACATATTTGATCTACTTTTATTCAACATGGTAACTGAAGGTATTAGCCAGTGGAATAACACAAGATTGGAAAGAAGTAAAACTGGCTTTCTTTGAAGACCATATAATTATCTATGAAGAAAATTCCAAGGTTACTACAAAAGAGCTTCTCGAACTATTAAGTAAATTTAAGAAGACCATGAAAAAAGTGAAAGTGAAAGTCACTGAGTTGTGTCCGACTCTTTGAGACTCCATGGACTATACAGTCCATGGAATTCTCCAGGCCAGAATATTGGAGTGGGTAGCCGTTCCCTTCTCCAGGGGATCTTCCTCTCTGGGGATCGAAGCTAGGTCTCCTACATTCCAGGCAGATTCTTAAGCAGCTGAGCCACCAGGGAAGCCCAAGAATACTGAAATGGGTAGCCTACCCCTTCTCCAGTGGATCTTTCCGACCCAGAAATTGAAAGGGGGTTTCCTGCTTTGCAGGCAGATTCTTAACCAACTGAGCTATAGGTGTCCCTTAAGAAGACCATGTGCTGTGCTGTGCTTAGTTCCTCAGTCGTGTCCGACTCTTGCGACCCCATAGACTGTAGCCTGCCAGGCTGCTCTGTCCATGGGATTCTCCAGGCAAGAATACTGGAGTGGGTTGCCATTCCCTTTTCCGTAAGAAGACCATAGGATGTAAGTTTAATGCACAAAAGTCAATTGTATTTTTATGTACTAGAAATGAATAACTGGAAAGTGAAATAAAAATATTTACAATAGCATCAAAACCATGAAATGCTTAGGGATCAATTTAATAAAGTGTGTATAAGACATGTACACAGAGCTGAACTATAAAACATTGCTGGCAGAAATTAAACAAGATCTAAATAAATGGACAGAACTAAATAAATATAATATTCATGGATTTGCTGTTGTTGTTTAGTTGCTAAGTCCTGACTGTAACCCGCCTGGCTTCTCTGTGCATGGGATTTCCAGACTCAATATTAAGATGTCAATTCTCCCCAAACTGACTTAGCACTTTGGTGCAATTCCAATCAATATTTCAGCAGCTTTTAAAAAAAATTTTTATGTTTTTTGTGGAGGAGGAAGAAATCGATAATCTGCTTTTAAGCTTTATATGGAAATGGAAAGAATCTGTTTTTCAAAACAACTTTGAAAAAGAACTTGGTTGTAATCTCTATAAAGCTACAGTAATCAAGACAGCTTGATGTTGGTGTAAGAATATACATATAGATTAATGAAACAGAATACAGTCCAGAAACAGACCTATACATTTCTGGTGGACTGATTATTGATAAAGGATAGTCTTTTCAACAAATGGCAGTAGAAGAACCAAACATCTTCATATCAAAAAAAAGAACCTCTACTCTTAATTTACACTATATAGAAAAACTTGAAATGTACATAGTTCTAAATAAAAGAATTAAAGTTCTAATGTTTCTAGAAGAAAACAGGAGAAAATCTTTGTGACTTTAGTTAGGTAAGACACAAAAATCATGAGTCATTAAAAAAAAACCAGATAAACTGAACTTTATCAAAATTAGAGACTTCTCTGGAAGATAAGTCACAAACTAGGAGAAAATATTTGAAAATGTATTTTTACCAAACATGTATTTGGTAGAAGACCTATATATATATATATGTATCTTGAATATATGAAGAAATCTTCCAACCCAATAATAACACAAACAGCTCAATATGAAAAATATGGGTAAAAAATCTGAACATACATTTTGGTAAATATAGCACAGAGATGGCAAATATACATGAAAATATACTCAATATTATTAGTCACTGGTGAAATCCATGTTAAAACCACAACAAGGGGCTTCCCTGATGGCTCAGTGGTAAAGAATCTGCCTGCTAATACAGGAGACACAGGTTAGATCCCTGGTCGGGGAGGATCCCACACGTCAAAGAGCTTAGAACTAAGTCCATGCACCACAACTACTGAGCCTGTGCTCTAGAGCCCAGGAACCACAGCTGCTGAGCCCACAGGCTCTAGCATTCGTGCTGCGCAGCAGGAGAAGCCACCGCAATGAGAAGCAAGTGCACCTATCTCTAGAGTAGCCCCCTGCTCGCTGCAACTACAGAAAAGCCCAGCAGCAACAAAGATCCAGCACAGCCAAAAATAAATGAATGAATAATCAAAATTATTTAAAAAACAAAAACACAAGATACAAGTATATACCTATAAGAATGTATAAAATTAAAAAGAGTGATAGTATCAGGTATTGTCAAGGAGATGTGGAGCAACCGGAAATACTTTGTTGGTAAAAATGTAAAATGGCTTAATCACTTTGGAAAGAGTTTGCAGTTTCCTAGGAAGTTAAACATATACTTATTATACAGCAATCCTACTCACAGGTACCTACCCAAGAGAAATGAAAACATGTCCATACAAAGATCTGCATGCTAACGTTGACAGCAGTTTTATTAATAATAGCTAAATAGAGGAAATAATCCAAACATCTATCAGAAATTTGTGAAATGATAAATAAACTATGGTAAACTCATACAATGGAATACTCCTCAGCAACCAAAAGAACAAACAACTGATACATGTTCTTATACTACCTATAAAAAATCAGACAAAAAGGCTACTTTCTATACTGTTCCATTAAAACCTGGGGAAAAGCAATACTAGAAAAAGTGAAGTCGCTCAGTCATGTCCAACTCTTTGGGACCCCATGGACTGTAGCCTGCCAGGCTCCTCCATCCATGGGAATTTCCAGGCCAGAATTCTGGAGTGGGTTGCCATTTCCTTCTCCAGGGGATCTTCCCCACCCAGGGATCGAACTGGGGTCTCCCTCATTGCATGCAGATTCTTGACCATCTGAGCCACCAGGAAATGGCCATACTATAGGGAAGAAAATAAGCAGAAAATAGTTCAGCGGTTGCCATGGGGGAGGAATGAGATGAGAGGGCTGAATGCAGAGGAATGATGGGAAATTCTGGGAGGGATGGGTTTTAAAAATTTCTTGTGATGGTTTCACCACTCTACACACTGGTCAAAATTCAAAACAGACAATTTTTTAAAAGGATGATTTTGTATGTAAGTTTTACTTCAAAAATCTGACTTAAAAAATGCTTCCCTTAAAAATTACATTATCTCACTGGTATCCAACCACTAGCAAACCTTTCCCACTCATCCCCAATGCCTCAGCATACACTCTCCTACGTTTGGCCAGCCTCTTTTATGCTCCCATCCTCTCATCTTTTTAATCTAACTTTCATGCATTCTCTTTCAGGTCTAACTCAAAGTCTAATATCCTCCAAGAAGCCTTCTCTGTCCACTCCAGGGACAATAACCTCAACATACTCTGAAATTCTATGACGTGTGCAATTTTTCACATATTTAATACAGTGATTATATACTAGAGAGCATCCCTGATGATCTGTTTTGGGAGGGAGGGGATGGACTGTTCATGTTTAAGAACAGAAGGCAAGTTTTTTGAGAGCTTGATACCAGTTCTCAAGGTTGTTAAGCAAACAACTGCCATTTGCTAAAATTCAGTTGATTTAATGAGTACTCAGTCTTGTAGCTGTCAAAATGCTATCTCCAAAAGATGCTGAAAAATAATTACCAGAGTTGTGAAATCTTTTTTTTTTTATAAACAGATTCCTGATAGAAAAATGTGGATGATTTAGTTGCCTCTGTATCGGAAGGCACAGAGTTAGCTTAGGTAAGTCCTTGAAAATATCTTTCAAAGAACTGTCAAGATGAGTATTTATAGCATCTCATCTATTAATAAATACACAAGAATATGAAGACTAGTCATGGTTGACTTCTCTTTTTGAAAATGGATGAAGTTCTCTTCTTAGATACAGTGCTTTAGTTTAGACCAAATAAGTCAGGCAAATGCACTTTAGAAGAAATTTCAAGAACAATATAAAGGACAGGCTATTCCAATAAAAATTCACTGCACACGTGTGGGTTTACGCCATGGTGGATATAAAGACAAACCAGACATGTACTTTGTCTTTAGGAAGCTTTGATTAAATAGAAGATACAAGCCATGTATGTATCTTGGACGTGGACTTGGGCAAACTTTGGGAGATGGGGAGGGACAGAGAGGCCTGGAGTGTTGTAGTCCATGGGGTCGCGAACAGTCGGACATGACTGGGTAACTGAACAACAATAAACCATGTATACAAATAAACTCAACAAGAGAGAAATCAAGAGACACAGAAATTACTGTGAAGTTTAGCAGAGGAAATACTTCTTTTGTGTCTTCGCCATGAACCTTCTTTAAGGCTCATGGAGAAGACAGTATTTTTGAGCTGAACTGTGAAGGACAGAGAAGATGGAGGAAACTGCACAGCACAGTCAACAATGAAGCTGATTTTACAAATGCCAACATTTAAACAAAACAGCCCAAGGTTCAGAGCAAATTTTGTTGTTACTTAAAATACTAGCTAGATCATACAAGAGCAAAAAGTGAGTATCTTCTGATAGTTCCTTCATCTTCTTTCTAATTAAAGTAAAAAATATTAACTACTCAGAAACTAGTATCACATACACATTAAAATATGTAGGAATGCATGGATTATTCTACTGAACAAAAGAAAATGGAATAGGGAAATAAATATTTTTAGAATATAAATAAATACATTGTATACTTTTTCCTCTCCTTCAGGTGATGACAACAGTGCTTTTTCCTCTTGTTCTGGTGTGGGTTCTGCATCTCCAGAGATGAGCTTTCCAAATACCTGGTGAAGAAGACAGGGAGGTGAGAGCAAACTAATGGCAGGAATTACCACTGTGAAGGCTTGGAGGACTCAACAGCTGATTCTGCAGGTTTTATAATATTCCTATGCTATTCTTACTGTACACCTCTACTTTTCAGAAATATGAAAGCAAAATGAAATATAAGAATTTGGGCTATGAGAAGAAAAAAATGGGCCAAACTTATGGCTAACAATCTCTAACAAATTGAACAAACTACTTTGTTAAGCTCTTGATATTATTATTGAAGTAGTACATCATTTCATTTTATTCTGTGCTAGACCATGTGTAGTAAGGACACTCACTTGAGATGTAATAAGTCTGAACACTCGCAGAGTCTCAGCTTCACAGTTCCTTTGCTGGGCCACACTGGCTGAGATCTGGCCAGCAATTTTTGTGCTTTCGCCATCCTTCCAGCCCAGGACCTTAACCTGTCGAACTCTCAGTGTATTTTCTGGGCCCTTTAATTCAATTTTGATGATGTGATTATCCCCTCCTGGAAGTTCACTTGTTACCCAACCAATGTGCCTGGAATCCAGATCAACCTAGGGGAGCAGAAAAGGGATATAAACCTGATACAAGTGGATTACTATTTTATCACTGTCCTAGACTTAATAACAGTAGTTATTATGTTAGTGTTAATAACAGTAAGCTCAAATAACAAATAATTGTACACAGAGAAAAGTGTATTAGATTATTTCACACTGATTATCTTATTTAAATCTTGTAAAGATAAGCAATACTATAATAGCTACAGATGAAGAAAGTTAGGTTAACACAGATGGCAGGAGTCTAGTAAGTGGTAGAGTTGAGAATTAAAATACAGGTCTGCTTACATTATAGGCACTATATGGCTTCCGAGAACAAGTTACATAAGTGAAACCACTGAAAACAATTTTCATGACTGAACCTACACTGCCTGTAAGTAGAAATACTCACATGATCAGCAATGAAATCCTGTTTTGTGCACCTTTACACGAAAGCACATTTAAAGCAAGGATTTTAGCTATGCAGTTACTTAATGTGTTTTACTTTTGAAGAAATATTATATAATAGGCACCCTGAATCTCCACAGGGGAGCAGAAGTCAAGGTGGAGGGCTGTAGGCACTGTATACTTACTCATGACTACAGAACATTTAGAAAAATAATGGGTAAGATGTTTAGAACAGAGATGGTTATAACTATTCCCATACATGGTCTATTTGCCAATTTAGTGTTTTGAAAAGAGATGATTTCCTGTAATACTGTGGCATGCCAAAATTAGAACTCAACAGTGGAGACTGAGAAGAAGAAATTTCTACCAGGGCAGTAAAAACATTTAATGACAGTTTTAATTACCTGCTTTATTCTGCACAAATCTTCTACTGCTTTGCCAGTTAAGAAGGTCATTGAGGTGACTTTATTCTAAAATAAACAATTCAAAATAGTTATTATGCCATGTTCCTGGCTCTAGAACGGACAGTGATTTCTTACAGCCTATCAGTATCATATCAACTCATCTGCTTTTTTATAGTCCTTCTAACTGACTTCATTCCATCTGTCCAACCAATCATAGCTCCTACAACTCCAGTCTTTTTATTATTCTCACAAACTCCATCTTGAATCACACATTTCAGTCCTTCTCTATGGGCTCTGTGGAGAAGGAAATGGCAACCCACTCCAGTGTCTTGCCTGGAAAATCCCAGGGACAGAGGAGCCTGGTGGGCTGCTGTCTATGGGGTCGCACAGAGTCAGACACGACTGAAGCGACTTAGCAGCAGCAGCAGCTAATCATTTAAAGTCTATCTGTATCATGAAGTCTTTCAACAATTCACCTTGCTGCTTATGTCCCATTCTTATTATTCTCATTGCCTCTGGTGTAAAAGGGAGGAAGGCAGGTAGCTTAAGCAACAAATACTTTGTGAGTATCACAATGCCCCCAGACAGCTATAGGGACGAGTATCACGATGCCCCCAGACAGCCATAGGGACTTGGGGGAGGACACATGAGAGCGATGAGTTCTATCCCCTTGAGATCTTTGCTACACTAGGGGAGGACCATTTAACATATAAAGTATCAAAAGAAATTTAATACCTTTAAGTACTGGAAAGAATCATACTGGTACTAGAGTCAGAGACCTTAAGACTGAGTAAGTTTTACGCCAAGTACATCAAGAAATAGATGGATATATGAATTCCTTGGAGAGTTGTATACTTTTAAGTGCTATAGGCTGATGCAATTGAAATTAACAAATGCTGTGTTTAAGGTAGTGTGGTGGGAAGGCTGGCGGACACACAGTACACTATGTAAGTCTTAATGATGCGTATAAATCAGAGGAGGTTTCCTAAAAGAAAAGCTGATGTCAGCATATCTGTTAAAAATGAATATTACCATGATTATCTCTCCTAAAAGACAAAATGTTAAATTGACTGCAACCACTGTTTTGATGGAAAGTATATTCTAGCTTAAAACATGAATCAAAGATAACACTGTACTGAGCAGTGAGTTCCTGTCAGAAAAATGTTCTGATTTATTACACTTGACTTTCAAGTAAGATAAAGTAGTTGTACCACCTCTTGGGTCTCAAGAGGTGATAACCTAGTGATAGAGTGATGTATTAGCTAAGCCTTTTTTTCCTTATTCAGTCTGTGCTGATGGACAGAAGTTGGGGTGACTGCAGACAGCAAGGAGTGCTCTGACTGTAGACTGAACTTCTGTGGTTGGCATTCTCCATTCAGGTCATCTGAGACCCAAATCCACCACTTTGGCTCTCCCTGGGAAAGGAAATATACAAATGGGACAGGAGCAGCTTGGCAATGGCCCAAGGGGACTTTAATGCTGTATCTGCAGGCCACTTCCTTTCTGAGGGAAAAAATTCTAAGAAGTATTCTTTCTCAAGAATGGGGTTAGAAGCACGGGAATCGGGCAGTTGGTGTTACATTCTTCTTGGCCCTTAATACTCAAGTAAATAGGATGCTTTTTCTTCTCCAGTGTTTTTCGTTAAAGAGTGCTCAATTCAGTTGAAACATGTAGACAGGCTAGAGCTAGGAAGAATATATAGTATGATTACATAGGTTAACCCAGGAACTCTCCTCAACTCCCCTGTGACGGTGGGGGTGAGGATTAAAAACTGAAGGCTAATTACACTACAGGTCAAACTGCATTAAGTGCCACTAGAGTAAGGTAAAAATGAACCCAGAGGGGAAAAAGAGTAACTTTTATACAAGAGGTACTGGGGGAGGATTTGTCTGCTGTGTCTTAGACTTGGGAAAAATCTGAAAGGCAGAGTTTAAGAGAAGGACTTGCAGGCCAAGGAAATAACTTGAACAAGGGCATGGAAGTAAAAAATCATGGAGTAGATATTTATTTTGCTTAGCTATAGATTTCATATATTTATAATCAGATCCTTTCTTAAAATGGGTATTCCACAGTGCCCCAAGTTATATTAATCTGTTTTTAGATTTAAGAGTTACTTTGAGAATATAAATAGGTTGTTTGGTTAGTGAAGTTCCAGATGAAAGCCTTTTTGCTAAAACTCAGAAATGAGACTGTATGATTAATAAAGGTCTGAAAAGAACTAACAAACCACAGTTAAGTTTCCTTTCTTACCCCAAGATCTCGGGAATTGTCCACATGAACAGATACATAGCGGGCATTGATGCCTTTTACACAGTTGATGGTGATGTTCTTAGTTTTGTTTTTATCCTCATCTCCTGACTCCCAAAAGGTTTCTGTGGAACCATCTGTCAAACTGCCAATCATGGCAGGTCGGCTTGAAGTTTTTATGTCAACAATGCTGGTTAAGTCCTTTAAGCACATTACTATGCACAATTCCTACCAGAAACAAATACACATAATTGTAACACTCAAATGGAAATCTTCCACAATAATAAAATAGGCATGAGATAGAAATAAAAGTATCAAATTGTTTAGGAGGAATTTTCAGTTTCTCCTTCAATACTTTGTTGAGTGTTAACAGGATAACTGTTAGATGACTGACCTGACTCATAGCCTCAAAGCCAGACTGTATGCTGATGCTAAAACTCTCTTCACTGTCTCCATCATCTGATTTTGACAAAATATTGTTAATGTGATGAAAGACATTGCTCTGATGGAGGAACTGGTGATCAGATTGCTTGAATTTCAGACTCCAGCACCTAAAAAGGCATAAGTAATATATTAAATAATTCATTTTCAGGAACCTCTAAGAAATTCCTTGAAACAAAAAGCACTCTGCAGCTAATCTTAATGCTGTAGGTAAAATAACAATATTAGAAATTTTAAAAATTCAAGAAACAAAATGATTTCTACTGGCTATTTTTTGGAGAAACATACGTCATTTCTGTTGAACAATGTAAATTCTAAGGAAAGTTCATCCATTTTAAATATAGCCAAACTGACACATGAAGATCAAAGTTATAAAAGCAAAAAAGGTAAAAATCAATTTTGTAGACAAGTGTTATCCCAACTATAATAGCCTCTTAAAATTTATTAGTCCTACAATTCTACACTAATTCATCAGAGTATAACACACTTTGTACTTCAAAAATCTTGCACTATAGAATCTCTTCTCTGCTGGTCTCATCATTAGGAATGTGGGTAGCCAAAATCACTCTATCAACCTATTTTTTATAAAAATCAATGGAGGATTTACTTATATGTGTAGTCCAGTACGAGGCTCTAATGATAAAGTTCACAATGTAAAAGTAACCGTGAGGACTTAAAAGGAGGGGATATTCTTCAATGTAGTCTTAGGATTGGCTGAATTTCTCTTGATATTCTTTTCAATTCAAAATCCTATTTTGAATTCTGTTTTTGAGATTTCATTGCCCTCTCCATTTTTGCAACATTTAAGTTTCTACTCTTGAGGAGCACTGAGACATGTCATTTGGGGTAGAAGAGAAAGGAAAGTGAGGAAGACGGTTTCAGACTGTGACAATTTAGAGGACTCAGAAGTATACGATCCACAATTTATAGAGGGGCCAACAGGCATGAGCTGAGGCAAGGGGCACTTCTAAACTACAACCATAATGAGGGAGGCACCATTCATATAACACAGGATTCTTTCTACCTAAAGTATTTAAAGAGGTCTTTCAAGCATTTCATGCTTTGACTGCTTCAGAAAACTCCTTTTCCAGGGTACTTAGGACACTTGGAAATAAGATTACCTCAGGGCCATCTGCTGTAATGAACTGCCACTGGGGAGAGACATCATAAGATCGGAGATAGTCTGAAGTAGGCGGTGAAACGTGTGTGGTAAAGGATGAGCGGCTTCCCCTGCAATCACTATATCTGAGAGCGGATGCTCACATACCCTTGTATCTTTCTCCTAAGACAGAAATGGCAAGCAAGTTCATCAGTTTGGGAGCTGGAAAGAATTTTTCCCACAAAAGAAAATGTGTACTGTAATGATACTGATGTAGTAGAAATGTAAACAACAAAACCAAACCATACCTCAAACATCCAGTAAGATTAACTAATTATGTTTATATTTCTAAAGGAAAAAGTGATAAGGTCACCTATAAATAAAATCACCAAACCAAATAAATGCCACATATGAGGATCAATTCCAGTGTACTCACTAATCTACTAGCAGAAATGAGCCGTTCCCTTCAGCTGACCACCACCCAAACTGCTGGCCCACAAAGTTGGGAGCCAATAAGCAGTTGTTTCCATTCAGTAGATTTTGGGGTATCTGTTACACAGGAACAGATATCTCTTATGGAAGTGTGATAACTTCACATTGTAATTGTGGATTATTTTCTATTTTTCCTTGCAGCGCTATTGATTTTCATTTGATATCTTTAAGGTTATTTTATTAACTACATGCATACATTGAAGACACAGAATTACTCTTTTATCATTTTGTAGAGAGCCTCCTTATCCCTATTGATAATTATGTCTTGAAGTCTATTTTATCTGATGTTAAACTAGCTGTAGCAACCTAATTCTGATTGGTAATTTATCCAGTATATCTTTTTGTACTTTTAACCTTTTACTTTTAATCTTCCTCTGTCCTTATGTTTTAAAAGATATGATGCTTATAAACAGTACCGAACTTTTGATTTTTTCTATCCATTCTAGCAGCTTTTTAAATTGAGGATTTAGTCTTCTACTTTTTTACTGTAGAAATATAAATGAGATCCATAAATCACAGCTACAGAAATATAAATGTGGCTGGAACCCAGGCTTCCAGGGTCCACATTCAACGCTTTTCCATGATACAGGCTGCCTCCAATAAAACTGAAGTTTCTTCTAGCCAAACTTTTTGAATTTCACGTCCAGACACAATCTCATTTTCATTCTCTGTGCCTTACAGTAATGCTGTGAAGCAGACGGCTCTTCTCTATAATAATGTTGCCTTCATAGTCTTATATTGCACTGTACAGTATATATCTTCCAAATGACTGCTTTGTGTGTGACAGTGATGGCTAGTGAGAAATCAGAATTGACTGCCAGCGTTTCTGGAGACAGAAAACTTTCACTCAGCATAGTTAGTATGTTGCTCATAGCTCTGAACTGGTATTCTTGCCTTTAGGTTATATAATCTGTGAATGAGCTCATGTAAATTATGGTAATACCTGAAGAGAGTTCGACTCTTCTATAAAAATATGTACAAATAAAAAACCAAGACTCTCACTCACTTGTTCTGCATTTTCTTTGTTCGTTTTATTTTCCTCATCCTCTTCTTCCTCTGGTTCCACTGGAGCAGGAGTCAGAGATGCCACGAAATGCCATAGAATATCATGGAGAGAAGTGGTCTGGATGACGTTACACAGAAGCCAGTTGAAAGCCTGTAAGAAAGAGAAAGTGAAAGTCGCTCAGTCGTGTCTGACTCTTTGCGACCCCATGGACTATACAGTCCATGGAATTCTCCAGGCCAGAATATTGGAGTGGGTAGCCTTTCCCTTCTCCAGGAGATCTTCCCAACCCAGGGATCGCACCCAGGTCTCCTGAGTCGCAGGTGGATTCTTTACCAGCTGAGCCACAAGGGAAGCCTGAAAGCCTGCATAAGCAATGTAAAATAAGTCCAAGATAAAGAGAACCTTCTGGAACTCAAGTATTTTAAGGGAAGACTCTAGGAAGACTGTCATTTTACTGAAAGTACACTGAACTTATACTGTCAATAATTTTGGCCCTAATTAAAAAATTAACAGTAGGGAAAATAATACCTATGAAATGCAATTGCAAAATACTTTTCCAAACCACTTTTCATTTCAAAAATTTGTCTGAATATTAATTTACCCAAGCATATTTTTTCCAACTTGCATTTAGGATCAACATGCATTTAGAACGTTTCTTAAGTTCTATACAAGCTGCTATTTACTTAAATATAGATTCATGCGGTTCCCACTGATGAATGGCAGGTTACTTCCTACTCATGATAAAGAAAAAAGATTTGTTATATGTACAAGTCTAGGATATACAGTGATCCATTTTCAGAGAACAGATACCCAGATAAATTATCATTGTTAAATTTATAACTCAAAAGCCCTATTTCTGATCTCTTTTGCATGACTACTCTAACTGAAATGACACTGTGATTATAAAAAGCTTTTTTAAAAAGATATTATCAGGATTCAGATACTAAAGCAATGCAGAAATTAAGTCTTTCAGAGTGCTTAACTATGAAACTCAAATTCATTTGTATTCCTAAACCTAGGAGTTTAATTTTGTTGTAAACACAATTTTGTTGTTCCTATTCACTGAGGTCTCTTAATTTATCACAATTTCTGTTCAGTAGAAAACTGACATCATTAAACAGAATCATCATATGAAGCTTACGATGAATGAATCAACAATCCTATTCATGTGTTCTTACCTCCATAGCAAAAACTCGACAAGCAGATTTCCTTAATGCCTGTTTCATTGCTATTTCCAGACCTTCTAAATCATGATGCTGTATAACAAAGGCTAAGACTGGCCACTGGAAGTTCCGTTCTCCTTTGGAGAGGGAGCTGTGGGCTGAGATGAGCCGGGACAGCTCGGGAGACGGATGCCTCAAGAGTGAAGAACCCACTTCTGTTTGAAGGAAAAAAAAAAGTATCAATTTTCATAGGCAACACATATTAATATATTTAAGGTGATATCAAAAAACAGTATTCAGCTTATTCACTTAAGTGTCTTTGGGGTTGTTTTTGGTTTTGCATTTGACACAAATCTTAATAATTTAAATTTTTTACTGAAGCTCAGATCTAAATATCTTACTTAAAGTTTTATACCTATTAAGTTGCAGAGGTGAGTTTTGAACCCAGGTCTGAATCTAAAGTTCATACTTTCTGTAACACTATACAAAATGTGATTTATTTTCTCCCCAAATAGAATCTACATCTTATCCCCAGCATTTGCTAAAGGACTGCTTTGTAACAGAGAAGGCAATGGCAACCCACTCCAGTACTCTTGCCTGGAAAATCCCATGGACAGAGGAGCCTGGTAGGCTGCAGTCCATGGGGTCGAGAAGAGTCGGACACAACTGAGCGACTTCACTTTCACTTTTCACTTTCCTGCATTGGAGAAGGAAATGGCAACCCACTCCAGTGTTCTTGCCTGGAGAATCCCAGGGACGGGGGCGCCTGGTGGGCTGCCGTCTATGCGGTCGCAGAGTTGGACACAACTGAAGCGACTTAGCAGCAGCAGCAGCTTTGTAACAAACGGTATGTCAATAAGAGCTCAAAGATACTTGTTGAATATATCCTCAATATTTTCCTAGAAGATTTTCAATAAGATACATAATCATCTACTTAAAAATATTAGGTCAGATCTTCATTTAGTAAGTAGTTGGCCTGATAAATCACTAACATGTTATCTTTTGCTTCTTGGATTTCTTTCTATATTCTTGAGACAGAATCAATTTGCCTCAATTTGGGGCTGCTGATACTAATTAGTCCAGATTATCTAAAATTTTTTTACTGATTAAGAGCTAGCCATATCTCCAGTTTTTATTATCTGTTTGAGTGGTAGTACTTACAAGAGTTAACAAGTTTCTATTGAGAATATCATTGTGACAGTGTCAAGTCACTGGAACTGCTGATTTACTGAAGCTTAGTGGGAGGGATAATGGTAGCAATATTCAGCTTAGATACCTAACAAGTAATATATTTTAAAGATCAGTTTATTCTTGAATAATAGTGCATGATCTCTGGGTGTCTCTTCCAACTAAGATGTAAAATTTAGAGAGGCACATTTATGGCTGTGTCACACAGAAGGAATGTTTACCATGATTTAAAATTAATCTATTCCTCCGTCTTCAAAAATTAGATTAAAAAATCTACGAATAAAATCATTAGGATCACTCAATCTTCTTTTTTATCTTTATACTTACCAGTGTCTCCACTGTTAACTCTTCTCCGAGGAATGGCTTTAACTCGTGCAGGTAAGATGGAGTGCTGTTTATCATATTCAGAAGCAACAACGGAGTAGGATCTTTGGAAGACAGTTCTCTTTGCGAGATCAGTATCAGTTATGGGACTAGTTTCCAAACTGCAGATAGAACAAGGTGACAGATAACTCAGGAGAAAAAGGGAATGAGGTGACACTGTATTTACTTAGTTTATAACAGCGTAGTCAAATGTGTGAACCTGTAATCCATGTGGAAGAAAACAAATTCAAAGCCAACTTGACAATCTCTTTTTAAGCCATAATTTGATCTTTTCAAATGTAATCACATTTTGACCGATTTCAGAACTGCATCTTAAAACTTTTGCTTCTCTTAAATCTACTTTGCATTTTAAATGAAAAAGAAGAAAAGGCATCAAATATTCTAAGCTTCTTTCAGAAGCAAAAGCACTGTGGTGGAAGACAATGTCATGATATTCAGGAAAAACAGGCAGATATATTCATAACAGCACTGAATAGGAAGAAAGTAGATATATATATGAGGAAACCTAGTAAGAGGGAAAGTGAAAGGATGCAATTTTCCTCTGGGTCTGAGTGTTCTATGAGGTTTCTCATTCTCTGGAGGTGCTACCCAAAGCTCTATTCAGAGCACAGCCATACCACAGTGTGCTGAGAGGTGACAAACTGGTTTCTAGCCTCAGTTATACTATATTTAAAACTATCTGAGAACTCAGTGGTTTTCAGGAGGGCTGTAGGAAACCAACCTCTTTTTTTTTTTTTTTTTCTTTTTTAACTATACAACATTAAAAAACAGTTACAAAAGTATTAAGGTGGTTATATAATTTCTTTTATTGGGGCATTTTAAAGAAAAAGATAAACACCTTTCTTTACTTTCTAAGACAAATTTGCAAAATATTCTTTTTGTTTCTTTTCCATTGGTTTCAAATCCTATGGCCCTCAGTAAAGCTTATATATTTTCTAGTAACTGGCTAACTCTGGCCATGTTGTGTCCTCACTGCCTAAGTGAGGCACATTCTTGTTTGAATAGATGATAAATGTTGTATTTAACTAACTGGAGTAAAGACGATCTTTTCTCTCCAACTGGATCTGCTATCAAGGACCTCACCTGATTCACGAATGCATGCCTTTTCTTACTGCTCTAACAGTCAGGACAGTTGACATGACTTCCTTCCTGAGATGGAGGGATGCATGAATATGAAAGAACTTCTAGAGCATTCTCTTCTATTTAAAGTCTCTCTTCCACCAAACACTGGACTCAATAGAAATACAGTAACTCAAATACCTGGGTGGCATGGACTTCATGTTGCTCTCGGGTTCTTCAAATACGTTGGGACTCGCATCAGGAGTTACTGATATGTACGGGGCCGGCACAGACGTTGAACGCAGGTACCTCATTTCATCCTGGAATAGGTTGTCATCTTGATAGCCCACGAAATTTTCATGATGATGCCTGCATTAAATCAAACCCAGTAACTTAAAGTATGATGGTAATACAGACACTTTCCATTTTTAACCTCCTTTGTAAAAGCAAAAACAACTCATACATCTATAATCGAGGAGTGTAAAGTATTAAAATTGCAGCAGATGTAAGGAGGAAGAAATAAAAGGCTGATAATTTTACACATAGGTATATTCCAGGTACCACAAACATTTCAAATCCAAAATTGAATTTCTTTCCTTTTGAGAACTTTTCCATCTTCCAGTGTTTCAGTGAGTGATGCCACCAGCTATCTGGGTGTCTTAAGCTAAAATATCTTGGTGTCACAGAGGGCTCAGCCCTTGGCCATGACCAGTCCTTCAGGCCTGTGGATGCTAGGTTCCCTTTCACTATTTTCTCTTCTTGTTTCCCCATCATCACTGTCTTGCTTCAGGCTGATGACATTTCTTGCACGGCCTACTGGAGTATAGGCAGTGACCTTTATGGTAGGAACACATGTTAGAGCGAAATTTGAAAAATAGTAGAGATATATGAAATGTTTCATGGGTTAGGGGGGATAGATCTATTCCCCAAAGGGCTAAAAATTGTAAAATTCATAATTAGAGTATGCCATGAATTTTTACATGTTTTACCATTTGATTCTATCCTTTTCAAACTGGAACACAGAGGTGCTAGTCTAAGTACAATAAGCAGGTGACTGAAGCTGAAGGCTTGTTGCACTTGGCATTCCTGGTGATTTTTTCCAAGGTCCCAAATGTACTTAGTCTCACATTTTCATTTTTGTTTCCTGTTCATTTTATTGAATTATAAGTACAAAAACAAACAAACAAACTACATAACTCTGCTTCTCAAAATGGAACTGCTGGTTGGTAAGACATGCCAGCAGGCAATTTCCAAAGTGATTTAAAAAAAACAGCCAAGTGACATTACCTAGCTAATGTCTGCAGGTAGAGACAAGGCATTTTAACAGGAAGGTCCTCGGAAATGCCCTCTTTCACGCTGGGGAGCTGAGACTGGAATGGCTTTGCTGGATGGTAACACAGAATGCTGGGTTCGGCAGCGCTGCTCAGCGATAGCAGGAAGAGGGCGTTCGCTTTAATCACCTGGTGGGCTTCCATGGTGGGCAAGGCACGTGGAGTCTTGACTTGCATCGGCTTCCTCCTAGACTGCTTGACCTGGAAGGAGAATTTTTAGGGATCTTTTCCTACTTACATTCAAATGTGAGATTTCTTAACCTAAATATTTTTGAGTTGTTAACAAGAATTATTAAACACTTGTAGAACTACTTTAAAATAATAATAGTGATTACCAAAAACAACATTCACTTCATGTTTCTGAACTGATTGAAACTAATTTATATCAAATACAAACTGTATTTTTTTCTCTTTTTGGGGAAAGTTATAAACCTAACTAGTAAAATCTAAACGTAATTATTTAAATAAAAGAGTAAATAACTTGTGTGTGTGTGTGTGTGTGTGTGTGTGTTTGTATGTGGCAAATATTTTCAGTTAGGTGCGTCACTAATGTGAATGATCCTCCCTTTCCATAAATCCTCAATATAACTAGGGATTAAGAAAAATAGAGAGGAAATAAACAGCAGTAAAAGAGAAGGAAAAGGAAAAGAGAATTAAGAGAGAGAAAAGGTGAAGAGGGAAAGCTATGTATATGATATGTAAGCAGGTGACTGAATAGCACACAAGTAATAAAAAATTACATCTGTCAACAGGGTATGCATGCTACATGATAGTTGTTTTGTGTTATCCCAAGACATAATTTGTTTTTGTCATTAAAAACAGCTGACCTGGTGCATAAATCTAATTTGTATATTATTCCTATTATAAAAGCTGATCTTTAATATCAACTATATGAAGCTGTCTGATGACATGATCCTAAAAAGAGATTTTTTTTTTCTCTCTCTCTTAACCTCCCTCCTATCTCCCTCCCCATCCCAACCCTCTAGGTTGTTACAAAGCCTCTGTTGCTTTTTTTTTTTAATTGAAGGGTAATTGCTTTACAGAATTTTGTTCTTTTCTGTCAAATATCAACATGCATCAGTCACAGGTATATATATGTCCCCTCCCTTTTGAACCTCCCTCCCGCCACCCTCCTCAGCCCACCCCTCTAGTTGTTACAGAACTCCTGTTTGAGCTTCCAGAGTTGTGCAGCAAATCCCCATTGGCTATCAGTTTTACATATGAGAATGTAAGCTTCCATGTTACTAAAAAGAGATTTTTATAAGGTTTATCTTTATCATTCACAGTATAGCCAGAACAAAATAAAACTACCTTCTCCCGGGCAGCAGCCTGTTTCTCTCGGAGGTATTTTTCTCTGCAGCGATCACACACCAGATACCATGTGCTTCCCCCTATGCCACCGTCGCCACAGTTACCAGCCCATCCGCCACAGAAGTGCCCAATGCTATTGTAACCTTGTCCACCAGCATACCGGCCACAGCCTTTGAAGTAAGAACATAAATAGATACTGAACACCTAAGTGTCCTTAATAGTCTGATGCTTGCTACCTATGTATAAATGACAGAGTTCCCTTCTCAAAGTAAGCAAAGTACTGAAGCAAATATCTAACTTTTTGACATTTTCTACACCCCCCCCGCCCTCCCCCACAGGCTGTTAGTTATATCAGCAAACTTGGATGCGTGACCAGAAAGTAATCAACTGAATGATGTCTAAAATACTGAAGATACTCTATATAGGCAGATGAAAAGAAATATAAGACGTGAGAACATTTAGATTTATTTAAGCGTGCCATAAATTTGGACAAAATAGATATAAAACATTCTGTATGAATGGTAAATTTTACAGATTACATATTTTACAAAAGGTTTCAGTGTAATATGTAGGAAGAGAAAAGCATCTACCTAAATCTGTAATAGGTGAATTTTGCAATACTAATCAATTGTTATAGAAATAGTTACATTTATCTAAAGTACTGTCTTCTGAGGAAACAGTTGATAATCTCTTTCACAGGAAGAGGCCTATAGAAATCAATATAATCTAATTTAATTTGTAGTTTTGAACAGGAAAACAATACAGTTAAAGGAGACTTAATGTTGAGACCTCTCCTGTGTGTTTGGACAGTTATTTCTACTGTGTGAGACAGCAATCCTTTGGGTAACATGTAAAATATTTTAAAAGTTAACAATATCTCAGAATATGATACACTAAAATGAAACAGCACTAAACTGCTTTGCCATCACAGTATTAGAATTTCTTTACCTACTCTCCACAAAACTTATACTGTATTGATAAAGCACTTTAAAAATTAAATTCTAAGAAAACTATAAATTCTGGGCAAAAGTTTCCCTGTACTTTAAGGTAATTCATGGAACAGCTGAAGCCAGAAGCTACCGCATCTGTGTGTCACGCAAGGTGCTCATGGGTACCCGTCACCCCGCTTACCTGGGTGAGCCTGCCTCATGTGGTATGTCACTGGATACGGGTGGGACTCCCCACACAGCTCACAGATGGTGTCTTTCTCTGGTCCCCCTACCGCCAGCTGGGCCATCTCCCCAAAGAGATTACCCCTGGGCCGGACTTCGGTCTTCTCTTTTTTCTTCTTTTCTTTTTTCGCCTTTTTATTCTCTTTCTCACACTCTTTCTTTTTAAGGACTGCACAAGAACCGGGACTTGGGAAAATCATATTCTGGGAAGCTGCCTTGATAGTGGCCAAAGAGATGTCCTCCCAGAAAGCCACCAGGTGCTGCAGCGTCAAGGGGAGCGGCGACTTCGACTTTGTCGCGTGGTGCGTGGACATCTCAAAAGTGGCCTCAGCTTTCCCGTCTTCACATTTTTCATGCAGAGGGGGTTCCTTCAGCATGGACAACACTTTATTTTTGTTGATGCTACCCATTTTAGATATGTCTGGCCCATGAGGTGCAATATTAAACATATTCAGTGCTGATGATATTTCCAGCGAGTGTCTATTTTTTAATTTGGTTTCCTTTTCTTCTGTAGGCTGCTGGCTGTTTAAGCTACTTCTTATAGGAGCGTGTTCTTTGGAAAGGTCTGGATTAAATTTTAAGAAAGAAGAACAAGCCATGGCGTCATGTACTATGCCTTCGTGCCACAGGAAAGAGGCGAAGACAGCCCGGGCGCACTCAGCCACGGAAGGGGACATGGCTTGTTTGGCTGGCTCCAAAGGTTTGGATCCCTCTCCTTTGAAGAGAAAGCTGGATTTTTCCTTTTTGGGCCTGGTGTGCCTGTTAGCACATTTTCGACTTATTTTGGGGGACGCCCTCATTTCCTGTTCCTCTTTCAGTGGTGCTTTTCCTATGCTGAAATGCACTTTATTTGAACCTTCATCCACACTCTTAAATTCACTGCTTTCATCACAGGTACTGTCTGTTAGGCTATTGGTTTTTAAAGTACTTGAGGTACAGACTTCAACCACCTCACTGTGGAGGTTTTCTTGTACCACGTGGGGAGAGGGAGCTCTGTTTTCGGATCCAGGGGAATCTTTAGAATCCTTTGGTACTGGTTTTGGTTTTGGTGATGTTGATCGCCCCCTCAAGGGTTCTGTGAGGGGCATTTTCTTCTTGCGGAGGGTATCTGGATCAAGGGTGTAAGAGTCCGATTTGGAGCGTTCCCGGGGAGGATCGAGTTTCGTCTTAATGGGAGCAGTGCTTTTCTGAGGTAGATTTTTATCATGCGGTGAGGAGGATCGCGGAGAACTAGCACCAGATGGGCTAGACCTATTGGCTGGGAGCGTCTTTGGCTTGGGAGAGGATGACCGAGAACCTGGGCCTGGGGACTCCGCTCTGAAGCCAGATGACATCCTCCCGTCAGATTTTAGTGTCTGCAAGGTGTTGTGGTTGGGGGACAATGATCGACTATGAGAATCTGACCGCAACTTTGCAGCATCAGATTTCAACATGAGAGATTCACTAGCCGATAGCCCTTCTGTACCCCTTGGCTTCTTCTGGTCAGCAGTAGTCCGGCTCATACGTCCATCAGGTTTAAGTGTTCTGCTGTGTTTGGAGGACAGTTCTGATTTTCCTGATGTACAGACTGGTCTAGGAGATGTTGAGATGGTTCCTCGGTCACCTGTATGGTCCATTTCATAGTGAAACTTGTTAATATAATTATAACTTACTGATGATTTATCTACTAAACCATGAAATAAAAAATTACTAAAAAAATTTGTGTTGCTTTTCACAGACAAAAATATTTAAAGAAAAAAGGGGAACGGGGAATGATTTCTCAACAAAGTTCAATTATATTTTATAATTCTAATATTCTTGTGATTGGATTAGAATAATTTATTACTAACATCTGAATGCTAACAGAAAAAGGATAAAAAGAAAAATAATCTCGCTCTTTCCTAAGCAAAGCACTAGGTGTTTCTACATGCAAACCATTTGTTTTTGGCATCCTGGCCCTCATTCAGTGTCTCTCCCTCCTACTGTTTCATGCTTTCTTTAGAGGTACTACAGCAAGGATGTCTTTGCTGTCGGTAAGTGGTACAGCCTTTAGGATTACCTTTCCTCCCTAAAATCAAAACTCCTTCCTTTACTGCAAGTGATATTACTGTTAGGAGGAAAGCAATCTGATTACAGTGACTCAACTGGCACAAAAAACTGAAAATCCATAAATCTTGCTAGAAGTATTCATATTTTTTGGAAAAAGGATACTTAGTAAATTGAGAAGAATTTGTTAACTGGTTACATTGCAGTTCATTCTTTTTCTTTTTTAAAGGGAAATGAACAAGCTTGGATAAAAGCAGTAAAGTGTTTTGGGGCTTGCTTGCATGTGTGTGTGTGTGTGTTTACAGTCACACTTTAGTTAATAATCTGTCAAGAGAGTTTTGCCATAGAATCTGCCTCCTCATGGAAGGTTCACAAAGGTTGATATTTTTGTGTTACTACCTTTCACTGATGTCATGTCAAGAATGGGTCAATATAGTAAATGTGCAATAAATATTTGTTAAGTGAGTAAATAAACTCCTATTTTCTTAGTTTTTTCCCCTTCTGCTAGTCATAATTTTCAGATTCTCTGGAAATTCATTATGGCTAGCACCACAACAGGGCAGAGATGACAGTAGCCATTGTTGTGTAAGGGTCAGATTTTATAAGCCAAAACATTGCATTTGGTAGAATTAGACATCAGCCTAGTTCTTTCCGCTAATTCGGAGTGACTAATTCATTTTTGTCACTCTGACACTGGAAATGCCTTCATCATCACATTTATTTCATAAGCTAAACCATACATAATGGTGAATCCAAGCAAATAAGTAGTTAATCCTTTATACTTGGCATCTCTCTCTACAAGATCAATTTGTGAATTTTCTGAAAGGGGCGTGCTTCCTAATTAATGATGCACAATTCCTCACAAAGGAAATCTCCACTGTGATTGGCTAAGCAATAGACTCTTTCAAATATCAGGAACACCATTTATCACATGCCAGCAAACATTGCTTGTTATATGCAGAGGGTCAGAAGGTGGGCTGCTCTATATCATATTCCTATGCTTCAACTAATGGTGAGTATTTTTTTAAGATCTGTTAAGTGGTGACAGCTGAATACCTATTGGGAGTCTAGGTGCATAAATAATGCACAATTATTTCTTCCTGACATATATATGTCAAATTATAAATGAATCCTGCTGAAAAAGTTACTTTTCCAAAATACATTTCATATATTGAAAAAATGCCAAGTTAGTTAAATGTGGTAAAGCCATATGCTAACTAACTAATGTGTATCTTCTTCATTTGGGTTTTAAAAGTTTTGAGGCATGCAGTTAAGTATTACTAAAAATGGTCATATGGCTGTTTTAAGTATCACTAAATATAAACACACTTTGTCAAAAAGCTTTAGATCATAAATACTTTCACATTCATCACTTAATTTTGTTTAATGCTTATGTTTATCATGTGTAAATTTAAGTGATAATAGACACTTTCTTTAATCTCAAAAGAATTCTGAAGAAAAAATACTACAAGATAGGATAAAAATTTAGTACATTCTAACAAATTAGAATGTTAAATATTTTAAAATGTTAAATATTAAGTACTCATTCATTAATAACCTGCACTTATGCCAAAATCATAAATAAATGGTTATATAATACCATTCTATAATATATCCATTATACTCTAATATGATATGCCATAGTATATACTACTTATGGGTTACGCAAGACTATATACTACAGAGAACAGGTTCTACAATTATTCCATAATATTATATAGTATTACTGTCAACTGTAAAAAGGAGAAATATAAAACTGTTTTACCCATTTTTAAGAATACAAGATTTTAAAAGTTAAATTAAATATTACTCTAAGACAAAAATACGTGATTAGGAATATACAGTACTTTAAAAGACCAAAGCAAATTTTAAAATGGTCTGACATTTTATCAATTGTCAATAGCTTAAACATTTCTAAAATTAAGTGACTAAGGAAAATATAAGGAAGACTCAAGCCATATAGGACTGCTCTGAAAACAAAGGTAAACTAAAAAACTTAAATTATTAAACTGTTTCTCATAAAACACCAGAACAGGAAAATTATTTTTACATTAAATAAGAAAAATGAGTCTAAGACTAACCTGTCACATAAGACACTATATTCTTACAGATCACAATGTGTTCGAGGCTTACACATATACTACTTTGTTCTGGTCATAAGGGCTTTACAATTCCCCAAAGGCATTTTTTTCTATGTACTTATTTTATTTAAGACCTCATACAGGTTTGAAATTAAACAAGAGTACTATTTAACCTACAGATAGAGTAAACAGGCATATCAATTAGGATAATCAATACAATATTGAACAGATACATCACAAATTACCCCAAAATACCAAGTTTAAATAAAATGATAAACTTTAATCTTAAATGGAATGAGATGAAAATGATTGAGGTGAACTAAAACTTCTTTCTTGAAAGCTCCTACGTTCATTAAGAATGGCCCATCCACGGAGGCACGCATACCCACCCTTCAGTTTGTGAGACAGAGATGAGAGAGCAGAGGCAGGCCCAGCTACACCATAATTTTTGTAAATGCGCTCACGAGAAGCAAGGTTGCGAGATGGAGATTCTATAGTGGAAAACATTGGCAAAGAAGCAGCACAGATTCAATGGAAAAAAAAAATTTAGCAGAGAACACAAGCAGAAACAAAGCATTTCAAATGGTATGCGCAACTATTAACTGCTATTAAAAATTTTATATTCTGCTAAAATTTTCAGTAAGTTTATATTTCTCTAAAATTAAAAACTGAAAACAATGGTCAAATTAATTAATTAAGACTAATAACGACAGCGCCAAATGTGTTAGCTTAAAAGTTAAATAACAGTCATAGCACTGATAAATCAAATTTGAGCATTTCTTTTCAGACTAATATTTCTTTAACTCAGTTTTCTTTAATTTGGTGCTCACTTACTTATAAATAAAAGTTTATAAGTAATTTTTTTGGTAAACAGTGTGAGATAAAAAAACGTTACTTACAGTTTAACCTATTGTCCTCTGGCTTTCTGTATGGACACAGGACTATAATTTTTCCAGTATGCATCTCAGAATGGACCCAAGTTGACATTTATGGTCGACTACTTTTCTGAGTCCATCTTCAGTAAAAACTACTAGTGCCAATCCCAATATTTAGCGTTTGTTTTGTAGATCATATTACTGAGATACCAAATTTTATTTACAAAATGTCTCACAACACAAACAAAGCAAAAAAAAAAAAAATTACAAGTCACTGAAATGTTAAACACATTAATGATTCACCATGCAGAAAATGAAGTCCTTAAAATGAAAAAAATATATATACTTTTCAAAGAATTAACAGAACCTTTAAAGTGGTCTTTCAAAAGCACTTTAAATATGCTTTAAAAAGAAATTTCTAAATCTGAAAATTAATCCACTATTTAAAATTTTAATTCATGGCAGTTAAAATAAATGTAATCAACTGAGCTGAAACAAATTCAGGTAACAAGGAGATAAGTTTCTTAATATTACTGAAATAAAAAAAAATGAACACACACTTATCTCAAGAGAAAAAGTAATGGTTGAACGATTCATCATTATGGCCAAGATTAAAGATGAACTATTCATAAGCCAAATGTCCTTCTAAATATGGTATGGTGTATGCATTATGTGTCAGACAATGTCCTAGAAACTCAGCAAAAAGTAATGAATACAAATGAAGTCCCTGCTCTTACGGAACTTATCTTCCAGTAAAAGGAGAAAGACAACGAACACGTATACCCTAGACGGAGTGGTGATAAACTTGGAAGTCATAAGCACACAGATATTGGGTAATGCTCCACACCCAGATAAGACCACTTGGGGAGCAAGGTCTAGATGAGACCTCAGAATACAAACCTGGACATTCCTAGAAATACAGAATAGAGGAGGATGTAGTAAAGAGATCAGAGGTGAACGGCTGAGGTAGGAGATAACCCACAGGAAAAGGAAGAAGGTGTTTCAAGGGAGAAAGAGCAATCCTGTTAAACACTGCCAACAGAGCAAGTAAAATGAAATCTTAGAATCAACAACTGAACTTAGCAAAACAAAAGTCAAAGACTGACTAGAGTGATTTCTGTCAATAAGGACAACTGCAAAGACCCCTTGTAGCTGGTTCAGGAAAGAAAGGTAGGAGTGGATGGAGGGATGGACCCACATGCCATCAAGTCATGTTCGTCTAAGTTAAAAAGCTGTTAAAATTTTAATATGTTTGAGTATTCTTCTTTTTAAAGTCTATAAAACTCAAAGGTATCAGACTCTACAAAAGGAGTTCTTATGCTATTAATACTCAGTCTGCAACTGTCACCAAAAATGTCAGTTAGGCAAGTGCCAGTTTTTGACTGAAATTCAAGGGCAAATCAAAATGCCCATGTAAGGACACAGTTTCATAGCCTGGTCACTAAAAATTTGTGAAGACCGGGTTTAGCATGGGGACACAGGAGCAAGAAATTAGAAGAATATCTTAATTAAAAGTACCGATAACGTAAATGTACAAAACTATTGATACATGGACACTTGTAGGATAAGATATTAGAGGTTTAAAGACAAACTCCTGGAGGAGGTTTTGAAGCCAAAATATGCTTGAAGTCTTTTCAGTATGTTACAAAACCTAAAGAGAACAGGTATGATTCAGAGTGAACAAGAAGAAACAAATATTTTTTGAAAGTCTAAAAAAGGTTACTATTAAATGCCTAAATAAAGTAACCTGAGATTTCACATAACACTTCTTCTAGACATTTAATTTAATAAAATCTGCCCATGTTTAAAATACTTTGAACTAAAGATTTATCTTTCAATTTAAAAACAGAAGTAATCTTAAGAGAAACATTGCTACCTATGCACAGAAGAAAAAATTGATCAACTTTTAGACATTTGATGAAGATTAACCATGAACCTTTTTATCTTTCTTTAAGATAAAACCGATTATTAATCTCTGTAGGCTTTTGATTTTTTATGCATAATATAGTTAACTAAGGAGAATAATCCTTAAAACAAAATAAAAAGCAGGATTTTTTTCTCTAGTACTCATTTGAAGTCAATGTTGTTTGGTATAAAATATCCCTTTATTAACAATATGGTTCTTGACATGTCGTTTATTCTTTGTTTTGTTTTAAATCCCAAGTATCAAGTTCCCTGGAATATTTCATTCATTCTCTGGTCACAGAAACTCTGAGTTCACTGTAATCTGTATTTAAAAACTTATTCCCTAGGCTAATGGTAATAAAAGTTTGTTTTTTTTTTTAAATGAGGAAAGCATTCACATTTCAGTTGGCCAAAGACAAGTTGTGGGACAATACACTGGAAGAATCAAGGCACCCATCACCATTTAGATTTAAAAAGGGGCATATATTCTATCTCTGTGTCAGCAAGATCCCCTGGAGAAGGAAATGGCAACCCACTCCAGTATTCTTGCCTGGGAAATCCCATGGGCAGAGGAGCCTGGCGGGCTACAGTCCATGGGGTCACAAAGAGTTGGACCCGACTGAGCATGCACGCCTATATTCCTTCAGTGTTGAGTCAACAATGAAGCAATGAGTTTCTTTATCCATCTGTTGATTAGCACCCAGGGTGTTTCCACGTCTTGACAATTATAAATATTGCTTCTGCAAATACTGGGGTGCATGTATCTTTTAGAATAAGTGTTTCTGTTTTCTTTGGATTACACCCAGTGGATTTGCATCTAAAGCTGTCAGTCTAGACAACTGCTAGCTTGTGTGTGCAACTGTCATCACTATCACCTTATTCTAAACCCTCCAAGACATCAATAGACAGATGTGGGAATAATACTTACACTTAATTATACTTATTTCTTATCTGCATATACTTTGATTGTTCACATCTTTTGGCTAGGTTGAAGCTATTATTTATAAAAATTGTCTCCTCAATAACCAATACACTAGCTTTTTAATTTTTTTAAAAAACAAATAGCTTTAAAATAAGTAATTTCCAGAATATCTGAATTGTAGGTTAAGCTTAACCACTTACTGCCTGTCATAAGAGTCTATACTGTCAAAATATCTGTAGTTCTATTCAGAGAAAAATGCAAATGTACAATTACTGAGATTCAAATTGAGTGAAGTCAGGGACATTGTCCCTGTCATTCCACTGCAAACATGACACAATGTTATCATCGTTTGTGAAAGATTCATACAACTAGATTTCTTTCTACATTTGAAAAACATAAACATAAATAAATATAGACATGAATAAGCACTAACAAGATACAGAATCTTAATAAATGTGTCAGAAGAAAAAGAACTTAAGATACAGAATTGAAACTAAAATTTATTTACATAAGTGTCAGTATACTAAATGAATTATAAAACTAGAACAAAATTTTCAACTTTAGGCTAAAACAGAAATATGCCTTTCACTAGAATATAATATTAACCCATGATACAAATGCAGAAAGGAAGATGGATGAAAATCTGTAATGATGTATTATCAACTTGTTAGTCAACAATGCCATCTTCAGTTATGGAGATGCTAAATATTTATTCAAATTATATTATAGCTTTCTGGAAGCTAAGTTACCCAACTGAAGTCATTTTTCCTTAAAATCTGCTTTTTATTCCGTGTATTGGTATCAGGTAAGCATACAACCTTCCAAAACAAGGGAAACCTGGACGTCATTCTAGATTGGCTCCTTCGACTGTGATTAGCACGTCCTGTACAGTTTCACTGGGAGAAGGCAATGGCACCCCACTCCAGTACTCTTGCCTGGAAAATCCCATGGACAGAAGAGCCTGGTAGGCTGCAGTCCATGGGGTCGCGAAGAGTCAGACACGACTGAGCGACTTCACTTTCACTTTTCACTTTCATGCATTGGAGAAGGAAATGGCAACCCACTCCAGTGTTCTTGCCTGGAGAATCCCAGGGACAGCGGAGCCTGGTGGGCTTCCGTCTATGGGGTCGCACAGAGTCGGACACGACTGAAGTGACGCAGCAGCAGCAGTACAGTTTCACTGCCTACACGTTTCTAAACGTGTTCCTTCTATTTTCCCATTGTAATTTACCTTAGTTTAAGCCCTACTCAGCTCTTCTCTGGAATTTCTTCTTCTAACACTCTCCCTTTCTCCAGAACCCTTCTCATAATATTTTCAGTTATCTTTCACAAATATAAGACTGATCACATCATTCTTTTTATTTAAAATTCTGCAGAACTATATAACCCTTCATCTGTTCCCTACACTTTATTCATTTTACACACAGTATAAATTCTAAACTACTGAGAATGGCTTACAAGACCTTCATGATGTGGCGCCCCACATTATGTGGGGCGCCACATCATGTAGTGCCATTAGGACACTAACACTCTAAGCTACCAATGCATGAAGTTTCTTAAGTGAATCATGTTTTTGAACATAATCAAATGAGCTGACTCATTCGAAGTGCTTAAAATGGTGCCTGTTATGTAGTAAAGGACTGCCATGTGCTAGCTATTACTATTTCATACTTTCTCCTCTTTCCTCAGACCACCAACACACTCTCCCCATGCTAACTCTGAGCTCATGATGGCTTCCATTCTACTGAGAAAACAAAACAAGACAAAAAACAAATGGAGACGATTCTCATGCTGCTAACACTATGTATTCTTTTCTCTCCTGATCTGATGGATGAACTATTTCTCCTCCTACTTGGCTAACATTTCCACTTTGTGCTAAATCCCACCCTCTCTTCCATGGAAGAATACTGTTTCAGCAATTCTCCCCTCTCTCCTGCATCAGCGATATTTCTCTCTATTGGATCACTGTCATTAAAAAAACAACCTTAATGTTACCTTTTCCCCCCTTAAAAACCAAACCAAACAAAAATCTCTCCAAATCTCACATCCTCTGTCCTGGTTTCACTTTATTTTTTCCTTCCCTTTACAGTAAAACATGACAGATTTATCTATAATAACTATCTTCAATTCTCATTCCCTTCTTTATCTTGAACCTACTCCATTGAGCTTTGGCATCTCACCCTACTGGAGTTGCTCTTATCAAGATCATCAGTGACCTCCACGGTGCTAAATCCAATGGTCATGCTCATTCCTCACTTTACCTGACACATCAGCCACATCTGATACACTTTATCACTGTTCCCTTGAAATAATTTTCTTCACTTGGCTTGGTTTTCCTATCTCTGTGGCCACTTCTCAGTCTCTCTTGCTGATTTCTCCTCTCTCCTATGTCAGAACACTGAAATGCTCCCGGGGTTCAGTCTTTAGGTATCCTTTCTTTACTCCCTACACCCACTTTCTTGCTGATTTAATCCACCCTTAGGGCTTTAAGTGTATATAACAATTCTCAAATTATCCTGTTATAACCAAACGAACTCCTAACTTATGCGTCCAGCCCAGACAGTTCCCCTGAACTCCAGGGTCATGTGTCAATCTCTACTAGGTATCTCCACTGGATTTAACAGGCATCTCAAACTTAACATATCTAATCAATCATTCGAGAATATGGTGACAATTATTCCCACCCCTGATCCACGCCCCTTTCCAGCAAACGACTCTAATCAAGGAGTGGAGTCTATTTTTCCATTCTTGAATGTAAGTGCATTGCTTTGACCACCAGAGGATGGCAGATGTGATGCTGTGTCAGTGTAAGTCTCAAAGGATTGTGAACGCTTTTCCTTTCTCAGAATCCTGCAATGTCCAGGCAGACAAACAGATGCACTAAGGCACACTGCCCTATAAACAACAGCAGCATTCTCTGGGGCTTCAGTTTCTAGAATGAACTGCATCAGGGCTGAAGAAGAGGAAGGGGAACACAGGTCCGGACTTTGCTCCCACCGAGAAGATGGTGACACGGAATGAAGATAAATTCTGGCTCAGGACTGAAATGACAAGGATGTGTAGGGAGGCTAGACATTAGAGCCCAACTGAAATAAACATATTGGCCCCTGTGACAGATGCTATAGGCTCAAGCATGAAAAATTCTATTGAACTTGATTATTTGATTTTATAAAATCTGCTGATATCATCCTTTAATTTTACTTGACAAAAATTATAAAGAGGAAAAGGATCTTAGAAATCAGCTTAGTGTCACAAAACTAACTGGAGGGAGGAGAGAGATTAAAACACAGGTCTCCTTCCTAAGTCAAGCGGTCCATCCATGCCACAGCTCACAGCAGGCAAGGGAACAAGTGGACAGACTCTAGGCTGGGGCTGCGGTCCAGGATAAAGATGAGGTCTAAGACTCAGAAACAAACCTGCCTCTAATACCAATATCTGGTTACAGTGTTACCCTACGAAGAATTAATCTCAAAGCAAATAATGAAGTTAAGCTATGAAAATGTGTGGAGCAGTAGCTAAAAAACCTCCTTTGTGCCTTTCCAAATCCCATCCTGACACGCACTCCACAGAGAACAGAATGACCTGTCTGAGATGGTGATTGTTCCCCACTCTGCCTTGGACTGTGAGAGATGCTGAATGTTTGCATCAAAAGGCCATGTATCAGCAGATAATGATCATCAGGCACTGCATTCTATGGATGAGTTAAAAAGGGCTCTAGAAATGTCAAGTAACCTAACTAAAGCCAGGGAGTGGCTGGAGAGGAAATCTGAGCTTAAAGTCTTTCCATCACTACATCATTGGAGGCTAGGTAAGTAAATTACACTACTTTAGTAAATGGTAGTATATTCAAACACTAATCACTATGCATGCAGATACTCACACGGACTCTTGTCACATTTAGCAAAATTTCTATCTCACTTGAGAAAGTGATAAATGAGTATAAAGGAAAAAATCTTGTTGCAAAGTAACACAGAACTCTCATAGCTGAGCTTGAAAGTATGATATCCATATTATATGTTATATATTTAAAATCTCTGAAAAAATGATCAACTGTCTTAATGCTCTATTTGACATTTTTTCCTACAAAAAGAAGCAAATTATTTAGCTTCTTGGACAGCAGCTAGAAAATACTTATGTTAAACATAGTCCTGTGAAAAACACTTTTTCGATTGGATTATCTTATGTAAAATTCCATCAGTATAAACTTAGAATTATTAGACATCACAACATTAAAGCTGGATTTAATTACTAAGGAAATACTCCTTCTCTATTTTGAATATGTGCTATGAATAAATTCTGGAATATTGATCATAAGATAATAAGAAACACATCATCTCAAACTCATGGTTCATACTGCAGAAGTGATTATCTTAGGGGTTCACAATCAATAAATACTCTCTGAATGCTTGTGATGTGTGAGATACTGTCAGAGGCAATGGGATAAATAAAATGATGTTTTCAAAAGAAATGAGGAAAGATAATGAAAATTAAGAATGCAATATTCTTAGAAGAAAATGGGCACGTACACAATTCCCCCCCTCAGTCCATTAGAAACTTACTGCCAAATTACCTACCAATTCTAAACCCTACTTAAATAATTTTGAAATAAAAAAGTAAATGGTAGGATAGCAAAGGAAAAGTTTATGTACACACCTCTCTCATGCCTTTGCATACATATAAATATGGTAAGACAAGGAAAATTTGTGACTTTTATTCCTATAATTATTCTATTTCATTAAAAGATGAAATAATTTGCATGTACATATGTATGCGTGCATGTGCAAAATAATTTTGCTAATTTAAAAAATAACCAAATTAATTTAATGTGTCAGATTATTTTCAATTTCAAAGATTAATTTAAAAAACCCTATGCTTAGGGGGAGGAAAACCTAAAGAAATACTGACAATAATGCTCATAAAGCTGACATGTAAGGAGGTTTATGTATGTCCTCCTAGAGCCCATCTACTTAACTGGGAACTCTAGTTACGGTATTTGAAAAATATTTTCCTTTCAAATCATGCTACATTCTTAAACTATGAAGGGGAAAATAACCAATACAAACAAAGCTAATGTCCTAGATGTTAGAACTAAATGGAAACAGAAGTTTAAATATTATATATTAAAGAACAGATTTTTTTCATTTAATAGGCAAAGCTAGATATATAACATGGCCTTTGTAGTCAGAACTGGCCTCATCTTCTGACTCTGCCATTTACTATGTGTGTTTCTAGGGCATATCACTTATCCTCTTTAAGCCTCCATTTCTTTACCTGTAAGATAAAGATATCATCTCAAATGAGAATATACTACAATGCTCAAGGACAGTATTTAGTACATAGTGGTGACTTATCAGCATAAGCAAAAATTGATAAATACAGTCTTCTATACATAATATTTTATTTTAGAAAGACAAAAATGATTCTTATTTTAATAATTAGTAAAGGGAAGTTCAGTATGAATAAGCCATTTTCTGAAGCTATATGAAAAACTGGTGGGATGGACAGCAGTGGAATTCAGGAAAGAGTATCTTACGGAATTTTAATTCTGCCACATTCAATTTTCCCAATATGATGTGATTACTACAATTTTAATTTATTTATAAAACATTAAACTATTTTTAGATTCCATGCTTATTTTTAGTTGTGCTAAAGATTAAAACTTCTGGTTTCTGGAATCTGGTAATCAAGCTTCAGTGATATTATGCTGAGAATAAGAAGTTTATATCACTGGAGCACACACAAGAAATGATTCAGAAAACAGGTAATTCTGAGACATTTCTATGCTATGATTTCAAATGTGCTCCAAAATAGTGGTAAAGGAAGGGGTGGTACTAATAACACTCAGACACAATGTGGACAAAATTACACTGACACAATGTCAGTTAGGAACCTATTGTCCTTTAAAAAAGACAAATCTGATTTTCTTATGGTCTTTACATTTTGTTTCACAATATTTTATTAAGTAATTTGGTAAAATAAAAACAGTAATTATACTTTTTTTAGACAAGTTTTTGAAAAGAGTTGAAATGACCCTTGAGGAAGAACAAATAGGTTCTCTTGTCTGCTGCCACTATGACATTATCAGGGTAACTTCTCTTTTAAAATTTTATATTTAATATGAATTTTCTGCCTGGTTACAATTTTTTCCTTTTATTTCCTTTTCCTTACCTTTAAGACTTCCTACAACCTGGGTACATCTGAATGTAAAATGTTTGCTGCTCCATTAAATGGGTAAACTAAGTCTTCACCATAATATTAATCAAGGAAGAAAAACACTATTTCACAACATGACACTATTATGTTTCCTTGAAATTCTTCTTTTAAAAGACATTAAAGTGAATATTATATATGGATGGAGATAATTAGCTAGAAATTGATACTACTTATATTTACAAACTAATTAATTGAACTTGCCTGATGCTTAGCGCAAACCTAGAAAAAACTTATACTCCAGTATATTCTTTTCCTAAGATAGATAATAATATCACAATGAATAATATCATTTGCTAACGATATACTACCTGGCTCCTAACAAAAACTAAACCAGCTGGCATTCTCTTAAGTAATCTCAATAATAGTTACGAAGGTATTTTTGTAGAAAAATAACTTAGATCTAAGTGTGAATGCACTTTCTTAAAGCAAAGAGGTCATGCACTTGAATTCAGACAAATGACTGAACAAGCTGAGATAAACTCTTTCAATTCAGTGACTGTGTTTACATACTATATAGCCAGTATGTGAACTGAAGGCCAAGAAGAGCATATTGGTGTCATATTAGGAGTTCTGAGACATTTATGGGGAAGCCTCAGCAGCTTATTAAGAAAAAAGAAGACTTGGCTAAGTATAAGTGCAGTTTGTCTGGGTCTATTTTCCAGATCAGTATGAATTACTATCGATATCATGGATGAAGGCCCTTCTGCCTAGAAGGCTGAACTGGAATCAAATGATCAGTTCAATATATTAAGAACAACAACAACAAAAAGCAAGAAAAGAGACAATTTGAGATAATCTGGAAACCTAAGTTGCTAGTCATTTCAGAGACACCAAATTCACTTAAAAGAAACAAACAAACCTGCCCAGTACGGCCTCTCCTCCACTCACTGGTAAAGTGAAATAGGTTCATTCTCTTGGGGCATTGCTAAGTAACAAAACTCCAATGTAAATCAACAAAAGTTATCCCTAGAACTGATGCTTACCATAGTCATGCATTTTATAAAAAATATTAAATCAAATGTTTTCTTTCTATATTTTATAGTATGATTTGCTTATTTTGGAATTAGAACAAAAAATAATAGTAATGTTTTAATAACCACACTTAATAAAAAATGTGATTACAAATAAATGTCTTAGCTGAGGAATGTCTTCGGTCAGAATAGCTTAAGTGCTTCAAAAACATGGGAAAGGATAACATCCTCTTTAAATAAAACCAGCTAGGTGAGTTGATAAATAATTAGCAACTGATAAACAACTCAGAACAAAGCTTCAGAAATGGTTTGATGAGGCAGGTAAGGCTGACAAGACTTACTCTGAAGCTGAGGCTGCTGGAAGGAAAGGGGCTGTCCGAACACAAATGGGCTGTGGACTAGGGAAGAGGGAGGTTTTGCAGCTTGATCAAAGATGGAAGGAGCTGGGAGATTGGGTCGTGACTGAATGGAATTCAATATGGCACTCAGTTGGTCACCTGCAGTAGGCAAAACAGTCAAGACTACAACTTGTTATTAATTAACATCCAAAATGGCAAAGTAAATGGTGCTATATGACATTCAGATAGTCAAACACTAGATAAAACAATGCCAGTTCAGAGCTCTTAAGGAAGTTGGTGATCATTATCCTCAAATTAGGGACTGAATGCTGTGTGTTGTTTTAATAATAGAAGCACTCCAACAAATTTTACATAATAGCCCAACTATAAAAACAAATCCGTTTAAATTTATTTATAACATCTAGCAGTAGCACAAGAAAATACAGAGTCTATGAAGTAACTATGATAAGCTGATTTGTATCATACAAGTATAAATGAAATCTAAGTTAATGTTGTCTTCTATGCAGTATCTGACAATGATTATCACCACTCTGCCTCGTATGTAGTATACTTTATGCAGAAAATATGCAAATAATATGAATAATTTAATGTAGACTTGAAGGGAGGCAAAGTATATTATTAACTTAGTAATATTTATAGTTATAAATTACTAAATTTATATTTTCTTTTTTGAAGTTGCTATTGCCAAAGAAATCATACATTTTTAAAAGCATGAACTCTTTTGCTCAGATAGACAATATAAAAATCTGTCAGACCTGTAAGATAAAAAGGAATATAATCTACCTTATTTAAACAGTATCTCAAACATGAATTCTGAAATTTCCTTCAAATTAAATACAAAGGACATTAGTACAAAAATAAAAAAATATGAAATGATATAATTGGATGGATGATAGCTCCTTATTCATGAGAATATATATATTCAAAGGTTTAACTGACGTTAAAGAAGAGGGGAGAACAAAAAACATATCCAGACTAGCTGAGGCAGAAACCGGAAAACAGCACTTTCCTAGCCATATTCCCTCAATATAATAAAGTTTCATAAATAAAATTGTAAACGAAACACCAACAAGAAATAGATATGGAAAGAACTGTGAACACAAGTTACATGTCTTTACTTAAAAAAAAAAAACAATGCTGCAGATTACAGGGAAGATTTTAAAGATGAAGAAGAATTTTATAAAATTGTTTTAAGGGAAAAGAATTTTTGCAAAAAACAATTGGTTAACCTGGAGTAGTTCAGAAACAAGAAAACGTTTCTGAAAGAAAACGAGAACTACTACTAAAGGCAAGATAAAAATAAGAGGTTAGATATATATAATTAGATTACAATTTCTTAATATTTCTTTGCTCCATGTAAGTATCTTTAAAGTCTATTAACAAGTCCATGCTATTTCTGAACAATATTAGCAAAGTCACTTTTAAAAAGTAATACACTATTTTTATTTAATAACAAACGTTCTCAAGAAAAAAAAAAGACCAAATGTTCTCAGAAATGTCTGTGTCTCTTAAAAGTTGATTTTTATTCTTGTTTTATCAAACTATGTTTTAAAGACTGATTTAATGTGACAGCCACCAGTACAATTTGGACATATTAGAGACTTAAAGCATACAATTTGAATTAAACATGGCTTTAAACAGATTACTATACAGGTATATGTGGTAAGTAAACACTGAGATTTTAATTTAAGGACTGGCAGTGGTAGAAGGAAAGGGACATGAAGCAAACACCACAAAGCACTTACCCTACTTAAGCATGAAGATCTAGTTGAAGTTAGCTGAAATCTGAGCTACCAGAAATGAGTGAGCAGACAGTACCTAAGCCTGTAGGTTAGAGCGATCCAATACAGGAGGAAGAGCCAAAAAGAAATCTTATAGCTAAGGCTTCCTTCATAAAAATACATTGTGGAAAGCAATAAAGGTATCAAATAGAAAATGATTTTATTTTAAATTGAGTATTTCCTCCATAATGATGTATTTTGTGTTTCGTTGACTATCATGATCTCCCTTTCTCTGCAAGTCAGGTATTAAGACAACTGTCTTTGTTTCTGGAAATCAAATCCTATGAATTAGTTTAAATAACATTTTAAAGTTAGAGTATTTGCATGGAGACTATCTTCTCTTTCCTATTGCCCAGTTGAATGCCACCTGCTGACAGTATTGCTGATTTTGAAGCTATGAGTTAGGATCAGGTTCATAAGAAACAATGTGTTGAAATTTACATACAAATGGAGCTATAGATGAAATTCAAGCATAAATTATTCCAAAGTAATTATTATTTGGACTGTCCATGATTCTGGTCTCTTCCGTTAAAGCTACCAAAACAAACTGTATACTTTTAATATTTATATGGCTTAGGGGTTTTGTTTTACTTTTTACAATTTTTTGGTTTCATTATATAATCAAACCCAAAGATATAATTTCATATAATTCAAAATTAACTAAGATAACTGATTACATTCAAAATCACACATATTTAATAAAGCTAAAGTACAATATTACTTAAAAATATTACTCAAAATATTTTGATTTTAAATGGATCATTTTGGAAAGCTCTTTTTTTGCTCATTAACATTTAATAGCAAGTGGATGATTAAAAAAAAGTTCTACTAGATATAGTGACATAGAATCTTAATGATGTGAATTCAAAATGAGTGTTTATAAAATGGGAACAAGTAAACAAGAACTATAAACTTAAGCTAAAATGGATAAAACCAAAACTTGTTAAAAAAATACCTTCAATAGTGAATATATATGTATACCTACGGCTGATTCATGTTGATGTTTGACAGAAAACAGCAAAATTCTGTAAAGCAATTATCTTTCAATAAAAAATAAATTAATTAAAAAAAAAGAATACCTTCATAAGCATTTTGTTAGTTTTCTAGTAACAAACTTTAAAAAAGTTCTGTGGGTGAAAAGTAATAATAATGGGTATAAGAGAAGGTAATAAAAATATTACAATTGTTAGGTAAGTAAAAAACTCACTTTTAAACACCTACCTTTATTATTTCCAAGTCCATAATCAAATCCTTGGGCACTGCAACTTGCCCCTTTATTAAAAGCTTGTATTGAGAAAGGGCTTGGAGGAGGAGTTTGAGAATTTTGATCCAGAAGAACTTGTTCTACAATAAAAGGAACATCTATAAAATTAGTTTCTTATATGTTATTCTCTATAGAATAAAGAGAGAAATGGCAAGAAAGATTTTTATGATGAGTAAATTTCAAAATAACCTCACATTTAGATTTGATAATAAGCCTACCAGTTAGGTCACTGACACCGACCAAGTACATGGCAAAGCTTTGTTGTCATCTATCAAATTCACTCTTATATTTAGAAATGGAATATGCTCTTATGGAGTCAATCTGCTTTTATTGTGGCAGGATACATAATTGAATGTATATTAATATTTCTGGACCAGGAACTCGTATTTGTAACAAACTTATACAAGGACATTTTATAAAACAAAAATGGATGTCCCATAAATCAGAAATTAAAATATCTTCTATACCAGTATTCAAATAGAAAAGTATCTTGAAAATATCTATGTATACGGTATCAAAAGAAATTTTCACTTATAAAATATTTTAAGTTCTCAATGTGAAAATTATGGAAAATTTAACTTTGTACTTATTTTTATTCATTATATAAAAGATATGTTCCCTAAATGGAAGGATGATAAACCTGGTTTTATAAGCACTTTAATTAACACAATGTAACTAATAAAAGGCAAAATAAGATCTATCAAATGAATGGTGAAAAAGAGAAATAGTATTTATTTCATTAAAACAGCATTATGAATAGCTGATGGTTTAAAATATACTTTAAAATTTATATACCTTTAAATTGAAATGGAATTAGAAGAAAGTGGCAATGTTTTCTTCCTACCCATAAGTCAGAATTCTGCTATACTGGTGGTAGTGTATGGTCTAACTCTTTACCAGCATGTCTAGGCTTTTTTTTTCTAGAAACCAATCCTAGCACTTCTCTTAGGCAAAACTCTTCAGTATGAGGTGTTTCAGCAGTGGGATATTTCTTCTGAAATTTACCCATGAACAATAATCTGAATGGAAAAGACAGCTCTGCTCTCACCCTCTAGGCTGAGAAGGTCTAAGTATCAAGTATGTCTGTTTTGACCACATCTTTGCCTATTAGCTTTATCTACAGACATCAAAGACCTACAAAGGAGTTTCACAAAGAGAAAAGGTTTTGTTTTACTTATGCTGCTCTATATGAATAAATTACTAAAGTGCCAAATCTTATTTCCATACTAAATTCAGTTACATACTAATACCAACGAGTAGACTATTTGAGTAACACATCAAACTAATCTTAGTGACTTTAAGGCACTAGCTTCTTATTTCTTTCCTTATTACCCCAGATTTTATATCAAAATATTAAGATTCACACTATATACACACACACACACACACATATAGCAAAAAAATCATTAAGTGATTACAGAGAAATGTAAACTTCTCTTACACCTCTTTTAGGGTTGAGTATATACCTTAGTAGAAACACCATCCTAATTTTAAGAAGCATTTTATACAGAAAGAACCTTCTACTTTCTAAATAGATGGAAATACAATTTCTCATATTAAAACTTACTCCTTAGTATAGAAAGCATTTTACATTTTAACAATAATAGCTAACCTTACCATCTGCCAGCTTTGTTATTTGTTCACTTAGCTTTCAAACTGATACAAACTATCTTCATTTTGTAAATGAGAAAACAAAGGCACAGAGATACCAGGTAATTTGGCCAAAGTCATACAAATGAAAAGCTACAGAGCTGGCATTAGCACCCTGGCAGTGCAGCTCTGAGTCCACTGTTACAATTTATGCTCACTGCTAGTTACAATGATTGTGGTTGTTTGTTGTTTAGTCACTAAGTTGTGTCCGACTCTTTTGCAACCTGATGGGCTGTAGCTCAGGCTCCTCTGTCCATTGTATTTCCCAGGCAAGAATACTGGAGTGGGTTGCCATTTCCTTCTCCAGGGGATCTTTCCGACCCAGGGATCAAACCCACATCTCCTGCGTCGCAGGTGGATCCTTTACCTCTGAGCTACCAGGGAAGCCTTGGTGTTAAAAGTTAAAATGATTACTAAGCTACAAAGGCTCTGACAGTCACTTAAACCATTCTCAGATTATTTAATTATGTTTATAAAAAGCTGATCTCACTTTAGGTTATTTTCGTTTGTATCTCAATATCCCTGTATAATGGAAATGTTTAAAGACTGATGGATATGTAATAAATATATTACTAATATATATGTAGTAAGTATACTATAACTGCTAAAGTAATTTTGTAAAATGTCTGATTTACGAGAAATGAAGTCTACTTTTCAAAACATAATGAAGAACAGTTCTACTCTCTCAGAACATTATTCTATGATGATATCATCCTTGAGTAAGAAAAATGTATCTGTAAAGACAAGGGAAAAGAAGCAGGTTCTCAAATCGTGTTCAGTGGATAACTGATGAGTGTGGTATAATGAGCATAGCATTTGAAATATGAATGAAGAGTCTGGCTCAAGCCTTTCATCTGCTCGATATCCAGTGGTATAACAAGTCATTATAAATTCTATGAGCTTTAGTTTCCTTAACTGTAAAATGAAGATTATATAACCTACCTCAAAGGCATGTTGTGAAGAAAACGGGAGAATGTTTAATGCACCATGTTAATAAATCTAAACGTACTCCGTTATCCATACAAATTCCAAACTTTCCTTGAATCTATCTATACTATGGCCATATTACCTCTTGGAAATGATTATTATAACTTCATACTCTTCTGGATTAAAAAATGCATGTTCTTTTAACTGTCTGACCCTATCTAAAAATTTAGAGATTTGGTAGAAAAGTCTTATTTTGATAATACTTTTGTGACTCAATTTGTATTTAGAAAACTTAGTGAACAACAAGTATGTGCCAAAACTGTTTTAGCACTAGGAATACAAAGATAAAGAATCTGCGGCTGACCACGAGGGATGCACAATCTGAATATGAAGAAATAAAAATTAACTTCTATGTAATATCAGTTTTGTACTAGCAGTGAATTGGGATCTTTAGGATCAGAGATAACCCTTTACTCTGTCAGGATCAGTTAAAGCTTCACCTAAATGATGACATGACTTCCCTGGTGGCTCAGATGGTAAAACGTCTGCCTACAATGTGGGAGACCCAGGTTCAATCCCTGGGTTGGGAAGATCCTCTGGAGAAGGAAATGGCAACCGCACTCCAGTACTCTTGCCAGAAAATCCCATGGACGGAGGAGTGTGGTAGGCCACAGTCCATGGGGTCGCAAAGAGTCGGACACGACTGAGCGACTAACTTTCACTTTCAAATGATGACATGGTTTGAACAAGGTTTGGCCACCAGGAGAATGAAGAGAGGACAAAATGGAAAACCTCTTATTAAATGAGATCATTGTTGAAAAACAGCAAAATGAAGTTTAAAGCTGAGATTCTAACAACAAAATAGGAAATCCCCAAAATAAGCTATGCATATATTCAATGCTCCTTTAGCTAACAGAGAATTCAATAGGACGAAACTGCCTGAGAGAAGTACAATGATCAGTGGCTTGAAAACTGAACTTCCATTTAGTGGCAGAGAGAGTAAAACGTTTAGTCCTCAACAGGAACAGAAGAATTATCATTTTGATTATGATTTAATAAAATTTAATAAAATTATGATTTTATTAATGAAATAAAAAAGCAGGTTTTACAAGACCAATTCCTATGCTTCACATTTCCTTTTAATTCTCTTCTTTTATGTGTATTCATTTAGCACCTAGGTATTTCACACAGGAAGTTCAACACTTGCAAGATTTTTAAACCTTCAGCTTTGATTTTAATTCAAAAATAAACACTCATAAAAGCTCTTTACAGCAAAAGAAATACAGTACACTTTAAATTTCTGATTGCAAAGGTAAATCGGAATAAATCACAAATTTAAGCCAACTTGCCATCTTCATGTCGGAGGTACTGGTTTCCGCCTCTGTCTCTAGCTAAGGACCATGCCTCTCCTTCATCACTCTCACAGAACTCTACCATGCTGTTCTTATCCAGCTGCACCCATGTACCTTCAGAATTGGTTACCTAGTACATAACAAAAAGCATGATTGATTGGCTTGATTCTTTCAGGGCACTTAGGCCGAAAACCAGCAAAAAGTTTGAGCAATTATTCCAGTAACTCTCTATCATCAAGTTAGTTTCTGAAATTAAGACCACAGCCTGAGGTAAGACAGAAATCAATAAACAGCCTTGTAAAATAATGCTCACTGATGACTTCAGTAAAAACAGTATGTTTTTAAGGCACAAGATAATTCACACATAAATTTAAATGGTACCCCCAAACACGTGGCTCTTTGTTTGGCACGTAAAATGTCCTAACATAGCACACTTTCCATTGTTTAGGTTGACAGTGCCTATAATGCAACTTGAAAGTGACCCTGACACCGAGAAATAGCATGACACACTACATCATCAGCTGAGGCAAATGCCAGAGTGGACTAAAGAGTGATTCATTTGCTCAGGACTTCAGTGAGACACACGAATGGGAACGAAGAAACGAAACCCTTTAAACACATCTCCATGCTGATTCATAGCAAATATTTTAAAGTGCTGTTCATCCATGACAGTACAGTACACATTTGTAATAACAAGAAGATATGTGCAAATACCAAACATTTATAACAGTACAAATCATTTTGCTACATTGCTTTCACAAGAATAATTATGAGAATAAAATTATTTTAAAAAAGCACAGAAAAATTGCATTAGTATTTTCAACACAAGTAAAGATAAAGAACATTAACATTTAAAAACCTGGGATGGAAATGACAACCTCTGGAAGAAAGAGATGCTTTGGTTGTATTATATTAAGAATGAATGTCTTAGAAGTCATGAAGCTACAAGAATCCATACCTCTCCCACTGCTTTGACTTTGTTTCCCAGAACTAACATTCCAATTGGGATACCTCTAAGGTTAGGGCAGCTTCTGATGTTGTGACCGGAAGGTCCCGTCTTCACTACCTTGTACATGCCTGGCCCTCCTCGCAAGAACGGCATATCTTGTTCTTGCATTGTGGCTTCCTGTGGGCAGCAGGAGTTTATGTCTTTGAAAAAGTCATCAGTATTAGTTTTAGGTTCCTGAAAATTTGAATAGGAAAAAGAAAGTAAACAAAATACAATCTATTATCACTTTCAACATACTCTTAATAGCTTTTAAAGCAAGTCCATTATACAACAGTTAAGAAAAAGAACACATATCCAGAGATAACTGAAGTGTTTGTTAACACTACGTTAAAGAATCTTCCCATTATTCAATTCTGAAAAATATTTAAAATAGAGCTGGAGATGAAAATTATAGCAGGAGAACAGCTGAACTTTAGCTCCTGTCCACTCTAACTTGAGGAACATGGTAGTACTTGAGTTTACTTCTGTCAGTGAAACATTTAACAACAGGAGAAATGAAAATAATTTACTATATGAACCACAACTGAATAATTCTGAATTGTTATTATTGCATTACTGCCTGTTGGTATGGGTTAAAAAGTCTAAATCTTCATTTTCTTCCATTTTTGTTTGTAACAACTATTAACAAATAGGAAAACAGGTATAAAGATTCTGGAGACTCATCTACAAACACAGATAACAATGATGAAAAATGTGCAAGAAATTAAGACTACTCAATATTAACTAGTTATGAATAAGAGTACTTATAAGAGTTTAACAACTCACCTTTTCTTAATATAGCACAAATAAAAGTCTCGTTGATTCGCTAGACTATTATTAGACAGTAATATATTAATGCTATTAACAGAAAAAGATGATCATGTTTTAGTAGAGAAGAGAGATTAACATTAAAAATGCAGCTTATATAATGTATTTGGATATCAGAATCACTTCTAAAACAAAAGAAAAGAAAATGCCTTAAACTTTTTGTTGAATCTGAATGCCATGATGAAATTACTTTCTATATAAATGCCATAAAGAGAAACAACAACTTTCCCATATTTTCTCTTTTTCCCAACTAGATATAAACGAAAGTTCCACACTGGAAGTTCTTCCATTGTCATTATTACTTCTTTAAAACACATCTAAACTGCACTTTAAAAAATTTTTTTGTATTTATTTATGTGGCCGCACCAGGTCTCAGCTGGGGCACATGGGATCTTTCAGCTGTGGCATGTGGGATCTAGTTCCCTGCCTAAGGATCAAACCCAGGCCCCCTGTATCTTAGCCACTGGACAGCCAGGGAAGTCCTGAAACTGCACTTTTAAACACAGTGATATGGGCTCTACAAATTGCTTCATTCAAATACAGTAAAAAATGATCATAATGGAACATTATTCAAACACTAGGTTAAAATTAAAGTGATATTTAGTAATGTTATAAATAGGATAAAATTTAAAAATCTACTAGTATATTATGGAAGATAAAATATGACTGATTAGCTCTGTCCCTAAGAGTAGTATCATTCTAAAAGATATGTATAGATGCCCATTATGTAGTAGAAATTAAAAATAAAATCATAAGGCTAAAAAATGTAGATTCAAAAATTCTCTGTACCTGTGACTTTAATATAGGATTGGTCAGGAAAAATTTTAAATCCATTATTAACCTTCACATAATATCTTGCAAATCTCACTGTGGTGATGAACAATCATCAATTTTGACTTATACAAATACAAGGTATGGACAATATTTACTTACATTTACTATAATTTTGTATCATGTTAATCCAACACTCAGTTATTCATTGACAATTTCATGAAAATGATAATTTTAACTATTGGAAAAATTTAAAATCTAAAATAAAATATGCATTTATATACCTATGTACACATATTTGTAAAACTTTATACATGTGCACACCTATAAGAATACAAAGACAGTATTCAAAATAAAATTGAGAGTAAGGTTTAAACTTTAATTGGGCTATTTTACTCATGAGGTTTTCAGTAAACATTTAAAATGTCTAGAGGTGAATAATTAATTTTAGCAAATACATCATTTAGTTGTAGAAAATACAACTATTTCATAGTTTAAAGAGTAAAATTAGTCATATATACAACTGATGTTTTTAAAATTCCATGGTATGATGTAAAAACTAAGCAAATAGTAATAGATTTACTGAAAAAATAACTTCACTGGTCTTTCTGATACATCTTGAGCATTTAATTAAGTTTTGACAATATTTCTCATTTGACCACTCAGGGTAACAGTGAGAGAAAAGTCTTGGCAAAAACTAATAATAACTGCAAGTTCTTTACTGAATGACAACATAAGAAGACTGTACTAAAATATTTAATATTTTACTGATTAAAGAAATATATAAATTAATAAATGTACAGCAAAGTTTATCCTTTTTTAAAAATACTGAACAGTATAAAAAGAACTGATAGACCTAAAATCACAGAACTATGTCTGTTATTCTCAAGCAATTCTAAAATTCACGTTTTATTCAACACAGAGATTTAAGACCTGGGCACCATCATATGAAACTGATGAATTGCAATGTTATTTTTTGCTCCTTGCAATTCCATCCCATTCTCAGATGAATATCCAAAACAGCACTGAGCAAGGCTAGGGAAAAAAACAGAATAGCCATGGGGTTGAAATTCTCCCACTTAATAAGCAAGGTCTGAAAAGGCTAGACTTGTATATAATTGCTTGGAGAAGCTAGTCATAAAATTAAATATAATATAGCAAATCTGAAGTCAAGGAAAAGTTTAACAGTTTTTGGCAGAAATAGAGGGAAAGGGTTTATGGGGAAGTTCAATTGCAGTACTTTTGTATGTAGATTGTTTGTGGCAAAAAAAAAAAATTATTAATCTTAAGCACAGGCTTCAAAGATATAATGTAAAGTTTGTTATACATGCTGAAATACCTGCATAATGTACGACTGTTCCTTACAGTTAACTCACCTGGGGGAAAAAAGCTTTGGAAGTCCATGCAAATACGTCCAAATCCCTGACTCCTGGGCTAGCATTAAAGATATTCTGAGTGACAAAGTTTAAGAAAGAAAAATATCAACAAAGAAAGGGAACAGGAGATGATCTGCAGAAGACGCGTTCACAGGAGTAACAACGTTCTGTACACCAGCACCAGCACCAGAATATTATTTCACTACAGGGAAACTGAAGCCACCTGAGTAAACCACACACCAAAGAAATTCTCATACGTAAGTTTTTGTCAAAAGCTCTCCATGGATATAGTGTGTCATGCCATTTGCTACAACTAAGAGCCAGACATTGATTTCAGGCTTAAGACAGTGCAAGAAGGACAACTTAAATCTCCTTTAAATGACTGACATATCTGTTCCAGTAAAGCCAGATTTGTTTTATGATTAAAAAACAGTCTGCTGTTTATAAAGACAATGTTAAGAATACAGATTGTATAGATAGTGTAACTAGTACTACGAATAATAAGCGCATGTAGTTAGTATATGTGAACTTGTTATTACTTTTTAAAGTACAAAAAAAAAATCAGAAAGTAAAAAAAGTCTAATTCATTTTTTCACTTTTGTTCTCTTCTATAAGTGGGGGAAAAAATCACTTAGAAATGTTAGTGAAAGCTGTTAGCAAATTTGGTAAGAAAAACATAGAGAAAAAAACAATCTGAATTTTTATCAAAAGGTAGACCTAGTTTTCTCCATCTCAAAAGTTTAGGAAATGCACAGAGCATTTAGAATCTCTACATACAGTCTAAAAATATTCTGTTAAGGAACAACCAATTCACAGCAACATGGTCCCAGAAAAATCAACATTTTCACAAAATGTTTTCATGACAAATTAAAATGATATACATCTACATAGATATATCATTCTATTAAATATATTTACTTGACCTGAACTTAAAATCTTTCCAGAAAGTAGCAATTACACAATTTTACTGCTTATATAGATACAAAAAAGAGGACATTAAAAATGTTAATGAAAGTTGTGAACAACAAAATTCCCAACCAGTTGGAAGCCATTTTACATAACGAGAATTTATTTCATATTTTCCAGTTCTATATCTTCCTCATGTATATACGTATATGGACAGATGTAGATACACATCCATATACATATATCTATGCTAACACAGAAATATAAGACATATAAAAGCCAGGGAAAAAGCGCTTCTATTAATGTGTCTACAGATAAATGCAAAAAAAAAAAACAAAAACCAAAGCTCCCTCCACATTTAAAAACAGATAGCAGACAGGGTACTTTCTCTTTAGGTGAAGTGGATACATGTTGCAAAGCATTCTGAAATGCTATTTTGGGGGTGAAAAGGTGTCCTTATTGGTTCATTCATGTATATAAGAATTTGTGGAGTATTTTCTCAAAGGTTTTTCTCCTTTTCAGAGAATAGTGGTACAGACTTTTGGACTAAAACAATATCAATGTTTTTTTAGCATATTCTATTTTTTAGCATAATTTTTTTCTAATATTAAAAGCAATGTGAAAAACATTGTAAGAAGTAATGCAGATTGAGTTAGGAATAAAGAAGCAATGTAGTGACTGACAATTTTAAAAATTTTATCTTTATTTCAGTGTTTAAACTCAGTGAGTCTGAGAGCAATGAGTTAATATGTCCTCATGCTAACTTGAAATAGCTTGATACCTTAAGTGATGTAACTGCTAACCATGGTAACAAATTGCCAATACAATTTTTACATGTTAATTATATGTGGATTCAAATTTGACACTTCTTTTGCTTTGTTCCACATTTGTAGAAAATTCTTAGTGTACACTGGTTTATTGTAAGGCTATTTTTAAAATGTGGTGTCCTAAAAATATTGCATTTATCAAGTGTCAAAAAAGCACCAAACAGAAAACTGAAGTTTAAAAATAAAATATACTTCATAGTTTCTTTTGAAAATATAGGAAAACTTAATCTAAAGATATGAACATGCATGAAAATATTAATTTCCTCAAAGTCAATTTCTCACTATTAAAACATATAAATTAGTTTTCATATTGCATAATTTTATAGACTAATGAGTACCATTATATATGTATGTATGTATATACATATATATACATACACAAATACACACATATCTACAATAATCTAAGTCATCTTATCCTCAACGACTATTCTGAAGGCAAAAAAGTTCTGCCAAATAAAATTAGAAAACTAAAGTATGCTAAAAACATAACTAAATTGATGAGCACCAAATTGCAGCTCTAAGACAATAAGCTTCAAGGCATAGAAGAGACAAAATAAAAGAATATTTTTTATGGTGAAATACATGACCAAACATGCCCAATGCTTGAGCACAGAGTTAGGAATTGCCATTTTTGAAGTGAAAAGATAAGTATCTTAGGAGAATTAAATACAACATATATACCATGACAGTGTTATTTTAAAGGCCTCAATTCCATTCTGTTTAGGAAACTTAAATGTCAAGCTTAAGAATGAAATGAAGCTTCTGACACCCACCTAAGGACAACATATTTATTAATGATGTATTAAGTAAATATTTAGTATTTACTAAGACTGAAAAACAGGTCTATGCATACACATACACACAAATTTGTTAAGAAAACAAAACTAAGAAATCTGGGGTATATTAAAGCTGTGACTACCACGCATCATTAGGTATCCCAAAAGAATTAAATTGGACATAAAATGCATGAAATATATGCTAATTTTACCAAGTACTCAGAGTAACATTATATGAGAGAATATCGAATGATATTTTTCCTTCTCTCCTCCAAATCTTCAGGGTCCCCAAATTTAGAAAATCAACCTACTTTGTATATGTGAACATCAATCAGCCTAAGTAGGTAGAAAGTGGTTTGTATAATTGCATGGAGACTCAAGTTGCTTCTGTAAGAATTTGAGTAATATTAGCATTGTAAACGTATCTTTGAATATTTCTAATGAAGTATCATCTACTTTCCTTGATATAAACTTTATCACTCAACCTCACAATGTTAAAAGACCTCAATTTTGACAAAGTAGACAATGAAGTGAGCCTATAAATTTCAAATCACTAGTATCTATTTTTATAATAGCAGTAAACTTGTTTTCCAAAAATTTAGGCTCTATCACAGGCACTCAAATGTTTCCCACATCATGTGCATAATTATTTTCTCTCTCTTTTAAACTTGTATTTTCCCTGTTGTATGAAACATTCTACTAGCTTACATGTGTAGTTTCCAAATCTTAAGAATTTTAATTTAAAATCAGCTTTCCCCAGGTATCCTTGAACATACATCACAGTATTCATCCTCATTTAACCATTAGAGTTGTGAGCATTTGTATTTATTTAATTGTGGAATTCTAGCCAAAATAATATGATTTTTATAGCTATATTTACTTTATCCTCTTATAACTGTATTTACCCTTATGTCTTCACTAGATGAAGGTAGACTAAACATACAAGCACAGGCTTTGGAATTATACAGACTGGAGTTTTAGAACTAGCTTCACTACTTACTACTTATGATCTTGGAAGAATAGTTCTCTTCCCTCATTGGAGAAATGAGAATGATACAAACTTAACATCAAATGGATATACTGAAAATTAAATGAGAGAATAAAGGTAAGGAGCATAAGACAGAAATTATTTTGAGCAGTATGATCATACCAAATGCTAAGAATTAAAATTTAGCATTCAACAAATGTTGAAAGTCTGCCACAAACTAAATAAAATATTTAACATTTTGGAAGAAACAAATAGGAGTACGAGGGGATCTTAAGTGAGTCCTAACTCTTAAGGAGCTTAGAATCAGAAATAAGAGGTATTCTGGAAGGGGAAAACATGTACATCCATGGTGGATTCATGTCAATGTTTGGCAAAACAAATACAATATTGTAAAATTAAAAAATAGAAAATAAACTAATAAAAGCTAAAAATAAATAAATACAAATGGGCTAAAGAGAAGGAAAACAATCTAAGCATTATGAGTAGCTGGAGAAAGATGTAAGCCTTTTCTGCTTTTACAGACAAAGTGCTACCTGAGCAGGAAGGGAGAAAGTTCATTTCCCCAGTATACGGAATCTTTCTGTCCTCAATTCATGCTTCACCCTTATTAACTATTAGTTACCAAACGCAGCATGTCTTCATAACTTTGGACATTTGATTCTCTAATGTGAAATTCTTTCACTTTGTTCTGGCAATTTTTCTTTGAGATCTCCTCAAATGTCGCCTCCTAAGTGAAGCCACTCTGTAACTTATCACAATGCAACTTAACTTTGTGAATACAGTACATCTATCACATTACACAGCGAGCACTCCAGGAACAAGAATTGCACTCTTAATTATTTTGTATCCCCTCCCCTCTACCTCTCCACCCAACACCTTCTTCCCAGCTTAGGGAAGACATATAGTAGGGACTCATATGTTGAATGAACAATTAGTGAAGTGATAACTAACTACACGGATGAACAACGTCAACTGAAATTTTTGAGCCTGGCCAATTAGGAAAGTATTAGAAAAGTTGGGGGAAAAAGGGAAGCAAGAGCATTTTAGACAAATGAAATAACATAAACAAAGACTAAAACGTAATGTTAAACAGTGTATTCTAAAAGGGGCAATAAATTCTAACAGACCATGAGTACCTCACAAGAAAGTATCTGTGTTCTTCATAGTTATCCTGATTCTTTCCACTGATTTAAAAACGGTTTTAGAAGGAACATTCATAATATGAATGTCTAATGCTATTTAATGGCTAAAGAAGAGCATTACTAAAGTCATATTTCAACCAAGTTAGGATGTCATTATTAGGGCTTCCCTGGTGGCTCAGGCAGTAAAGAATCTGTCTGCAATGAAGGAGACCAGGGTTCGATCCTTGGGTTGGGAAGATCCCCCAGAGAAGGGAAAGGCAACCCACTCCAGTATTCTTGCCTGGAGAACCCCATGGTCAGAGGAGCCTGGCCGACTACAGTCCATGGGGTCACAAAGAGTCAGACAGGACTGAGTGACTAACACTTTTACCTTCAATGACATCTAAATAGAACTACTGCCAGTTAGGCCAAAATGTGGCTAAAGAACATATCTACAATGAAAACCAGGGTTCTGCAACATGAGTACAGAAACAGGACAGGGTAACAAAAATCACTTTAAAATTTATTCTAAATATGGCTATTTATGGTAATCTTTTTAAAAAACAGATCATCAAATACTCATTGTTCAGTTGCCAATCCCTACCCCTATTCTCCCCATCAGTTTGCTTGAGTCAGGCTCCAAATACGGTACATACATTCATGTGAACACAAAATTGTTTTAACTAGAGAAAGTTGAACAGGTTGACGTAAAGATTGCTCAAGGCAACTTTTTGGTACTTTTGCATCTTTTTAACTGAGTGGCATCAGTCCTTGATAATCTCTAATTTTATTTCAAATCTGCCAGCTTTCTTTTTGTTTAACTGAAGAGTGTTTTACAATGGTTAGCCATAAGTGACAGCTGACCACTCATCCACAAAGTATAAAAAGGGAGAGTAGGTGGCAAGTTATTTCTCCAGTAGTAAAAGAAGAGATGCAAAGGAAGCAGCAGCAAAGTGCATTTCTTTAGCTGTATTAGTTCCCTGAGGGGATGAGATGGAATCATATGCTCTGTCCTGCAGAGTAAGGTACTCATGAAAAGCTTACTGACTGTAGAACAGGCCTGTCCTGGTCCCGAAAATCAAAACCCTGGAAATCAGCCTGTTCCTGCCTATGCCAGGCTCTGACTCCAGTTTTCATCTAACATCCACACTGAAGCAATTTTATACCAGATCTGTTTGAAGCCCCATGCCAGTTGTCACACATCTCCTCTGTTCTCTTTGGTCACAAACATACAATGCAAATCCTTAGGTCATCTACCTGTCCTCTTATTTTTATACCAGAACTGCGCTAGGTTTCTTCCTGATCCAACAGCTAATTATTCCCATCTGTCCTATAACTTCATACCGTACCTAACGGAATCCTTTCTCCAATGGTAAACAAACTCGCTTTCAAACCTCGCAGGTCACAGTGTTGCCAGCATCTCTACGTGCAGATGTGACCACATTAATGATCCATTTCATTCAATAAAATGCTCTAAGTATGAAATCAATTTCAAATATGCTACATTATCACACAAATTGCCTGTCTCCTTTCAGCTCTTTTAGTACAGTGCATTCACTATACTGTTGTATTTTATTAAGTCCTCCAAGTCCCTTGGACCCTCCACTAATCCGTTCACATTTCTAACTTAAGCTGCAACCCACAGCTGGTGCTCTCAATCGCTTTTCATCAGCATATGAAATCCCCTTTTGTCCCTATTTTCCTGTCACAGCAGCCCAGGAAGTTCTGGCCAGCACTATTATCTGCTTTCCTGGCTCTTTTAATTTTGGAGACTCAGGGCCATGGGGGAAGAAGGGTGTCTCCAGAGTGGATCTATCCAGTGGTCTCACTGGGTCCTTCATGGTGCAACAATCCCCAAACAAGTAGTTTTCTTTGTCAGATCGTGCTATTTCTCTCAAATATTACTACAAATTCTTATGGCATTTCTAAACTCTCTAACATAACTTAGTTGTTTTAGTCTCAGCTAATGGCTTTTCTCTCTTCTCTATGGAAATCATGGTTTCTTTCACCTCTTCCCTTTCTCCCTCATTCCTAAAAACTTACCTATTGCCACACATACCATCTCCTCATTCACAGAAACAATTCACCAGTGTGCCCTCAATTCCATTTTCTCCTCCTTTTTCAGCCTTCAGATTCCTTATCTGTATCTTTGATGCCCACCTTTTCTACTGGCATCTTTTAACTTATAAGGATCTCAAGTCACTATCATCCTTAAAATTAAGGAACCAGAAAAATCTCAGCTTTCTTAGTGATACCAGATACTCTGAGTTACTTACATCAAAAGAGAATTCATGTCATGTTTCAACATAAAGACAAACTAGAAAATACCAAAAGTTACTTCCTTTTGCTTTCTGTCTCCAGTAAAGTCAGCGATAACCTCCTCATTCACACAGCAGTGAAAAGACATCGAGTATTTGTATGGCTCACTCCATTTAGTGTTCCCTCTTACCTTTATTACCTCCTCTCTCTCTGACCTCAAGATTGTCTGCTAAAAACCGTCTCCTGTCTAGAGTTTAAAAGCATCAAGTAACAGAACATGAGGGTTCCAAAATGAAGCCGTGGGATTCAGAATACTTCCTGCTCATCCTTGCTACCTTTGTTTATTCTCTTGTTTTATCTGTATGAATATCCTCCTTCTCCAAAAGTACCTCCTCAAATGAGCAACAAAGGAATCAGGAAAAAAAATTTTGAAGCAGAGGACGTCATAAAGATAATAATCTAACGTAATGCCTTATTAAAAGGGCCTTAAAATACACAAAACCCTATATTGGTCAAAATTTAAAATATAAACTGATAACAAAATAAACATAATGGTTACTGTAATTACTGCTTTAAAATATCATCTTCATTATCCTGAAGAATATTTGGTTACTATAATGAGAGATGGATTAAAACCATTTAAGGGCAAGTTTCTAGCCCCAGATGAAAAAAAAAAACCAAAAAGCAGTAGGCCAAAACTCTCTAGACTTTCTTTATCACGCATCTATTAGTTGAAAATACATAGACAGCTTCTTTCCCCCTTGTACTATCATAAAACAAATACAAAAGAATAGAAAAAAGAATGTGATTAATAAATCCAAACAGAAGTTCTATTATGTTCTTTTCAAAAGCATCATTTTGTATAACTACCCTTTTGGAGAACACTACTCTGGACTATCAAGGAGAAAAACAAACAACATAGTGACTGATTTGATAGAAAGAGCAAGCTTTATGCACTGATTCTTTTTAAAGAAATTCCAGTGTTTAAAACACTAAGGCTTTTTTAAAAATAAAAATTTATCTGTACTGTTTATCAGCAGTGCCGTGTCACTCATGTCATTCTTCAACATAAAGTCAAACTAGAAAATACTAAGAGCCACTTCCTTTTGCTTTCTATCTCCAGTACAGTCATATATTTGGTTGAGATGAAAAGGGAAAAAAAAAAAAAAATCACACATTTCTGCTCAAATTATAAAGAGAGCCATGGGTTCCTATCAGAGTTAGTGACACAGCAAACTTTTGAACACCGGCTCTCTGTACTCCATTGCACCTGTCAAAGAGGCTAATAGAATTCTCGCAGACTCTGAGACTGAGTTTCAACTAGAGCACTACAGCACCGCAAGCCTAAAAATCCACCTTGTTTTAATGTGGCAGTATCATACACCAAGAAAGAAAAGATTCAAACTTAGACAACACACAAAATTACAAAACGCCACCATAAAAAAATACTTTATACATGTTTCTGAAATGAATAGTAATACTGAATTCTTAAATTTTAGTGTGGAGTTCATTCCAAACAGTAGTGTGAATAAGGAAAAAAAAGGTTAACTACTCTCATTAGCCACTCTCATTCCCTGTCTCCCTGGAAAGAAATCAGTAGGCCTAGTTTTAATTTACTGCTTCCTCCTGTGATGGAGTATATAAGTATTAAAGGCCTTAGCCTTGCCAAACTTCACCTTCATTAAACAGAAGCTCTCAGAATTCAAGCACTTAAAGTTATTTAGTTGTGGTTTACCTCAGAACTGAGAAGCCTTAATTAAAGAAAGCCCTGTAATGAGGACAGGGTACACCTATAATCCTCTTTAAAACCACCTTTTACTTACGTCAACAGGGACCAGAAGACTTTTCCCAAGATGCTGATTAAAAGAGAGGCACCAGGCTTCGGTGTAACCATTCATGTTAGGAACATACTTCTTTATCGTCTCATCATTGAGCCTCAGCCACACACCATCATCATTGTGGATCTACGGGATACAAGCAACAGAAACAAGCCATGTCCGCCTGTCACTCTGAGGAAGGTAGCAAAGTTCTGAAAGGCTCAAAGCAGGCAAATAATGGTGGACATGGAGGTTAAGAATCTAGCTTTTGCTTAAGTTAAGTATGAGAGAACCTTTAAGGAAAAAAACCAGCAAGCCAAGCAATATGATAATTCACATGGTGAGATTGTAAAACACATCGTCACTTAGAAGTAAAAGCACAAAGAAGTCACACTTTGAGATAAGCACTTCAATAATAAAAGCAGATGTTTCTCAAAAGAACACAAGCCTTTCTTCTTCTCAATTTAGATTTTAATAATCAGAAGTTACGTAATTGTATTATTAGAAAAATGTCCTGTCCAAAGTTAAGTGATACAATAAACACATACAAGAACAAACAACATTTTAAAAGTTCAAGAAAAACTACTCGTTTTCACTGAATTCTCATACTGGCTCTGACTAGCATATTAATTTTTATGCTAAAAATATAATTTTAGTTATTTATTTATTGATAAAGAAAAATAAATGCAATGTTTGAAACTCAATGAACAGAATTTTGAGATTCTGTGAAACAATTTTCCAAACACTACCCAAACTGCTTAAAACATATTCTAACAAAAAATTTAGTAACCTTATATCATGCAAACAGTGCAAAAATTTTTCATCCAAAATTTATTACCAAGTGTTTCTTTACAAATTACCTCATCAATGAAAGTGATGGTTCCATTGACCTTCACTATACCTATCTGCTCACTCTGAAGGGAAGGGTGGCTACGGATACGGAGCCCTGCACTGTCCTTGGCCACAAATTTTCGAACCTGAAAAATGCAAAGACAGACAGATGAAACAGGGAAATCAAGGAAGAGAGACCTTGTAAGTGGTTAGAGATAAACAGACTTGAAAGCATAATTCTGAGAAAGCTTCCAAAATTATTTGTAGCTTGTCTTCCTGTGCAAATAACAATGACTTATTTATAACATGAAGAGAAATTTTTAAGTATAAAACTGTAAATCATTGAAAAAAATAGAAAATTATTTATATATTGATAAGTTCTTTTCTAAACTTTGAAGAAATATGAAAAAAAGGAAAAAAGAGCCTTTTTTTTCTTTTAGGAAGGTATGATATAAATTCTATTACCCATGTTTCTTTTTTTGAATAAGTAGTTTACTAAAATTCCTATAGCACTTACTCTTTAGATGTTAGAAAATGAATTTAACAGCACAGGATACTTTAATCTTGACAACTTTACACACTTCAATGTCAATAGATGTTTTGTTAATTGTAAACGTTCAAAAACAGAAAGTATACAGGGTCTATAAATTACTATAGCATTATACAAAGAAACCAAAAAGTACAGTTTTATACTTGAATTACCAAGAACTACTCTTCAAGTTTATTTAAGAATACTTAGAATTCAAATACTGAAATAAGTAAAGTATTAAGACGTTGGATGGCCACCTTGAAGCATCAATGAAGAAAATTAATAAATTTCAGACTGATACATGTTCTGATTTCATTCTCCCCTAACCTTATTTGGTTGAGGCTCAGTCTTTGGTTTGACCAGCTGAGTTCCTGGTGGTATCATTCCTTTTGGTGGGTCTTTTACTTTGACTTCTAGGCCAGCATCTGTAAGAAAAGGAAGGGAACTGTAACATTTGAGAATATAAAGGAGGGAAGACCCTTAAACCTAACTTCATATACATTCACAGGCTGTTTTAGACAATTAAAAGAAATATCTGAATTCTGTCCTTCAAGGTAATTAATATTTAACAGCTAAAAAGTAGACGAGCATTTGGAAAAATGACTGTGAGATTCCAAAGGGGAGTCTCAGGGATTCAGGAAAAGAGGGGCTAAAGACTATATTAAATAATACTGAAAAATTTAAAATAACAAAAAAAGAAACCCTCGTGTGATTGAACATTATCTCATAACATCTGATCAGAGCACTACTGGTCATCTATACCAATCATCTCATGAGTAACAGGCAGCACAGCTTGGTGTTTACAAGCTGGGACTCTCACATTTGACTTGATTGTTCCTAATTCTGTCATTAACTGTTTGACTCTTTAAGAATAGCACCTATTTCACTGAGCTGTTGTGAGAATGAAATTATTTTAAAAATATATATAGAATATATAAGATTGTATAAAAATTTTTGATATATATTAAATACTCAATAAATGTTAGCTATTATCATCATCATTATTCTAATGAAACTTGTCCTTGCCTACAGTCAAGCCAGGTCCTAGCCTACTATCAGCTTGGTCACCTCTGGAGAAAGCTGAGTTAAGAAGTTAGGGAAGAAAATGAATGGTTATAAGTGACTTATGAATCTTTTTCTTCAATGTCATTCCAGAAAATACGTATGAATGTAAGTGGATTTTTCTTATTTATGTTAGTTTTCTTTACTCACTATTAGCAAAGATAAAACCCTTCTTGACTGTCTCCACTTTTGAACTTCTGTAATTTGCATCCCTTGCATGTCACTACTTATATTTTACTTCCTGTGATTTTGTTTGCCCCCTTTATCTTGTAATCTTCAGTAAGCTGTTCACTTGACAGGAACTGTCTTATCTAGAACAATGCTTCACTTAGAACCAACAGAAGTTTGCTGAACTAACGGCTTTAAGGATACTCTGAAATAAGAGTACAGCAAAAGGCTGCCGCTAAAGGTGTCTAGGATGGTACAGATGAATCTGATATATCTAATCCTACAGTTATTCTTTAGTTGCTAAGTTGGGTCTGACTCCTTTCTGACCCCATGGACTGTAGAATGCCAGGCTTCTCTGTCCATGGGATTTCTCAGGCAAGAATACTGAAGTGGGTTGCCACTTCCTTCTCCAGGGGATCTTCCCAACCCAGGCATCAAACCCATGTCTCCTGCACTGGCAGGTGGATTCTTCACCACTTTTGTCACTTGGGAAGCCCCAATTCTACAGTTACACTACATTTAATGTATATTCTATATATCTACAGTTATATTCAGGTTAAGTACCTCTTTATCGTCACTGTAAAAACAAACTAAAGTTTCCCAAAGGGTATTTTGGTGGAATGTTGGAACAGTATTACTTTTATCTCTATCCTCTCTCTTTCTCTTCTCTACATGAAAGGGTTTCATGATAAGTATTAAACGAATTGAGAGGATTTTTAATTTCAGAATGTCTTAAAATTCCAAACATGGAAATATGAATTGCATGAATATCTAAGATGAGACTATGATATATGGGGCATTCTAAATCTACCTGATCACAGGAACCCATTTGCTTGAGGAGCATTAGAAAAGATAAGCGTTATAAGGAATCTATATTGATAAACCTTTTAGAGCTTTCTTGACCAACTGCTGTCCAAGTACATGGATAATTTAAAAATGAAGAGTAGAGAAAGATTAATCCCCAAAGGAAAGGTAAAATATTTTTCAAAGTTAGTGGAAAGTAAAGAAAACTCCTTTTTCCAATAAGTATTTACTGAGCACCCATTGTGCACCAGGCACTGAACCACACTGGGAGATCCAAAGATGAAAGAGGCCTGCTCACAGCCAGGAGAGGAAGACGGACCAAGAGGGGGAGACGAGGCATGCATGTGGTTACAGGGCAGCACGGAGGAGATAGAACCTGACCAGGCACATTAGGGAACCCAGGAAAGGAGTCATGAGGGTTACAATGACCCATAAATTATTACAAAATATTAAGACCTTATAAATGCACAAATTAAGTACTCATTATAAAGGAGGACATGACGCTCCCTACAAGTTAGGAAGTCTGTCTATGTCTGTGATACATGCACAAGGGCAAGCTAGAACAGAAAGAGGATTTTGATTCTAGTTCTTTACACTAAGTAACTCACAACTTTAGAAAAATACCTATTTCAATGCCATCGATGGTAACATGAATAGTGTAGAGCCCAATAGCCCCTGGAGTCCAGTTAGCACAGTAAGTGCCATCATTATTGACACGAATCAGCATATTCTCACTGGGTCTGAAAGGAAATAAGATGGATATTGGAATATTTACTTCGGTTAAACAGCTGACATCATTATGAACATGTATCAGCAAACATTAAATTTCTGATTATATTATCACAATGAACAGCAATCTTACTGCCCTGTCACAGTATGTTTTCCTACTCTCCATGATTAAATTTACTCTTTCTTCCTCACCACAAACCTCCAGTACCCCTCTTTCTGACTCTCAGCTGATCACAACCTCATCAGTTTCTTTCACTGAAAAACATAAGCAATCAGATACAACCTTAAGGTTGCAATTAGATTAAATCTACGTTCCTCTACCTCCTGTAACAGTGGAAGGAATGCCCTGGGTCTTGTCCAATGCCAGCCCCTCCATTTGTGCTATGGATCTCATTCACTCAACACTTCAGTGATATAATTATCTTGCTCTCTTTTATTCATCATTAATTTCTCCCACTTTACTGGATCATTTCTATTTGCTTCATTTCTAGAAAACTTCAGAATGTCCCATCTTAAACACCTCCCCTTGATACGATACCTTTCCCTAATACAGTCTCATATCTCTTTCCCCATTTACAGCAAAACTTACATAAACAATTGTCAACGACCACTCTCCATTTCCTCATTCCCCATTCTTTTCCAATGCTTATCCTAACTATGCTTTTGCTCCCAATACTTCCTTGCAATTGATTATGTCACAGTCACCAATGTCTACCATGTCCCCAAATTCAATGGCTGTTTCTTTATCTTCAGCAATCTCTCAGTGGCATTTGATAACTGACAACTCTTACTTTTTTGAAAAATCTTTTGCCTCTGCCACATTCTTCTGATTTTTCTTGTACCTCACTGGCCACTCTTTCGAAGTGTTTTATTGGCTCTCTCTTTTCTGACTACCTTGGAATGCCCCAGGATTTAGGTCTAGGTCTCCTATTTTCTTTCAGTGTCATCTCTGCAGTTGATCATTCATCATTAATCAATTTTAAATACCATATCTATAAAGATTATCAAAAATTTATTTCTATTCTGAATTTCAAACTGGTATTTCCTGTTGCCCTGGGAATATCCCCTAATGAGCAAATAAAACAGTTGGCCAAAAAACATGCTTCAATTTGGAGTTAACAGAATTACTCAGAGCTTAAAAACAGAGTTCTCATAACTAAGTTTCATAACAAGTGCAACATATATTAAAATCACTCTGCCACTCCATTAGGTGACAGAGAGAAGGAAATAAAAACAGAAAAAACAAACAAGCCAATTTATATACTTTTAGATACTAGTTATTCTGTATTACCTTAGTACTATATAATATATTGGCAGTATTTACAGTTCAATATAAATACATGCTTCCTGCAAATCTATATATTATAAAACCTGTCGTAAATCTCTACTGGGAATTTTAAAGTACAATAAAATATTTCCTTATAGAAAAGAAAGCTGGAAAGCATGGTGATCTTAGTTGTAAGCAGCTGACAACATGTTTTGGCTAAGCTTTGAGGAAATGATCCTCACCTCTTAGGAGTTGGTGATGCAAAACGCAGTTCTTCAAATGAGTAATTTTCATAAACCTTTAAGAAAGAGACCGTCAAGAATCACAAAATCATTAGAAACATTCTTAATTAATGCAGTGACAGAACACTCAATAAACGGTTCTGAGACAACTAGTTATCCATACAGGAGAAAAAGAAAAAAACTCAATTACCTACATCACACCATCTACAAAAATAAATTCTAGGTGTGTTAAAGACCTACATGTAACAAACAAAACATCAACAAATTCAGAAGAAGAAAAGGATAATATGTTTTGAGCACATTAAAATTTTAAATTTCTCCAAAACAAGGACACCATAAAGAAATGGCAAAGATCAGCCTTCACCTGAAAGGGATTTGTGATTCATTTAACCAAAATGGGATACAAAGCCATAATACATAGAGAACAAATTAATACAAAAGAGAGAAACAACACACAAGAAAGGTAAGTAAGACAAGTCACTGAAGAGGAAATCTGAAAGGCCAATAAAGACTTAAAAAGTTATTCAACTGAACCAGGAATCAAGGAAATGAAAATGAAAACAAGATAATCATATCACAGTCATCAAATTGTGTTGGTGAGAACCAAACGCTGGTGAGAACATGAAGCACCTAGCATTTTGACACACAGCTCATGGTCCTATAAATTTTTGCAATATTTAACAGAGGTGAAGACAAGTATGTTCTACAATCCAGCAATTCTACTTCTAGATATGTATCTTAGAGAAATTCTTGTTCATGTACCAAAGGGAGTATATCAGTACACAGGGAGTACACAGTTATCTGTGAATGTTTGATATAAGAAAATCCCCTTTCCTGAGACAAGAATTAATATCTCAAAGAGACAGTTTGGGAATGGTATTCTGTAACTTCTCTATCCTGGGCCTCTCAGAACATTCCTAAAATACTGAATTCAGTCCTGGTAACTAGATATTCAAAAGAAATTATACAAACTTAAGTATGCTACCAGGAAACTAAAAGAATGCCTAGAGAGGTAAGGAGGCAAGAAGTTAAGTTCTTTAAAGAAAAGTTGAATGAAAATGTTTAGCTTCAAATTCTTTAATAGTCAAAACTATTAGATTTTTAGTCCCTTTATTTCTTCAACCTCAATCATCTCAACTTCTACTTTGCTTTCATCACTTGCACGGAAAGTCACAGACCTGTGACATTACTTGCTCAGTTTTCTGCCTCTGTAATTCCTGTTTCTATTCTTAGACTTCTAGTCCTTCTCACCTCCCCAGAGTTCTCTCTCTGTATCCACTTTATTTTCCTTTCCAAACCAGCTGGATTCCACTGACCTTTCTTTACCACCAGATGCTCAACTTCCTTCTCAGTCACTGTTCCTTTGTTGAATTATCTGGGACAATATCCATGCAGAATCAATCTAAATGATTATGATCATTTTTTTTTCATGTTCATAAGACTCATACTGCATTGCTAATACAGGATCTTCAGTTTCAGCTGATTCTCCAAGGAGGGCTGATAAATCTTTTCTGATCACTTTTTCCTCATTCTGTACAATGACTGTTTCATTTTTTTCTCTTTGTTTCAAAATCTTGATCCTAAGATTCATCACGCCCATCTCCAATCTAAGACATATAATTGCTATCATAAATAATTCCTTGGCCACACAACCTATAAACTTATTAGCGATTGATTATTTTATTTTCCCTCTCCTGGTACAGTCAAAGAGGTAACAGTCCTCTTATTTACAGCCAATCCCTCCACCTAAGCTACAGAACTATTTTTATCTCTTGGAGTATCTTCATTGTCCCTTCTCAAACGTCTCCTCATCAGTACTCAAAGATGTCTTTCTATGTTCAATCTCAAGACTCTAAAGCCTTATCTCAATTCTATTTCCTCTGTCTCTTTTTATAACCAAACATCTTGAAAGACTAACGTACACTCATTTTGTCTTTAGCAATTCTCACCTCTTTTTAAAATTTTTTAAAAAATTATTTATTTTTTAATTGAAAGATAATTGCTTTACAGAATTTTGTTGTTTTCTGTCAAATCCCAACACGAATCAGTGACAGGTATAAATACGTCCCCTCCCTCTTGAACCTCCCTCCCATCTCACCCCTCTAGATTGATACTATTTTCACCTTCTCTTCACTGCAATTTCATCAACCAACTATGTCTCTAAAGCTGCTTGTGTCAAGATCACTGCTAGATCCTTTTCAAAACTCCACTTCTGCAGCTGCTGCTGCTGCTAAGTCACTTCAGTCGCAAAACATCACTAATCCTCCTTAATATGCTTTCTGTGACTTACAAGCCATGGCATAAAGCGGTTGCGGAAGTAGTTAGGAGATAAAATCTGGAACCAATTCCCTGGCATTTGGGTGCCCTTTGACAACTTTCTCAACCTCTCTATGCTTTGGTTTCCACATATGTAAAATGGGAATAAAAACCAGTGATGTATAGGGTTGTTATGAGAATTAAATGAGTCACCATATGCCCTGTATATGCATATATACATTGCATATATACATTGAATCGGTGTCCTAGTTTATACTAGCCCTCTGGCTGGTATTCTTGCCAGCGTTTTTGTTTCCCTTCACTATTTTTTTTTAAAATCTAGTAAGTCAAGTTTCTCAAAGTGCAGCTTTTGAATATGAATCATTCTGCATATTTATTTTATATATATAAATTTTGGAACCTCTTTTTAGACCTACTGAATTTAAATCTTCAGATGATAGGAAAATCTCCTTTTTAAGTAAATGTTCCTGGTGATTCTGATATGGACAGAAGTTTGAGCATCATCATTACTGATGTTCCTCAGGACCCTGTCCTGGAACTTCTCTCTTCTCACCATGTTAGATAGACATCGTCTACTTCCATAATTTATGAGTAATCCAAGTACTGATGATTTTCCAATTCTTTTCATGAGGTAAGAATGTGATCACGTCACGTTTGCAGTTTCAGCTTCTTTTTATCTATCTTCAGATGGATATTTCAGAGGTATCTAAAACCACATCCAACGCTGAATCTATTACCTTCCTCAACCAAAAACCGCCCCTTCTCCAATATTATCACTCTTACTACTCAAGCTCAAAATGTGAACTTCAGGTTTTATTTCCTTCCTCTTTTTCTTTTCAGCATCCCATTAGCCACCAAGTCTTACATATCCTAAAAACCTCCTGAATCTCTACTGACTGACAACTCAGTAGTCCAAGGGATGAGCATATCTCACTAGATTAAGTCAGTAGTCTCCTAAACAGACTTAAACCAAACTACGTCTCTTGATTACCCACCCAATTACATTCTCCATATTCCACCATAATCTTTATAAAACCAAAAATTGTGTCATTCCTCCAAATGAGAGCCCACAATGGCTCACACTGCTCTCTGAAAATAGCATAATTCCTAACTTTGATTTCAAATAATGACCATCTTGATAATTTAGATTAACACTGCCTCTAAAGAGTAACTAAACAACAAGACAAAAATTTAAAAAAATATGTCTAAAAGCCTCAAGCTCAAACAGGGAAGAAACCCAAAGAGATAAGCCTAACATTTGGAAGAACCCAAAGCTGAAGGGGGCCTCAATAATAAGCTCAGAGTCCTGAAGGGCTATGTCCTAGGAATAATGGTAATTTGAAAATACACAAGCATTTTCAAAGGAACTGAAATGTTTGTTATATAAATGAATGGTAAAAAGTAAAATTTTTCTGGGAAGTAAAATAAATTACCTTCATCATTGTTATGGCAATATATCGAGCCTCCTTCACTATCATGGGTTCATACGAAACATCCAGCTTTGGGGATGCCAGTCCGCCAAAGGTCATGTCAGTATTAGAAGATGCAGGTGGTACTGCAGGACTGCCAGGAATTCTCTGAGGTTTCTTTACTTGCTCTTGTTGTAAAGATGTTTTTTTCTGAGAAACAGGAACGGCTTTCACTTCCACCTGACCAAGATATTATAAAAACCAAATGTCATTATTATATAACTGTCATTATTATATTATATGTGACACATCAAGAAGCAATTTACAACTTTAAGCTTGCAATTCTGTAAGTTTTATGTTACCACTTGTCCCTCTTGGGCATTCCTTTTAAAGACTATTTAACGGTGCTAAATGATTATGAAGAATGCATCTCAACAGGGATCCTGAACACAGTGCAAAAGAGAGGCTTTGTTTGGGGGAATAAATAATCACAAATATCAAAACAAAATAAAAACATGTGCCACCATTAAAAACATCTAGGAAAGGATAGTAAAATGTATCTACATTCTTGCTGGCATTACTTTCCAGTAATCTTCACATATTTTAAAGCACTAAACTCAACTTTAGCAAAGAAAAAGTACTCCACTGACAGATGTCTTAAAAAGTAACAGATAATAAAGCAAATTTTATACCTAAAACTTAAAGATGTTTATTTACTTTGCAGAAAGGGTACTATTAGGTAGTTCTGTCACCAACATGAACCACGAGGACCAAGCAATCTAATTAAACCTTCCAACCCAGTTTCTTCAACAATAAAATGGGGCATCTTTTATCTGCTTTACAGTAGAGATGCAAAGAACAGACTTTCTAAGGCATGTTAAAACAATGAAAGCACAAACTGCCTCATCAACAATACTCAGAAGAACCTTCCAAAAATTATAACAAAACATTACATTATTATTTGCTGTGCACTGGCAAAAAACACTTGGTCTCTAGGCAACCACAAAGTTACCAACGATTTAAAGACCATTTTAGCTCTTCATCATTCTGAGGGTCACCCAAAGTTTCTTCTGTTCTTTTCAGATACTACTTCTGTGGCTGGCAAGAACAGGTAAATCAACAAGAGGATCTTCACAGAAATAGAAAGAAATGCATAAATGAAAGAGACAATATTACTTAAGTAACTGAGAGACAGCCCAGGAACGTGGAATGTCTTTAATTTTATTGTTCTTGTCAGTGTCATTCTAGGGAGTTAGTAGTTTTGAGACTCTCACTGTCTACATAAAGTGCAGGTAGCAAACATGTTTCACTAAACAACCACAATCCTTAGTTGGAGTTACCAGAAATCAGTATTTGGATTGACATCATGTTCTGGAATGGAGAAGGCAATGGCACCCCACTCCGGCACTCTTGCCTGGAAAATCCCATGGACGGAGGAGCCTGGTAGGCTGCAGTCCATGGAGTCGCTAAGAGTCGGACACAAGTGAGCGACTTCACTTTCACTTTACCCTTTCAGGCATTGCAGAATCCCTGAACCTGGGACCTACGATCAAACAAGCCACACAGCGCAGACAAAAACAAACACAAATAAACAAAAAAGAAAGGAAGAGAGAGAGAGATAACATGGCTAAAAAGGAACCCAAAGAGGAGAACAAAAAAGATAAAGCATAAAGTCTGACTCTGAAATGTGAGATTTAAACAGCCCAGACACTAAAATGCAGCAAGAGACAATAAAAGGTGCAAAGGAGGAAACATAAGAAAATGCAACTAAAGATCTACCGTAAGCACAATAGTAAGTATGAACATTAAAAAGAAATGAAATTTTATGCTGACCTGGAAAATGGTAACTACAATATAGTCACACGAATAAGGAACTTACTGTGGGCTCAAAGACGGGATTTAACAATTCACAAATACACTTTGAAGTGAGAAATTCACCAATGAATACACAAAACCCTTCAACATATTAAAGCATACTGTATTGTGATAAAAATTCTGTCCTCGGGTAGAGTCATTTTTTGTTATCACTATCAGAATTACTTTATTCTCTACTCCATTTTTTTCTTACAATTTGTGATGCTTTTTACATTCTAAAGAGTAATTCTTGGTGAGCATGAGATCACTTTGATGGGGTATGACCTTCCTTAAAAAGGTAAGCTAGAAGAGAAAATGTAAGAGTGAAGCATACTGTATGGATATGTATTATGTATACTGTATGTAATTAAAAGAGTACATACTCTTCCATCCTATACATGTTTATTTGGGTCATGATGAAACTCTTGTGGGGGGTCATGGCCAAAACATTGAAAGCCACTAGTAAAGCCTGAATTTTCTTTAGTATCAGGGCCAAATGCTTTTCCATACAGTTTTACTTACTGGTTTTAAGACATAAACTATATGTCTCTTGTCCTTTTTTTTTTTTAAACTATGAATCAAGTAAGAGGTGCCAGGGGTATTGTGGTTCTCCACGGTACAAATGAAATAATGTACCAACTAGCTGAAAAAGTGCTAATATATGGAGGTAAAATTAGCTTCTTTGTGAGTAAAAAAGATTTTGAGGCTTAATCAACTCCAAATAACCTAACCACTTTGTAAATACAACTTTGAGGGGCCAGGGTAGCTGGGGATTGCCTATACAAACTTTTGTTTAATAATCACTGTTTCCAGAAATCTAATAAAATTTTTAAATAAGATATTTAATTAATATATAACATAGAGGACTTAATTTTATGCCTTTATTATAATATGCTCTAAAATGTCATTATTAATTAATGTCTCAGGGAAAAGGTATTCAGAGAACTATATTCTTCAGTATAGCACATAACTAGTTCCATTCCTCATTCTTTTACAATACAAATTTAGGTATTTCTGATTTGTTTAACAAATATCAATATTATATTTTAAAGGTTGCTTCAGTAGTACCAATGCAAAACATATTTAAGTCTTTTAAAAACATAAATAAAATTTTTAAATGTATTCTTTCGTTGATTTATTCAATGACTAATATATGATGGTCTTCCCTCTGTGTGCTTAGCACTTTTTATGGACACTTTCTTATCCTCCCTTTGAATCACCATAGCATCCAGCATGTGTGAAGCTAAACCCAAAAAGTATATAACTTGGATAACTGAGTACTGATTAATGTGAACAAATCATTTAAAAATTTTTCAGTTTCCTTCACTGCATATAAGTAAGGAGTGCACTGCAAATAGACTCTAAGCTCTTGTCATTTCTAAAATTTAATGAGTTACAAGAGTCAGTGTGTAGATGTCTACTAATTTAATCCCAATATAATTACCTTCATGTTGGGAACGTGTACCACATCCCCATACTGGTCTTTCGTTTGCACCGTGATGGTGGTAGGCCAACCACACCGAATATCATCCTTATTCAGAATCAAAGATGTTTTCTGAGGATCAGCATAGGAATCTGGCTGAAGCCACCTAACAGGAATGAAAAAACAAGTAAACAAAAAACCAAACATTCATCAATATCTTCAGTGATTAAAATGAAACTAGGCCAAATGAATAAAACTATACTAAACAAAGTGCTAAAAGGATTATCATTTCCAACTCAGTAATAAGGACCACGCGCTTCCCAGATGGTGCCAGCGGTAAAGAACCCACTGGCCAATGCAGGAAACCTAAGAGATAAGAGTTCGATCCCTGGGTGAGGAAGATCCCTTAGAGGAGGGTATGGCAACCCACTCTAGTATTCTCGCCTGGAGAATCCCCACGGACAGAGAAGCCTGGTGGGCTACGGTCCATAGGGTCGCAAAGAGTCAGACACGACTGAAATACCTTAGCATGCACGTACAATAAGGACCACAAGTATTAATAACTTCCTTGGAAATTATTAATGACAAATTCATTAGACAAATATGCTAAAGTGTATGAGATTTTTGATGATTACAAACAAAACAGAGACAACTGTAAAATCAGAAAGTGTGAAATTTTAACTATGGCTGATTTAAAATAACCAAGAAAATGAATTTAGGTTGTACATACTTTGAAGTCCCAAATATCACTACCTAAGGAAGGTCTGCCTAATTGCCAACCTGAAGACCTGGGAAAGAGCAGCGTTTCTGTCAAAATAGAAACAGAAGTGACATTTTGCTTGTTTGGGGAGAAGGTTAGAAATATACTACCTTCTCTTTACACAGCTTAGTAACGATTTTCCCTCACTACCATTCCTTCCATGCAAATTCTATTTTTTGTGATATCCATGCCTGAATTCATTGCATGATCTACATTCAAGTCATCCTGTGAGATGAGTAAATTCTGTGATGTATACTACACAAAAAGGTCCATGAAGAAGGCAGTGAGGCTGACTTAAAAGATGTTTTCTATTCTCCAATCACCACTCTGGTTTTTAAAAACTAAAGAGTAATCTCTGTATTTTTAAAACTAAAGCCAGAAAGAGGGTCATATTTCTGTATTTACTAGTGTGTGCCGTCTACTTAGTCGCTCAGTCATGTCCGGCTCTTTGCGACCCCATGGACTAGCCTGCCAGGCTCCTCTGTCCATGTGATTCTCCAGGCAAAATACTGGAGTGGGTTGCCAAGCCGTCCTCTGGGGATCTTCCCAACCCAGGGATCAAACCCAAGTCTCCCACATTGCAGGTGGATTCTTTACTCTCTGAGGCATATTTACTAGTGAAATTACTCAAATCAGCGTATTTGTTCACCTTCAAAAAAAGCGAATAGCAACAAAATAAATGAGAACTCTACACTCTTAAATTATCTGATTTAAATTCTTAATTTATATCTGCATTAACTGTAGATTTGGAAAAAAATCCTCACATTAAGATAAATATAGTGACAAATTTAGGAGTTTGGTATAGATATTAAATATTACCATCAAATTCACAGCCTTCTCTATTTTACCATGTGGTCTATATACTTTTAACAATTATTATACATTTTTAAAATATATTGAAATATTAACTACTACTTTATATTTCAGAAAGTCCAACACACAAACCACATTATTTTAGGTAGCACTGTAACATCCTAATTACTCCTCTCATTTCTCTTCAGAAATAAAAACTAAGGTAAGCCCTGGAGGAAAATCACTGTAGGACTTCAGAGTGCATTACCTCGCAAGCCTTCCACCACTTGATCCTGGAACACAAGCAATAAAATCATCCAGAAAGGATTGTTCATTGCTCTGGATTTGAAGTGGTAAGTTTCCTTCTAGTGCCTCCAATATAGTTGGTGAATGAGAAAGAGCTAAACCCTTTCCAAGAATACCAGAATGGGTTTTGCACACCTGTTGGGTAAAAGAGAACATTTATATTTTAAAATATAAAACTTTAATCACATGACTGCTTTGAATTTGCACCCAATTTTAGATAGGCGTTTTTTGGGGAAATCATTTTCTCCCCACATCCCAGTGCTCCTTTACTCTGTACAGTAGAAAACTTTCAGCAGGGAAAAACTTGGGATAATACTTCCAGTTTCATTGCTCTCACAAAAGTAAGTGATTTACTGAGATTTGCAGGCTAGAGGCAATGCTGCGTCTCCTCCCACTCAAGCTCTCCACGTTTCCCTACATGTGTCACATTCACATTTGTCAGGGCCAGGGCCCCCCTCTAAAGACAGGGCCCCCCTCTAAAGCTGTAGAGGTTGCCCACTTTCTGCGTCTCTGTTATTGGTAGCTCTCTTGGGTAGGCTGTGTCTGTGCTCTTGGGCAGGTGGGTACCAAGGTCCTGACTCAGGCAAAAAGCTGACGGAAGCCTGACTGTGGCTGCACATACACTGCATTAATTAAAGTTAAGGAGAAAGGGCAGATAAAGCAGAAATTTTAGCTCTCAACTAGATGAGAAGCACGCCTGGCATTTTAGAAAGACTTGCTGTAAGTGCTAAAAGTCTAGAAAAATCTTAATGACTGTATAATAAATTTCTAAACAAAATATTTTTTTTGGAAAACGATATTTCCAGTTCTTTCAATTTCTACAACAGTAACTTCTGCATTTTACAAACCATGCAATTTCAAAATCATTATCGTTAATATCAAACAGACTTGAGTTCAAATTCTGACTTTGGACAAGTTATTGCTACGTCCTCTTGAGCTAACAAGTTACAGACCATTCCTGAATCAGTGAAAGGTATAAATTGGTGATCAAACGATCTCTTGTAGTTATACAATTTAAATAACTCATTTAAATGGGGCTTCCCAGGTGATGCAGTGGTAAAGAATCTGCCTGACAATGCAGGAGATGCAAAGAGGTGTAGGTTTGATCCCTGTGTCAGGAAAATCCCCGGAGGAAGAAACGGCAATCTGCTCCAGTATTCTTGCCTGGAAAATTCCATGGACAGAGGAGCCTGGTGGGCTGCAGTCCTTGAGGTTACAAAGAACTGGCATGACTATGCAACTAAGTATACACACACAACACATTTAAATGCTCACTACCTGCCTAATAAGCAATGGGTGTTTAATGTATGTTAGACCATCACAACAACCACCTTACATGCCAAAAAGGTGTGTAATTTAGGACATCACTTTTTTCTTTAAAGGGGGACAATAAAGATCTTCTCACATCTGGCCTAAATGACATTCTATAAGCCATAATACCTGGGATGATGAGCTACTTGATGGAATTCCTTAGTTAGAATGCTATATGACACATAGCATGTTCATTAAACATTTTTTGAATTAATTTTTATTTTTGTATCTTAAAATACAGAGATTCAACTTTTCTAAAAGGAAAAACAAAAGCTGGTGGGATTTTAAAAAATGTAAGTTTCTTAACATTATTGAGGACACCATGGCTCCCTACAATTAGAGCACAGTGGTCAAGATCATGGACTTTGTCACCAGACTGCCAAAGGTCAAATTCTAGACCAGTTGCTCACCAGCTGTGTGATTTTGGGCCAGTTACTTAAGTTCTTTGTATCTGTTTCCTTATCTATAGGTAGGAGTTCCTACTTCATAGGATTGTTGTAAAGACTAAATGATTTAAAAATATAAAACTGTTTGGAACAGTAATTGATAAAGTTAAAGATCAAATAAATGTTTGTTTTTATTATTACTGCTGTAATCATTTCAGAAATAAATAGAATGTAAACCACTAACTGTAAGTATTAGAAGACCTGGATACCAGCCTCGATCTCCCATTTGGCTGAATTCTTAGATAAATCAAAACTTCTCTGAACTGAAGTTATAATTGTCAGATACAAGAGCTAACAGTGATTTCAAAGTGTAACTGCAGAAATAGACAGATAATGTCAAACATATGGTAAACTACTAGAGAAGGAAATGGCAACCCACTCCAGTATTCTTGCCTGGAAAATTTCACAGACGGAGGAGCCTGGTGTCAGCCACGACTGAGCACATCAGTACAGTATATGGTAAACTATAAAGTTGCTCTATAAATATTATTTCCATTACTATTACTAACATCTTTTTTCTAACTGGTAAATAAAACTTCTTTCAAGATCCAGTTTAAATGTCCACCACTGGACAACACCCTCCTCTGGGCCCTTGGCACTTGTTAGCTCTTCTTCCTCCAGCAGGGCTTACATCTCACTCCAGAGTCAACACCCACCGTGAAGTTCAGTAAGGGCTCATATAGGGGTTGATTCCATCAAGGGGAGCAATTACGAGTTATTTATCTTTATAACTGCCAACTGTGGAATGAAATACTCAATGAATGAGTGCTATGTTCAAGAAAAACAAGGTTGATTTGAGCGCAAATTTGGCTTAAAATTAATGTACAAAGTTTATCCTTATAATTATTGAGGACAATACCTGTAAAGCAGCCTCTTCAAGAATTTCAAGATCCTCCTCTAATTCATTACCTGGTATGTAAATGAAAAGGTTTACCAAAATATATCAATCTTTCATTTAACTTTCTAGTCTTCTGCATTCATTACACGGTCTCCAAAAATTTGATATTCCAAATTGAAGAGAACTGTTACCATTCTGGATAAATCTCAGTGGTTTAAATTTTAAAACGCTTATTTTCAGTGTGAATATAAGCTGTAATTCTCAAGACAATACTAGCCATCAAGTGCATCAAAAGATATATATTACATTTATATACACAAATGTGTATTTTTACTTTAGTGTATTTACCTTTTGTCTAATAAAAAAAGAGGAAGCTGATCATTCAGAACCTGAGTCTTTCTTTTTCAGTTATATTACAGAATAACTTCACCTTTAGTAAACAGCAGTTACTGACAGGAAAGCCCAAAGTAGTGACTGTATTCTCTAACCATTTTCTGCTTTACTGCTTAATGCATAACATTTACTGAATTTTCTCTGATAGCTTAATGAACTTATAAAATATTATAACCAAAGTGACACATGTTCAAAGGGAAATATCTGAATTATACTGAAGTGCAGAATGAAAAATTCTGCCACCATCCCCTTTCAAAGATAAAGAGTATTGACAGTTTCCTATGTATTATCTAAAAACTTTGTACGCAAATAATAATTGTAGGTATGTATATGTCAACCTACACACATGGAAACATATACATATATTTACATATATATACACAATATGATGTTCAAAAAAATGAACATCATATAATTATATAATCTGGACATTTTTCTTGGTCTGGACATATAGGTTTACTTTTGTGTTACTATATTTTAACAGCTACTTACATTTGTTTTGTATAGATATACCATCGCTGATTGAACAGTTCCCAACTGACAAACATTTTGGTTGCTCCTAGGTTTTATAACCACAAGTACTATATATTAATCTATCTTATAATGTATGTTTTTGAGTATTTCTGTAAATATGTATAAAAATGCTATATCAAAAGGTATATTTACATAAAATTTGAATAGCTATTGACGAATTTCCTTCAAAGAGGTTGTACCAATTTCCCTCATATGAACAGAACACAAATGTCTCATTGTCTCCAGTATAGTAAGCAGCTGCCCATGAATATATGTGACTGTTGAATTTATTTTGCTAAACTATTTTTAGGATGTTTTTCAATAAACATTCTACTCATAATTTTGTAATTTTTAAAAAAATCATAAATACCTTGTACAAGATCACACTTACCAATAGGAAGTGCTAGATCCTTTTTCATCAAAGCTGCTGCACAAACCCCACCGAGATTAGCTAGTTCTTTTTCCAACTGAATGACTCCCTGGAGAATTGAAAAAAATCAGATGCTGTAAAAACTGTCTGGAAGATGAAATTTTTGAGAGATGATGTGGATTATCAAAAAGTATGACTTGCATTCCAGCATAACGTTTGAAACGAAAAGGAAGCATGTGTTAGCAGCTAATGGTTAAATAAGAGGTAAGAGATTCAATATTATGTCTTACATTGGTTATACTGTTTCAGACCAACAGCTTTTAGTCCAAAGGATTTTTCATTTATTACTTTGAAGGAACATGATCACTGTTTCTCCTTGACTTTTTTTTTAAACAGTACTATTTGAAACGTTTAAGACAGATATTAAGTTAGTGCCATTGTGAAATTAGCTTACACAAATCACTCAGAAAGGTACAGTCAACAACCAGGTTTGGAACAGGCACGATTATACTACATCTTTAAAGGCTGGGTCATGCTGCACAGACTCTGATCTCTCCACATATTAAAAGCAACAATACCAGACACAATTAATTTGTACAAAATTAAACTACAAAATAGATTATACACCCTGGCTTAAAATAAAATTTTAGGCTTCTTGAATACAGACAGCAAACACAATCCAAGTCAACAGTAGCCCTTAGAAACACAATCTTCCTTAACAGAATAAGAAGATAATTCATTCTCACCTCATCAGGTCCAGGGCTAAACTCATATCCAATTGCAAAACATTTGAAACCATAGAAAGAAGCTTTGTCATCTTTCACATAATCTGATGCAGTCTCCAATGAAAAAAGGGCCTCATTCCCTAAGAAAAAAAACTAACACTGAGTTCAAAATCTGAAACAACTTTATTAAAATCTCCTTACTTTTATCCATCTCAAGATAGGTAGCAATACAAATCAGGTTTCCCAGGTGGTGCAGTGGTAAAGAATTTGTCTGCTAATGCAGGAGCTGTAGGAGACGAGGGTTTGATACCTGGGTAGGGAAGATCTCCTGGAGAAGGAAATGGCTACCCACTCCAGTATTCTTGCCTGGAAAATCCCATGGACAGAGAAGCCTGGTGGACTACAGTCCATGGCGTCGCAAAAGAGTTGGACATGACTTGAACACACACGCACTAAATAATGTAGTCGGTTTTGGGGTCTCTACCTTTACTTGCACAAAACTGTGCTAAAAACAACACTAGAAACAATAAAACCATACCAGGTTGTTATTTTTCTTTATGATTTAATTCTCCTTAATCATATGTCCTAAGTAAGTTATGTGAGCAACCATTGTCAATTATCTGTCAATTACTGAAGTGACCTGTGTGTGTAAGTAGCTCAGTCATGTCCAACTCTTTGCGACCCCCACAGACTGTAGCCCACCAGGCACCTCTGTCCATGGGATTTTCCTGGCAAGAATACTGGAATGGGTTGCCATTTCCTTCTCCAACTGAGGTGACCTGGGTTAGCCTTTTTTCTAAGCAGGAATCTGGTTTTGATCTCTTCACAAACAAACACAGCAGGTCAGATCAGAAGAAAGAAGTTTCTGAATTCAAACTGACTATCAGTTTGCAAGATCACAAGGGTACTTATGATTAAGTGGTTAAAAAAACAACAGACTACAATAACAAATGTGTGGCACCCACCTGGCCACAAATATCCTTCAAGCTTGAAAACAAAGCTTTACATAACTCAGTGGGCTCCATGGGTCACTAGCTCTCTTGAAACGAAGTTCTCAGCAACTTTTTAAAATTCAACACTTACTGGGAAAATAAATACCTAATCCAACTTCTTCTATAGTTTGGCCTCAGTATTAATGCTCTGCTTGGCTCAAGCTTCCCTGGCAGCTCAGACAGTAAAGAATCTGCCTGCATTGCAGGAGACCTGGGTTCAGTCCCTGGGTTAGGATGATCCCTGGAGAGGGCATGGCAACCCACTCCAGTACTCTTTCCTGGAGAACCCCATGGACAGAGGAGCCTGGAGGGCTACAGTCCACAGGGTCGCAAAGAGTCGGATACAACTGAGTGACTGACACACTTTCTTTGGACAAGCTAATCTTTTCTCACAAGATCCTCAGAATATTCTCTTTTCTAACCCTTGGTCATGTTATGCCCAGTGCCCAGAGAGTGTTCTTCACTAATCAACTGCAATCTAGATACAGAGTAGGTCTTGAAGACCTTCTTCTAAAAATTAAATAAACACTTTCAATGGTGTATCTTTACTAGACATAATTCTCATAAATGCATGTATTTCACCATATAAAACAAAATAAGACAAAAAAAAAAAACAACTTACCTGGCAACACTAAAACCATAGTAGGCCACCCAGAGGACCCTGAAAATTTCTTTAGTTCTATCCAGGAATTCAGATTTTCATGAACAGCTGTCAACTTTGGTCCATATCCTGAATTCTGAACAGTTCTAACGGGGATCAACAAACGGAGGACGTCTTCCGACTGTGCAGTGCCACACTGAGGGTCAAACTCGAGTGTCATCCACCGCACGCACTCTGGGAATGTCACCTGAAGTCAACAGGCAAGAGGTCACTCACACAAGAAGACTCAGATTTTAGCTTCTGGTCTAGTTTAAAAATAGGACATCATACTGGAAAGGTGATACCTTCAACTTACTGTAACATAAATGTTAAGTAAGGAATTAATACTGTAAAATTTTAAGAATTAAGTGATCAGAAACCAAGGTATTAATGGTCAGTTTCAACTGTCTCTGTTCTCCCGTTGTAATATCTATTGTTTTCTATCTAATATGTGGTTGATACTGGATTGTGTTTAAGTACATACTGATATCATTAATAATTACAAAAATGCTTAATTTTTTAAAAAAAAATAAGCTATCTGATTTTCCTGTGGAAGAGCTTATTTAAATAATAAATTTTCCATTTCGGTCAGTATGGATTTAAGGAATATAAGTAAGTAACTGAAATGTAATTGGATAGGTAAAATATAAAGATACATTGATAGAAATGAATAAATCATTAAAACACAAGGCATTAGTCACTTCTAGGTTATCTATCACTCATAGTACCTAATACAAATGCTTCTTATCATTAACCAAAAAACTTTGCAACTTCAAATATTATGAGAATATAAACACACTCACTTATACATTTGATAAAAGCCTAGATTTTTATAGTCTTCTATCCTAAAATTTTACTGTATGCAGGAGTTTATGATGGCACATAATTACATGTATTTTTAAGGCCATTTTAAAGTTTCTGTCATCATCATAGCAGAAGGAATTCTGTAATTATAGTCAAATTACAGTTAAGCAGAACCATGTCAAGTAGTAAACTATGAAGTGGTTGTAGGACATGACATAAACCTCAAGAAATTTCCCAAGTATGTTATTAATCTAAAAAAATTTACTTTAGACTATATTTAGTAAAGGATTTTTTACAATCCTTAAATAAAAAGCTCAACTTAGTTCACAGTAACATAAATGTAAATTAAAACTAAACTGAGGCACCATTTTCCCAACATTCTTGCCATTATACTGGCAAAAGCTCCCAAATTTAAACGCATACTCCTTTGAGGAGGCCATGAGAAAATAAGCATTCCCATATATTGTTGGTGGAACACAAAAAGCCATAACTTCAGTGGAAGGGAACTGTCAAGATCTAGCAAAACTACATATGCATTCACCCTCTGAATCAGCAATTCCAGCTATACCGAGCACAAGGCTCCTCATTCTTTGCTTAACCCAGCAATCCTACTTCTAGAAGTTTAGTTTGAAGACATGCTTCTAATAATATGGAAGCAAAAACAAACAAAAAATCCCAACCATAGGCACAGTTATTCATTTCAAAAAAAAAAATGAAAACACCCCAGATGCTCACACACCAGACTGGCTGAAAGACTATGATACATCTTGACAACAGTGGAGCACTATGAAGTTGTAAAAAGGAATGAGGATGATCTCTGTAAATGGATACGGAGAGATTTTTACACAGTGTTACTTTTAAAAAGCAAAGTACAAAGTAGTCTATACAGTGTGCTATTTTTTTAAACAAAGAAGGAAAATAAGACTACATCTAAATCAATCTATCTTTATGATTTTTTTTCCAAAAAAGAATGCAGTAAGGATAAACCATGATACTTACTGGAGTAAGGCAGAAGCAGAGAAGGAAAAGGACTTATAATTCTGAGTATGTTGCTTTATGTAATTTCATTCTGTAGCTATATTAGTATTTCACATAGTTTAAAATTAAATCAAGTGGGGCAGGGGAAACACTCATAAAAATTAAGTACAAATAAAGAAGACTAACTTTATGTTAAACTAATCATATAGCCACCTACACATATATATAAAATGAACTACTCCAAACAACTTCTGAATAAAGTAATTATGTTAATGTTATTAGGGTTAATATCAAAAACATTGCAAATAAACTGGTTATTTTATGTAGCATTTTTAATTTTTATAGCGGCATACATAAACGAAAATGGTATGAAGAAAACACCTCAATGGTTTTGACTGGAATTAGTAAGAAGTGCTCAAAAACTGATGAAAACACAGAAAAAGGACACAGAATCTAGTTTGAACAGAATTCCCCTGACCAAATCAATTGAAATTTGAGCATCAAACTGAATGACAGCAAAAGATTGTAACATTGAGCAAAAAGAGAATCTCTGAGTACATACTGGTATAAACACATGAAATAAATATATAAATGAATACACTTTTTAAAGTAGAAGGGATGGGAAACTCTTCTTTACAACAGAACACCAGCTGGAAGGAAAAACAGATTAGAAAGCCACCATCTTGCAACCACCATAGCAATAAATGATTTGGGTAAGAATAACCAAAGGGTGCTAAAATTTGTTGAAAGATAGTATTTTTTACACAGTCTCTAACCCATGGATATTAACCCATAGACATTTTCAAAGGAAAAAAAAAAGATGCCTTTTTTGGTAGAACTGTCACCTTAATCAAGTGACTAAGTACTTCCTGATGGGATAAACTGAGGAGAACAGGACAGGTTGCCACCCAAAATGCACAACCTGAATCTAATCATTAAAAAACAATGAAATCCAAATAAAATAATATTTTTTTACAAAACCACTGATTGTGTTCTTCAAACACGCCAATATCATAAAAGATGAAGAGAGGCTGAGGAACTATTTCAGATTAAAAAAGACAGAAGTCGCCTAACAACTAAATGCATGATTGAATCTGAGAGGATCCTGTGCATGCGTGCTAAGTCACTTCAGTCGTGTCCGACTCTGCGACTCCACGAACTGTGGCCAGATTCTTTACTGCTGAGCCACCAGGGAAGCCCAGTCTGGGTTTAAAAAAATTCTATGAACACCGATGGGAAAAATGGCAAATGTTCGAACCACAGCACTTTGAAAAAATGGCAGGTTTCAGATTTGAGGCAGGAAATGTGTAAGCCTCGTATAACATCTTATACCAGAGCCTGTAACATCTTACACCAGACAGTGAGGATGCTACGAATGACTACAGGGGGTGTGTCTAAAGGACTCAGGAGGAGTCTATCAAAAAACACACAGTCCAATTTCTTAAATAAAATTCAAGGAAACAAAAAACAGAGAGATGGAGGGGGAACAACAGATTAAAAGAGACTTAAGAGACGTAACCAATCAATGTATGAATCTCATTTGGATTCTAATTCAAATATTTTTAAATGTACCTATACAATAACATGAAGGAATTTTTAGTTTTTTTAAAGTGTGACAATGACATTATTTTTTACAGGTCCTTACATTTTTAGAGATACAAAAAAATTCATGAATATGCTTTAAAACTATATTGTTGTTGTTTAGTCACTAAGTCACGTGCGACTCTTTCACAACCCAATGGACTGTAGCCCGTCAGGCCCCTCTGCCCATGGGATTTCCCAGGCAAGAATACTGGAGTGGGTTGCCATTTCCTCCTCCAGGGGATCTTCCTGACCCAGGGATCAAAGCCACATCTCCTGCATTGGCAGGCAGATATTTTACCAATGAACCACCTGAGAAACCCTTAAAACAATATGAGAAGGGACAAAGAGGATGGAGAATAAATAAGAGTTTTGACCAAGAGTTGATAACTGGTGACTGGGATGATGCACAAATGGGCTAAACTATACTGGTGCATCTTTTCACATGTTTACCATATTTTACAACAAAGAGCTGAATATTTTACAAATGGTAAAGAATACACCTGCCAATGCAGGAGATGCAAGAGACGTGGGTTCAATCCCTGGGTTGGGAAGATCCCCTGAAGTAGGAAATGGCAACCCACTCCAGTGTTTTTGCCTGGAAAATTCCATGGGTAGAGGAGCCTGGCAGGTTATAGTCCTTGGGGCCACAAAGAATTGGACATGACTGAGTGACTGAGTACCAAAACATAACCTTATAATTAAATTAAGTGGACAAATTCACTTTCTCCCCCTTAATTTAAATGATACAATTTAGAAAGCAAGGAATAGCATTTTGAATACTCTATAAAAACATTATAAATATTTTATATGTACATTTTAACATTATGTGTAGTATTATAAATCCTGCACTAGGTATATAAATTTTCAGAGATCAGGCTGTGGTACAAATAATATCAGTCCAAAAAAATTGATTTTCATTTATTTTTTTTAAAAGTTTTTATTGAATTTGTTACAATATTCCTTCTGTTTTTTAATGCTTTTTTTTTTTTTTGACCCTGATGCATGTGGGATCCTAGCTCCCCGACCAGATATTGAACCTGCAACACTGCACTGGAAGGCGAAGTCTCAATGACTGGACCACCAGGAATGTCCTCAAATACGTGATTTTTAGATGTTAATGCTTATATCCACTATTATGATATACAATATGCAGTTGAGCATTACACACAGCTTTGTACTTACAAGAAGATATGAAAATAACTTTCATAAACCCCATAAAAGTATACTATTTAACAGTAAAAATTCTGTCTTAAAAATTCTGTCTTTTGTGTGCTTGACAGTGTCTAACCACCTGCTGATTCTCTATACTTATGCATAGAAGTTACACTTCTGAACAGAGGCTAAGTATCCTTTAAGATATCAATGCTGCTGCTGCTGCTAAGTCGCTGCAGTCGTGTCCGACTCTGCGCGACCCCACAGACGGCAGCCCACCAGGCTCCGCTGTCCCTGGGATTCTCCAGGCAAGAATACTGGAGTGGATTGCCATTTCCTTCTCCAGTGCATTAAAGGGAAAAGTGAAAGTGAAGTCGCTCAGTTGTGTCCGACTCTTAGCGACCCCATGGACTGTAGCCTACCAGGCTCCTCCGTCCATAGGATTTTCCAGGCAAGAGTACTGGAGTGGGGTGCCATTGCCTTCTCCGTAAGGTATCAATATAGAACATCAAATCAAGTTTTGAGTTTAAACTGTTCCTAGGAATCAGTGCCCACCTTGTAGTGCATGACACATGCAGGCTTATAGGGGTGCTCGCTCTCGATGACAGCATAGTGATTAGAGGTCGTACAGGCAGACAGGCCTTGTTCAGGCTGATTTCCTGTGGTACTATCTGTTGACTGATTAGGATTGAAGGCAGGGGGTGCATACTTCTGATTCAGAATGGCAACTGAAGGAAGTAACTGTTGGACAAGTCCAAAGACTTCTACAGCCACCTAGTATAAAAAAGAATGATTAAGTGAGATAGTAAGTGTGAAAGTTGCTTTCAAGTTATTAATTACTGTAATTGTTGAATATCCTTATTATTAAGAACTTCCATTTAGAGTTTCTTCTAGTTACGTTTTCACTCAAAGAGAAATTTGTACTATGGGAAAAAAAGATTTAGCTTAAACGTCTTAGGTGTTACATGAATATAACCAAGTTTACATTTTTAAACCCTTCTGCCTTTCTGTGATCTGCAGTAAACTAGGTTTTACTCAAAATTTATTATGCCAAAGGATCAGTAGTTTATCATTTCTTCCACGTCTTGAATATTTCACAATTTAACAACCTTTTTACATTGCTATTTTTATACAAAATGGAGATTTGGCATCAACATTATAAATTTTAAAGGTCTTAGTTAACTTAAGCTTTCCTTACATAGCATATTCTAAAATATATTTCTTACTTCCAAGTTCTTCAAATGTAAAGCCAATAAACAATACTATTACAAAGTAATACTATCACAAAACAATACTATTACAAAGTAAACTAGTAAGCAATACTAAGATCAGAGAGTTAGTTATTTAACTAATAACTTCTACCATTTACATGTCTATCTACTTGTTACCTGGAACCCAGATGCCTGAAAGATTATTTTTAAAGGAAAGATACAAAGTGTAAATAAAATTATATTTACAAAAAAAGATTCAAAGTTAGAGAATTAAATCACACACCTTAGGAATAGCAGCAGCTACTGGTCCTATGTAGGCTATAATAAGGGGAAGCAGCATGGAAAACAGACTGGAAGAGCTAAGCAGTTCTGGAATGTCATCAGCTAAAAAAGGAAATAAAACTACAGTTAGAAAGCAATTTCATTGTAACATATACACAACTGTACTAAACCTATATTCTTGTTTCTTGAGTAAAATTATAGTTGACACTGACCAAGTGCTTATCGAGGACCTGGCACTATTCTAAGGGATCTACACATATTATCTCCATTAATCCTTACAATAAGGTTCTTTATTAGCACCCCTCTTTTAGAAGTGGAAACCAAGGCACATAGCATTTAACTACCTTATCCAAAATTATACATCTGTAAAATGACAGAACCGGAATTAGAACTCAGGGTTACAGTCATGATGTTAAACCAGTACTCTTGGTGCCATACATAGCTACACGTCTGAAACTAGGCAAACAACATAATCTTTGTGTGCAGGTTACTCATCTGTAACGGAGGATAACATACTTCCCTCATCAGATGTTGTGATGATTCAGTGAGTTAACACCTGTAAGATGCTTAAAGAATGCCTGCAGACATAGTAAATACTCCAAAAATGTTTGCTGTTATTAGCTATATTGCCTTCTATGTTTTCCAAGGAAAGCACTTTGCTGATGGGCATTTTATTTTTCCATGAGCATGGTGCTAGGAAGACAAGTTGAGTCCACATTATGAAGACCTCTCTATTAAGGGTCAATGATTTCTAGATATTTTTTTCTACATCTGCTGTTGCATCGGAACAGGCTCGGCACTGAGGTAAAAAATACAGTTTCCTTGTCCAGCCTAAGCTACTGGTTTGGACAGACCAAAAATACTCTTTATTTTCAGCAAGTTTCTCACGTGATTTTGACATGCAACTACATTTAGGAACATGTGTTATAGTGAATAGTAAGGTTTTTGTAAATTTAACTCTGCTGCAGTGTGGCAGTGGGGAAAAGGTGGCAGGGAGATTATCAGGATGTTCTCCACCCATGAAAAAGAGGATGTGTGCTTGAACTACGGTAGCCTGAACTATGGGAGAACAGACAGAGAGGAGAATACAAACTGGAGAGTTTCCAGAGGAAGAACTCGCAAAACTCAATTTAGATAAGTGAATCTGGAAAAACATTTGGGGATGCCCAGACCTTTGGATGCATGGTGATGCTATTACAGAAAGAAAACCAGGTCTAAAGTGGAAAACAAATTTTTTCTTTTAACTACTAAAAGAAGCAAAGGCTCAAGCAAGAGTTTTCCTCTTAATGGGCTAACTCAGAAAACTACCATGTAAAATAACTGCTTTGGAACATTCTAACAAATTTTGCATTAGTGTATGGAGAGTATGGCTGATCCAAAACGAATATATGTATATGTGCAGACCTATAAGGGATCACTCTCGGATTTTACAAGGTGGTTCTTCTTTAGTAACTCTGCACGTAAGCTGGAGAATAAAGAATCTAAAATACGACTATTAAGGAAGTAAAAGAAAAATCTTACCGTCCACAGCAAGAGCTCTGTGCAAGAGGTCTTTTGCAGCTCGAACAACAGTGCTTACCACAGAGAGAGCTCTGCTACAGTTTTTATCTTCTTCATTGGCTTTACTTAGAAGTTGGGATTGTAAATCTCCATCAAATTCACTCCTGTAACATGAGTAACACATGAGATCATTTTACATGTGGGTAAAACATGATCTAACTCTAAGAATCACATCTGGATCACAAGCTTCAAAAGTTAAAAAATAGTAAATGCATAACTCTATAGTTTCAAGGCGTAATAGGGCTTCAAAGAAAAAGCCACATAAGAGCTTAAGTTATTTTATTTTTTTTAAAGTTATTTTAAATAACATCAGAACCACTATTTAAGCAAAGGCCGGAACTGTGGTTTTTTTTTTTTTAATTTAAATTTATTTATCTATTTTTTTTCTACTTTATAATATTGTATTGGTTTTGCCAGACACTGACATGAATCCACCATTGGTGTATATGTGTTTCCCTTCCTGAACCCCCCTCCACCTCCCTCCTCTCCCCATCCCTCTGGGTCATCCCGGTGCACCAGCCCCGAGCACCCCGTATCATGCATCGAACGTGGACTGGCGATTCGTTTCACAAATGCTAATTTACATGTTTCAATGCCATTCTCCCATATCATCCCACCCACGCCCTCTCCCATAGTGTCCAAAATACAGTTCTATACATCTGTGTCTCTTTTGCTGTCTCGCATACAGGACTGTGTTTTCTAAAAAAAGACCTGGAGGAGCTGGGAGAAGAGCAGTCAGGCCAAAAGAACAGTAAGATAAAGGTTCAGACAGGAACAAGATGGGTGAGATCAAAGAATAGAATGAAGACAAGTGTGACTAGAATGAAAGGAGCAAGAGCGAAGGGTGACAGGTGGGTAAGGTAAACAAGTCAGATTATGTGAATAAAGACTTTACATTTTATCCTGGAATGGGAAAGGGAAGCTATGAGGGGAATGTGAGCAAGGACAAAACCTGACAGAATTTATATTTCGCTGAGGTCACTCTGGCTGCATGGTGTAGGACACAGAGTGTAAGAGAGCTCAGTGAAAAGAGAGAGACTGGTTTGGAGGCTAGTTCCTCTCGAATCCAGTTATCCAGGTAGTTACTCAAGTCGGGCTGGAGACGGCTTGGGCTCAATGTTAATTATAGGAGTGGTAGAAAAGGTCAGATTTAGGCCAAGACTTACTGATGCAAAGTGTGAGGGTAAGATGGACGTCAAGAATGCCCCCCCAGGTGTCTGCTATACCTGTGGGTGGGGAGGAACACTGAATGGGGACCTGTGGATGGGGAGGAGTTTCACCAAGATGCCTGTTAGCCAGCCTTAAAGAGGATGTGTGTGTGGTACAGTGGTTAAAGGTAGGTCACCTGCAGTCCAGTCTCCTGGCTACAAATCCCAGGACCACGGCTTACTGAAAGTGACTGCAGCAAGTCACTGAGTCATGCCGGGCCTCAGTTCCCTCATCTGTGGAGGGATAGGAAATTGCACATCCCATGGAGTTCCTGCAAGGACTAGCTGAACTGACACAGGGCGAGCACTCAAGAGCACTGAGTGGCAGAAAGGGAGTGCTCAGGATACAGGACCTCGAATCACCATCTCCCTTACCATCACCCTGAAGAAGTTCAGAGGGGCCTGGGTATTCACTTCAGGGCTCAGAGGAGCTAGGAGCTACAGACATAGACTTGGCAGACATCAGAATAACACGGCTTTCATAGTTAAGTGATTTTAATGTTTTAAAACTTAATTAATTAAAAATGAAAGCTAAGGATACTTAAATCTTTGTGGAAAATATCAAAATATAAACACTGCATTTTGTATAAGGTATAAACTCTGGATAGCAGATGCTTTTAAGGGACTCTCCATCTTTTTATCTTTAGTGCATGATGTGGTTTCTAGCCTACACTTTGAGAGAGAGAAAAACGTACTGTTTGTTGTAAGGCTATGTAACAGAAAAGGGTTTTCATTAGGGTGAAAGGACTAGAAAGCTTTTGTGTCTCAGCAGCAACATGCTACTATAGAGCTATTTGTGCCTACTATTTCTATTCTATTTTACACAGAGAAAGAAAGCAGATCCTCAGGACAGAAAGCAGTTAGGACACAACTGTCCTAACTACCAAGGCAGTGTCCCCAGATTGTTTGTGAAGGAAAAAGGAAGCAGTAAGCCTCTGAAACTGATGGGCAACTTCAGGGATTTGCTGTCAAGTCAGATTGAGGACAAATGTGGTGAATGCTACTCACTACTACCTATGGTTCCAGCTGTTAAAAGAAAAATGTAGACTCAGTGAGAAATATATATTTAAAAGTTTTTTTTAAACTCAAAATTATTGTAATTCTGTTTTTCACTGTTTACATAAGGAATGGTTTTTGTTAGACATATTATTAGAAATACATTATTACATACTCTAGGGTTCCAAGGGCTAGATTCACAGACACCAAAACATTCTGCAGAAAGGATAGCTGGATCAAGGTAACAATAGCACTTCGGCAGAGTGGATTTCCTCATTAACTTTTGGCATTTAAAATAAATAAATTCCATTAAAATTTGGCCACAAATGCAGACCACAAAACTATAAAAGGGACAACAAAAAGCATACATACCCTGTACATAAACATTTCAAAGATATTAAGGAAATAATGACAAAGAACATTTTAAAGTAAACACCGAATTTATACATTAAAATGAGAACTTTTTGTACAAATTAGCATGTGCAAGGAAGATACGCTGTGCAATTTAATTATCACCGCCCATTTAGCATCTTGTACTTTGGTAGTAAAACGCACACGTTCTGCTGCTGTCGAGTAGTTAGCTCCCTGATCTCTATACACACCTACCTGTAGTAGAGTATCTGGGGAATCTGTCCTCTGGTTTGGTTTGTGCCATTACTACTCAAGCTGCATGTACTGAATGTGAACGTCACGCCATCAGGGCACTGAACCGTGGTCATTCCTCCATCTCCATTGGCTGTGCGGCTTCCATAGTTCCTCAAGCGCACAGCGTATTTAACATTTTCCTTTGTGATAAAGATGTAAAACATGTTTATACTTATTTATAATGTACAAGGATATATTAATATAAAATGAACTCTAGTAGTAAACTGGGCAAATACACTTGACCCTTGAGCATCATGGTTTGAACTGCATGGGTCTACTTACACAGAATATCTTTCAACAATAAATATTACAGTACTATATGACCTGCTGCTGCTGCTGCTGCTAAGTCGCTTCAGTTGTGTCCGACTCTTAGCGACCCCATGGACTACATTGCATGCAGCCTACCAGGCTCCTCCGTCCATGGGATTTTCCAGGCAAGAGTACTGGAGTGGGTTGCCATTGCCTTCTCCACTGTATGACCTGAGGTTGGCTGAATCAAAACACGTAGAACTAGCATTTTTGTTTTGTTCAGTCATGAAGCTGTATCTGACTCTTTGCAACTCCATGGACTGCAGAGGGCTCCTCTGTCCTTCCTATCTCTCAGAGTTTGCTCAGATTCATGTCCATCGAGTCAGTGATGCCATCCAACCTCTGCTGTCCCCTTCTCCTCCTGCCTTCAATCTGGCCCAGAATCAAGGTCTTTTCGGCTCTTCGCATCAGGTGGCCAAAATATTGGAGCTTTAGCTTCAACATCAGTCCTCCCAATGAATATTCAGGGCTGATTTCCTTTAGGATTGACTGGTTTGATCTCCTTGCTGTCCAGGGGACTCTCAAGAGTCTTTTCTAGCACCACAGTTTGAAAGCATCAATTCTTTGGCACTCAGCCGTCCTTATGGCCCAACTCTCACATCTGTCCATGACTACTGGAAAAACCACAGCTCTGGCAGACCTAGCATAGGTAGGTATAAAAAGGGCTGACTGTAAGTTTTACTTGGATTTTCCACTGTGAGAAGGGTCAACACCTCTAATTCCCACATTGTTCAAGGGCCAACTGTATAAAGAATGTCATATTTATACACAATTTGGTTAAATGAGTTTTTAGTAAGTCAAGCAGGGTAATAATTAACACTTACTGATGTTTATTATTTAACAGAATACTTTCTGTGATTTACTTAAATTAATCCTTAAAATGACCTCATAAGGTTAAGTACCATTATTACCCCTATTTTATAGATGAGGAATCTGTGGCACAGAGAAGTTAAATAATTTGCCCAAAGTCACACAACTAGTAAATAGTGATGGAAGCAGGATTTAAATACAGGCAGTGTGACTCTAGTTTCTGCTCTTAATGACACTGTAAAGAATATTAGCCATAATAAAAGATTTTGAATATATGAATTAAGATTTTCCTTGGCTAAGTTTAACTTTTAAGCTTGTTTTAAATATAGGAAAAATACAATAATGAGTTCATTATATTTTTATTTTAAGAGAGACATTCAGAGATAGAAAGAGACAGGCAAACATGGGAAAAACTATCTGTAAGACAAAACAAGATTCACTTGTATAAAAAATATGATATAGATACTGGTGCCTAACAATCCATGACATAAACTTCATAATGATGTTTTTTTGTTTTTTTTAGTATCATATATCTTTTTGATGAAGTAACTAATTGAGTTACCTCATCCAAAACTCAGCTGTGTAATGAAAATTACTATGGTTGGATTCAGAATTACTCTATTATTACTTTAATATGAATCAAAATTTGTCTTCCTAATAGTTATTTACTGCTAGACAATTAAGTTATATACAATAATAATAGCTTTAATAGTTAACACTATTTGTTAAGACCACTTGTTCTTTAAATGAGTTCTGGCACAATAAGAGAAGAAAAAATAGGAACTAATATTTATTGAGTTTCTATATTGTGCTAGACACTGAGGCAAGTACTCTCCTCCATTTCTTAATTTAATCTGAACAATGTCACAATGGAGGTATTATCCTTCCCAACCTATAGATCAGTCTCAGAGTGGGCAAATGATGACATGTCCAACGTCTTAGAGCTAATATTGGGAAAAGCAGGTTTATTTGAAAGCTAGGTTTATTTGACTCCAAAACCTATGGCTACTTTCCACTATATCAGACTTTAAGAACCTTTTGCAAAAGTAGAATACAATACAGTAACACATTAGGAATACAGTCAGTAATGTATTCAAAGGACCACAAAAACTTTTTACCATTCTTTTTACGTAAACTCATAATAATACATTACATTTACAAACTAAACACATTGTTAAAATTACCTTTAAAGGAACAACTTTGTCAAGTCTGATTTCAGCTATATCACTGGGTGAATCATCTGTTGTGTAAGTTCCTTTGACTAATTCTAGAGATGTCCATCTGTGAGAATGAGTTGAATCCCCTGCATGCTCACTCTATTTAAAACAAAACAAAACCCACACATATTCTTAATTTCATTAAATGAACAGTTTTGACTTACAATCAGTTACTGTTTTTAAGCAGTCTATTTTCTTGCATATAAAATTATTATCCATTAGCATTCATCCATACATACTAAAGAAAACATTTTTGGTCCTCTATTCATTTGTGTTTATTTCCTGAAGTATCTACAAATTATATCACACATAGGCTTTTCTCATCTGTCTTAAAGTGACTTCCCCTTCATCAGAATGCTATATCTAATTATAGAGCTTAATGAAGGAAATAATTAACTGAATTAATTGCTTAAGAGAAGCAAAATACAGATAGACTTATTTATTAGCAAATGATTTACATGCTACTTGTCTCATTTTAATAAAACTTTATGAAACTTATGCGCTTTAAAAAATCTATAGAGGATACAGCAAGATAAAGCTAATTCAACTAACAACACTCTTTACTATTAATCATCCATTAGTACTCTTGAGAAAACTGCTTAATCACTGATAGGGGTAATAATACCAGTCTGAATACTGTTCTTGTTTTCTGAAATATTATAATAGTAAAAAAAAAAAAGAAATTACTCAAGATTTATAATCTGAGGCCTAGTTACATAATTTCTCACTTTCATTTAAACTCTTCCCTCGAAGTGCAGAAAACATGAAGCAGGAGCAATCCAAATGGTACATAAGCAATCAAGAAGAATCGCTCCCTTTTAATTTCTCTAACGTTGACCATCTATGACTAATCTGTTAAGCTGCACTATTTGGATTTGGACCACTGCACTATTATAATGATGTATATCCTGACACAAAATCCACACACCAAAATGCATACTAAGAGTGGTACTTACATCATCAACCAACACCTCTAATTCATATTCATGAATTCCACCTCCTCCATAGACAGAAAAACCGACCACAACTATTCCAGGCTTGTCTACCGAAAAACAGATGGCATCTGGGGACCCATTTCCGGTGTTCCAACTTCTCCCCTGACTTGTCTTTGTGAATCGGTTAGCACTGGCTTTAACAGAGTGGAGAGAATTAAGGCCATCAACCTGTAAATGACAAAAGTAAAAATATCAGTAGTCTGTACCTAAGTGTTACTAAGATGCCTTTAACAAAACTATCCAAAAGTTTCTAAGGAGTTCAGTAAAATAACCTACCTTTAACAAGAGGGTTTAAACCTCTCTAAAGGTATATTCCATGAGATTAACCAAGAATAAAATCAGACCATATCACTCTAAATTCACAAATCAATATTACTGACAGTGTCTTTTCAGTCAAATTATACATTTAACTTAATTTATAATGTCAGAACTGTAAACTTGTAAGTTATCACAGTCATGTGAATGAATTATCACTCACTTTGCAAAGAGATACCAATATTTTTCAGACCAATAGTTTTCAAACTATGCTGCACAGAACTCTAGGATAGATGAATATTCAAGAAAGAGGTGGACTGAGGTTCCTCTTTTCAGTCAGACCATCCTTCCTCTTATCTGTGAGTTTCAAGCTAAGACTCCACTGCAGAAAATGTTCTATGCCTTAAGCCTGAATATCACTAATGTATATCATGATAACTTGGTAGTCAATATGGGAAAATACACATACACACAAGCACTACATCATTAATTACAGACTTTGATTAGGGAGGATCAAAGCACTTATTTTTGGTTCAAAAATATCCTTTTAATTATAGAGCCTGCTTCTGCTCAAAGTTGGCTGCAGAAGTTTGGAAGAGCTACAAGAGGAAAAAATTTAAGTTTAAGATTCCTGCAAGCATTACAAACTCCTCTGAGAAAGAAAAAAGTATGGATATCTAAGTCAGGACCTTTAGAAAATCCCAAGGTTGTGAATTAGGCACTTGAAATTTTGGGCTTTCCTTTCTATTAAAAAGGTAAGTTCACAGGAGATTGATTACTAGACAGTAAATTTCTGAGGAACCAATGTATTCTGAGGACCAACGTACTATAAACGTTCATCCAAGATCTATAATAGTATAGGAGGGAAGCATATTATAGGCTGAATGAACAAGTGAAAAAGAAAATTAAAATGTTCTGACAAGGGCTTCACCTCCTCATCCAGGGTGAGATACTGAAATCTGCTCAGATGTGTGTAATCATTTAGAAATCCTAAAGACTTACCTCTCACTGAATCAGTAATGAGTGTAGACTGAATGGATCAAGTGAAAATAGACTCTTAAATAAATCTGAGAGTAAGAAAAAGTAAAGACTAGGAATTAACAAATTAAAATAGAGGAAAGACATTCCTTGGCAAGAAACCAGAGACTTGGGGTCACTGAGTACATAATGGTTATTAAACATTCATTTGAATGATACAACGTACTTCATATTATGACATAAAACCAATATCTACTGTCTACTTTTCAGAGAAAAAATAGAAACGTTCACCAAATTCAGTCAAAACATTTAGATGAATTATAAAACAGAGTGACTAGGACAGTGAAATGATGAAAAATAATTACTTAAAAAAACGTAAAGGCACTTTAAAGATGTTGCAATGTCGTTTTCTCAAACATATTAATATTTGATCCTTTAAAAACTTTGTGGTGATAATGGCTGTACAACAATGTGGCTCCACTTAATACCACTGAACTGCACACATAAACATGACTAGAATGATAAATTTTGTTATGTAATTTACTACAATTAAAAAAAAAACCTCTGTGATACAGGTGATATAAAAATTATTATTATTCTGATTTTACGCACGTGTCTGTCTACGGTTAACCAAGTGAGCAGAGCTAAGGTCTGCACCTCTTCACGTTTTCCACACCACATATTCATCATCAGTAGTCCTACTTCTACTTCTCATTATCCAGCAACGAGAACTATTTCTGCTTTCACTAGGACATGGTGGTGGGTTGTGCAATGAGGCAGTTAAGGGGAAAAGGTATACTTTGTATTAGTGCAGCATCCTGGGTAAACTGGTGAGAGGGAGGAAGCAAGCAAGAGCAGAGAGGTATAAGGAAGTGGGGGTGGGGAATAAAAAGTTAAAAAAAAAAAAGGACAAGCCAGCTTGAAAGTATTTTCTTGACGAAAATTACTTTCTATAAAGCTAAAATATATGAAAAAAAAAAGAAACAACGTGGAGCATTCAAACGTCCTCATTATCCAATATCAGAATAGCAGCTCACCTCAGATCCCAGGGCAGACGCGGTCAGTTCACTGACAATGCTGGCCAGCAATCCGCAGGTGTTGGAGACCAGGTGGGAAGAGAAGAGCTCATTTTCTCTCCTCAGGCTGTTTCTGACGGGGAGCACCACAATTACCAGCATTTTCTCCAGAACTTCACGGAAGCTTGTCATCCCAGAGATATTCTCTTCATTCTGTGACACATGAAAAGAAAAAGTTCTCAGATAATTGCTTTATTTTCCTTCACCCAAGTACTCAATTGCAAAATATTGTTTTCTAGAAGACACCTTTAAAATCCAGACTTGAGTCTACATCTATGTATCCAGCCAGCTGTGTGGAGTCACCATGATTACTTTTCATGTAGAAGTCCTTTTTCAAATTATTAGTCTCTAGGTATCATAAAAGTACCACACATTTACAAAATGTTTGTGCTTTTATTAACCTTGAGTCATTTTCACTTATCCTCTTATTTGACTTTTCATTAACAATCATATATGACAGAAAAAAAAACTCTTCCTATTTCAAAAGCTATTTCTGCAGGACAAGATTCCAAACTGAGATAGTTATTTCTGATATGAAATAATTCCCAGTATGAAATAATATAATGACTACTGATTTAAAGGCAAAGCAATTGAGCAACAGTCTATACAACCTGTTTTCTAATAAAATTATTTCTGTACATGTATGGGACAAAAATATGGAACTGTACAATAAATTGTGCAGTTTTAAAATTCCTACTATATTTGATTTCAGAAGTGAAGATAAGAAATTTCCACCCCTACCAATGAAAAACTTTCAAAATAAGAAATTAGTCCCATTAAAGACCAATGGAAAAAAATACTTTTTCCAGGAAAAAGGGGAAAAGATGAAGCACCCTCAACAATATGCACAATCTTTCTCTCATACTTTATTAATGTCCAATCTTAGGCTAAAAATAGTCACTTAGAGATATTCTTCCATCTTTAAGTTATTTCTACTATCTCTGAATAAAATTACCATAACGTTTAGGTCAGTATCTTAAGTAATTAAGTTTTTGTGACTTTCAGTCTCCAAAATCTTTACTTTCTGGAACTTAACTTTGGATAAAACTCAATTCCCAACAGTACTCCATAGTCAGTACTACAGAAGGGCTTTCTTTGGGGGGTAGGACATGGGGGGTGCGTGGAGTGCATTTATCTAGTTACATCCACTTAGTTTCTAACTAGTGATTAAAAGATTAATACAAGAAACTTCCCATAAAATCTTAACATGGAGTCAAGAGTGTCAACGTATTTTAGTTAAAGGATATGTATATATATAAAAGCACATTACTAGCCACTAAAATTTTAGAAAAAGGGAACTCTTATTCACTAGTGGTGGGGGATGCAAGCTGACATTAGCTTTCTAGAAGGCATTTTGGCAGTTGGTAGCAAAAACTTAACATATTTTCCTTGACTTAAAATTTTTCCACTCTCTAAGATTTATTCTGGAAAAATCACTGTGTACATGCATAAAAATTTAGTCAATGATATTTTCAGCAGCACTGTTTAAAATATTGAAATACTGGGAAAAATCTAAATATATTTATATAGAGGGAAAGTACTGATTAATTATATTACATTATTCCCAAATGGTAGAATTCTGTATTATCCATTAAAAAGCAAAATATACTAATCAGTATATATTGTCACAGATTAATAGATATGTGAATATGCAATTAATTTCAATAGTTACCAAATGTTAGTAGTTCTAAAAAGCTTTTACTATCTTGAAGTTTTACTATACTTTTAAGGAAAACACTGCAACACTAAAGGGAATCTCAAAAGAAAAACAAAGCTTATCCATAACTTTATCACCCAAACATTATCTTTACTTCTAGTATTCTCTTCCAAAATATGTATGTTTTTCCATACATATTTTACAGTTTGTCACCATGGTGTGTATATATATCTTGATTTTTTACTTTAAAAACTTAACAGACATCTCCCTTGATATTAAATGTAAATAGTTATTTTTAATGACTGATAGAAACATATTTTATCAAGTTGACATATCCAAATTCAATTATTTCACTTAATCATGGACATTTAAGGCTCTAAGTTTTTCACTTTTCCTTTTAATTTTATATATATATATATATCTTTAGTCTTCCAATTACTTCCTCAGGTAATTTCCTTTGCAAATATTCACCACACATACTACTGAATTAACAACTTATTTTTTAAAAATACCTTCCAGTTTATGGGTCCTCAATTCAAGAGCTGTATTTATCTTCTTAATTCTCGTCTCAACTAGTACCTAATAAATGCCTAGTAAATAGTAGATACATGATAAATACTTGCTAAAAGGTTGAAAGAAAAGGATTACTTACACTACATAAACCATCTGTAAGTTTAGTGGTTTCCTCAGTCTTACCAGCACAGGATTTTATAAGAAAAAAATTATTTTTCCTGATATTTTACAAATATATTGATACCATCATAGAACTTTCATCCACATTTAATTACTAGTTAAGACTGAAAAATTTCCCACATTGGCTTACTCTCTAAAAGTCCTTCATATTTATTTCTATCACTTCTACTGGGATCCTGCCAAAGGATGATATTAACTGCAAATTTGCTTCCCATTCCACTATTGTCCTATTTTGTTTCTCTATATCACTGAAATTTTTCTCATAATTTTTCTGTTGCTTCAGTCACTAGAAAACTACTACTGTACAATAATTGGTATAACTGTTCTATTTTATATCCTTTTTTCCCTTTAAAGATTACTTCTCATTAACTTGGTAGTAATTATACATGGTTTCCATGCATACTTAATTTTTCTCCACAATGCTTTCTAATAAACCAGAAGCAATGACTAAATAATGTTTCCTATGACTACTGTTTTATAATACTTATTTTAACATACCAAATTGTTGTAGAAAAAAATGTTTTAAAACTTACCTATTCCCCTAAAATTCTATCTTGGCAATCTAAAATATTATTTTGTAATGTAAAAGTTTGCTTATAGTATTTGCAATTTTTAAATGGTTTGGCAAAAAACAAATACACAAGAATTTATCTCACAAGTCTATCAAATTTTGTATAGGTTAGGCATCATTTGAAATTAAAAATTAAGAGAAAAAAGACTGCTCATTTACAGATAAACATGAGAAAATTTTTTTCTTAATTTTAACTCTTCTTGCAAAACCCATTATTTGGTAAATACACTTACCTATGCAGAAGAATAAGCACCAAGCTAAGTATGTCTCTATTTCTAGTTTTATTACTTCAGTATGGATGATATTTCAGAAAAAGACCTACCTGGCTGAGTTTTTCCATATGTGTTACCAAAAGGGGAAATCGGTGAACCAGTGTGGAGTCATTCTCTGTGCTAACTTGTTTAACAATTGACCGTAGCAATACTTCTCCATCATACGCAATAGGGAAGATAGAAGTCAGCTTAACAGACGTGTGACACAGAGCTGACATCACAGCTGCAAGGAGTCGGCTACTTGATGTCTTGAAGTTTGCCTCTTGGATATCCTTTTAAAAACAAAAATACACACCCCACCAAAGAAACACTGCATCAATATAATCCAAGTTTTTGGATATATAAAAGGCAAACAACCTTAAATCATACCAACATTTTCTAGCACTCGGTCACTCTGTCTGGTTATAGGATAATACAGTTATTATCAATGCTTTTAGGCACAGTTGCTTAAATTACTACCCAATGAAGCTGGAAAATAACTAAACACAGTTGAGAAAAATCAGCTTAATGTACTATTTATATATTTGTAGACACGCAGAATCACAGTCCTCTCTAGTACGATTTCTCAAAAATGATTTCATAAAGGTCCCAATCAGCATACTGCTGCTGCTAAGTCGCTTCAGTCGTGTCCGACTCTGTGCGACCCCACAGATGGCAGCCCACCAGGCTCCGCCGTCCCTAGGATTCTCCAGGCAAGAATACTGGAGTGGGTTGCCATTTCCTTCTCCAGTGCACGAAAGGGAAAAGTGAAAGTGAAGTCACTCAGTCATGTCCGACTCTTAGCGACCCCATGGACTGTAGCCTACCAGGCTCCTCCGTCCATGGGATTTTCCAAGCAAGAGTACTGGAGTGGGGTGCCATTGCCTTCTCCGAATTAGTATACAGTGAAAGTTAGTATACAGTGAAAGTTAGTTCCAGTAACAAGCACTGAAACCATTTCCCTCAAATAATAAATGACTTAACTTGTCAGTCAGTGCTACTATAAGAAGATATCTACCTCATGTCAATGTAGCTTAATGTTATTACGCCACTGCAGCAGCATTTCACTAAGATCACAAAATTATGTCATCTTATTACACAGTTTATTCAGAAAATTTGTCACACTTGGCAAGATTTTATAAAAAAGTATTAAAAACTTATCAACACAGGATATGCAGGATATGCAGAGGATCATACAGTTTTGTCTCTCCATTCGGTTAATATGCTTGTAATAGCAACTCAAGTTATCAATTACATTAATTTTTAAATGTAAAACTAACCTTGCATTTCTAATATAAACTCCAATGGCTATAATACACATTTTATTCACAATTCACAAAAGTTGTGTACACTGTACTTAGTTCATCAAGTATTTGTGTTATAAAGTCTAGCTGAAAGCAAAGCAACTTCATATGTTAAGATGAGGTTTGTTAAACTTAGCCTGTTCAGTAGCAAAGAAACAACCACATCAGAATGGGCAGGCTGAGAGAGTAATTAAGTTGTGCACTGATCCAGGCAACAATCCTACCCCAGGAAAGTTAAGTGGTGAAATACATTACCCTGCTCCATGACAGGGATGAATGTGGAGGACATTAGGCTGAGTGAAATAAGCCAGTCACAGAAAGATAAATACTACATGATTCTACTTTTTTGAGGAATTTAAAACTGTCAAACTCACAGAAGCAGAGAACAGAATGTTGGCTGTCGGGCTGAAGGGAGAGGAAATGGAGAACTGATGTTCAACAGGTATAAAGGTTCAATTATGAATGATGAATAAGTGCTAGGGATCTGCTGTACAACATTGTGTCTGTAGTAAACAATATTGCATTGTACACTCAAAATGTGTCAGGAGGATACATTTTATGTTAGGTGTTCTCACAACAATGAAATAAAACTTTTTTAAGTCCAGTGAATATAAATTCAATATGAAAATAGTTAAAAAAAAATAATAAAATGAAAACAAAGTTGCCTACCCAAATGTCATTACCAGAATAACCTTTCTAACTCCACTAGGATGCCCTGCTTCTGACAGTGAATTTTTTGGTGGTGCTGGGGGAGGGGGCGTTGGTAATGCTAGAACTTCCAGTGCAACATTAAACAGAAGTGTGTAGAACAGATGACTTGTGCCTTGTTCCCAAACTTAGGGGAGCAACCAGTATTTCACCATTAAGTAAGATATTAGATGCAGATTTTTTTGTAAGTATCTTTTAGTAGACTGGTATTTGTTGAGTTTTCATCAAAGAATAAGGGCTAATTGTCAAATACTTTCCTGTATCGACTGAGAGGATCATACAGTTTTGTCTCTCCATTTGCTTAATATGCTTGTAATAGCAACTCAAATATCAATTACATTAATTTTTAAAGGCAAAACTACCCCTGCATTTCTAATATAGACTCCAGTTGGTACAATACACATTCTATATTGCTGGATTAGATTTGATAATATTGTTAATATCCATCTTTCTAAGTATATTTGTCTATAATATTTTTTCTTTCACAATCCTCGTCAGATTTTAGTATCAGGATGGGTATAACTTGAAAAACTAGTTTGGAAGTGTTGCCTCCTATATTTTCTGAAAGAGTTTGTAAAGTCATTTCTTTCCTTTATGTTTAGACTTCATCAATGATAATATCTGGGTCTAGGGTTTTCTTTGTGATAAAGTTTAAATAATTCAATTTTTTAATGGACATAAAAACATTCAGATTATTTTATTTCTTGTTGCACCAGTTCTGGTTAAGTTGTAATTTTCAAGAAATTTGTATACTTTATCTAAAGTGATAATTTATTGGTATAAAACTGTTCATAATATTCCCTTATAATATTTTAATGTCTGTTGAATCTATAGGTATATTTCCAATTTCATTCCTGATAATGGTATTTTGAGTTTTTTCTTTCTCTCTAATCTCTCAGACTTCCTAGGAGTTTAAAAATTTTATTTTCAAAGAACCAACTTTTGACTTTCTAATCTTCTCTATTTTCTATTTCATTGATTTTGATGTTTAACTTTTTTATTTCCTTCTTTTATCTTTATTACTTTCTTCTTACATTGGGTTTGATCTGATCTTTCTAGCTTCTTAAGGTAGAAATTTAGATCACTGATTTTAAACTTTTCTTTTTTGCTAGTAAAAATAATAAAAAGCATAAATTTTTCTCCAAGCAACACACTGGCTACTTCTCACAAATTGTGCTATATTTTCATCCTCAGTGTGAAAATGTCTAATTTCCTTTGGAATTCTTCTTTGATTTGCTTGTTACTCAGAAGTATTGCCTACTTTCCAAATATCTGGTGTTTTCCTTGATCTATTTTACATTTAATTTTGAATTTAATTCTACTGTGGTTTGAAAACACCTTAAGATCTTAATCTTGTAAAATATACTAAGACTTATTTTGTGGCCTAGCATACAATCTACCTCTGTGAACATAACATGTATACTTAAAAGAATATGTACATTGAACCTGCACATTCTGTTCTGTAAATATCAGTTAGGCCAAGGTGATGGATAATGTTCAAATCTTCTGTATCTGAACTGATTTTGTTGTCCAGTGGCTCTATTAATTACTGAAAGAGTTCTATGTTCATTTAATTACCGATAGTCACCAACTATCAATGTGATTTGTCTACTTCTCCCTTTAGTTCTGCCAGTATTCTGCTCAGGTGTTTGAAACTAATTTGGGGCATACACTTTTATGAGAGTTGCAGTTCTCTCATGAGTGAATGAATGACATGAGCATGCAAAGTCATTCACAGTCCCTCTCCCGACTGTTCTGGAGATACAGGAGTGGCAGGAGCTACCATAAGCTGCCCTTGCTCTCACACACATGCTCACTCACAGATTCAAAAAGCAACCCAGCATCTGTACAATGTGCTTGCCAATTCTGTAACTGAGAAAGGATAAAGCAAACAGAAAATTTTGTTTAACTTTGATTATTTAAGTCACATATACCAAACTGATTTCTTAATTTACTTTTTATATAAGGGAAAGGCTAAGGCAACTGAAATGTATTTTCTTTGAAAAGTATTAAGTAATATATCATATCTTCAACTAACATTTTACAAACTTAAAATTACCTGATCCAAACAATTCAGTAGGTCACAAAGGCAAGCCCACTGTAAGGCAGGAGTTGGATAGAAAGAATGGAAACAGGCAGTGAAGGTATTATGACACTCCTGAAGGACAGCTTCTAGGAGACTCAAGGGTTGACTGAGATATCCTTGGGGGTCATTATCCAGTTTCACCATGCAGTGGTCAACTCCTTCGGACAAAATTTTTCTTAACAAAGTTCTGGTTTTTCCAATACATTCTGCTAATTTGCTAGTTTCTTCTACAACAGCTTTTCCTGTAGCTTTAAGAGGAGAAAGCAGATAAATAATTAATTAGGATAATAAATATGTATGAAAACACTCAATATATTTCAAGTAACTTCCTATATGGCTATTCATAACCTAGAAATGAAACAAGAGAGATCACATGTTGGTCCAAAAGTATTTCTTTTAAAAATCTAAATAGGGAAAAAAAAAAACTTCTAGTGGTCTCAGCATTTAAGTCCAAATCAGTCATTTCAAAATATTCCTATTTGACAAAATCTGTTTAAAATAACACTTTATTAGAATAGTTAACTTAAGCCTAATGTGACTTTTTGTCATCAGAATGACATGTAATCTATTATATTCTTTATAAGTAAATATGAGCATCACAACAAGCCAACCTTTTCCACTCAACTCAGGAGCAGGTTAAATAAAGGCAGCTGGGGATCTTAAACTCATGGTAATCCCTATGCAAACCTCTTCAATGTCTCAAAACACTTTCTCCCCTTAGGTCATTAAAAAAAATGCATCATACCTGACACTGGGTAAATTTCACAGGTATAGACACGCAATAACCTCAGACAACAGGTGCCCACAAAGCGTAGTCTCTCTAAATCTAGAAGCGTAGCTGTAAACTGGAATCCTTTTAATCCTCTAAGTTCTTCAACTCCTAAGACTAAGGTGGTCCAGCTCCAGTGAAGAATACTCAACAATGATTCAAAACATTCCTAATCCAGAATATGAAAAAACAGATACCAATTAGTTTACATCATACAATAGGTTGACGCAAATGGAAAGATGACATTCAACTGGAAAAGTTAATCTTGAAGTTTCTACTGAGTTTCAGTAACCCAAATAATAGACATTCTATTAGTTCATTCATTAAATGACCATTAGGAACATCTTTGAAGCTTGACAAAAATAAAAAATAACTTACTGTATGTCTACATATTAAATTTTACAATACAAACTATAGCCAAATCTTGATAAACAAGTTAAAAGGAGATTAAAATTGACTATGAGATACAAAAAACACTTATTTGGATCTTTAAAAATTCTAGAATATGGGTTTAGGGTGGTGAGCATAGTTGGCGGTTCCAATCAGCCTGCAGGTTTTATGATGCTTACATGATGACGGATACGACACAAATCTCAAAGTAAATCTCATCTCTACCAAATCTCAGTGCTCTGGTGTGACAGTACCAAGAATAAAGGTTTGTAGTTTAAGTTTTTAAAGAAATGAATGAATAAATTTATTCTACAAAGATTACAATTACAATTACCTAATGACCACAAAACCACTTAGACATTAATATGAAAGAATTACCAGGCACACAAAAAAGAGATCACTGAAAAAGACATAACAAAGGCAAAGATACTTATTGGGTCAAAAGATACCAAACAGATCTTAATACTGAAAGATTAAGTAACCAAGGAGCCAAAGCTCTTAAGAGTCCCTTATTCAAAGCACACCTTCTGTTGGAAGGTGTATTTGACTTGATATATCCAAATTTAAATGAGTCCACTTCCACTAGAAATATTCATAGAAGTACGTAAGTATCAAAGACACATATGTACAGACATGAATATAAAACCAACCCTCTGTATTCAAAGGTTTCGCACCTGCAGTTTCAACAAACCAAGGATCAAAAATATTCAGGAAAGAAAATTTCCAGAAAGTTCAAAAAAGCAAACTTTGAATGTGTGGCATGCCAGGGATTATTTACATAACAGTTACATTGCATTAGGTATTATAAGTAAGCTAGAGCTGACTTAAAGAACACAGGAAGATTTGTGTAGGTTACACACCAATGCTATGCCATTTTATATAAGGAACTTGAGTATCTAGGAATTTTGGTATATGTGGGGGGTCCTGGAACCAAGGCAATGGCACCCCACTCCAGTACTCTTGCCTGGAAAATCCCATGGACGGAGGAGCCGGGTAGGCTACACAGTCCATGGGGTCGCTAAGAGTCAGACACGACTGAGCGACTTCACTTTCACTTTTCTCCTTCATGCACTGGAGAAGGAAATGGCAACCCACTCCAGTGTTCTTGCCTGGAGAATCCCAGGGACAGCAGAGCCTGGTGGGCTGCCGTCTATGGGGTCGCACAGAGTCGGACACGACTGAGGCGACTTAGCAGCAGCAGCAGCAGCTGGAACCAATCCCCCCTCAAGTACCAAGAGACAAGTAAAAGTAAAAGTAAAAAATGATAGGAATAGAATTGGATAGATTAAGAGTACACCAATCTGCTGGGAATTCCTTGGCCGTCCAGTGGTTAGGACTCTGAACTCTCACTGCCGAAGGCCCAGGTTCTATCCCTATTTGGGACTAAGATCCCCCTAGCTCTGTGGCACAAACAAAAAAAAAAAAAAGAAAGAATATACCATTCTATGTAATACTATGCAAACATTAAAAAATTCAGACAGAGCTAGTGTATCAACATAGAATATCTGTAGTATGTTAGTCGCTCAGTCGTGTTCGACTCTGTGTGACCCCATGAACTGTAGCCAGCCAGGTTCCTCTATCCTTGGAATTCTCCAGGCAAGAATATTGGAGTGGGAATGGCCATTCCCTTCTCCAGGGGATCTTCTGGACCCTGGGATCAACCCTGGGTCTCCTGCACTGCAGGCGGATTCTTTACCATCTGAGCCACTAAGGAAGTTCATCTGTAGTATTTTTGATGACATTTTTCATCATCAATCTCATACTTTGCATATATCCAGAGAAAACCATTAATTTGAAAAGATAAATGCATCCCAGTGTTCATAGCAGCACTATTTACAACAACCAAGACATGGAAGCAGTCTAAATGTCTACTGACAGATGAAGGAATAAAGATGTAGTGTGTATACAAGATACACACACATACACACACAGAGAACACCTCTATTTTCACATTATTTTAAGTGCATATTCTTTGGCCTGGGATGTCAAAACTAGTACAAGCAAATCTCAGTTACAAAACTATGCTGAGATAAACTGTGCTAACCATCAAAATGAAAGTGAACACTGGACAGAAAAGCTGAAATTTTTTAAAATGGCTTACCACTGAGACAGTTCGTGCAAAAGATCTCTTTAAAATATGTACAGGTTCACTGGTTTGCTGTTTGCCCTTTGAAGCACTGCCGTCACTGGTTGGAAGTCTGAAGGCAGCAGACACACATAAACTTATGTTGAAAGTTCAATGACATTTTCTTCTCAAATATACATTTTTGCAATAGCAAAGTAAATTAAACATTTAAGTATTTTGTTAGGCAAAAATCCCAATATGGGGTTTTTTATAAACATTTTCCACGCTAAGCAAAATTTTTAGCACATAAGCAAAGCAGTTCATCTTCTAAATTCCACCTTTGTAAGGCTGGGTAGTAGAAACTCTCTTACCCTACTAGAGAGCAAACATTAACTTAGGTTTTCTAGTAATGTTACTACTAAATGCTAGTAACTGTAGCCAGGAGTAGACCAAGCAACTAGTAATGTTCAAAATGCTACCCTTGGCAAATACTGACTATAACAGATTGCAAAATAGCAAATAAAAATCTCCTCTTGGAAAAAGCGAGATTATACCGTCTAGGTTCTTAAAGAGATTACTAGAAAAGATATGGAAGAGAGAATCACTGTTCTAAAGCTATTTCCTTTGATATTTACCACTTAAAATAAGAATGTCATTGTTTAGTAATGGTTTATATCTATTTAAATTCTTTCATCTAAAAATTATTACAGTAATCTCCTAGAAATAGATGGATACACACATAGGCAATGCTCCCATATATGTCTCAATTCCCATAAAGTAATTAAAATTCTTAAATAATATTAAAATATAATAGTATGTCATATGAGCAAGTTATCATTTGATATTTTAATTAAAGGCAGAAGCTTTTCAGCAGTAAGGGATTTTCCAATTCATTTTATCACAAGATGAACAAGAAACATAAAACTGTAGAATAAATCAACTAGGCCTACATAGAAAAGTCCCTAATATTCAGATTTCCTTTCTCTAAGATAAACTTCATTAGTTTAAAACATTCTGAAATTGGTGAGAAAATCAATAGAGTAAAAAAATAAGTCATTAAAATATTATAGGCACAATATAGATAATGTGAATCACTAGTGACATTTTACTAAAATTAACCTTCAGGTAAAAAAATGTTTACAGATATACAAAACTTAGATGTTTCTGTTCTATTTCTAATGGTATATTATAATGTACTGAATGCTTCAAGTAATTTCTCCCTTATTATGTCACATATTTTATAGTAATCCTAGTGCATCATATTAAAAGAATAAACCATGTTAATTAACTATAAATATGCTAAATACCTGTATAATAATTGAGGTATCTGACCAGCATTAACATCTGTGCCATTATTTGATTTCTTTGAACTTTTAAACTGGAAAACAACCCTAAGAAGAGAAAAAAGAACAATCTAACCAAAAACAATATGATTCAAGATTCATGAAAGGAAATGAAAAACATAACAATCATGTTTTCAAATTTTATGTAACTGAAGAGAAATTCATTCTTAAAGGGAAAAAGTAAAAGTATAAAGACACTGTTGTGATTTCAGTTCTAGCTGCAAATAGCTTAATGGGTTAAATGAAAGAACTGAACCTGATTGGGAGCTACTGCCCAATCCCTCCTGCTAAAGCTCAACTTCAACTAGAACAGTACGTTTTTACCAAAATACTTCAACAAACAGTTTAAAATCTAATCAACTAGATACGATATAAACTTTAGCTTAAAATGCTATGATATTCCAAGGCTGAATCAACTGTATATGGGAATAATACAGTACAGGATGAAAAAGGAGTCTCTTCAGTTTTACCATACAATCTGAAAAGGATACATTACAACAGACGTAATTTCTCTACAACATTCTACTTTGTACATTCAGGAACCCAGAATTCACCTCATAAATTAGTCTGCTCTTTGTTTGGTCAGTTCTGTTATGAGTTGAATGCAACTATATGAAATATACCCAGTTCAAACAGCTTATGCTCAAGAATGATAAAGAATAAACTGAACTTTATAAATAAATAAATTTTATAAATAAATGATAGATAGCTCTTTCACATGAATCTGAGTACAGGGTAGGCTAGACTTGGAGTCAAGAGACTCCAGGTCAAGATCTGGCTCTGCCACACAGCAGCTGCACAATCTGATGCAAAATTATTTCACCTTTTGTCTCTTTATTCCCAACTGTAAAAACAGGGCTAATAACCCCTTCACAAAGTTGTTGAGAGCATCAAATGAGATATTATGTATGAAAGCATTTTATAAACTGGGAAGGACTTTACATTTGAAATTTAAGCAGTAAATTTCCCCTTACATTTTATTAAAACTATATCATCTCATATAATGAAAGCTTTGCAATTTGTATTTTCATAAGCACTATCAAATTTTATAGCAAGTATATATTTCTTCTCCAGTTTCCAGACTCCTAACTATTCTTGTCATTTTCCTCTATGTAACTTCTAATTTTGATATAATAAGGTTTTAAACATTGTAACATCCAGAAATACATACAAATGCCAAGTGACAAAAGCAAAGAACAGCAGAATATCTTCTCATTTTGCCTTACTTTATTTAGCATGAGATTACATGAATTTAATTTTTAGCAGGTCATATTATGCTCTAGACCAACAAAGACTTTTTTTATCCTACTAAAAGACCTCTGAGCTTTCAAATCAACTTTCAACTAACAAAAATGAGAGTTGCTTAAGTAATGCTGAAACATTCTGCTTACCCATCATCTGTGGTAATGGAGGCTTGTCCGTGAGATCCACAGTCACTGCTGGGTCCTGATACTCGCGCCCAGGCTACATACCACCAGCCTGCCTGCAGGAGGACTGGTTCATCAAACATCATTGCATATTTTTCCCTAAGAGGAAAATCAGAGTGTCAAAGACAAGGCCTCTGTACTTCTTTGGCACATACATTTACTTTTTAAAATCCTTTTTATAAGCAAAACATGAAATACATTGTATTATAAGATTCTTGTCAAACAACATTAAAAATCCTCTATTTTAAAAAGTCTGGGCAGTGGAACAAATTTGAGTCAGTTGGAGTTAGGTGGATGAACTTAGAGACTGATAGACAGAGTGAAGTCAGAAAGAGAAAAAACAAATATATATGGGATCAAGAAAAACAGTACTGATGAACCTATTTGCAGGGAAGGAATGGAGACACAGATGTAGAGAATGGACTTGCGGACACAGTGGGGGAAGGAGAGGGTAGGACAAATCGAGAAAGTAGCATACACACACAAACACACACACACACACACAATCATGTGCAAAAATAGATAGCTAGTGGGAAGTTGCTATATAACACAGGGAGCCCAGCCTGGTGCTCTGTGACAACTTAGAAGGGAGGGGTGGCAGGGAAGAGGGAGACTCAAGAGGGAGGGGATATATATATATATATATGTATATATATAATTATGGCTGATTCGCATTGTTGTATGACAGAAACCAACAACATTATAAAGCGATTATCCTCCAATTCAAATACACAAATAACAGTGACTTGTGTTAAGGTCAAGACATTTTCGTCCCCTTCATTGTGAATTCTAAAACTTGCTTAAAAAATATAAAACTTTCATACTAAAATAAGACAACTTTTATATTTCAGTTGCTCAGTCGTGTCCAACTACTCTTTGCAACCCCATGGACTGTAGCACACCAGGCCTCCCTGTCCATCACCAGCTTCTGGAGATTTCTCAAACTCATCTCCATCGAGTCAGTGATGCCATCCAACCATCTCATCCTCTGTCGTCCCCTTCTCCTGCCTTCAATCTTTCCCAGAATCAGGGTCTTTTCAAATGAGTCAGCTTTCCCCATCAGGTGGCCAAAATACTGGAGTTTCAGCTTTAGCATCAGTCTTTCCAAAGACTGATCAGACCCAGGACTGATCTGCTTTAGGATGGACTGGTTGGATCTCCTTGCAGTCCAAGGGACTCTCAAGAGTCTTCTCCAACACCACAGTTCAAAAGCATCAATTCTTCAGCACTCAGTTTCTTTATCAACTTTCACATCCATACATGCCTGCTGGAAAAACCATAGCTTTGACTAGATGGACCTTTGTCAGCAAAGTTATGTCTCTGCTTTTTAATATACTGTCTAGATTGGTCAGAGCTTTTCTTCCAAGGAGCAAGCAACTTTTAATTTCATGGCTGCAACCATCTGCAGTGATTTTGGAGCCCAAAAAAATAAAATCAGCCACTGTTTCCATTGTTTCTCCATCTATTTGTCATGAAGTGATGGGACCGGATGCCATAATCTTAGTTTTCTGAATGCTGAGTTTTAAGCCAACTTTTCCACTCTCCTCTTTCACTTTCATCAAGAGGATCTTTAGTTCTTCTTCACTTTCTGCCATAAGGGTGGTTTCATCTGAGTATCTGAGGTTATTGATATTTCTCCCGGCAATCTTGATTCTGGTTTGTGCTTCTTCCAGCCCAGCATTTCTCATGATGTACTCTGCACATAAGTTAAATAAGCAGGGTGACAATATACAGCCTTGATGTACTCCTTTCCTACTTTGGAACCAGTCTGTTGTTTCATGTCCATTTCTAACTGTTGCTTCTTGACCTGCATCCAGACTACTCAGGAGGCAAGTAAGGTGGTCTCGTATTCCCATCTCTTGAAGAATTTTCCAGTTTGTTGTGATCCACTCAGTCAAAGGCTTTGCCTTCTGCTTTAGTCAATAAAGCAGAAGTAGATGTTTTTCTGAAATTCTCTTGCTTTTTCTATGATCCAATGGAAGTGGCAATTTGATCTCTGGTTCCTCTGCCTTTTCTAAATCCAGCTTAATCATCTGGAAGTTCTTATTTCACGTGCTGTTGAAGCCTGGCTTGGAGAATGTTGAGCATTACTTTGCTAGAGTGTGAGATGAGTGCAACTGTGTGGTAGTTTGAACATTCCTTGGCACTGCCTTTCTTTGGGATTGGAATGAAAACTGACATTTTCCTGTCCTGTGGCCATTGCTGCATTTCCCAAATTTTCTGGCATATTGAGTGCAGCACTTTTACAACATCATCTTTTAGGATTTTAAAAGCTCAACTGGAATTCCATCACCTTCACTACCTTTGTTCAGAGTGATGCTTCCTAAGGACCACTTGACTTCGCATTCCAGGATGTCTGGCTCTAGGTGGGTGATCACACCATCGTGGTTATCTGGTCATGAAGATCCTTACTGCATAGTTCTTCTGTGTATTCTTGCCACCTCTTCTTAATATCTTCGGCTTACTTAGGTCTACTTCTGTCCTTTATTGTGCCTGTCTTTGCATGAAATGTTCCCTTGATATCTCTAATTTTCTTGAAGAGATCTCTAGTCGTTCCTAATCCTATCATTTTCCTCTATTTCTTTGCACTGATCACAGAGGAAGGTTTTCTTATCGTTTCTTGCTATTCTTTGGAACTCTGCATTCAAATAGATATATCTTTCCTTTTTCCCATTGCCTTTTGCTTCTCTTCTTTTCTCAGGTATTTGTAAGGCCTCCTCAGACAATCACTTTGCTTTTTTAACAACCTTTAATTGTTATCAAAAAAATTGATAGTTTTTTCAGGAAGACTGAATTTTAAAGTAGATTTATTCAACTCAAGTGTTCTGTGGGCTCTGGAATCAGATGGCCTGAGCTCAAGGCCTGGCTTTGTAACTTGCTAGCTGGGTGATCTTGTGCAGGTCACTACAGCCTCTCTGTGACTCAATGACTCCAGTTTCCTTATTTGAAAATAGGGATAACAGTCATATCCAGGTCATAGGACTGCTCTGAGAACTGAGTTGAGACAAAGAGTTTGGAACTGAGCCTGTCACATAGTAACTACACAAAAAGTTTACTTTAGGAGGAAAGAAAAAAAATACATAAACAAATAAGAGAATCTGATATATACCTAAGTTGAAAAGCCCTAGTAACAGAGTGGAAGGAATGTGCATTGATTGCAGCTGGGATAGAGAGAACAGAGGATACTGAGGAAGGGGAAGACTGTCATGAACAGTTCTGCAGAGGGCTGAAGGTACGAAACAGGGTAGGAAACTGGCAAAGTGTCCAGTAGGATTAGAGCATTAAGACAGATAAAGAAGAGTAATAGGTAGAAAGTTAAAAGAGGCCGTTAAAGATTATGGAAGCTCTTTAATGCTAGCCATAGGAATCTGGGCTTCCATTAGTAGGCAAATGAAGAAAATCTAGACGATTCTGTCTATATAAAACCATATACTGCATTTTTGACTCATAATCATCTGTCCAAAATATGATGACAATGGTATCTTAAGGCTTTACTAAAAATTACTTAATAATGAACCTTCTTGAAATTTCCCTAATTTTCATTCATGAATAACATAAAAGTTACTGGAAAAGTATCTCCCGATATTGGTTAATGCCTAAAGTGAAGAAACAGTTGGAATTTTCTTTAGGTTCACTATTTTGTTCACAAAGTATTATCTATTGAAAGCAAACTCAATGCTTTATCACCAGTTTCAGAAAAGATACATTTTCATTAGCAAAAAGCTTATGAACGCCACAGGAGGTTTTCTTAACATAGTGATTGGTGAAGGACCATGTGTTACTATTACCATGAAGTTCAATTCATTTCTTTTTCACATCAACGTCTTCCCTGATTATCATAGCACAGTGCTGAGGTAATTCTTAGGATTACACAGAAAGACTGATAAAATCTGCCTCTCTTTTATTTAACGAAAACTTTAAAAGCAAGCATCCTGATTCTGGCTACTCCTGAGGTTTCAGTAAAGCCGGCCACCTCTTCAATGGTGCTATAACCAAGCAAACACTACAGGCATGGTATCAAGGTGTCAAGAGTATGCAGGTGATCGAAAGTATGGCCCACTGTGACTATTGGACATAGTATACATAACGCTACTGGTAGTAAATAACTGTACTTCATCATTAGAGTAGCATATCAGATGTTCTCTAAGTGATGCATGAAAATACGTGTGCAAAATACATGTATATTTCCACCTTCAGTGTAGACACAGTTTATCTTGTGAAATACAAATATGAAGGACACTACAGTTTTAATGTAGTATTGTTAAAAGCAACACTTATCACCTAGTACATAATTTAGTTTCTTAAGCATCTGATCACAGGTTACTTAAAACTTCCTTTTTAGATCACGTTATTCATTTATAATAAACTTGCCATATCAAGTATGCAACAATTACAATGAATACTGAAGAAATCTTTACCTAGCAGCACAGTCATAAGCCAAGACATCCGTCTCTGCAAGAAGGTCTCCATCAGTTTCATGATCTCCTCCATCAGGACCTAACTCAAACAGCTGGGGAAAGGAGAAAAGCATATTGTGATCACTTAGTCACATAAATCTGCTGAATAATGTGCTTATAATTTTGTGTCTCTAATATGCACTGGACATTACAAAATGTAAAGGAGTACCTGCTTTAAAAAAAAATCTTATTTAGTGAAATAAACAAATCTATATATCTAAATTAAGAAAAATATACAATGTCTTATGGTCTATATTAAACTCAGTTTTTCTTGCTTTATATATTCACCTACTTATATCAAATGCTCCAAAAATGTTCTTTACCAGATATAAACATCTGAAGGAGGTGAGAGAACTCTAATTTCTAAGTGAGCTTCCAAATGTAGTAGAATTTTGCCTTAACATGTAACTAGCTATGAGATCCTTGGATCCGGTTTCTTCATCCATAGAAGGGAGATGGACACACTAGCAGTGCCTACTTCATTGTAACTGTGAGAATTAAAAGAAACGATATTTGTAGAACACTTATATACCACAACACCCCCCCTCCCGCCCCCCAAAAAAAGGCTAGAAAAATATTAGCTGACGAATAGCAGTAACAGAAGGCAAAGCACTCAGGTTACTCAGTGGTAAAGAATCCACTCGCCAATGCCTGCCAGTGTAGGAGATGTGGGTTCAATTCCTGGTCAAGGAACTAAGATCCCACCTGCCGTGGGCTCCAGAACTAAAAAGAAGCCCTCATACCACAATGAAAGATCCTACACGCCACAATGAAGATGCTGGGAGCCACAACTAAGACCTGAAACAGCCATAAATTGAAAAAAAACAAAACCCTGGGATTATCCTTTTTTTCCATATCTCTCCACCAGCTCTGTATCTATTCTATTGCTGCTACCAAACACTGTCAATGCCACCAGTGTTTCCAGTGTTACTAGCTGAAAGAATTCAATATGAACTAATTAATTCTTCTCGCCTTTCTCTCCTTGTTCTAACCCATATTCCACAGTTAAAGGTTTTTGCTTTTCTTGAATAACCCATAGTTGTCTTTTTAAAATGCATATCTGATTAGAATACTTCTTTAGTCTAAAAGCCTTCAATGGTTTCCCTCCTCTTCATTGTAAATAGCATGATATTTACAATGTCCTTGATAACTTGCCCCTATGGCTCCGCTGTTTATGCTCAGCAAATAATTTTGAACACATACTGTGTGCCAGGCAGGGCGGTCAGAATCAGGCATACAGGGGTACACAAGGCAGACAACAAAAAAATGGGGGCTATTGGAATGTACAGTTTTAAATAGGCTCACCAGGAAGTTGAGATCTTAAGATTAAGAAAAAGTGAGCCATGCAGGTATGGGAATGAAGAGCTGTAGTTAGAGGGAGTAACAGGTGTGAAGGCCCCAAAGTCTGACTGTGCCCAGCATGTTTGAGGAACAGAGGCAGCCAGTGTAGCTAGATTGTGGTGAATTAACTAGTATAACATAAGGGCAGAGGGATGATGGAAGTTAGTTCTGATGGTGTTTTTCAGGCCTTTGTAAGGCCTGTGGTTTTCATTCTAATATAAGAAGACACTGCAGGAATCTGAACAGGGGAGTGGCATAGGACATTCTAAGAGAATCACTCTGCTCTGCAGAGAACAGAATGAAGGGAGCAAGGACAGAGTAGAGGCTACTCTGTACTGATCCAAGTGGTCAGAGTTGCACCAACTTGGTACTAGGGACAGTTTTCAGAAGTAGTTAGATCCTGGATTTATTTTCAAAGTGCAGCCAACAATATCTGCTGCTAGAGTGAATGTGGGATATGAAAGAAAGAGGGCAGTCAAGAACGACCTCAAGATTTTTGGTCTGAGCAACTGGAATAATAAATTTAATTCTATTGTGAGTCCGTTAAATGGGATGGAGAAGGACAACAGAATAGGAGGTTTAGAGAAGATGTCAGAAGCTTGGTTTTGAGTATGTTACACCCCAAATACTTGTTAGCTATCCACATGGAGATGAAGAGTAGACAGTTGTATAAATGACTTTGGAGGTCTATTAAGTGTAAGAGTGATAAAAAGAAAAATACTTAGAGCCATCAGGCTGGCTCACTGTGGGATGGGTAGAATTTAAAAAGATGTCCAAGACTTTGAGTTCTGGCACTCCAACATTTACAGATCAGGAAGATGATGAGTAACCAGCAGGAGACTAAGAAAAGCAGCCAATGAGACCAGAGGAAAACGAAGCCTGGTGTTCTGGGAGCCATGTGAAGAAATTGTATCAAAGAAAAGCTCAATCGGATTAAATTGTGTTGACTGAGGTAAGGAAGATAAAGACAGAGACTACAGTAGCATCTAACTGAGAAATTTTTTATGAAGCCTGCTATTGAAATTAAGGCATAAACGACAGTTTTCTCTTTCACTTTAAGAGCAAAATCAGATAATGTCACAACAGAACATTCAAGTTATCAGTGAATTTTCAAAGACTGAGCAGATCCTTTACTTAATATAACAGGTGGCCCTTTCTGACACGCATAGTGCAGTAAACTTATGACTACTGATTGTTTTTTGACTCTCTACCAGATGGAATTCATCCCCTTACTCACTTCATCCCTGGTCCCCATATGTCTGTGGTGATGATGTACGTTTACACAGCATCTGGTGATATAAATGCTAAAAAATTTTAAAGTCACATCAAAATGCCCCTGTATCTTGTTATTAAAATGGCTACAAGAAAGTAGGCACAGAGAAAGGTACACAGAAGATTGAGATTGACTGTTAATGCCTTTTTCAACCTAAAATTATTGAAAAATCATTTTCTATTTATTTTACTCCTTTTTAATTTGACTTCTGAATTTTTCATGAGTTAATGATTTACTATTACTCTATTTGATCGTAGCAATGTTTCCTCAGGTCCTTTATTAGAGGAGGCATTCTATAAATTAATAAATCAAGTTAAAATTGTTATCTTCAAACACAGAGAACAACAGTGTGAATGGACTGCTTACCTTAATTTTAGCAGTATACTCTCCTCTACCTCCAAACAGACCAAGACCACCAAGTAAAATATCAGTGTCGGCACTAAAACGTATAGCTTCCACCGAGTGAGCAGAGTAGCCCCAGCCCCCTCCATGACCTAAAAAGATGCAAATGATAATTTACATTTTAAAACATTTATATAATTCATTTATAAGACAGTATTTCCTCAACATAAATGTACATACTTTCAAACCTGTTTACTACACTATAATCTTCTTTGGAATAAACCTTCATCACTGCTTGAGTTTCCTCCTCTGTGCTTGCAACACCCATTTTTAAATCCTGCATAGTTGCCAAGGTATCAAGACAACCTAAAATCAAACAAACGAAAAATTCAACTGCTTGAATGAACACTTCCCCTAGTATTCGTAATATTTGAGATGCTGGAGGCAATAAATTAAAACAGCAAACTCTAAATGTGCTCAACAAATTTACACCAAGCTTCAATAGTTCATGGAAGATACTTAAAACCAACACAAATTACCCTCTGCTTGTGTAATTATCATATTTAAATATATGCTGTGTGACAATATTTCATGCAAAACTCTGAAAAGTTGCAAGAGGTTATTTAATATTTGAGAGTCCTTACAAGATCTGTCATTTATCAAACTCTATGAATCACTTCAGATTGATTCTTTTTTTTTTCTGCTTAACAATGATTAAGACTTTAGATTGATTCTTAAGGTACTATTTGAGGAAGACACAGTAGCCTGAGATAAACTTAATCAATGCTAATTTGGCATGTTTACAATGGTTACCAGATGTTGTAAAAGTGCTATATCTCAAATTAATTAATTAGAAGTAAACTTAATGCTCTGTGGAAAACTGTTACGTAAGAAGAAATAGAAGTGGTAATTATAAAATTCATATATATTTTATAAAATTTATTTTAAAAAATGCATAAAAATTAAATACTGTAATTATATATTTGAATATTTACCCTGCTTCACTAAAGTTTATGTATTCAAAGTAAGCAAAAAACATTATTTTAAAAGATTTACCTGTTAGGAAAATTATATTCAGGGCTGCTTTATATTTGGGAATATATAAATCTTTCATGGTATTGGTGTAAGTCTAATGTACTTTTTTCTGCAGGAGAAACCTTTTAAAGTTAGAAGATTTAACTCATTTTGCACCTAGCACATTATTATTTAACAAACATGACAGAATGATACACAAATTTAAATACTCTTTTAAAAAAAATCTTCAGGACATATTAACAAAAATTAGTTGATCATCAAACACCAACCCTACCTAGAATGTGCAAAGCTGCATGAGACCGGGTGGTGAGAGCCCTTGAGCCCGTCGGTAAGGCCAGTTCAGGACTCAGAATACTACATCGGGACTGCATGTCTGCTGCAGAGGGAAGTCGGGCATCGGCAACCACTGCATTGTAACACCACAGTTCTCTAGTGCTTGGCCGAAACCTTTCAAGGAAAAGATTACAGCACCTCAACATACAGTTTCATTTTTGAAAAGCTTACTAAGCAAAATTGATGACATAAAGAGAATAATACAGCCAGCTTAAACAGGACAAAATGTAGCTCACTACTTTCCATATCTGAGCTAAAAATATAAAATGATTTATGTCACCATAAAAAATTTGAACAAAAGAACAATATGTATCATATTATTTCATGATAATAGAGCAAGAGTATATTTTAAAGTCTAATGTATACTTACAAGTATAAAACTTTTGTACAGCAAAATTCCATTAAAAAAGTGTAAAGTCAAAAGAAAATACATGAAACAAACACGAGGTTAACAACAATACCCACAATGGAGAGGAACTCCTGCAACCCAACAAGAGATAATCCAAAACCAAATGTGGGCAAGGGACACGGAACACTGTTCTTCGGAACGTAGATGCCGAATCTTACTAATCAACAGCAATGCATCATAAAAACTATGAAGAACCCACAATGACATCCTGCCACTATTCCATTCCTTTCATCTCTTCCATAACAAAATTCTCAAAAACCAGTCTCCACTTCTTTTATTTTTTAAACTTTTTTTGGAAAAGCTGTTTTATCAACTACTGAGTTAACGCAAAAGAACAATAACAACATATTTTCAAAATAAAGCATGAAGAATAATGACATGACGTACACCAGTAAAGAGAACATTATCACTTTCCTATTAAGTACCCTGTTGCCATCCTCCCTACTCAACTCCTTTCCTTCCCCTTTCAAAAGGAACAATCATCTTGAATTTCAAAAGTTTATTATCTTCTTGCTTTTCTTTACAGCTTTTCATGTTTGTATCAAAATAGCATATTATTTAACTTTTGTGTTTTGAATTGTCTACGAACACACACATACTTTGGTATTCTTTTGTGGCTTGCTTCCTTCAAACAAAAGAATATTCTTATAATTTGTATTTACACAGTGCCATGTGGCAGCAAATTCACTCAATCTCACTGTTATAGGGTATTAGCTCATGTGACTATAACACAACTATTTGCCCATTCTATTACTGATAGCAAAATATGAAAACTATTCATTCTTCTACTATAAAAAAAAATGCTGCTATGGATAATCTTTTACACAGTTTCTAAAGCACAGGTACAAAAGTACATGGGAAGGAAGAACAAATCCTCATTTTTCACAGCTGGGATGTCTACACAGAAAACACTGATCCTCTAGAAAATCTTACTCATATTAGATACAGTTGACATTTCAGATTAGTTTAGGAAGGATGACCTTCTCAATCAATGGCACTTGATGATCCAAACTTACTAAATATATAAGCACTTAAATCCAGCAGTCCCACTTTGGGTACACAGCCAAAAGAACTGAAAGCAGGATCCTGACGAGGTATCTGTATGCTCATGTTCAGAGCAGCATTATCCACAATAGCCAAGAGGTGGGAGCAACCCAAACATCCTTTTATGGGTGAAGGGATAAAGTAAATGTGGTAGAAACATACAAAGAACTACCATCCAGCTTTAAAAAAGAAAGAAAGAACTCCATCCGGTCACAGGCTACAATGTGGATGAACCTTGATGACATGATCCTAAGTGAAATAAACTCGTCACAAAATGAATCAGTGTATGATTTCACTTACATATCTGAAGAAGGCAAAGGCACAGAAACAGAGTAGAAAGGTGGTTGTCAGGAGTGGGAGGGAGGGAGAAATAGGTGTTCTTTGCATACATTTCAATTTTACAAAGTGAAAATGTTCCAGAGATCTACTGTTCAACAATGTGACTATATTTAACACCACTGAACTGTACACTTAAAAATGATTAAGATAGTACATTTTATGTTTTTTTATCACAATTAAAAATTATTTTTAAATACATACTTAAAAATAATACTTTGCAAAGAATAAATTCTATGAAAATATTAACTGCTGCTATAATTAGTAGCATTAATATTATTGGGTTATTGCTTTTTAATCTATCAATCTGCTACTTGCAATTCTTATTTATATAAAAAAAACCCCAAAAGACACGCATTTTGAAAGGTATCACACAATATAAACCACACTTAATACTGTGACCCATGGAGGAAGTTAGTGGGACTTGGTATGGAGGAGAAAAAAAGACATGGAGATGGACCACATCATTCTTACTGTTTGTATATTTGTTTTGTCTTTTAAAAAACTAGCAACACAGATTCATGTGTCAGTTCTCTAAATTTTGAAATGAAAAATAAAACTGCTACTAACATTCATCTGCTCTATACAGGCTTTAAGTTTCTAATTACTCAGGAGAAGTTATTGTTGAGAATACAAAAGGATGCAGGTGTGGACACGAAGGAAAGTCAGAGTAAGCTAATACTGAATCTGCAGCGTCTGTGATGGAGTAAAATGCAGGTACCCTACTGAAAACCACAAACGACACAAAGCTGCCAGAAGTCAGCATGATGAAAGGAACTCTCCAACTTCCAGCTGTTTTACTGAAACATAGGAGGAGACTGCCCTTCATGTTTTAATCTGTTTTGGAATAAGGGGGGTAAATGATCAGAGACCTGGCCAGGCATTTGAGATCACCCGTCCCCCTGCTACCACTATATGTGCAAAAGGCAAGGTTCACCTAACCATATACCACCTGTAGCAGTTCTGTTAAGGCTCCAGGGAAACAACTCTAGTTGTATCATTAGAATCTACTCCTACCATTATTTCTAAGTTAGAGAATACATTTCTAATCTATCAAATGTATCCAGAAATAAATTCCATACTGCCGGCTTTCATTTTATTCTATTAACGCAAATTTACTTCATTTCAAACTAAAACATATTATAAGGATCGTGGAAAATAAAACATCAATTTAAACCTAGGTCCAAACCAGAGCTCACTCTTTAGTAACTAAATCTCTTGTATTGACTTCTAATCAGTAAATAATTGAACACAATTCCATCTTTACATCATTTGCTTCTCTATCCCTGCCATTTATTTCACTGTTATCACTCTAATTCTGGTTCTCAGGATCTCATGTCATCACAAGAATCACTTTAAGACTACTCACCCCTAGTCTCTTGTTATCTAATCCATCCTGCATATTGCTGCTAGGGAATCTAAAAGCACTACTCAATTCAATTCTGGCCTCCAAGTTGTCTCACAAAATGCCCACATGAGACAGTAAGCTTGTCAGCAACCTGGAAGTACTATAACTCCTTCACTTGGAATCATGACTCACAACTGATAGAAAACATGGCCTTTTAAGACCTGGCTGGCTGGTAGAAGGGAAACTAGGAATGGGCAGAAGAAAGAAGACAGAGAAAGTCTTCTCCTGCCAACGAAGGCTGGCCGAATAAACAACTCAAGGGAGAAGAAAAAGTAATCCTGTGATGTGCCACTCTGGTAAAGGCATGACTCCCTTATTAGTCATCAAAGCTAGAAGCCTAGGATAACTCCTTCCTTGACTCATGTATATAAAGCACCATAGTAAATTTTTTAAAAATGCAATATAATTTCTTGGATTGCTCGTGTACCTGTATCCATCTGTACATTTTTAAAATTTCCAGAGTTTGATAAACTGGTATATTTCTCTACCAATATGGGAATTTTGTTATGTACATTCCTAAAGGGCAAGTTCATTGGTTTTATTTAGTCTGTACTGTTTTTGGCATAATTTCATCTATGTAGTTGGTAATAATTAGATATTTACAGAACCAAGAAATAGAGTGAATTCTGTACAATACAGGTAAGACTGCTGACAGACTAATAACAATGAATAAGAGAACTCTTGAACATGAAACTGCTTATGATAATGACAGTGACAAAGTCTTCCACAGCACCTTACTACGTGCCTCTGGCCTAAGTTTTTCAATTCTCATGATAGCCTATGAGGTCCCATTATTATCCCTATTTTATAAATGAGAAAAGTAAGGCACGCAGAGTCAAAGTAACCTCTCCACAGTGACAAAGAAAGCAAAGTGTGCAAGTGGGATAAACCTAGGCAGTCTGGCTCAGAACGCATGCTTTTTACTGCTGCACTAATCACTGCAGATGGTGACTGCAGCCATGAAATTAAAAGATGCTTACTCCTTGGAAGGAAAGTTATGACCAACGTAGACAGCATATTAAAAAGCAGAGACATTACTTTGTCAACAAAGGTCCATCTAGTCAAGGCTATGGTTTTTCCAGTAGTCATGTATGGATGGACTATAAAGAAAGCTAAGCACCGAAGAATTGATGCTTTTGAACTGTGGTGTTGGAGAAGACTCTTGAGAGTCCCTTGGACTGCAAGGAGATCCAACCAGTCCATCCTAAAGGAGATCAGTCCTGGGTGTTCATTGGAAGGACTGATGTTGAAGCTGAAGCTCCAATACTTTAGCCACCTCATGAGAAGAGTTGCCTCACTGGAAAAGATCCTGAAGCTGGGAAGGATTGGGGGCAGGAGGAGAAGGGGACAACAGAGGATGAGATGGCTGGATGGCATCATCGACTCGATGGACATGAGTTTGGGTAAACTCCGGGAGTTGGTGATAGACAGGGAGGCCTGGTGTGCTGCGACTCATGGGGTCGCAAAGAGTCAGACACGACTGAGCGATTGAACTGAACTGATACTGGAGGGGTCCCGGAGAGGCACTGTGATAGTAGTGTAGTTAACAGTTGAACAAGAGAGTTCTCATCGATGAAAAGTCTGCCTGTATATGGCTTTCATATTCCACGAAAGTACAATTTGATCAAAACATATTTATTACTTTGTTTTAAAAATGGAGAAGCTTACCTCCAAATGACATCATACACAGGATCAAGACACACACCAAATCCTTGCAGGTCCTCTTGTTCAGAGTCATTAAAAGTTTTACAACTCCCATCCACTTTATTTATTAGAAGACACTTAAATGGAGGAGGCTCTGATATAGAAGCAGGTACCAAGCCTTGGAGAAAAAAAAATTACATATTTTAAAGATGCACTACCTTTTTATATTCCCCCAATTTATAAGCATTTCCTGTAAGGTAAATATTATTACTATCTCCATTTAATAGATGAAGAAACTGAACTAATACTTAGGGGTTAGGTAACTAAAAACCTTTAAATAGCAGAATGTGGACTAAAACCTCAGGTTGTCTAAATCCACAACACATGCTCTTAATTTCCACACTAGACCACCCTATTATATAATTATTCATGATATCATAGACATAAGTATAAATTGACACCTTGGTCTTAATGAAACTTTAAAGTCTGATTTATAAAATCTTCCATAGCAAAATTCTATCATTTATTTATCAAGAACCAATACAGAAAACTTCCTCTTTCCAATACAGGTTTTATACCATACAATTAGGCTCATATTTCCAATATTCCCTAGTTTATAAACTAGCCTCCTAATAATCCCATTCTTTCAGTGCATACATACAAATAAACACAGCCACTTAAAAGCTTCTTTTAAACTTCTTCAAACAGAAAGAAAACAAAAAGCTACAGGACAACATGTCATAATAGGGAAAGATGAACTGTGTGCTTTCAAGGATCTTTCAGACAGATTTATTTTGGGGGTGGGTATTACCTATAATGTGTTTACTGGCAAAAATTTCTGATGTAGCAAGCACATGAGAATTAATAAGTGCTTCATCAATTCGTAAGAAAGTCTGGTCCCCACTTGCGCCTATCCAGGTAGCTTTTCTTCCGTATTTTGATCCAATGTTAGGCATGGGAGCTGGTTTTGCATTCCAATATGGCACATCCAAAATTGGTCTACCCAGCTGTCCTTTCTAAAAGATTAAATAAATCAAATTAACAACATGACTAAATAAATAATTTATAATTATCTATAAAGTTAAGGAAACAGTAGACAAAAACAGCTCTATAAGACAGTATTCTTCATCAATTGTTGGCTGTTTCTTTCTTTAAATAAATGAAATTTACATGAAATTTGGACCAAACTTGTATAAAGAAGTAATTTCTATTATTCTTAGGCATTCTCCCCTTAATATTAACAAACCACAAAGAATATATTAAAAAATAATAATGAAGTTGAGATAGGAATCTCCCTGAAATACTGTATTGTCTTGAACATCTAAATGAAAAATATAATAAATAATTATACAATGTATTTAAAAAGTAGTAATACAAATCGTTCATTGAAAAAACCACTTTGATATTTTAAGTTGACAGTCCAACAAAATGTCAGCATTGAACTCAAGAGAGTCTAAAAATATTTGAGTAAAAGATCAAAAATAATGAATACTGTAACTGTGAATACAATTAGGAAATTACAACTTTTCACACATGATCATGTGTTAGTAAGTTACTTCACTCATGTTTCAAGATAAAGAGCAGAATCATTATGCTGTCTTAAGTAACTTTCAACTCACTTTAAAAGTATGGCTGTCCATAGGTTAGGGAAGAGTTTAATTTAAAAAGTAATAGGAAGTTTCTCACTACTAACCTGGTAGCTGTAAATGAACGTGAATGTTGGACTGGTAAATATTCATCCACCCCCAGCTCAGAAGCTCTCTTGCTCACACACCCTTTCCAAAGCCCCCTGGACGGCACAGAGTGCTGCACCACAGCAGCCAGGGTTCACTACAAGTAATGGGAATGAGAAGCCACAGCAAAACCCCCCAGAGACCCAGGGAGCCTGGAGCACTGCAAACGCTGTGGCTGAATTTTCTCCCAACTACCAGGTTTCCAATGAGTCCTACCACTCCTTCAACACCACACCAAGAAAACAGAGCCACAAACTGCAAAAGCAATAGAGCTTCAATCTCTGGGTGAAATGAACAGAGGCTCATGATCAGAGAAGAAGCCAAGAAGTTTCATTGTTTATGCTCAGCTTCTTTCAATGTCTATCATTTTTTTATAAAACAACAGCAGCACAAAAAATGTGCCCATCATATTGAGATATTTATACTTTTGGAGGAAAAGAAATTATATTTTTCATTGACTACTGAAATAAATTCCCCTACTATCAACCAACTAATTTGAAGAAAAGCAGTCTAAAAATATGACAGGTGCCTGGAGAGCCCCATGGGATTCAAAACGTGGTTATATATAAGCCATGTTTAAACACACAGAGGTTCACACCTAGGGTTTCTGGGGCTAGAGGACAATAATGACTGATTCTAAGTATTACTATTCACATTCCCTCCAAAACAACATAAAACCAACACGCAGCAAAGAAAACCACACGTGATTCAAGCCTTCAGCAGTATTAGGAAATAGTGGATCTCACGACTTTTAAGTTAGCTGAAACCAGAGGAAAAAACCAAAGTTTTCTTCACCCACCTGCCTCTACAAGCCCCTGGGCCAGGGGTGAGGAGGAGGTGCTGGGGCGGGGCGGGGCGGGGCGGGGAGTACAAGGCACAAAAGGCTTCAGAAGGAGAACAGAAGAGCTGACAAAATAATCCCCCCAAGGGGAAAACCCAAACCTTGATGTGAAAATGCTAAGTATGGCAAGAACTTGAGGGTTCTGAGCACCAGCCACAGGAAAAAGCCTTCAAAGTATGCAGGGCCATTTCTCACCCATCAGGCTGACACAAATTAAAAGGTATGACAGACAACACATTCTGCTGTCAAGACCGTGGAGAAAGAGGCACTCTCAGGGACTGCTGGTGAGAACGCAAAATAGAGGGAAAACGATCTCACAAAATTACCCAGGCGTTAGCCTTCAACCCAACAATCTTACTTCAAAAAATTTATCTCAGAGATACACCTCTAACAATATTCATTGCTGTTGCAAAATATTAGAAAGTACTTAACTGTCTAAGCATAAGAAATTGATTAAATAAACTACTATACACACACACACACAATATACTATGCAGATGTAAAATATGAATTATGAAGATCTCTATTAACTGAGAAGGAATGACTTCTAGGAGCTACAGTAAAGTGAAAAGACAATGTACAGAAGAGCATATATAAAATGCTACACTTTGAAAAATAAAAATGGAGAAATAATTACAAATATATGTGTATATACATATACACACATACTATATTTTTACCTATGTCAATGCAGATACAGATAGTATGTGTGCTTATTTATTAATCTTTAAAATAACAAACACAGGAAGGAGAAACTGGAAAACAATGATCTTCATAACCAACAAGCATGGTGTGAAGCGGTCGGGAATAGAGTGCTAGAGATGAGGGAGGGAATATACTAGGGTGAGAACACCATTTTTTCGTAATTTAACTTGTGGAAACACGTTAAGTTCTACACATTCAAAAAATAAAACTACACCTAAGGAACTTAAAAGCAAACTGAAATGGTGCAGTGGATCACAGACCACTCTCCACCGAAGTCTAAGAGCTCCAAGTTGGGAGGACATGCTAGAGGTCAGCAATTAAACCAATGACCTAGAAAGGGCTGGGAAGACAGTTATAAGAGGGAAAAGAGGAATTGAACTCAGTCATGCTCTTTTCATCCATCTCTTTTCTGCCATACCTTGGGCATTCCGGGGAAGCCTCACTCATTGTTCAAGGCCAAGTTATCTCCATGTCTAAAGGTCACCCCTCCTCCTCCTCCTCCCCGAGATCAGATCTTACTCACTCTAAGGAGATGAACCCCTGTCCCAGGACAGGGTGAGACAAATGGACCAGGTAAAAGGTCCTGTTTTCAGGAACAAGGGAAGGAAGGTGATCCTTGACTGTCGTCACTTACAAAGAATCTACTAGCTCTACCTATTTTCATCCGCATTAAATAAAGCTGAAAGAAATCGAAAAGGAAAACAAACGAACCCAACTCTATTCCAAAGGAATAACGTAACCCCACTGAAAGAGGGTGGGGAGAAAGAACCAAGTAACTTATGAACACAGTAACTTAAGAACACAGTACCTCATGAACACAGTATTTGACTGTATACCTTCACTCCTGGGGTAGGACAAGGAGGTGGGGGGGCAGGAGCAAGAGTGACAAATCTTGAACTCTTTTTAGTGAGTTTGTTTTTATAGTAGTGTGGGAAAAGCAAATATAAAACTATTTTAGACATATTTTAGGACTAAGTGAATGAGAAATAAATACATTGATGTTGTTGGGAGCCAGGAAGAAGGGACATAAATATGAAATGGGACAAGGTAAGAAAGAATCCTATGGGAATGGGCTGGAGGACCAGTGTGGACTTATGATTTCTAAAATACACATATGTATGTATGTGTATATGCACATACATGAGTACTGGGGATGCAATGAATACACCTACTGCTCAGCTGCTGCCCAGTAGTGTTCCCTGCTAAAAGCAACCTAGGTTTTTAGAGAAATAGCTGATTCTATGACTCAAACAGATAAGCCTGGAACAACTTGTTATGCCAGGAAGTAGGGTAGTACTAAAAAGAAAAAAAAGGCATGTTATCAGAACACAGAAGCCAGCGTGAAAGATCTCCCACTGGTGAAATCTGAGCCAATCTAAACATTCAAATAATAAATTAAGTACAGTAATGAATAAAAAAGAAACATGCATGTCTATACAAATAATAAGATGACAAACAAATATTAAAGGGACTCCTGCTTACACTAAAACCCAAAGGGCTGACAGGTGAATGTGAGGGGGTGCTGTGGTTAGAGAAATCATCATTCTTGCAACCATTATAGTAAAGACGGGTTCAGGCAAGAATAATCAACAGATGCTAAATCTAGAGGGAAATTTGGAAGCAGGTATCTTAAAACTTAACAGTGTCAATCCAAAGACTGCTCATTGGTTTCAAGGGAAAAAATTCTACCTATGCAGTAGTGACATCAAACAAAATCCTGTAGGTGATCAAAATTTCCATCACCAGTGAGGGGCGGGTGGGCCTTCTATGCTCCCAGATGGCTGTGATGCCCTGAGAAGGTCACATCGCTCACATGGTGTTTTGGTCTGGAATGCACAACCTGCATCTAAGCATGAGGAAATATTAGACAAACAAAAATGAGGACCATCTTCTTGGAAAAAAAAAAAGTACCACATTCTCCAAAAATGTCCATGTCATAATAAACACAGAAAAGGTGTGAAAATGTTAACAGATTAGAGGAGACTAAAGAGTCATGAGAAATAAATACAAAGCCTGATCCTAGATTGGAGGGGGGAAAAAAGTGTCAAAAAGGAATTACCAGATCAACTGACAAAACACAATACTATTTAGGAGTAAAGGATCATGATGCATACAAGTTATTCTTAAAGGACTCAAGAAAAAAAAAAGTTTTACACACACACATACAGAGTGTGCGAGAGAGAATGAGAGCATGAGTATACAAACAGTAAAGCAAACAGATGAAAGTGCTGCCGACAGGTGAAGTTGATTCAAGACTATACGGGCATTTTATGCACTATTGTTATTTTTAACAATCTTTCTGTAAGCTTAAAATCATTTCCAAATAATAGATTTTTAAAGTTCAGATTTACGTTAAAAAAAAAAAAATCAAGAGTTGCAAACTGCATCTCAGAGACTTAGGTTATAGAGTTCTGAATAGTTACCCATATCACAGATGGTATAGGTTTATTAGCAAAGTATTATTAAGCTTTTCCTTGATTTCTACTATGCCCAAACTATACAAAATTCTCAGATTATTTTCTAGTTTTGAAATAAGATAAAGAGCAGAATAGGCCAGACAGAAGTTGAGAGAAAGAGGAAAAGGTAAACTATAATTCTAAAATATCTAACAAGAAAACCAGGCCTTTAAAAAGTTCTAAAATAGAAATAATTCCACAAGTTAAGAAAAAAAATGATTCTTTACAAGCTAGTTGGGAAAGAAGGTTTCAATGACAGAAATGGCTCTACTGAATGCTTAATAGACTCTGATCTGGAATAAAACATGTCCATATTTAACACAGCTATTAAATTTAATAAATTCTAATGCTACACTGGAGAAGAAACTAATTTCAAAGCAAAGTTCTTTCTGGTTTTGTGTATGTTGGATATGGAGATAGGAAATATGCATGTGCAATAATAATACAAGAATTTCACTGAAACCAGAAAAAATAGCTAATGAAGACAAATTGCAAGGCAATGGTACAATGCAACATTATCAATGCTTAAAAAGTTCCTTACAGAAAAGCTTCCGAATGTGAAGACCTGTCCATCCATTAAAAGCGCTGCCGTGTGGTTACTGCCTGCGGTAACTTGTGTGCTAGGGCCTGGTAATGCTTGAACAAGAGTGGGACATCCCCTAGGTTAAAAAAAAAAAATTTAGTCAATTTCTCACAAGACCCAACTGAAATAAAGATCAATAACAATGCAATAAAAAACAGAAGAGATAAAAGGCACTAATAAGAATATTCATCAAACACTTACTTAGGTACTATATTATGCCTATCTCCAATATTCATATTAGGTACACAAAGATGAGAAAGACATAATCACTGACGTGAAGGAGATTCATAAAAAGATTTCTTGAATTTACTACTCTAACTATGGACAAAGAATTTTTATTTTTTCTGAAAGACTAATACCTACTATACCTTGTTTTAAAAGAAGAAAAATGTTAACTTATAAAGTGAATGGTAAGTCAGAGAGCTCTACAAATATGTGTTAAATAAAATAAAAATCACACGCTGATTTACCCAGAATACAATCCAAGGACCACACAAAACAGTTTTATGTCTTCCTTTCTACCCTTTTCCCACTGCATTGTCAATTGACTTTTCATCTTCTTTTCTACCTTTTTCCACTGCACTTTAGTTTTAGATTTTAGCATACAGAGTAGCTCATGAGTTAGAACACCATATCATGAGAGGCACCACAGCAGTGGCTGGAGGCTCAGACCCTAAAGCAGACTGCCTGCGTGTGAGTCCCGGCTCCACCACGCAGCAGCAACGTACCATGACTCTCAACAAGTTACTCATCCTTTTTGTATTTCAGTTTTCTCTTCTTTTACATGGAGACAAAACCAAAGTGTTTACCCCATAGGCTTCCTGTGTTCAAAAAAGAAGCTCATATATGTCAAGTGCTTGGCTCAGTGATTGGTACACAGTTAGCAATTAATAAACGGTAACTATTATGATAAATGGCATCCTTGGATCTGTCATATCTGTTTTTGTAATCACCCTTATATCACCTTACTTATCATTTATTAACCACTTTCAGTAATCATTATGTATTAGAAGAATAATCATCACTGTAGAAGAAGTCCACACATAATAAGAGAGCTCTGTTTTTGAGGTGCTGTAATTGTAACACTTTAAATTTTTTTAAATTACATATATATTTTTAAATGGTTATTCAGGCTGCAAAGAAAAATGAATTGGGAAGAGGCAAGACCAGCAGCTGGAAATCTAGTTAAGAAAATGTTGCAATAATCTGGATGAGTTATAGTGAAGACCTGAACTAGGAACAGCGTGAACTGAAAGGAATGTTTTGACAGCTCTGTAAGGAACAGAACTGACTAGACTCTGGAAATGGCTGATGGGGGGTGCAAAGAAGATTTTCTGCTTCAGTAACAGGTAGATGGTGGCAACATTCACTTAAGATAGAGAGTAAGATCTAGGAAGACAAGGAGAGAAAAGAGATAGTTTTCATTGCAAGTTTCTTCTAAAATTTAGGTATGAACAAAGGAAGAAGAGCTCACAGAAATCTAGGACATAACAAAGCATGAACTCTGGGAAAATGTGTTATGTGGAGAGTCACTTAAAGAAAAGAGAAAAACTGTACATGCTGAATGCCTCAGAGACAGAGATAAATGACCACTCAATTTTGCAAGAAGGAAGTCTTTGGTGGAGATAGGCTTAACACTATGTAGCAAAGAAGGCACTTACAGTGGGGTCAGAGACTACACAAACCCCTTCAAATCCATCTCAGCAGGAAAGGGAAAAAGAAAGGAGAACCAACAGTTAGAGGGAAACAGAGCTGAAGGGGAAGCTCTATCCTTTTTAAGAACTTGCTTAAGTTGAAAAAGAGAGTAAAGACAAGGGGATATGGTTCAGAGGGGAGACAAGGAACAGAATCAGATCCCCATGGAAAAGGCAGAAAGGTCTCAGAGTGGGGACATGAGTAGGCCCTTTCAGTCTAACGTGAAGAAGGAGCAAAGAGGAAGTATGGATGCAGGCAGGTTTGTAGAGTCGCTGGGCTGAAGAATTTCCCATCTAATGTTTTCATTTCTGCTGTGATAGGAATAGAGATCAAGGGCTAAGAGCAAGAAGAAATGAGTGAGGAGAAGATTTGAAGATTATGGAAAGGGTATTGTGGTGAAGGGAAGAAAGAGAAACCTAGACTAGAAGTTTTTAACCCAGACCCAAATGACTTACAAGAATTCTAAGAGTGAGCTTCAAGAAATTTGTGAACCTTTTAATTTTATAATCCAGCTTTTAAGTGTATATTCTTATGCCTGTTTTTCTGAAGAGACAGCCCATATCCTTCATCACATTCTCAAAAGGGCTTAAATCAAATAGCTCAAAACTAGAAAACAGGGGGATCACTGCCTACTGTAGAAGGACTGATTGAATCTATAAATCATAACAATCTTTGTAAGTACAGTGATTTCCTTTTCTTCCAGAAGTCCAAGCTAGACACAGAAAATATAAGTAGACTCATTCATGCTTGAAGTTTGGTCATACCTTAGCATCAAGATCAAGAGGGTACAAAAACTGAGGATACTGGTAAGGGTAAGGGTGAAGAAAATAAATGACAATCTCAAACTTGGGTTGTTAAGTGATACTAGAGAGTAAAAAAAAGTAGAGGGCTGCAGAGAATGAAGTACTGATACAGTCAAACACCAAGTAAAGCAATGCTGAGGAACAGAAGAAAAATTTATCATCACATTATGTGTTGTTTAAAATTAAAAATTCAGAGTTAGAGCTATGCCAGATCCATTGTGGGTCCTGGGAATGACCACCATGAATATGGAAGTAAGGTTCACTAGATCTAACTAAGGTGTCAAGGTGACTATATTGTACAGGACCATTCAGGAGCATGGTAAAACTCAGACTGGGAAAACACTGTGAAAACTACATTTTTAAAGAATGAAAGGCGGTGACTAACAGCAAGATGTGTAGTAACAAAAGGGGAGGAAAGCAGAATGGCTCTGCCTCCAAGGAGTAGTTGTTTCTACCTGAGGACACAATAGTATGGCTAGACTGGGTGGTTCTCAAATCTGAGGAACCATGAGCTTTGGCAATAACCATGGCAAAAACACCATGCCAAAGGATTGTGCAATGAACTGCAGGGCTTCCCTGGTGGCTGTAGGTAAAGAATCCGCCTTTAATGCAGGAGACCACCTACAGTACAGGAGACTTGGGTTCTATCCCTGGGTTGGCAAGATTCCTTGGAGAAGGAAATGGCAACCCACTCCAGAATTCCTGCCTGGGAAATCTCATGGACAGAGGAGGCTGCCAGGCAACAGTGCATGAGGCTGCTAGAGTCGGACATGACTGAGCAACTAAACCACCACCAATGCCCTCACAGAAATGTCTGGTTTGATTCAAACAAAGAATTATCAGGAAAGTTCCTGTAACTGTTGATCTGTTTGCAGTTTATGCAGCATTTTCATATAAAATATATCACTGATTATTAAAATAATTCTGTGTATAGATCTGATGTGCTTTAAAAAGGATTTTCCCAAAGTTGGTGGCATTTCTTCTAATAAACTCTTTCATGATACTAGAGTCCATTTATTAAATTATTTGGTAAACAGAGGAAGAACTGGAAACAAAAATTATGCGTGCATGCCAGGCATTTTGTAGACACTATATTAATTCTTTAACAATCCTATGGGATTATTTAAACTAAGGCTTAGTAAATTACAGTTACATAGTTGGTAAGAGATGAAACAAAGATCTGAACCTTGTCTAAATGGTTCCAGACACCATGATGTGTAGCATACTAACACAGAAGGAGGATATTAAAGCAAGAAAAAGATGAAACTCAGAAACATTAGAAGTATCAAGATTCTACTGAAAAAAAAAAAGGAGAATAAAGGCATCTAAACTATACAATCTCTTTCCCAACATCCAGGTTTAAGTTTACTGAAAATTGTAAAAGAATTTGTAATTCAGAGATTTAGAAGCATACTGAAGAATATAAACACACAAAAAAGAGGGCTGAGTCATAAGTGAATGCGTAACAGAGGCTTTTCGACAGTCCCTTTTAAAGCCAGCAACAGTAACAGTCTTCATTTATTGAGCATTTACTACGAGCTAGGCGCTTGTGCTAAGAAAACAACATGTATTATCTCCCTGAATTCTCCCAACAACCTTCTGAGAGAAATATTTACTCCCATTTAAGAGGAAAAAACTGAGCCACAAAAACAGTTAACTAATTTGGCCAAGGTCACACTGGCACCAAGTGACAAAATCAGGCTCAGTCACTCTGGCAGGACAACACGCAAAATAAAGAGAACACCAATAACGCGTGTCTGCCTTCAGCACATGCACACTACAATATCTATCTTACATTCATCACACATTACTAACGTGTGCTATATAATAAATTTCAGTTAGAAACACTTGATTACGAGAAACTTTAAAAAAAATAACATCCAACTCTATTTCAACAAAATACGTATAAATGTTTTGCTTTGTAGTAAGTTAGATAATAGGTATGCTATTGAGGCTTTGTTCCTCTTGGGACTGTTCCTCCATACACATGGTCAACTCCTTTTGGAATCTGTAACAGTTCCTGACTCCTGCCTTCCAAACCCCACACAGATCCAGACAAAGAGAGTAACTAGAATGTTTACAGCACAGATGGTTTGACTGGTTTTCATTTAATCCGCCAGATACAATGTGTAGGCATTATTTCGTTGCATGCCCCAGCTTGACACTCCCCACAGCACACGGAATCAGCCTTCCAGCGACAACTCAATCAACAGAACCAGGAGTGAAAATCTACATGTTGGGGAAGAACGACTTTGTGCAGTTAAGACAAATCCCACCAGAGTTTCATCTCCTTAGAAAACCCTAATTATTTAAACTTCAACATTAAAAGCTATCCTAGTTCATGAAGATATAGTCAAACTATTAAAAATATTTAGCATAATTGCTATGATACTGTTGCCTGAGCAAGTCACTGCAAGGCAAGGTACAGTGCTCGCTGGGTGATAATCAGGACCAGGAGGCAATGTTTTTAGGTACCCTCTTCATTTGAAAAGCTGACGTGAGGTCCTTCCCTTCCAACAGCCATTACTGCACTTATTCTGTTCATTCTTCACACAGCACAGTCATCTGAGGGTTGCAATTTAATCACAGATATGATTTTCACTACTTCCCTCCCACTCAGTCAAGACCAGGAAACACAGCTATCTGCTAACTCTTTTCTACAGAATGACATCCAAGTACAAAGTCTGATTTGTGAAGACGTGCCCCCCCTGCTGCACACATGACTGATTGCTCTCTCCTGTCTAACTGTAAAGCACCTTTCCCAGGTTATGTCATGACTCACAAAATAATTGCCAGCTGAGGAACAATGCAAAAATGATGATGATGATGATGGTAATAATAATAAATCCTCTTCTGGGTCATGAATCTTCTGTGAGAAACAGAACAAAAAGCTTCCAAATTCTTCCTCCCCACATATTACAAGCTCTGTCTCAGTCTCTGCATGAGTGATGGTTATTAACCTGTGAAACAAAATATCTGCTGCCCTCTAAAGCCTGTAACAATAACTGCTCAACCCTGCCAAGCCACTGATACTCTGTGATATCCAACGCCCAATATATAAATGCCATATCCAGTAACATTTGATAAAGTAATTCTGTTAAAGACTTTTTGCTCTTTCCAAGCACAATACTTGTCACTAAGATTGTGCTGGTTTTATAAATGTCTTAACAAGTATCAAATGTATGCTTCACTTGTGTTTTTAGTGAGAAGTTGAACTCAATGATACCTCAATCATCTCTTTTCATTAGTAACAGCATTCATCAAAGTAACAAAGGCCATTCTTTTCATTCTTATTTTGGGTGCGTTGCATTGCACATGGATCTGACCCTGCCCTCTAGGATGGACAGTGTTTCCTTAATCCTGGAGGCACACTAGAGTGTGAAGAGCTTTTAGGAAAAAACTGATATTAGCATTCTATCCAACCCTTGTGGCCACCATCTCCCACTCCCAATGCCCACCTCTCCACACATGCCTCTTAAAAATTCTAGACTTACAATCCAGACATGGTATTTTTGAAGTCCCCCAAGTAACTCTACTGTGCAGCCAGGATTAAGGATCACTGGTCTTTACTATGAAAATGGTATCATCCCTGCCACAGTAATGCAGTCATTTCAGAATAAAGTGAAAATTCTGGATTTTATTTAATGACTGGAGTGACTCACTGTATGAGAATGAGAAACTGTACAGTTCCAACTGACTCTGGTAGGTATCTTATGAATACATGGAAGAATTAAGCAAGAACAGAGAGACAAAAAGAAAGGAGGTTCTGTGGCAGACTGGATTGGTGAGTCATGTCTAGCCTGAAACGGCCCTATATTACCCCAGACTTACAAATAAACCTGGTGTCACTGATGAGGCAGCCATACATGAGGACCATTCAGATCCTGAAGACCACCTGCTGCAGGGAGCACAAGTGACTGACAGACTCGGGCGATGTTTCTTTGGGTCCACGAGGCCATTCCTCCCCTGGGAAGCTACCAGCTTGTGACTGAGCACTATGAAGGATGAAAGCTGGCCCGTCCTGCCCAATATGGAACTCTTCCAAAAGTCACCTTGGCTTGAGGACATCCCACTGGCCTGGCTAAAACTCAGTGAGAACTGCAATGTAACCCAACTCTTCCTGTCCCATTCTTCTTCCCTCTTTTCTTTCACAGCGGTCAGGCCTACCTCAGGCTGATTCCTGTTCTCTTCTCTTTCACAGAAGTTTTCTACCAACAAACCCTTTGTACATCTAATCCTGCTTTAGCATCTTCTTGGAAGACCTGAGCTAATAAAGATGAATTTTCTATACTTCTAACCCAAAGCACTCTCATTGTATGAAGCAGATATGGACTCAGCTGCTGTGATGAAAGTAAAGAAACCAGGACTTAAACAAACAGAACTTCTCTCAGGTAAGCACCCACGTATAAGGAGCTGTTGTGGAAGTTCCATGGTGTCAGGGACCAGACTGTTTCTATCTTGTGGCTCTGCCTTTCTCAATACACAGTTTCCAACTTATGACTGCTGTGATGACTTCTCCAGCTCCCACTCCCAGGCATGGACTCCAGGCAGCAAGCAGGGAGGGGAGACAGAGAAATGGAAGGGTATCCCCCTTCCCTTTAACAGTGACCCAGAATGGCACACAGCACTGTAGTTCACATGGCCATATATTGCTGCAATGGAGGTGGGAAAATGAAGCCTTTAGTTTCATGGTCATGTCATCAACTAAAACCTTATTACCAAATGAGGCAGGGAAGAATGAATATTAAAATATGTCCAATAGTCTCTGCCACAATTAGTTCTTCACTATTCTGGATAAGTCAAAATAGTTTCTCTGAGTGACCATTTTGTTTGAAAGTTATTCAAAACCTTCGATGACATCATGTTAATATTAGGCTAAAATTTTAAAATAGATAACATCAAGGAATATGAATATATCCTTTGCTGATTTATTAAAATGTCATTTATTAAAATGCCATGTCTTTTCTATTGCCATGAACAGCCTTTAAGAAGATATTAATTCTGAAGAATATAGTATGATTTCCTGGTAATCATAATCGCTCTTATATTTTAAATGTATAAAATGTAAATCAACTTTTCTCCTAAAACTATAAAATCATTTGTCCCCACAAAAGCATTCAACCACAAAATCAAGAACCACCAATAATTTATGGGCCACTCTTTCCAAAACAGTGGTATAAATACTATATCAAGTGTAGAAATACATATTTGGAAAGAAAAAAGGAAAAAAGTAAAGAAAGGAAGAAAAAAAAGCACTTTTACACAAGAAGTTAAAGTACCTGGAATTGACATCTCCATGTCCGAGCTGCCCATGTTGCCCATACCCAAATGTGTAGACATCACCATTTTCCATTAAAACCACTGAAATAAAAATTCAGAGCTTTATTTTTTCATTATATGCATTTTATATTTCTATCACAACTATACTGAAAGCAGTTCAAGTTTCACTATTTAAAATTTGTAGAGCCATTAAGAATAGGCAATAGAAGCAAAGACATTTATATTCAATGAGAAACAGAATATAATTTTAGTTCTGTAAAATATTTTTGTTAAGTTATAAAAACGCATAATGTTTTAAAACATACACTTTAAATTTATAAATGCCATTTAATAACACTAACATTTAATAAAACATTGGTCTGACTCAACTGTTAAGTCTTTTTATAATGAGTGACTACATACAAAATGTTCTCTCATATTTAGGATAATTATATAGGTAGAGGGTCTGAGCTCTGCACAATTATGTACAACATCAGTATGTCTATCAGAACTTTAATATCTGTCAATATCTTACCAAGGGAATATATTGAACATCAAAGAAAGAATTTTTTATTTTTATAAAGGTTGAATAGTACTACTTAAGCTAAATAACCCAAATGCCAATGATTTAGTAGGAATTGAAATACTTTCTATATTTTAAAAAAAGTTTTCTAATTTAAAAATTGATATTTTCTTATAGATATTGAACAATAAAGCCAAAGTAAAATGTATGGTTTTTGCAAATGCTTTAACAGCAGATAAAATTTTACATTTTTAAAATTAATACACTGTACTGGTACAAAATAGTTTTAAAATTATGTTTTAAAAAGCTCTCAATAAAGGAACGGAGAAGGCAATGGCACCCCACTCCAGTACTCTTGCTTGGAAAATCCCATGGACGGAGGAGCCTGGTGGGCTGCGGTCCATGGGGTCGCTAAGAGTCGGACACGACTGAGCGACTTCACTTTCACTTTTCCCTTTCATGCACTGGAGAAGGAAATGGCAACCCACTCCAGTGTTCTTGCCTGGAGAATCCCAGGGATGGCGGAGCCTGGTGGGCTGCCGTCTATGGGGTCGCACAGAGTCGGACACGACTGAAGCGACTTAGCAGCAGCAGCAGCAGCAGCAATAAAGGAATTTGTGGATGCACATTTCCCACTGAACAGTAACAAAGCTTGTGACCAGCTTATAAAAAAAATCAAGAGAATTATAGAGTTTAAAATTATCTTCAGGAATTTCATAACCTTAATTATAAAATCAGTCCATCAGAAGACAGATGAGAAGTCAGATCTCTACACAATCATTCCACAGATTAAAAAGGACTGTCTAATAAATACGCTTTCATATATTTGAGAGACACAAGTGACACACGGTTAACAGGATACATCTGTCCAAACTAAACAAACAGGTTATTCAACACAATTGTAAAAATGCGGTTATACCCTAAAGTTCCAGCTGCTACCTGAGTGGTGAAATCCACAGCTGACTTGTACTGCCCGGAGCTCACAGTCAAATCGCACGGAGCCTGGAGGGTATGTTGTGATTTTGCTTGCATCCTTTTCTCCTCGTTCTCCACTTCCATCTGCAAGTGTTATAATTTGTAATTAAGCCATGACTCATCTTCAAAATAAAATTTTAAATCAGTTTACTATGGAAAAATAAGAGAAAATGTTAAAAGGAACAAGCAAGAAGGATCTGCAGCTGTTAGAAGTGATAGATCAAGAATCTACCTGCAAAGAAGCCAATTTTGAAAATATAACCTATATACTTCTGTTGGCAAAATACTACTAAATCAGTAAAAACACAGATAAGGCCTGGTTACATATAAAGCCTTTTAATCTAATCAGTTATGAGATGTAAATGGGTCACTGAGTTATAGATATAACAAAGTTCTATATGTAAAAATTTATATGGGAAATTTTAGTTTGTATAAAAAGTAACTGCATGCAAAGTCATTTAACAACTGTTTTAAATTTAGTGATATTGTTAGTGCTAGTCATTAAAAAAAAAAAAAAAAATTCTAGCTGACTTGCAAATCACTTAGATTTCCCAAACACAGCTTAGGAAGACTACTCTGTCCACCAGTATTGCTAAACTCAGTTGAACTTTAAAAATTTTATAACGATCAAATAGCTTTATCCAACTATTGTAGTTCAGTGGTTTCCTGTCATTCATTTCATCTGTCCCACCTTGACCCTCAGCCAGTCTGCTTTGTGGTTTTCTTCTGGCCCCAACCACAACTCTCAACCGAACCCTCTGCTTTTATTCCTTCTTTCTTCCCTTCTTCTTAAATTCCCTACCAAAAATTTGCTTTAAGACCCACCCTCCCCCCTGGTTTCTACATTAACTTGAAATATTTTAGCATTTTAACTATAAAATTTAAAAACACATTCCAGAACATAACAACTTTCTTTGGAATGTGTAAATAAGAAAGGTAACTGAACTTTCCTAGTCTAATAGTACAGATGAACTAAAATATGACTTCTATATCATCAAGATTCAAATTCCTTACATGTGGAATAAACGTAAATCTGAAAAGAATTTCAGGTCAACTAGCCTAAGTTAACTGCTTTGTGATATAGTAAATCTAAGTGTGTATAATATGCAGATACACATGTGGATCTACAGACACACATTTTAAGATAATTCTCTATTTTCACTACCCATTTTAGAATACTAAACAGAATAATATCATTTCATGTTCATGTATACTTTCCTTACTCTAGTATTTCTAATCTTTAGTAACATTCAAGGTAAGACAAACTGGCCTAAATTACGAGTTCCATTTCTATAACTAAATGACTTTAGCATTTTAAAAAGCTTTAAACTCTTTATAACACTAGGACAGTAAAACCTCACTAATTCGGAATAACACATGTCCTATATGACTTACTGGAAAGGTCTTAATTACAGAACGTTTAAATAAAAATTCAGTTTTATTACCTTCAAGCAGTACAGATTAAACTAAATGCTACAGTAAATAAAATGTGGTTACCTACGTTATAATTCAAAATAGGCCTATATTACATAAAAATGTACCATAAACATGAAAGTCCTTTAACATACAAGAATTAACTGCTGGACCCAGAGGCTGAAGGCACGCTGAAGGAATCCTTCATTTCTTGAGCCCTTGGTTTGAAAAGCTAGTGATTTTAGACAGGTTTCCCCTTAAAAGTATGGCCCTGAAAATTCAGAGGAAGAAGTTATTTTGAATTTTTACTCAAAAAAAATCACAAATACTGCATCTGAAGTACCATAAATTCTGAATTAGTGAGAGGTTTTACTATAAAAGGATAAAGAATAATGATTCCTCTTTTGCTAAATTATCTAATATAGGTTTGCCAATTAAATCTGCAAGAATGTGTGCTTGTGCATGGGCTAAAAAAAAAAAAAAAAAAATCACATTTAATTTCACTCTATCCAAAATGCAATATACTTTTAGTTCAAAGACTCTTCGTCATGGAAAGACAGTGGAATGGTAAAGTATAAACCAGAGCCTACCCATAAAGTAGTAAGCACCTTCCAAAGACTATTTAAATAAGATGACAGATACATAAAAACTTTACAGCTTTATCTCAACTGGTAAAAATATCTCATTATTAAAACCAACTCTGATTTATCATAGAAGACAAACTGTGTTCATTTAATTGTGCCAGACCTAACTATATGCAATGTCACACTTTAATTTCACTTTCTATAAATGTACTGATGCCTAGTTAAAGCTTTCACCTTTGAATTTGGCATTTTGCCCTCTCTCTTGAATCTAGAGATTAAATATAGATACAAAGCCCACAATAAAGACACAACATCAGGGAAAGAGGGAGGAAAAAGCCTAGTAATTTACTGATTAAAATCACAGCAATTAAATGAGTAGTAATGACTATCATTTAGAAATAAAAAATAATACTAGAAACATTTTGTTCATCTAAACAAAACTTTTATCTATAAAAATAATTTGCCAATTATTATAGATGGTGAAATATTATAAGAAAAAAATAGGGATGAAATTCTTGATCACTAGCAGCAGCAGTGACAGAGGTTTTAATATTTATATCTATATCCAGAATTTTATGTCAGTTAAAAAAATAAGTACATTTCTAATAATTTAGAAATTTACAAAAGTTTATCAAAGCAAAAAGATACCTATACAGTCAAGAGTATAGTGCCAATTCAAAAATTAGCAAGTAAAATTTAGCAAGATTAATCCTGCTCAAATTCATTATTCAGAAAAGTATTAATGAGAAATAAAATAAACCTCAGATTTTTAGGAAAGTTAGGCCTAAATATTCTTATAATTGGCCATTTAGGCACATCTATCTTTTCCCTAACGTGAATGTGCTCATACGTATATCATGTGATATTAAAACTCTGATAGCTGTAAAGTTGTCTCCAAAGTATGGTATATATATATATATATATATATATATACACATTATTTATGCTTATTTGTGTACACACACAGAGGAAAGAAGATTCAGTATCTAAAAGACTCTACCTTTAATTTTAACTTAAATCTATACTTTTTGGCTAATCTTATAAGCATGCATATTGCTGAATGTATCACAGAAACAGTGAGTACTTGGAACAAAATCACTAAAATAAAACAGCAAAGCAGTAGTAATAACAATTTGCTAAGTATCTCTGGCTAAACACTGAAAATTTAAATAGCACAGTAGATATGCTGCACTGAAGCCTAAGAGACTTGGACTGGATTCCTGGCTCTATATACTCATTTGCCAGTTTTATGAAAACTGGATGCTGGATCTTCTCTCTCTTTTAAAAAAATTTTCTTTTTTAATTCTGACATTGGCTCTTTTTAAGTTTTAGTTTTCCCATCTATAAGATAACAACATGGCACATTACATCACAAGGTTCTTGTGAGAAATAAGTGCAATAATGTATGAAAAGTGCTCAGTCCATACTCACTACTGTTGCTCTCCCTAATCAATTCAGTAATCTGATGATATAGATATTGTTATTTCATTTTGCAGTTGGGAAAACCAAGGCTTTAGAGCGGTTAAGTGCCAGCCCAAAATAATAAATAGTAGAACAGCTTTAGAAAGTGATCAAAAATAAGGCTCACGTATTTTACCACCATCAAGTGGCTGACATCTTAAATCTTTTGATAAAATAAACTAATTACACATTTAACAAATCTCAAATTTTGTACCTTTAAGATAATTCTAAAAGAGAAAGCAAAGAATTCAATTTGAAGAATTTAAGCTACTATTCATGGAGAATTTTTATTTCCAAAGAATATATATACATATATATATATATACACACACATATATATCAATTTAATCTTCACATCAACATATTCAGTTTGGAATTATTATTTCTATTTTTGAAATAAGGACACTGAAACCAAAGAGGTTAAGAAATTCATGAATGGCCACACAGTTGTAGTAAATGAAAAACAGGATTAAAACTGAGGCCTAATTCCAAAGGCCATATTTCCATTACACCATACCACTTCTCTACAGAAAACAGGTGTAAAACACAGAGATGATTTTGAGAGTGCCTTCAGATTTTCACATCAGTCACTTCTAGACTATCTCTAGAACAATTCAAATGTTCCTAATTAAGAGTAGTACATTAAAATCTTTTTTTTTTCTATGTAAGGCACTGAATAGCTGAAACAAATGTTAATTCAGATAACTGTTTAAAATATAATCTATAGTTACATTCTTTAAAGACTATATGCTATATGGATTATATGTTATACGTATTGATTCAGTCTTAGACACTACTGGCCTCTGGTCAAAATTCGCCTGAAAATTTGACAGATCCTATGACCTTCTCTGAATTCTCTCCAATCAGCCAGAAGCTTTCCAACTTTCCATCTTAGAACTCACTCCTGTTTACAATAAACCCATAGTTCTTACCCTCCAACCACCCCCACAAAAAAGTCACAGTCTAGAAGATTTAAATCATTATTATCCTACAATTTGTACCACCAACATAATTAAATGTAAGATAGAACACAGCAATTAATACAGTGACTTTCTCAGTGGAAGATAAATAGAGTAAGACACAAGAGAAAAAAAATTTACACAGGAAAAGAAATTCATTAAAAGACTATGACTATATGCAGCAAGAGTAAAAGCAGTGCCTGGCAAGGGGATTAAATGATAGGAACAGCAAATGCAAAGGGAGCAACAAAAAGCAAACCTGTGGGTTTACAGTGAGTGGTAAGTTAATACCTTCCACATAAAATGGGACACCATTTGATAAAATATTACTTACAGTTTAAAGTAATTTTGGTGGTAAAGAAATGAAACTATTTCACTCTATAAAACCATACAATATGATGACTTTTTAAAAAATGGCTCTACCCTGTAATACTACAAAATCAGTCCTTCCAAAGAGGTTGCTACAGTCTCATAAAATAACCCTGTTACAGACAAGATGGAAGTTGAAGAGTTTCTATAGCTAATCAGTGCGACATCATTAAAAGTCTGTTTTAAATTTGTAAACTTGGTCTTCTTTAGCATTTATTTTAAATTCTGGAAAAAATAAAAAAACAAAGATGACTGTCTATAACATACTAACATGGAAAAAGTTTTAAACTGCTTATTGAAACGTAAATAGTGAACCTCAGGTAAAGTATTGGAGAACTCTACTTTCATATAATTGGTGAGAAAAAGACCTGATAAAAGCTTCTCTAATACTGGTATAGCGGAAAATATGAGATCAGAAATTCTGGCAATAACTAAAATAATTTGCATAGCATACCCCAAATAGTATTCCTTACATTTAAATATTAATGGCACTGTTAAGAGCATCCAGTAAATAAAACAATCACAAATTTTACTATGGTTAATCACATTAGATTTAAACAATCTCAATTTTTATTCCTGCAGAATATAATTTGAATAGTTCTCTATTTGTGGTTTTACTAAAAACAGGGGTTTGTTTTGTTTTGCATTTTTGCCTTGAGTGACAAACTGACAGACTGAAACAGGCAAATAAAAATAAAATTCATTACAATATATTGCATGTGAAAGTTTAAAAATAAAATTAGTCTATAACAGTTCTGTAGCCCTCCCCCTAAAAAGAGAAAATATTAGTTAGATTAACTTGCACAGAACATGTGTTTTTAAAATCTTCTGCTCTACTTTGCAGGGCAGGCATTTAAGAAAATATTAAGTCTAAGTTATACTACTCCAAGAGTGGCTGGTCACATGTCAGGATTCAAGGCAGAATTTATACATAAATTTGTAAGTTCCCTGCATTAAATTCTTTCCTGATATTAGTTGACCCATAATTTCTTATTTAAAAAATTCCTGCTTTAGGAATATTTTTAATTAATATAGAACTCAGATCTCAAAGAATTATATGGCAAGATATTCCCACTCAAGATTTGTTGAGACCTATGATAGTTTCTGAGGACTAGCATAGGTCTACCCTTTATTGACATCTATCACTTTTAAACCTCAAATATTAAATAAATAATGTGTATTATAAATATAAACTTCTATATTAAAACAAAGGAAGCACCATAGAGGTTAACTCATTATCACTTAATACACTGAATTTAGCAATTGTTAATTCTGAAGCAAATGAACAGCATTAAGAAAAGAAAAAAGGATTGCAAAATGCCAGATGACAGTCATCTAAGAGCAGATAATTAAGTATATAAAATAGAGAGCCGTAATTATTTTTTCCACCTTTCCTTAACCTTAGGAAATTTGGAAAGAAATGGAAAAGAAAAAGATACATTGTAAAATGTCTTCTTTTTATTAAAGTTAACAAAAAAAATACAGTAAAATAAGATTGACAGTCATTGACAAACAGTACACTTTCAGCATGTTCTTTCTCCTCAGGCTATATAACAATGATAGAAGCAAAGTAGAAGAATTAGGTTTGTGCATTTTTCCAGAGACAATATTCAAATAAGTGGAAGAAGTTGGGAAAGCATCCCACCTAGTTGAGAAGGAAGACCAAATACCTTTGTGCTTGTCCCGCTTATGCTTTAGCTGTGCTGGATGGGATCTGAGTCTGGCTAGAGCCTGTTCTCGGTGGTTCATAAAAATAGGACCAGCAAATACAAGGGGGCCTGAGGAGAAACATTTTGTATGTGCATAGAAAAGCTCACAAAATAAAAACACTACAATGAACAAAAGTAATTCAAACAAAAAAGCATGGAAATCAAAGTTTGGGACATTATACTTTTCTCCCAAGCCCCCTCCATTAACTTCCCGCTCCCAACCATAACCTATTCACCATTCCACACATGTTTTAGCATCTTAAATATAGTTAATAAACTACAAATTCTAATCTTTTATACTTATAATATTACTAGGTAGTTACTAATAGTCTCAAATAGATAATCAGAAAGTTCAAACTGAATAAATCAAATTTTCCTGTAAATCTTTTAACATAACATATATTCACACTTAGTAAACCATATATTCATTAAAAATATATTTTCTTTTAAAATACCAAAAACCAACTCAGTCTTAAATTAATGATTAAAGTTTAACAAGGTCTTCAAGATTTAATATCCATGTTAACCTTGATATAAAACCAAGAGATTATTAATTTATCTACATTTTGTCAAAGAAAGCAGGTCGTCAAAAACAAAAAATTCTTATGATCTGAGATACACATATTTATATACATACACATTTATATCACAAATATATATGCATACATACATACACACATACATACATGTATATATATATATGTAAAATCACTGTTTTATAAAGACAGTATTTTGTACGCTGTATTTTATTCTCTAAGAAGATAAATCTAACTTTATGTATGATTTCTGTAACCACATACACAAAATCAAACACAAGGATAAGCTCAATTTCACACAGATGATAAAGAAGGGAATCTAAACCCAGTTACATTTTTGAAACATTAATCATTCTCTCATAAAATAATGTCTTTCAGAAGCCCCTCTGAGTACATAACACTATACATAAATATGTACTGACAAAGATTACAGTCATTTCTACTTATATAATATATAGGAAAAAATTCATAGCCAAATTAATTTCAATAAAATTCAAAAACTGTTTTCCCCATTACTGTTTAGCTTGAAAATAAAACTTTATACCTTAAAATTTTAGTTCTTTTTTTATAGAACAGAACTACAGTTTCCTTGAGTTTTAGCAATATCAAAAATGCTTACAAATTTCAAAATAGTAAATTTGACAGTTAAGGAGTTACCAGTATTTGAAAAGGAAATTGACAGTATATACACACTGAACATTTTAAATTAAGTTTCTTTGTTATTCTCTATAGATCTTTAGCTATAACTAATTTTTCTAACAAGGGGACAAAGTTAAATTATTGCTCTGTAATAAACTTTGAAAAATGTCATGTTAAATACCAAAATACCCTGCATTAAACATTAAAAATGGGTAGAAAAAATATATTTTAATTATGTCTCTAGATACAGGAAAAAACATAAGCAGCATCAATGCTATGAAACACCAAGAATAATATAGCCTATGATTACTACAGATAGAAATATGCTAATTTAATGTTAATAGAAGAGTTAAATATTATTTTCCAGTAACACAGTATCAATCATTTTCAAACTAAGATTATATAAACTAAGCTTCATCTTTAAAATGTAACAAAATGAGACACATTTCAAATATGAACACATTCTTATCCATTTGCCCTATTTTCCAATTGATTTACTACAGCAGATAATATAAATCACTCTAAAAAGTATATAAGACACTTTCTAACTACACAAAAGAATTGCAAATATTAAAATAACAATAATATTAAGCTGTATTACCATTTTCTAATTCCTATGGTCTGCCTGAGATATTATTTCTTTCAGAAAAACATTATACCCATAATATTCATAGCTCTTTAGTGTCTCATAAATTCAAACTTTTTAGAGACCTTTCTGTATATAAACACAGAAGGCCTAAACACACAGAAAGTACACCATTCAAACTCAACTTAAGTTACCATTTATACTATCAGGTTACCAGGTTCTAAAATACTCTGTATCCCATGGATTAAAATAATTTTTCTTACATAATTAAGTCACTCATTTATTCACCAAACATTTTTTATTATCTTCAATGTCATAGATGCTGGGTATCACAGATATAATGACAAAGACACAGATTTCATTCAAATTCAGTCCACCAGGGAAGACAGAATGACAACAAAGAATTGCAATATGTTCTGATAAATGTTATAAAGGAAATCTGTACACACTATTTCTTGAAGGATGAAAAGTAATCAAATCAACTTGGGTGAATTAAAGAAGTTTCAAAGAATGAGAAAAGGTTTGCCAAGAGAGAAAGAAGAGAAGAGAGACCATTCCAGGTAAAAGGAATAGGATTTATAAAAGCAGGAAGACATAAACAATGTTACCATATGGTCATTAAAAAAAAACATAGCTGAAATGGATGGAGTATAAGGTTATCAGGCAGAGAGTAGTAGGAAATGAGTTTGAAGATGAATATACAAAAGAGGTAATTAATGTCTTTTGATACTATTAAGCCTCACTGCAGAGAGTGATGAGAAGTCCATGAAATGTTTTCAATTAGCTGACAAAGACATATTAAATAACCAATTTCAGGCACAGGTCCTAGGAACACTTGGACAAATATGATGACACCATCTTCGACTCAGGAAGCTTACAGTCTGTTGACTGAGAAAGAGTTTACACAAAACTCAAGAAGAAATTATTCCAGTGTGCTAAGAGAAAACTGAGCATACTGGAGGGGCAGCTAGCAAATCTTGAGGGTGGGGAAGTAAGGCGTTCTCCTTCAGAAGGAGTTCCCTTCCCTTCAGAAAGGAACTGAAGGAGTTCCCTTCAGAATAATACATTTCAAGAACCTAAGATTATTACTATCTTTTGGGCCAGTAATTATATATCCAGAAATCTGTCCTAAGGAAAACTGAAAATTTTTTTAAAGATTTCAGCTCAAAAATGTTAATAACATAATTATAACAAAACATTTAAAACAATCCAAAAAGAAGAACAGTTAATAAAAAACTATGGTATCTTCTCTCAGTGGAAAAATATTATGCCATTAAAACAATATTTATGAAGAAAAAAAGTGCTTGTGTTATTTAAATTAGCAATGACAAAACATCATTCATCAACATTTTACAAAAATTAAAAATAATACAAGGCAGATGGTGCTAGAGGAAAACACCACTCATATTAGTCTTGAGAAGATAAATTCCTATAACACTTAAAAAATAATTTGAAATACATGTTAAAATTTAAAACATGCACACTCTCTGACCCACATATTCTATCTCTGGGAAGCTCTACTATATAAATAAAACTTCCACTACAGATGGCTACAAGTTAAAGAATATTTATTATAAAAAGAAAAGAATATTTATTATAGCAAAATCCACAAAAAGCTGAAAATAATCTTAATGACCATCAATAAAATAATAGTTGAATAATCTGTGGTATAGTCAGATTATGAAATGTTATGTAGCTATTAAACAGAATGTGGCAGGTCCATACTCACTGATACAGTACATGTTCATGCTGTATTGTAAAGTGGGAAAAAGATGCTGCAAACAACTGTATATTTAATACAGTATCACTTCTGTAAATAAACTGCTTAAACTTTTACGTAAGTGTTGATATCTGCACATGACTCTATTTCAATGGAGTAGGATACAGAAATATATCTAGTAGGCTAAACCTCATTTGCTTCGTAAAAGAGAATGGGAAGGCAAGGGAAAGAACTGCTAGAAAATTGTTAAAATGTGTATACCAAAACATTAAGCAAATACATAAAATAAAATTCAGCCAGTGATTATAATTGGATGTGTATAAAACCTGACTAGAAGATCACAAAGAAATAAAGTAATAATATAGTTAAAGGATATGTTTTTAGAAAACCTTTAATCTAAATTCCTGTAATACTTTAATATGGCATTGCAATAAGGCATAGAAAAATTTATGTTGCAATCATTAAGGGGAAAACACAGCACACCAATATACATCACAGTATGAAATGATATCAAATATCTAAACAAAAAAATATATATATAGAAAAACTTCAAGAAGTATACCAATATTCTAAAGCAGTTTTCTTTGAATGAAAATTTACACTGATATTTTTTCTTACTCGTTTTCTAGGTGTGTCATAAAATACTTTGATTTAAAAAGGGACTTTCATGTGTCTAGTATTAGATCGGCTGATACTGGATTCAATAGGTCAGATCAAGAAAACAATGGCTTTTGAGGCTTAAAAGTCAATAGCAATAACTTCTCAATCCCCCTGAAACTGGAGAGACTATAACACATTTATTTTTACATTCTAATTTGTAAGTATGGGAAATTGATTTTTTCCCTTATCAAAATGGAATCACTTTATTTTATGGAAGATGTAGTGGGTTTTGTTAATAATAATCAAAATTTTTGTGATGAGCATCCCAAGGTTGCAAGGAAAGCAACCAAGTAGAAGCCAGAGAAGGAAAAGAATCAAATCCAAAGAGAACAGAAGTTTAGTAAATAGCCCAGCACCATCACTAGCATCCTCATCATCACCATCATTACCACCATCAAATGTTTACCTAGGGCTCAGTATATATGTCAGGTATTTTCATGCATATCACTTAATCCTCATCCTTACTTAAGTTGCAATTCTCATTTTAAAGGTAAGGAAACTGAGATTCAGAGTGGTTATACTCCAAGTAAAAGTTAAGAAGCCAAGATATGAACCAAAGTCTAACTTCAGAACCCATACTTTCAACTACCATGCAATATAGCTAGGCTAATTATAAAACATATTACTCAAATGAGACTCTCTACTGGGAGCAAAAGAGGGCACTGTGAGTAATATGTCCAGACCATACGCATAAAACAGGACTGTCCCAGGCAAATGGGAGGCATAAAATGGGACTGTCCCAGGCAAAGGACGTAACACGTTTATCAACAGTTTACAATTATGAAACTTTGATTTGACATTTGGCAGCGGGGAAGAAAGAAGGAAAGGTAGACAGCATTATTTGAGCATAGCTTTCCTTACAACAGAGTGCTGAGAAGGAATGTAAAGACAAGAGCACTGATATAATCACCCAGGAGACCTGATGACTTAAGAGTTCTACTAAAAATCAAACTGAACAAGCACTCCACTTGTTAAACAAGTCTCAGAGACTTATATATCAATCAACTCTGTCTCATCTAAAACACAAACTCAAAATTATCACAAACACCACTGGAATAAAATCCGTAAATGAATACTATCAGTACCTAAGAATATATATGTAAGAAAAGTATTACCTGGAAGAATAATAGCATAAAAACAATTAAAGACAAAGTTCCAACTTTATCAAAAAAGTAGTGACCACACTGCTTTTGGGGGTTTCAAAAGAAGAGAACAGAAGAGCAACAGAATAGCAGAATAGCAACAGAAGAGTTGGTATCATAAACAGTAGCTAAATCACACCAACAGGCCTGAGGTTGATGAGTAAGGCTTTAATACTAGAGCTAGGGCCAAAATTTTTGATCAATTTCAAAACAGCTAACAAAAACTTGGTAAACAGGATGAGATAAAGAAATCAAGTAAAATAATTTAACTTAATCTAATCCCAAAAGCCTGAAATTTAAACAGGTAAAGCCAACTACTAACATGCCTAATTACCAACAGACTGCTTTTAGTTATCTAAAAAGCATCAAGCAGAAGCCAAGGTGGGGGCGGTGGTGGCGCGGGCTGCTAACAACTATATATGTGTGGCAGTTGGAACACTAAAAATTTATTTGACGTTCCTGTTCCTCATGAAGACAAAACAAGACTAACAACCCTCACTAGCAATGTGCCAAACAGGAATTCTAGAATGCTGTGCATGTGACTCAAATCTGTATTGAAGACCCTCAGGCAGAAGGCATGAGGCCCAGGTGATTCTGCGGGTGAAGGTCCATGGAACAAATTTTGAACATTACTGCCCTAGAGTAGCGGTTCTCATACTCTGGCACCCTCAGAATCACCTGGAAAGCTTGTTAAAGCACAAATACAATAATCTACTTTCCATAAATATTTAATAAAGGAGTTTTTTTAAACTTGAAAGGGTTAGAGTGTATGTTTTAAAGGTCCGTGATACATTTTAAAATATATGCAAAAGAATATTCTGCAATCACAAAGTTTTGTTGAATAACCAGTACATAATCAATGTTCTTTTATTGCTTCTGATATACAGAAATATACTGTACCAAGAGAATATCTTTTGACAGAGGAGGGTAAAAAATTACTAAGATACACATTAGGCAAGTAATTAAATGTCATCATAAGGATTTGATCATAGGAAAGTGAGGGTTTTGTAGGTGATTTTGTATGATTCAACCTAACATCTCCAAAAAAAAGGAAAGAAAAAACAGGTGGTAAATCCATCACTGATACTTAAGCTTGATTAAATCACACTATGAATATAAAAGGAATTATTACTTAATTACCATGCATCAGAACTTAAATTTTACCACATTCTCTACAAAACATTTAATATGCAATTTTCCCATACATTTATAATAATGTAAATAACAGCATATATTTACATAAGTCTCATTAAAATATCATTTGAAGGCAATGACTTTATGTAAAAAAAAGCCAAACTAACAGCAAATATTCACTGTATCAATTTCTCAACATTGCTTATTAGACACTATAAAGAACAATTTTCAAGTTCTAAGCAGATGTTTTATGATCTGAATTTTTATTAAAAAGAATTTACTATGTGTGCTACACATTTTATACTTACTCCCTTTTATATTATAAAAACGGAATGCCTAAAAAGTTTGTAATGATGGTTCAATGAGTAAAAGGTTTTATCTCCTGTATCAAATATCATGCCATTCTAATAAATATTAAAATAGACAATATCACTAAATATTTCTAATTAAGATTTTACCCAGCAGAGAAGTAAAATCACAGACCTTTGTAACAATATGTCTTAATTCCACAAAGAAAAGAATCTATTGGACAACAATAACTTTAGTAATACTTATATTTACCTCTGCTTGTTGGATATATACTAAAATATTTATAATCACTGTTAAAAATATTTTTCAGGCTGAGAGATGGTCAGGAACAATAGGGAAAAATAAATAATATATCTATCTTTGCAATTAAAACCTGCAGACCCTCAAACTTACCCTTCTTGTACATAACCAGAATAAGCTGTTTTCCAGAAAGACACATAAAAGTGTAATTATGCACTAAACTGGAAGGAAGAGTGGTAAGACCATGTTCAAATGATTATGACTATAAATGTGTAAGAAAGCAGAACTTAAAATACTAAACTAATTTGGCATTCATAGTTAAGTAGATGCGTCTAAATATGGGTGAAGGAGAGTTCCTAGAATTTGTTTTTTTTAAAAGTTGCCATTGATAATAGTTTTTAATGCTTGTCATATGGCACAATTCTTAACATGGCTGACTTACGCCATAGACACACTACTAAAATAAATGTATGTATTAGCACAATTGTAAATACCTGGAATATTTTCACATTACTTTCATAAGTTACTAGAATGTCACTAATTTTAATTTCTTACCAAATCAGCCTATTTTATAAACTTCTAAGTGGTCTCAGTGTAAGAAAGTAGATTTTCATACATATTTTTCTCTGCAACTACATCTTACCTCTTCCTTCATCTAATCTGTGTCTCCTGATTACACGCTGCCGTTTTTCTTCTTGGCGTAACTGAAGGTGTTCTTCAATGTTAACCCCGGGCACTGGGACAGCTGGATGATGACAATCAATCAATTAGTTTTATAATAGATATGACAGAACTAAATGAAATTCAAGAGAATAAGCTAACAAAAACATTGTCTAAAACACAAATGATTTTTACTGCAAGAATTTTAGCAAAAAAACAACTCATCCCTTAATCAATGATCAACTGTCAGTTACCAAACAAGCAGTATCACATAATCAACTATTACCTTAGCTTTTTAACATGTCTACAAGGAATTGTTTAAACTATCAGAATTACTACCTAACAGAAGATCTAAAGGTATCATCTCTTTCACTGCGTCAAGAATTCCTCTTTGTCTTGCCTCTTGACCATCCAATTCTCTCGCGCAAGCCTTGCAACATCCACATACAGCACAGCCAGATTCCCCAGAACCACAACCACAGATCCTAAAAACAAATAAATTAATTATTAGCTGGAGTCCTTCTCTTTCCTTAAAACTCTGTAACATCTTTTCTGCAGTTTTAAGATTAGCTTAAATGAGTCCGCAATGCAATCACCCTTTCAGAAGACCAGACTTTGTCAATTTTAAAGAAAAGGTATGAATAGATGAATAATTAAAATAGAAGTCTGAGAAAATAGGTTGTGATATATAAGGGAATATAATAAATGATAAATCTGGTAGCCAATTCAAATGTAATGACTGTACAATTGACTACATAATCTGTAAGAAAATAAAGTTGGATATCTACCCCACATCAAAACCATTTCTATTGACATTAAAATCTAAGGAAATAAAACAGGTTTTAGAAGAATATTTAAGGTATCATATAATCAACTAGAAATTGAGACACCTTTCTAGTCTAGATAGAAAATTCAACAATTTCAAAAACTACATATTTGCATATAAAAAATGTTAAGTGCTTCTGAATTATAGAATATAGGCTAATTTAGCTAAATGATCATCAGTAAATTGGGAAACACTATTTGCAGAGAAAACAGAAAATGGTTAACACTAAGAATATTCAGAGAACACCTTCCAATTGTTAACACAGGCAAAGATTTTAAAGAAAAAACTCAGAGAAGAGTATATTTTAAAAGCCAGGAAAAATGTGAGTCATGGAAATATAAATGAAAATAATGATGTGATATCACTTTACATCCACTGAGCTGACAATATTAAAGAATTGTATGAGCCACTATGGCAGTATTTCAAAAGTGTGCCTTTTGCTATTAGTGAAAACAGAAACCATTCATCTTTTTAAAAAAATAACCAGCAAGGTAACCAGAATTGAAAGAGACACATGAACCCCAATGCTCATTGCAGCACTGTTTACAACAGCCAGGACATGGAAGCAACCTAGATGCCCATCGGCAGACGAATAGATAAGGAAGTTGTGGTACACATCACAATGGACTATTACTCAGCTATAAAAAAGAATGCATTTGAGTCAGTTCTAATGAGGTGGATGAAACTGGAGCCTATTATACAAAGTGAAGTAAGTCAGAAAGAGAAACACCAATACAGTATATTAACTCATATGGAATTTAGAAAGACGGTAACAACAACCCTATATGCAAGACAGCAAAAGAGACACAGATGTAAAGAACAGACTTTTGGACTATATGGGAGAAGGCAAGGGTTGGGACCATATGAAAGAATAGCAGTGAAACATGTATATTACCATATGTAAAACAGATGGCCACTGCAAGTTCGATGCATGAAGCAGGCACTCAAAGCTGGCGCTCTGGTGCAACCCAGAGGGACGGGGTGGGGAGGGAGGTGGGAGGGGGCTTCAGGATGGTGGGACACATGTACACCCATGGCTGATTCATGTCAATGTATGGCAAAAACCACCACAATATTGTAAAGTAATTAGCTTCCAGTTAAAATAAATTAATTAATTAAAACAAAACAAAAACAACCATCAAAAACAAAACAAAAACCAATACTTTTTAAACAAGCAATAATAGTCCTGGGGATACACTCCATAGAAACAGATTCATCAATATATAAAAACCTACGTACATTTTTTTGTGAAATAAAAATTTAAGTAATAAAATGAACTAAGGACTTGAGAGGGGGAAATAAAGGTTTAAACAAATTAAATGAAAGAGAAGCACCTTAAATAGAATAAGAATGACTTAGAAATTATTACAATAGAAAATAAATATAAGAATTATAGGTATATGCCAATATGCTTTGTAAGAAACAACGCAACAGAATAGTATAACTTTGGAAAAGGGTTTGGCATATTTTCTACTATTATTTTCTCTCTCGAGTATTACACATTCTCTTACCCTCCAGGGACTCTGTCTGGACGCCCACTGCTGACGCAGCTGGCCCCGTAACCGGTGCAATCTCCGCACACAGTGCATACCATGCACTGCTCCAGCTTCCACTTGTGCATGCCTGGAGGACACATCATGGATTTCTCGTCCTTCTCATCCAGCTCCTCTTCCAGGTCCTCATCCATTGCTGTTGCCATATTTTCAACTCCAAACCCTATTTAAAAGATCAGTTTATGATTTTCATCTATGTCTAAAAAACTGGTAATTTTACTTCCCCATTAAAAAAATATATAACACAAACTAATCCAAGTGAATATACAAAGGTATGATAAAATGTAAGACCAACAAAAATAACATTTAATTTAGGAACCACCAATAAATGCTCTCTTCATTTCCTTTCTGCAAAAAGAGGCAGTGATGGCAGGAGTATTTCTTAACTGTAATTATCTGTCACTCATTAATCCTAATGTTTTTCTGATTTTTAGTCCCTCCTGTCCATCCTCACCACCAATACTTTCATTCAACAGACCAAAGAAAGTGTCCTAACCACATTCTAAGCCAAGGCTGCCTACACTCATTTCTAGAGTCAATCAATAGCCTCTCATTGCTAGAAATCAGCTTCTTAGAATATATATTTGACCCTATGACTTCACAAACTACAAACCTCTAATGCCTTTTCCAAGGTCTTCAAAGGAACAAAACTGCTTAGCAAGATACAGTCAGTCACAGGCTCCCAACTTCCTCCAAGCTCATTTCCTCTATGCAAATTACATTCCACCTGAATTCAAATTCCCTCTGCTTTCTGAACATCCTGTGTCCTTTTGCAGGTTCAGGGCCTTTGCTCATCTTTGCTCTACCTATATCTCTATATCTCATTTATCAGATGCCTCTTCCTATCTCATCTGGCGAGAAACTCCTTCAAAAACTCAGCTCCAAGGTCATTTCCTATGAAAACACTTACAATTTTTTCCAGGTAAGTCATTATCTCTTCAAAGCCTGTAAATATCTCACTTAAAGCTTACTTGTGTTAGAATTTATTCAACTATTTTTTTAAATTAAACACCAACTACGCCCCAGACATTCCTTTATGGCAGAATCAATTAACTTTTTGTAAAGTGCTAGGTTGTAAATAATTTAGGCTTTGGGGGCTACATAAGTCTTTGTCACTCTTCTAAAAAAAAGCAGTTCAGTTAAGTCGCTCAGTCTTTTCCAACTCTTTGCGACCCCATGGACTGCAGCACACCACTCTTCCATGTCCACCACCAACTTCTGGAGCTTACTCAAACTCATGTCCATCAGGTCAGTGATGCCATCCAACCATCTCATCCTGTCACTCCCTTCTCTTCCTGCCTTCAATCTTTCCCAGCTTCATGGTCTTTTCAAATGAGTCAGTTCTTCACCTAGGTACTGGAGCTTCAGCATCAGTGCTTCCAATGAGTATTCAGGGTTGATTTCCATTAGGACTGACTGGTTTGATCTCCTTGCTGTCCAAGGGACTCAAGAGTCTTCTCCAACATCAAGTTCAAAAGCAACAATTCTTCGGCACTCAGCTTTCTTTATAGTCCAACTCTCACATCCCTACATGCCTGCTGGAAAAACCATAGCTTTGACTAGATGGACCTTTCTCAGCAAAGTAACGTCTCGCTTTTTAGTATGCTGTCTAGGTTCGTCACAGCTTTTCTTCCAAGGAGCAAGCATCTTTTAATTTCATGAATGCAGTCATCATCTGCAGTGATTTTGGAGCCCAAGAAAATAAAGTCTGTCACTGTTTCCATTGTTCCCCCCATTTATTTGCCATGAAGTGATGGCACCGGATATCATTATCTTAGTTTTTTGAACACTGAGCTTTAAGCCAACTTTTTCACTCTCCTCTTTCACCTTCATCAAGATGCTCTTTAATTCCTCTTCATTTTCTGCCATTAGGGTGGTGTCATCTGCATATTTGAGGTTACTGATATTTCTCCCAGCAATCTTGATCCCAGCTTGTGACTCATCCATCCCAGCATACTCTGCATATAAGTTAAATAAGCAGGGTGACATAACCCTTTCCCAATTTGGAAACAGTCTGTTGTTCCATGTCCATTTCTAACTGTTGCTTCTTGACCTGCGTACAGATTTCTCAGGAGGCAGGTCAGGTGGTATGGTATTCCCATCTCTTTAAGAATTTTCCACAGTTTGTTGTGATCCACACAGTCAAAGACTTTGGCATAGTCAATGAAGCAGAAGTAGATGTTTTTCTGGAATTCTCTTGCTTTTTCTATGATCCAGTGGAAGTTGGCAATTTGACCTCTTGTTCCTCTGCCTTTTCTAAATTCAGTTTGAACCTCTGGAAGTTCTTGGTTCACGTACAGTTGAAGCCTGGCTTGGAGAATTTTGAGCATTACTTTGCTAGTGTGTGAGATGAGTGGCATTGTGTGGTAATCTGAACATTCTTTGGCATTGCCTTTCTTTGGGATTGGAATGAAAACTGACCTTTTCTAGTCCTGTGGCCACTGCTGAATTTTCCAAATTTACTGGCATATTGACTGCAGCACTTTCACAGCATCATCTTTTAGGATTTGAAGTAGCTCAGCTGGAATTCCATCACCTCCACTAGTTTTGTTCATAGTGATGTTTCCTAAGGCCCACTTGACTTCGCATTCCAGGATGTCTGGCTCTAGGTGGGTGATCACACCATCGTGGTTGTCTGGGTCATAAAGATCTTTTTTGTATAGTTCCTCTGTGTATTCTTGCCACCTCTTCTTAATATCTTCTGCTTCTGTCAGGTCCATACCATTTCTATCCTTTATTGTGCACCTCTTTGCATGAAATGTGCCCTTGGTATCTCTAATTTTCTTGAAGAGATCTCTAGTCTTGCCATTCTATTGTTTTCCTCTATTTCTTTGCATTGTTCACTGAGGAAAGCTTTCTTATCTCTCCTTGCTATTCTTTCGAACTCTGCATTCAGATGGGTATATCTTTCCTTTTCTCCTTTGCCTTTTGCTTCTCTTCTTTTCTCTGCTATTTGTAAGGCCTCCTCAGACAACCATTTTGCCTTTTTGCATTTCTTTTTCTTGGGGATGGTTTTGATCACCACCTCCTATACAACATCAAGAACCTCCATCCATAGTTCATCAGGCACTCTGTCTATCAGATTTAATCCCTTGAATCTATTTGTCACTTCCACTGTATAATCATAAGGGATTTGATTTAGGTCATACCTGAATGGTCCAGTGGTTTTCTCTACTTTCTTCAGTTTAAGTCTGAATTTTGCAAGGAGTTCATGATCTGAGTCACAGACAGCTCCTGATTTTGTTTTCCTGACTGTATAGAGCTTCTCCATCTTTGACTGCAAAGAATATAATCAACCTGATTTCGGTATTGACCATCTGGTGATGACCATGTGTAGAGTCTTCTCTTGTGTTGTTGGAAGAGGGTGTTTGCTATGACCAGTGCTTTCTCTTGGCAAAACTGTTAGCCTTTGCCCTGCTTCATTTTGTACTCCAAGGTCAAACTTGCCTGTTACTCCAGGTATCCCTTGACTTCCTACTTTCGCATTCCAGTCCACTATGATGAAAAGAACATCTTTTTTTGCTGTTATTTCTAGAAGGTCTTGTAGGTCTTCATAGAACCATTCAACTTCAGCTTCCTTGGCATTACGGTTGGGGACATAGACTTGGACTACTGTGATACTGAATGGTTTGCCTTGGAAATGAACAGAGATCATTCTGTTGTTTTTAAGACTGCACCCAAGTACTGCATTTCAGACTCTCCTGTTGACTATGAGGGCTACTCCATTTCTTCTAAGTGATTCTTGCCCACAGTAGTAGATATAATGGTCATCTGAATTAAATTCACCCATTCCAGTCCATTTTAGTTCACTGATTTCTAAAATGTCAATGTTCACTCTTGCCATCTCCTGTCTGTCCACTTCCACTGTAACCTTGATTCATGGACATAACATTCCAGGTTCCCCTGCAATACTGTTCTTTATAGCATCAGACTTGACTTCCATCAGCAATCATATCTACAACTCAGCATTGTTTTTTCTTTGGCCCCATCTCTTCATCCTTTCTGGAGTCATGTCTCCACTCTTCTCCAGTAGCATATTAGGTACCTATGACCTGGGGAGTTCATCTTTCCATGTCATATCTTTTCTGCCTTTTCATCCTGTTCATGGGGTTCTCAAGGCAAGTATAATGAAGTGGTTTGCCATTCCCTTCTCCAGTGGACCTCATTTTGTCAGAACTCTCCACCATGACCTGTCTGTCTTGGGTGGCTCTACATGGCATGGCTCATAGTTTTAAAAAATAACCTTTTATAAACATAATATACATCCTCAGTTTGAAAGGCCATACAGAAACAGGCCACTGAGAAGTTAAGGCATCAGATTACAGTTTTCAAATCTCTGCTCTAGACTTGGACGACTATGATAATAAGTGACAATTACAAAGCTTGAAAGCTAGTAAGAAAAATAGACATTAATCAAATAACCATACTGAAAAGTATAAATACACAACTATGACAGAATTGTAAAGAACATAAAGTACTACAAGACCATAAAATGAAAGAGCAAATCTGTGGGAAGCAAATAATTATTTTTTATGTTTGTCTTTCCGAGCAGACCTAGATCCTCAAACACAAGGTTATATCTTATTCACTTCATCTCTTATTCTTAGTCCACCTTATTCTCTGATCATTTACACTCAGATGTGGTACAGGTCTGTCTAATCAAAAAAATGAACTCATTATGTAACCTGTTTTTTTTTTTTTTTGCCACTTCTAAGCTATGGACACACTGAGAAATTAGATGTCCAAGACTGAATAACTATGCCAAGAGTTAGAATAAAGCAATCCTTAAGAAGTCATGTGCCATACTTTTAACAACAATAACTAAAATATGTTGAAGCATTTACTTGTACCCGGCTGTACATGTATATTACTTATTTAATCATCCCAGCAGTACTATAACTATCATGCTCAAATCAAGCTCTAAATTCAAAGCAATCTCAATCACAGTGACAAGTAAAAAAACTGATTCTAATTCATATGGTAGACAAAGGTCCCGATCTGACTACATAAAGCAAAAATGTATAAAGAAAAAGAACGAAGAACTTGTCATCAAAATTTAAAAATTAAATACAACAAATGAAACCATAAAAAAATGTAGACGATAAGCCACAGGTTGGTTAAAGATATTTCCAACGCATACAATAAATATACAAAATATTCCTACAAATCAATAAAGCAAATGACAGGCAAATAAGAAAAGTTTGAAGAGAATCTAACTTGTTATTAATATCAAGGGAATGTAAATTACAAGAGAATATCAGCAATTACACTCCTAGTTAAATATCAAAAAAAAGGGACTCATTTTTTCACCAACATTTACTAGAATGTTCACAGCAACACTAACATAACTCAAGCTATAAACTATCTCAATGTCCATAATACTAGAAAAGATTTTAAAACTGTAGTATAATCACACAATGTTATACTATACAACAGTGAGAATGAACAATCTATAACTAGCTGGTAACAACATGGAAGAATCTCATAAAGTTGAACAAAAAGAAACTACACACAAAAGAGCTCATACTACATGATACCATTTATATAATGTAAACAAAATATATACAAAAGTAAATGGCAGTGTTAAGCAGAGAGGTAGATAGTAACTGGAGAGGCACATGAAAGGGGGCTTCCTGGGGTGCTGGTAATATTTCCTAATCTTGGTGCTGATTACATGAATGTGTTCATTCTGTGACAACTCAAGATGTGTACTTATGCTATGTAAATTTTTCTGCATGTATGTTATACTTCAATAGAAAAAAAATTACAATGAAAAAGCTTGTCATAGCCATCAAAAGAACAAAACCAGCCTGTTGATAGTATTAGAGTGATATGGAAAATGAGACTTTACTTGTAAGAATATACAGTGGTACAACCTCTCTCAAGAAAAATCTAGCACTGAAGCTGAAACATACAACACAGAAGATACACAGAGAAGAGTCTCCCACATTTTTGCCATGAAACATGAACAAAGGAGGCTTTAAAATTCTTTACAATAGTGAAAAATTAGAAATAAACTATCAGCAGGAGAATGGATAAAGCGCGACATGTTAGTGGTGTGGTGTAGTCCACAGCCATTAACACGGATCATCTAGATCTGTATGTACCAGAGTGGCTATATTTCAAACACAATGGTGAGATTAAAAATAAAAAAAGAAAAACATAAATAGATTTGCACTTATAAAATATGAGCATGTAATATATAAAAACAAGTAAAAATAGAGGAACATGACTGAAAGGATATTAATCAAGATTATGATCATGATTAATACTGGATGCAGATGAAGTATAAAGTCTTAGAAGGGGAATGTCGGACACTTGAATCTGACCTATAACCTCATCTATAAATATATTTTTTACTGAAAAATGGTAAGACGCAGTAGATATACAACTTTGACACTGCAATATTATTTTCTATACTTTTCCTTTCTTTTTTTTTGATTTTAAAAATCCTTTATTTCTTTGCAACTTGTATTCATTATTGATCTTACCCTACCAGTTTGCTTTCTTATACATTACTTACTAACAAAGTGGATTTAATTTAAATTAAGTAAAAAACAAAAACAACATAACAATTTCATTTTGGTTATTACAAAATTTACTCTAAGAATTCAGAGCATAGGTATAAACATATTCCAAAATTTCATGAAAGAGTTTCAGAATAATAAAGAAACAGTTTTGTTCGGCTCAGGACTCTTTACAAAATATAACTTGAATTGACATTTATACAACATACAGAAAACTAAGCTGCTTCTCTCCTTTATGCCTAATAGATGTTATCCAAATTTATGGTTCACTAGTTCAGAAAGAAGGGAAAAAAATCCATTTAGGAATAATTAATTTCTGTGTTTTGTTCTTCCCTCTTCTTTAGTATCAATATGCTCTAGCAGACTTGCTCTTTTAAAAATTTAAGTATTTAAAATCTTCCCGACCTAGGGACTGAACATGGGTCTTCTGCATTGCAGGCAGATTCTTTACCATCTGAGTCACCAGGGAAGCCCATAAACAAGGTAAGGAAAAAAAAAATAAGAGGGCCCCTGAAATCCAGATGAGCCTGCCATCAAGAAGGTCCCAAAAGAATTAAACTTGTTTTTGTTAATTTATACAAATAACGCTCAAACCCATTCATGCTTTAAACACAGCTCAGTGCTAATTCTAATAGTATGTCTCTATTCCCTACTCTCCATTCACACAAAATTAGGGAGAGAAAACCAGAAATTGTAGTGAAAATTATAGGGCAACACTGATAGTAGCTAGAAGTAAAAACTGAGAGTAAGAATGAGGTAGACACAACTATAACCAACACACAAAAATCAAACAAGAAATTCACAATAAGCACAGCAAAGGACTAACTCCTCTCATTCCCCTTCGACAGCCTGAGTCTTGGGGCAAAGGATACACTATATAAGGAGCACCTACAATTTCACTCTTGGTAAAGGGTCAAGTATTCCTACAGATACTCTTAGTTGTCAAGAATTCTTAGTTGTCAAGAACTGATTAAATCACAGGTAGTACCTGCTGTTAAACAGGAAGATAATATTTGCAGATAGACTGCTGCCAAAAATTGTTATAACTGAAACATGGGGTATAAAAGGACCTAATAACAAACAGCTTCAAAAATGCACTTTTCTGGGATAATTCAGTTACTAAAAATGCTAAATCAAAGAAGTATTACATTTGTTATAAAAATAAGGAAACCATACAAGTAAAATAAGCTCATTTGCTCGGAAATCAGAAGTCTAAAGTATACTGATTATTCCAGTGAGTGACAGACTGTCAAAGAAATGAAGAAATTTAGTAGTTTTCATAATTTATAAGCATAAAATCAAAAGCCACTTTGGTTGCAAAGAGTAAGATTCTTTACCATAGTGTTCTGAAAAACTGTTGAAAAGACAACACAAAATTTTATATCCACACACTAAAACCTACCTTTCCCACCTTGATTCATGGCACCAGTGTCTCGTCCACACTGTCCTTTATTATTCACACCAAATGTCCAAACTTCTCCATTCTTCATTAAGACACACGTATGAGCTTTGCCCATAGCTACCTGAGTTACAAAATGGCCCTTCAGATCTGTTACCAAACCTACAGGAAAGAAACAAATTTGGTAAGAAACAACTAAAAAGCCTTTCTGAGCCTAGTAGATCATCAGTAATGCAAAATGACCACTGCGATGCAGAACTTTTCATTTCTAGGATAAAATAACCCCAAAATGGGAAATAGTGGCCAAAAGATGGGCAGGGTATCTGTAAATTAATTTTATAGTTCTGTAACAAAGTTTCAAAATCTTAAAATGTTCTCATCCAAACTTGGGACAAACCTTCACTCTGGCATTAGCTCAGGCCTGCTTCTCCTGAATGCTTGCTCTCAGTGGCAGCAGCTCCAACAATGCTTAGGATGGTTACTAGATTTCAAACTTTCCTGACCCGAGCACAAAAGAGTTTTTGAAACACGTACTTTACTTGCTTTGACCTGCCTCAGCAAAACAGGGTAAAACACGCAGCAGGGTATTCTGAAATAACATTGTTTCTACAGAAACCTGTGAGATTTTCCAAAGCACTTATTTGTTCAATCCTTTATAATGTACAATGCATTCTTCCACAACCCAACAGACAGCTAGCTCCTAAATTTCGCTTATTCACATATTACAATCATTCTACTTGCCAAATACAAGTGCAACCCATATCATCTTAATATTTTTGTATCAATTTTAAATTTGACTAAAGTATTTTAACCTTATCCAGTAGCATTAACAGTAAAAATTCAAAGATTGTGGAGTATTTCTAATATCTACTAAAATAAAAACATTGTAAAGCTGAAACACTTGTTTTACTTAAATTACAAATAAAACAATTCTCACATCACACTTTGGAAAGCTATTCTATATTATTAAGCTCAGATATCACTTCCTAAGGGTGACCTTCCCTTTCACTAACTTAGGTCTTTTAATGAAGCATACCTCAAAAACTCCCACTTTCAGTTTTTAGCATACTTGAAAAAGGCATGTGTATATACAGACATAGTATGTATTACTATTATTCATAATACTAGCCGACATGTCTTGAGCCCTTACATGTGCCAGGCTCTGCTGTAGGCATTTCATAAGAATTATCTCCTATTACTTTATAAGAACCATATGAAGCAGGTATTATCATTAGCTTCCTTTTACAGGTAGAAGAAAAATGAAAAGGAAAGCTCTGAAAAGTTACATAATTTATGTTAGTTAGCCAAATAAAAAGTGGTCATGCCAGGATCTGAGTCTATATACATAACCATTAGATCTCTACTATTTAAGTTCTTTACCATCCATCTGTCTCTAAGATCCTCAAAAAGAAAGGGACATGTCTGTCTGGTCCACTAATGCCTGATGTATTGTTAGTTCTCAATAAATATTTGTTGAATAAATGCAGAAGTTTCCATCAGCCTTAGCCAAGAGGATTTTAGCAAGCAGCCATGAAATTAAAAGATGCCTGCTCCTTGGAAGAAAAGTTATGACCAACCTAGACAGCATATTAAAAAGCAGAGACACTACTTTGCCAACAAAGGTCTGTCTAGTCAAAGCTATGGTTTTTCCAGTAATCATGTATGGATGTGAGAGGTGGACTATAAAGAAAGCTGAGTGCTGAAGAAATGGTGTTTTTGAACTGAGGTGTTGGAGAAGATTCTTAACAGTCCCTTGGACTGCAAGGAGATCCAACCAGTCCATCCTAAAGGAGATCAGTTGTGAATGTCCATCGGAAAGACTGATGTTGAAGCTGAAATTCCAATACTTTGGCCACCTAATGAGAAGAACTGACTCATTTGAAAAGACCCTGATGCTGGGAATGATTGAAGATGGGAGAAGAAGGGAACGACAGAGGATGAGATGGTTGGATGGCATCACCGACTCCACAGACGTGAGTTTGAGTAGGCTCTGGGAGTTGGTGATGGACAGGGAGGCCTGGCATGCTGCAGTCCAGGAGGTCACAAAGATTCGGACACGACTGAGTGACTGAACTGAATTTTACTGAATATTATTTTTAAAATGTACATGAACCCACCCCCAAATTTTGATTCACTCTGACAGCTGAGGCCAATTGAGACTAAATATTCCCACATTAAACTCACATAAATCACCCGAGCACAGTTTTCAACTTGATAATGGGCTGTTATAAATGTTAAATACATGCCATTTCCTCAGCATGAGACAATCAGAAACTTCATTAACTCTGATTTCCTTATTATAAAAAAGTGTATAGGCTTTACATATTTGATTCATATAAAACCTTTCCAGGTGGGTTGCTACAATCATTATACTCATTTCTAAATGCCAGAAAGAAAATCTAGCAACCAAGTATGACAAGTTTTTGAGATAACAGTTTATAAATGTTAAACTCTTTGGCTAGTTTTGTCCCTCATATTCATTACCCGAAGTTATCAGTCAGCCACTTAATTCTTGAGACTACAATGTGCCAGACACTGCACTGGGGATAAATAGAAATTAAGAGAGAGACAGCCCTTCTCTAAGGGCTTCCCTGTTGGTTCAGTGATGAAGAATCCACCTGCAATGCAGGAGACATGGGTTTGATCCCTGGGTCAGGAAGATTCCCTGGAGGAGGGCATGGCAATCCACTCCAGTATTCTTGCCTGGAGAACCATGGACAGAGGAGCCTGGCGAGCCACAGTCCATGGGATCACAAAAGAGTCGGACACGACTGAGTGACTAACATGTTCACTTTCAGGCTTTCTCTAACTACCTAACAACAGGGGGAGATAAATAATCCATCAGTTATAAATCTGCTAAGACATGAAAATCATGTCCCCAGAGTACCACCAGGAACATGTCACAAGGGCATCTCACAGAGTCTAGGGAAAGCTTTTCAGAGAAAGTAACAGGTAAGATAGAGCTGCAGGAGGCAATCCCCACTATTGGCTCTGCAGGGAACTATTGACAGTGTTCCCAGTAATAAGACAGGAAGGAAGAACAAAACATTATATTTGGAAAGAAAGGTGAAAAATGTAAAGAAAACATGTTACAAATATTACTTTTAGAGATACATCTTTGCAATACATAATGTGTAGTATAGGACTTTCTGTGCATAAAAGTGAAACAGTGTTTAACTTACTTGAACTATCAGAGTAAATAGCATCTTTTCCAAACATGTATAGCTCTCCATCTTTAGAAATAACAGAACTACTTCCATTATTGCAGGCTGTATACACCACAATCTTTCCTTCCATCTTAATTATCTTCTTAGGCTTGTAAGGTTTTGATTGCCGCCTGCTCTTGGCTTAAAAAAAAAAAAAGATATTTAATTTAAGGCATCTATTTACAAATAAAAATAATGATTTGTACATAAAGCCCAAGGGAAAAAACCTATCATTTGCATTTATCATACACTTGATTTATTTATTTTCACAAAGGCTTGCGCTTCCCAACATGTCAATTAAATGAGTCAATCTGAAAGCCTCATCTCGTTAAATATTTATCAGGCTACTGCTATCAGAGCCTCTTCTTTGTAGTACACTGAAATTTCAAAAGAGAAACAGCAATTTTCTACCAAACTTCTAGGGAGCCCAATCTCTAGATTAGCTACTTACATTATCAGCACCATTCCACTGTCATCTGCATCTATTTTAAATCCCTTTTTATCAAACTCTATCTCACATGTACTCCTCTGTGAGATCCTGGAAAGTATTTAAAACCAGCTTCTCTTTCATTCAACACAGATTAAGTACTTACTCCTAGTCAGAGACTGAAAGGAAGGGAAATATGCATATGGAGGGAGAGCAAATAGATTTAAATGTAGATGATTTAAGCAGCCTCTGCTCTCAAAAACTAAATCCCTGAAATGAGCAAAAGATGGGAAATAACAATCTTCTGTTCCCTCAGTCAATCCCAGTTCTTACAGGCCTTTCTGAATAAAAACATATTGCTATGCTGGGTACAATTCTGGGATTAAAACACCACTGTATTTTTTCTTGTTACATGAACTATATACATATATAGAGCAATTAAGTCATCTGGTGGTCAAGCAAAGGAAGCATCATGTCCTCCACATCCTAGAAGGAAAAATTGGCTGGGCTGAGTTTCTGAGATATGGCAATATACTTCATGGCTATTTTAAAAGAGTTTTTTAGGATAACTTTTATTTACACATGATATCTACATTAGATGTTGACTTCAAACCTAATTCTCATAAGATGCTACCCCAACTGCAACAATGTACTATGTACAAGTTAGAAAAAGAGACAAAGGACACTTTGAGGAAGACTGAACAGAAGCATAGGAAAGATAAGTGAAAATTGTTTAATTTTTCATTGCTTGGGAATTTCATCATAATGAAATAACACCAAGAACAGTGTTTCGTAACTGACACTATTACACAATTCACGTGAGGTTTACTTCATTGTGAAATACATACTCTTTACAAAACTTGGGGTCACCTAAAAGAATATACTGGAATAAATAAGTTTTTTAAAATGACACTAATGGACAAAACAGATAAACAGCCATGTATGCAATGTATAAGGCCTACAAAAATTCATGAATATGAACTCTAATATGAAATCAGCAATCATGGTTCTTTAATGAACAGTACACCACCACCATTGACTGAATATTCCTCGGTATAAAATCTATTAACTTGAGAAGGCTAGTGCTGTTGAAACTGATATACCCTTTGTTAATAAATTCCCCAGCATTTCTACTGAACAGTCCACTCACTCGACTCTCCATCCTCTCCTTTACTGGCAGATCCTGTGAAGAATATGCTTCCATCTTCTGCGACTAAAAGGGCATGAGAGCCATCATGTCCAACGGAAAAGTGCACGATCTTTGGGGATTTCGTAATTGGTAGCTCAACCCATTTTCCTGCTGAAGGACCACCTTGTTTGATTCCGAGACTCTGGTATTTGCCAGTGTAATATATCTTAACATGTACAGAAAAAAAATACAAAACAGGAATTACAGTGCCTCTTGGAGTAGTACACCAGGTTTCACATGACAGAAACAAACTTCCCTACTTTACTGAGAATGAAAACAACAAGAACTCAAAAAACTCTTATATTTTTTAGGGCTTCCCTGGTGGCTCAGTGGTAAATAATCCACTTGCAATTCAGGAGACACAGAAGATGTGGGTTCTATCCCTGGGTCAGGAAGAGGTCCTGGAGAAGGGAATGGCAACCCACTCCAGTATTCTTGCCTAGAGAATACCATGGACAGAGGAGCCTGGCGGGCTACAGTCCTAGGGGTCGCAAAAGTGTAATATATCTTAATGGGTATAAATAAAAATACAAAATAGGAATTACAGTGCCTCTTGGAGTAGTGCACCAGGTTTCACATGACAGAAAAAAACTTCCATACTTTACTGAAAATAAAAACAAGAACTCAGACTCTTTAATACTATTCAACTTCTGAGAACTGAGCAGGAGAGAAATAGGCATATATCTGCAAAAATACACAGTTCACAATAGTTTTTTCATATCTACTCAGGATACTTATCATCTTTTTAAGTATCCTGAATAAATATGAATAAATATATGCCATAAATATACTACAAACATAGAATGAAATTCATAAAATTCTCAATTCATTTTTCCCAGTGAAAAAAGCCTCACATACAAATATACTGTATACGCCTCATAATTTTCACTTTCAGGTTCTTTTAATTACCTTACTTGATCCTCACATCACCAGATACAAAAAAAGCTTCCATCTCTATAAATAGACCTCTACAATCAGCAACTTAATTGTATATCCTTCTACTTTCCCCAACTTGTAGTCTAAATGTATACACATTTACAAAAATTTCCAAGGGACATCCTATTCAAAATAAACACAAATGTGAATTCAACCCAACTCAAAAAATTACACAAAGAGCTCCATAATTAAAGTAAATATTTGTAAAAAGGGAACATTTTATAAAGTTTAGAAAGCTTTATACTCAAATGTCAAAATTTTTTTAACACGATTTCAGCATGAAATTTTACTATATATAAAATGTATAATCAAACTTTAAAACATGATTGTTTACACATGTAAACTATGTAAGCTAATCAACTGATTATACCAACTATCTCTTAAAGCAAATAATGTTTATTTTTAATACTAAGAGTAATTTACCTTTCCATTTGCTGTTTTCATTAGTGCAAACTCTCGTCCTGCACCAAGAACTGCTGACTCCTCATCAAATCCGGTGCCTGATAATACAGTAGGACTTCATAAATACTATTATAGTTTTAACATGAATAACTTCAAGCAGAACTTGTACGACTTCAAGTGATAAAAAAATCCAATTAATATCACTCAAAAATAAGGATGACACAGTATGTCATATGGCTCAATTTGAAAAAATATTAACAGTAGCTACACTACTCCAAATAAGAATAAAGTTACCATTTGTAACTTTATTAAATGAAGAAAAAATTCTTCATTTGTTTCAGATTGTGGTTTAGCCACTAAGCCATTTATGACTCTTTGTGACCCCATGGACTGTAGCCCATCAGGCTCCTCTGTCCATGGAATTCTCCAGGCAAGCATACTGGAGTGGGTTGCCATTTCCTTCTCCAGGGGATCTTCCCCAACCAGGGATCAAACCTGGGTCTCCTACATTGCAGACAGATTCTTTACCAACTGAGGCACCAGGGAAGCCCAGGTGTTTCAGATTAGTGCCAAATTATTTTCATAGTGTTAAAAAAATTGTTTAAATCAATGTTAGCTGAATTTCTTCAATTAATGAGCGAACTAATTTTTACTGGGCATCTATTAGCTATCAGGCATTACAGAATGCATAAGACTTTCCTATTTGGTCCTCATAATTAGGGCTTCCCTGGTGGCTCAGATGGTAAAGAATCTGCCTGCAATCAGGAGACCTGGGTTCAATTCCTGCAATGGGAAGATCCCCTGGAGAAGAAAATGGCAACTCACTCCAGTATTCTTGCCTGGAGAATTCCATGGACAGAGGAGCCTGGTGGGTTACAGTCCATGGGGTCACAAAGAATTGGATACGACTCAGTGACTAATACACACACCTCATAATTATATTGTTTGGCCTACAAATGAGCAAATATATAAAGTGTGGTGAGGTAGGTCTTGACAAGGGAGTGTTTGGGTTTGAACAATACTATGCAGATATTTGAATTAAGGTATTTTAGATTCCGTGTTCCAAGTTTTTTTCTACAGAAGGTTTCATGTAGATATTCCATGAATTTGAATACATATGTGTGCATATACACACACAGATCCTTATGCATACTTTCAAACTGTGAAACTATGAGTAAATAGAGCACATTTTATGAGTTTGTCCAATTATATAAACTAAGTTTACACGATTTTGAAATTTGGAAAAGATGAGTTCAATACAGTATTTTTCTATGGAAAAATAAAATACTACATAAATATGCAAGGTAAATCACTAATGAAATTTAATAAATTTAATAAGATCAAAACAGGTGGGTCTTGCAAAGAATCCCACAAGTTAAGACATGGAACTACTAAATCGGCAGCAGTATGGCAAACCAAAACTGAGACCCTCATGGAAACTAATCCTACTTAGTACTATGACATGGCAAGAGTAGGTACACTAAATCCCAGAAATACTCTGAGAATGTCTGTATTTCTATATCCAAATGAAAATTATTAAATCAAATGCTAGACCAATTACCATTCTGACAATCTATGGAATCATTCTATGGTTATCCTGATAAATTTGTTCAAGTAAAAACCAAAGGCTTCAAGTTACTCCCAGTTACTTGTACACGTTTACTCATAAGTGTGCCTCATAGTAACAGACAGCAAAATAGCCACCTAATACAAGCTGTAATACAATGCTGAAAACACAATGTTAGTTTTCAAAAGAAAAAAAATCTGAAAATAAAATATGGAAGAAAGGGTTTTTTTGACCATCTTACTTATAATATGCAAGTCCTTTTCCAGATCAAATAGTGAGATACCACAGGCATGCAAGCATTTTCTGGCCAGTTTAAGTTGTAATTCTTGCTGTAGCACAGGTTCTGTGCTTGTAGCAAATATTCTGACAACAAACCCATCCTAAAAGAAATAAAACAACCAGAGTATTCTGTTACATGAATGGATCTTTTAAGGCTCTACTTTTCACCTAATAAAAATCAAATAATTTATGAAAAAAGGATTCCATTTATACCAGCTTCTCATGACTCAGAATACTTACATCTCTGGAAGCAGCTATCTGATTAATATATTCTCCATCAGTGAATAAAATATTTTGACCTTCAGTGTGACAATCTGTGCAAAAGGAAGAAACAGCAATTACATTACAGTATAAATAAACACCTCACAAAATGACTTTACTCCTCTGCTGAAGTCAGAATGAGAGTTCTCCATACCATAAAGATAATTTAAACTCAATGGGAGACTGTGCTTTTTTAATAAAGAGCTACAGATTAGCAGAAACTAAACAGTTCAACTAATTATACGCATTATATTTTGTGCTTACATTTATTAATCTTCTATAATCAATGGACCTGAGAGTCCACCTAATTTCAAAATGAATTAGCATTAGATATAGTCTGATAATAAACATGCACCACGATGAACAAACTATAACGTTGGTTATCATCATGTCAATACAATCACATGCGAGGTAGGCAACACTCTACCTTCAGACATACATCACAGTCATTAGTGTCACAGAAAAATATAGACAGACTTAAAGCTTCTGCATTTGAGGTCTATGCTGTCCATCTACAGATATCCCTTGCTTTATAAAGTAGAACTGGCTGTACAGTTTTCAAGGTTTAATGCCTAGTCCCAGTATTTTTAGCATGTAGCATGCTATATACACTTTTAAAATGTTCATCCTTCATAAAACAGTCACGTCTCAGCTGATTTGTCTCTTTTTTGGTCTGAAAGTGCTAATATTTTGGCTGGAATGCCATATTTCATCAATACTATACAGTCTCGGTAGAACAGTGCGCTACATACTTTGATCAAAATATGCAGACAAGCACAACTGTAACAAGGGATAGCCGTACTACAGAAGGACCACTGGGACATGTGTTAGTGACTGCTACTAAAATAACATGAAACTACAAGCAGCTCTGTATCTAAGTATAAACTGTATCCTTTTGAAAAAACAAATGTTCAGCAAGCAAGTCTAAAAGCACACACACACTTCCCAAAATAACTGCAGAGAACTAGGATGAATCTCTCCATTAATTACAATGCCAAAGAAATAATATTTCATTTCTATTTGCACCTGAATCAGCAGAACATAAAAGTCTGGTTTTGGAATGCAGTAATGGAGCCCACCCAAGTAAGCTGGATTACTCTATATCTTTGCTTTGCCCAGGAGCTTCATACTAGCATACTTCCTTATTATAAATATGCAAAACACAGGCAGACCCTTACCAAATAGAGAATTCAGTGATCACAAACTGGAAATAGAAACTGGGAGACAAGGCCCACTGGTAGCCCAAGAGACTTGGTAATCAAAGAGAGGAGAAATCGAAAGAAAGAGTTCCTAGTCCACTGTACAGAATACAAAGAGGCGCAAGAAAGATGCTTCTCAAGCTCTAAGCAGTAAGATTTTAAACTAAAAAGCAAAGAAGAAAAACTTATTATAATTTCAGATAAATGCAGGGGTGAGGAGTGAAACGGCGCAAGAAGAGTAGCAAAAGCCCTCGTGATCGGAGGCAGCATGTCACCAGACACAAAGAGTAATGTCACAGGGGTACAATATAAAACGTACACCAACATACAAGGCTAAAGTTACAATTAACAGGGCAAAAAGTATGCTTTCAGATCATCAGTGCTGCATTGAAAATAACTTATTTATAAAGTAGACTATAAGACAAGTTGAAAACATGAAGCTCAAAGAGTTACTAGATTTCTGTCCATTTTAAACATGGTATTCATTACCATCTATAAACCCCTAGCTAGGGGAAAAAAGGGGACTCTTAAAGAAAACTGCCATCCAAAGAAAGGGAAAAATGACCACAGGCTTCTTCAGGCTTGAAGGCAAGTCTTCCTGCCGCATGATTTCAAAAAGATTGCGCTCTTCATCCTTTCTGTCTCCATCACATGATGTCCTAAGACAGCATCTTCGGGAAAGTATCAAGACACACAACATGGGACTATTCTGACCCAGTTTGGTTCCTTCCTCACCATGAATACAGTACTTATTTGTGAAACACAGAAAGCCACATTTGTATTGTTAAAAGTCGCATTTCACATGCTAAATGAAGTAGAGGGATTTCAACTGAATAAGAACATTAACAAGTTATTTTTTTTTTCATGCATGTAGACCATTTTCAAATGGTCTTTCTCAGTTACAGTCTCTGTTAAATGATCAAGGTTTTTCAAAAACCAATCCTTCCTATTAGTATCCATCTGTCTTGGGGGGTGGGGCATGGGATTGAGAACTTTTTCTTCCATTAAGACATCCTAAAATGACTTACACAAAGAGCAACAGAGGTGCTCACTGGAGTGAGATTCACTCTGCACAAAATTAGAAGGCATCCCCATTTCAGTACACTAATCAATGGAATATATTTTGTGACACTAAAATGATGTCACAGAAGACTATTTAATGACCTGGAAATATATTCAGAATACTGAGTGGAAGGGATAGGTTAAAAAAGCAATAAATAGCATACAATCACTTTTGTACGTGTATGTACACAATATGCATAGGAAAAAGGAGGGATATTCACTAATAAGTCAGTAGTGGTTACAGATGGGAAGTGGGGTTACAATTAATTTTTATTTTGTTTTGCTCATATGATATTTATACAATAAATATGATTACTTTTAATATATGTATATATATATATGGGGCATATGCCATTTCTGAACATTTTTGCTATTACTGTTGTTATTATCATAATCATCATCAGGATCAGAGGGATCAGAGACATGGCCTTGGACTTGTGATAATTAAAAAACAAACAAACACAAAACAAACAAACCTCCTGTAGACTTATCTGAAAACAGAGTTATTTACCAAATGGCTTTAATAAGTCACCTGTTTTCCAAAGTAGCTTTATTTGTGAAACACACATGAAATGTGACATTTAGCTTACCATGGCATCAGGTACACTAATTTGGAGATATATATATTCAAATAAATCTTTCATGAGGTTATAAAAAATCTTAAAAATTAACAAGCAGCCAGGGAGCAATTAACCTTCACATTGCGTTCTTCAGAAGTTCTCAATCATTTTCAGATGGCCAAGTGCCTTGAAGTAATTTTGCTGCTTACCATGAAATTGGTGGATGTATTAAACACTGAAGATTTTAGTACAGAGAATGTATTAAGGTATAAACAAATTCAAATACCTTACAGTGGAGAATATATTATGCATTTGGCCAAGAATTTAGACAGCACAGTGATCTGAAGGATAAACACGTATGTACAACCTCAAAATTAAAGCAAAATGAATTGTGTCCGAAATGCCTTATCAGAGTATTATTAAAAAATATAAATGATAGAATTTTTAAAACTTCTGACCCACCCTAAAAACCTCTGTCCCTGAAAACCCTTTAAAAATAAATTGGAAAACACAAAGCACACTGCTGTTAAAGTAAAAATAAAGAGAAGGTTCTTTATACCAAGGTTATTTGAGAGCCAGGGTTGTGGGTTTATTAAGAACAACAAAGCCAACATCCCCCCACTGATTCAGGAGCTGAAAAGGCATGGTGGGGTGAGGGTGAGGGCTGGGGGGAGACAAACTACAGAATTTGGGCAAGAATTTGAAAGTAAGTATTAAAACACTTCAGACTATATTTACAGTATCTGTTTTTCTCACATGCAATAATTTTCTATAGACTATAAAATGTTCTGCATGTCAAGATTGTTTCAACCTGTTTGTAAGCAAGCACTACTCCCTGCTAACCATTCTTTATATGTCTCAGCGGCCTAACATGCACACCTCTTAAAATCACCTGTGAAGACAACAGATGACCAGTTGAGTAACATACCTGGTAACAGCACAGTGCCATCCTGCTCCAGTGTTTCAGGGCTTATTCTTATGGCTGTCATGCTGTGGTTATTCACATCTCTATACAATAAATAACCCTGACAACAGCAACAAAATTTTGTGTTGTTATACACTAAAATATTTTTTCATTACCCACTTACTAGAAAAAGTAGTCATACAGGTCTGTATTACAGTGTTTTGAGGTACAATAATACACCAATATTGATGTCTAAAATAGATTAAAGATTTAAAATATAAGAACCTGAATACACTTTAATAAGAGGAGGTATTATACACCACTAAATATCAATTTAACCTATTAATTCTACAATATAAATATAAGATACACCATTTAGGACAGTAAAAATATTTTGGTCAAAATTATTATATCACTTGCCAAGTAAATAACAGAAATGACTGATGTTACTTTCACAAATATCTAGGCTAATATTTAAAAATCAATAAAGTAGTGGTTTTAGATAGAGTGATATGTCATTGAACATACTTCAGTAAGTGTATTTCTCAGGACATTATTTGTTAGATAAATACAGCAGTGGCAAATAAAAATTTGAAATTTTAAACCACGTTATGTTTTGAAAGACAATCACTGAGTAATTAATTTGATATTTAAATTTTAACTTCAAAATCTCCCCCCAAACTTGATATATAGTAAGATTATTTTTTATACAACAATAATTTTTAAAATTTTCAAAAAGCTTTCAAATATCTTTTTTCAACTGATGCTGACAACAATCTGAGAGCTAGGCAAGATAGGAGTGCAGGGACATCTTTATTCTGTATTCTTCCACAAGGAAACTTGGGCTTCACTTCTCAGGAAAGCATAGTATAAAATAAATATTTCTGGCCCTTTGACCTCCGTTCATTTGCTTTATTGTTTGTTTGCTTCATGCATCCAATTGCATACACCCATTTGGTCATGTCAGTCAGGTGATGAGAACACGGCATTAACAGAACAACAAAGGCCCAGATCTTTTCTCTCACTGGGTATTCTCTGCATGTACCTCCATGCAGGCAGCTGCCTACTGGGCAGGCCACACACTACTCCCTGAAAGGCACTGATCTAGACTTAGAATGGAAGACTTCATGGTACAAGCTTTATTTTGGCTTTAGGTCACTGTTACATTCCCAATTCAGATTTGCAAATAATAAAGGTGGTCTTTGATGCTTAACTAGAAGCTCACTTAAACAAGAACTCCAACAGGAGACATATTTATTCCCATTTTAAGCTAAGTCACACAGGATCAAATAAACTAGCTGAGTTGTCCACAGTCTCATAGCTAGTAAGAAGCAAGGCCAGACCTAAAAGTAAACCTTTTATAAAAAATGTCAATGTTCTAAACCAATGTTCTTTATACTATACCATATCATTGGTATAGTCATATTATTAAAAACATGCTATATCTGTTTAAATAGAAGTGATATTATTTATTGATGACACAAGTATGAACCACATATTTTAAAAGATAGGAAAGAAAAGTTTGGTTTACTGTGAGATATTTTCCTACCTGAGCATACCCTAACCAAGATTTTTTTTCTTTTCTGTTTCTGATGCGAGATGTAGAATTATATATATGGCCCTGCAAAACAACAAAAGTTAGTTCTAGCAACAGTTTCATAATTAATAATCAGTGAAAACTAACATACATGGATGAATGACATTTAACACATATTTCCCATTTTGATTTTCAAAGAAATAACATCAAACTTAGATGGCACTCTAAAAACAAGAAACAAACAGAAGATAATTCAGTATAAGATATAACTTCCACTCTGATTAAGAATCACATACCCAAAAAAGAAAAAAAACTCACTTACCCTAACCGTTCCACTGTATCCAGAGCCTATTTTGTACAATCCATCTTTGCATAACAGATAAAGAAAAAATCCATCATTCTGAAGTAGACATTGATCATCATCATCAACAGATATTTCTTTTAATGGCCACTTGTGCATTAAAGCTGCTTTCTTAATGCCATTGCTAAACCAGTCCTGAATTTGAATTTTTCCCACCAACACTGCCTGTACACTTCTCTGTAGTGAATTTAGTATCATTGGCACCTAGTCAGAAGGAAAACACAGTAATTTTCAAATGTCCCAAAGACAAAGCAGACAAAATAAAGATATTTTATTAATATATCATCATTTATAAGAAAAAACATTATTCAGAATGATCATGTTTGGCATGTCAGCAAAAAGTAGCAACTGAAAATCTGTAAGAAACAAATCTCAAGCAGGACAAAACAAAAATGTGAATACAAAGAACATTAATTTGCCTTTGTGACTAAAAACACTGAAATATGCATTTTTCTTTAAAACACCAGGTTAACATACTAGATTAGTAAAAAGTATGAATACTGAAACATATTTTTGGTATTAGAGTGCATACAAACGAAAACGGTATCTTTGTATGATCTGTATATCCATTAATATACTGCATGACATTGAAATATAAAATTAAGCATAAGAGAAATACTGCTCTTCTACAGATGAAACAAAATTTCCAGTATTTCTCTTCTACGTTGTTTCTTTATCATGCCAAGCACCCATTAACATCAACATTTTTCCATGATACGAAAACTTAATTTTATGAACTATGTATTTATCCAGCATTCATTTAACCAATATTTATCAAATATCTGGTATTTGTTGTAAATGAATCCTCAAAAGTCACCAGCATGGGACCAATAGTCGGACCCCAGAGAAATGCCCCTGCTCCTCACTTTCTGCCTTTCTTTCACTACCCAAGGATGGCTGCCACGTATCTGACTGCAGCACCAGACCCAAGGGCACTGTGTCAGCCCCAGTTCTCCAGCTCCACTGTCCAATGTGGCAGCCACCAGCCACATGTGAACACTGAGCTCTTGAAATAGAGTTAGTGTGATTTGAGATGTGATTTAAATATAAAATACACATTGGCTTTTGAAGGCTTAGTAAAAAAAAGAAAAAACAAAGAGTATACATTTTATTAATAATTTCATATTGAAATTATTTTTGGATATAGTGAGGAAGTCCATCATTAAAATTAATTTCATCTGTTTCTATCTTCTTAATGTGGCTAATAGAAACATTTAAACGACATAGGTGGATTACAGTATACTTCTATTGGACAGCACAGTTCTAGAGGGCAGAGATTCAGAGGGACAACTAACCCACTGCTCACTGATATTTCCTCTTCCCCTTCAAGACCTGAGGCCTCGGACCCAATCAAAATACAGAACTTTTACTTTTATAAAACTTTTATTTATGTATATGGTTGAATACTACAAATTCTCCCCCTAGAAGGAACTACATTAAACTTAAAATTGTTTTACCTAACCACATTCTTATATAATATGCCACAGCTTCATTTTCAGTTTTTGTTGTTGTTTCAGATATTGCTAATGAGTCTACTATGAAAGATGATGCTCTTCCTCTTTTCTCAAACCCTGCAAATTGAGCTATATAATCACCTCTAGTTAAAGCATTATTCAGAAGTCATTTTATTGTGCCTGTGTGATCATGGTGCAGAACTGAATGAAATAGTATTACATACTATATTTCCCTTACATAATTTTTCTTTTTCTTTTTCTTCATTGAGTCAACAATTGACCTATTTTTGTATTTGCTAAGTTTCTTCTATACCTACCTCTATGAGTTCCTCATCCTCCTCTCAAACATCATTTCTAATGTTTCCCATTGGCAATATCCCTCAAGAAGCCCTGGGCCCTAAGGACAAGGGCAGGCACAGAGGTTGAATGCCTTGCATGTTCAAAAGCATCTTTATCTTCCCTCACACATGACTGAGAGCTGAGCTAAACAGAGTGAACATCATTTTCCCTCAAAACTCTGAAGGCACTGTTTGTTATTTTTTTATGCCAATGCTGCTTTTGAGAAGTCCAACAGCATTCTGCTCGATCTCTGGTACTTGACCTGTCTTTGCACTCTGGGACCGTTATTCTTTCTTTATGATTTTGCAAAGTTATACTTGGTGTAAGTCTTTCTGTCATTCATTGTGTTGGGCACTCAGCGTGTGTTCCGTCAATCTGAAATGTGTATCTTTGGGGGATGGGAAGTCTCCTTATGAAGCTTAGGTAATTTCTTCCTCTCTGCTTGTTGTTTAGTCACTCAGATGTGTCCAATCCTTTGTGACCCCATGGACTGTAACCCACCAGGCTCCTCTGTCCATGGGATTTCCCAGGCAAGAATACTCCAATGGGTTGTCACTTTCTTCTCCAGGGGATCGTCCTCAACCAGTGATAGAATCCACATCTCCTGCATTGGCAGGCAGATTCTTTACCACTGAGCTACCAGGGAAGCCCATCTTTTCTGCTTGAATACCTATTAAATACTGGATTTTCTAGAAGGATCCTCTAATTTTACTTTATATAACCTATTTTCTTTCCTTTACTCTGTTTTCTATTGTCTGGGGACCTCTTTAATCTGAACTTCTAACCCTTCTACTGATTTTATTGTGATCTTATATTTTTAACTTGCAAAATCTTTGTTCTGAATTTTTAAAAAAACATTGCTGTTTAATGTAAATAATCATCTTTTCATCCCTCTTTAAAATATACAAATTACTCTTCGAGTTTTTCTGTTCCCTATACTCTTTTCACCAAAATTGTATTATTATTATTATTATTACTATTGTTATTGATTTGGGGGACTCTGTCTTTCATGTTAACCCAATAATACTTGGCTTGCTCTCTCTCTTTAGTCGCTAAGTTGTGTCCGACTATTGTGACCCCATGGACTGTAGCCCGCCAGGCACCTCTTTCCATGGGATTCTCCAGGCAAGAAAACTGGAGTGGGTTGCCGTTTCCTTCTCTAAATACTTGGCTATACACTTATTTGTAAAGAGAAAGCAACTAAAAAAACTGACAGGAAGCTGCTGTGAATGGACAGCATCCTACAGACAGCGAGCTCACCACAAACTGATCCTGCTAAGTTCAGCAGTTTCACTGGAGGGTCTCTCACTCCCTGCCAACTCTATGCATCTGTAAGTCTTTCCTCACTTTTTTCTCCAAAGAAGAATCTTCCAGTATTTTTCCTAGAAGCTATAAGCCTCACTCTCAGTGTACTGGGGACTCTGAGGATGGAGGAAGGTCATCATCAATATGGAGACTCACTTAATCTCCATCTTCAGCCTGGCTCCTCAATTTCACTCTCAACTGTGCCTGGTTTCCCCTGGCCTCTCTGGCTCAATTTCTTTACACAGAAAACCTAACTCTTAGGGGTATGAGAGGAGGACAGGTGACTGGCTCGGAAGTGTAGAGGAAGGCCTCTGGGGCTCTAAAGCTTTCATTACACAGACTCCCAGTCTATTTTTAGCTCTTCCCCTCACCACCATTTTCCAGGCACCTATTACTTCTAATTCTAAATCCTATCTGTATTTTTAGGTGAAAATCAACTTACTTTCTGTGGGTATTAGCTTCTTCAGAAGTTTAAATTTAAGCTTTCCCAGTATTTATCTTCTAAAACTGTGTCCCATTCTTAGAAGTTTATACTTTAAAAAGAATCCTTTATTGTAATCTTTGTGGAGACTGCAAGGGTGGAGCAGAGAGCAGAAACTAGGTGTCTCCAACATGGCCCTATTTCTCTCCTGCTTTCTGACTGTTAGCTTTAAGAAAACCCAGAACTACAATTAGAAGTCTCAGATGTACCCCTTTTTCTCTCCTACTGATCTCTCACTAACAGTGTGGCAGGACCTAGAAATTTTATTCTGATAAACTAGACTTCATTAATCTGAGGATTCCAAGTCATTCACCAATTCTGGAAAATCTTAGCCATTATTTCAAATACTGTCTCTCCACGAATCTATTACTGGCCTTGTGGAAATCAGATTGTACTGATACTTCAAACTTTCTCATTCTCTATGTTTCTTATTTTTCATGTTTTATCTCTCTGTGCTGCATTCTGAATAATTTCTTCCTCTTTCAGTTCACTGCTTCTATCTTCAACTACATTATCCACTGGTTAACTCATCCTTTAAGTTTCTAATTGTAACCATTTGGTTTTTCATTTCCAGGAGTTCTATTTGGTTTGTTTTCTGATCTGATTACCTTTTATATACTTATTCCTTAATAATACTTTTGACACTTTATTAACCATATTAAATATACACATACTTAATATCAAATTATATATATATGTATACATATATATAGACTTGGAGAAGGAAATGGCAACCCACTCCAGTATTCTTGCCTGGAGGATCCCAGGGATGGCGGAGCCTGATGGGCTGCCGTCTATGGGGTCGCACAGAGTCGGACACGACTGAAGCGACTTAGCATATATAGACTTGGCAAGATTGATTCTGCTTTACTTCTTTCTATTAATTCTCAATGGTGGTGCCTTTTTTCTATGTCCTTTTTGTTTGTGAGTCCAGATTCAGTAGTGTTGTGTCAGTGCGAGATCTCTGAAGTCTGGAGTTGATCTTTATAGAAGGGATTTCAGTCTCTTCCAATAAGAGACCTCACATTATGACCAACCTTACCTTAAAGTCTCAGCTTAAGCTTTTTGGAACAAGATAAGTAATATGTATGCATTTGGATCCCAGATAAATTGAGCTGCAACAGTTACATTTTCAGAGAAGGCTTTTCTTACCTGCTCCCAATCATTGCCCAGCCAAGAGAGTTCTGTGAAATGAATAGGTATGTGAAATGGGGCCAAATCATGAAGAACACTATAGGTCATGTTAAGATAACAAGTTTTAATATGGCCTTTGACTTAGAGCTGGGTATGCAGTGATGGGGCAGGTCCTTAGAGAGCCTCGGCTGTTGGTTCAGGGGATTGAGTAGTTTTGTGCAGCCCAATGCTTGAGCATAACTGCAGTCAGACAGTCATGGGTTCAAGTCCTGTCTCTGCAATCTGACAGGTCTCTATGCTGTAACTACACACAGCTACACAGCTGTCAGCGTTCCACACTTACTGCTATGTCCATGCTTTAGCACATAGATACCAAGACTATTCTCTCTCTCTACACCAATACCAACACCTCCTCCATCTGCACAGGCTAATTTCAACTCACTGTTTAAGATCTCATGTCATATCCTCTCGAATAAATCTACACACAAAAAATCACTGGATTCTAATAAGTACCTGTGTATATGGTCGCTATATTTTTAACATTTGGCATGGATATTTGAATGTTTGTGTTATTCTATTAAAATTTTGAAAGTATTTGTATATATTTAAACTAAAATTTTGCTGAATCCTCAAAGCTTTCCTGGTGGCTCAGCTGATAAAGAATCTGCCTGCAATGTGGGAGACCTGGGTTCGATCTCTGGGTTGGGAAGATCCCCTGGAGAAGGGAAAGGCTACCCACTCTGGTATTCTGGCCTGAAGAATTCCATGGACTGTATAGTCCATGAGGTCGCAAAGAGTCGGACACAACTGAGCGACTTTCACTTTCATTTTTCACTTTCAAAGCACAGCAGAAAACAGTTAGGAAATCAATGCATTAGAGGGACTTCAAAATTAGTAAGAATCATAAAGAGGGGAAAGAGGACTTCAGGCAGGACAAAAAGAGGGAAAAGAATAAGAACAGAAATCTAGAGAAAGGAGACTGCTCGTATTTGACAAGGAAAGTTCAAAATCGCAGAACAAGTCACAGACAGTAGCCCATTTACCCTTTTCACTATCTTTGGCTGCTAATGACAGGATTCAGGCATCCCTTCTACATGTTCTGGAGGTCATCCAAGGGCCCAGAAAAGAGCACATAACAGAGACTTAAAATTGTAACTTCTTAATTTCCAGAAAATATTCCAAAAGAATTAAATCAAGTCTGCCTATAAGTAAGTTTATATTTCTCATCACTAACAAGGATGAAGAGCTTATTCCACAACTGCCCAGTAAAAGCTCAAAAAAAACTGCTGTATGTGAAGCAGAAATAGCTCAGAAACACATCAATCCATGAAAAACTATCATCAACCAATTATAAATATCAGAAAAATAATATATGCTTTTCTTTCAATGGGGAAAAGATATTTAGAAACTATGAAGGAATTCTACATTTGAAAATTCAGGGCAAGCTGGGAGGTGGGGGAGGACAGAGAGCAAGACCATGTCAAAGGAAGAGGAGGCTGTAGTGCTGACATAAAAACTACACTAAGGATTTAAGTCTAGGCCAAATTTTATTTTGTAACCTTTCGTGTTGCAGAGTTAAACACACATGCAGCTTAGATCAAATATCTTAGGTTATTTATATATCAACCTGGGACAGAACAAACCACTATACTGAGTGAGAAGAAGAAGTGAATTCCTACTGACAGAAACTGAGGCGAAACGGCAGCTTGGTCTCTTGTCCGTTTCTAAGCAGCTCGAGATATGAAATACCTGAATGGTTTGGCAAGCGTGGCTGCCGTTATTGGTGAGGATAGCAGAGATGGCCTGCAGTGTCCTTCCTGTCTCTCCCCAGGAAGCCACCAGGCTAAAGAGACAAGCGCAGGAAAGTGCTGTCAGAGACTGTCCTGTGCTGTCGTTCATTCCAGTACTTCGAACAGTGATTTCCAAAAGGAGCTGGAAGAGAGACTCTGTGGATAAAACAGAACTCAGTTATGTCATTCAACATACAGGACATTAAATGGTATCTGTTCGTTTATTTAAACCTTGCCTCATTTTTCAAAAAATAGTTAAGGCAGCTACAACACTTCACATTTGTTCCTTTCTAGTCACCCTTTTTCACCCAAAGTTAGAATATTTACATAAAAAGGATCTTATAGAATACTTAGTCCAACTCCATATTTTTGTAAATGAAGAAATAGAAATCTACCCACAATCATTTAAAAGCAACTTGCTTTCGGGCATTCACAATATTCAAGAAGTAGCCTATTAAAGAGTAATAGACTACTCACTGCATTTATTTTTACCTTTTAGATTAGGAAAATACAGGCTTCTTAAAATGTTATGTGCCCAAAAAACTATGTATTTATTTGCAAAACAGAATACACAGAACACATGCACAAATCTGCTTTCATATAAAATTGGCTTAATTGTTAATACAACAGCAGTGCATCCTCAGAGACACAGAGAGAAAGAAGAAGAAGAAAAAAGAGAGTCATAAAGAGACAGAATACTTGAGAAAGATGAAAACAGAGGGGGAAAGGGGAATGAAGGAAGGAAGGAACCAAGAGAGAGAACTGATGTGCTGGAATTCTCGGCAAATTGAAAGGCCATCTGCGTTTTATTTCTTAGCTCTCAGAAACTGAGGCTTCCTCTCCTAGTCCCCATCTTCTGCATCTAATCCCTAATTAATTAAGTCCTGTCAATTTTACTTCCTAATTAATTTCTCCACTTTTTGCATCTCATCAGCATCTCCCCAACCCATGCTATCCATCACCGTCTCTTCTTAATTGGACTACTAAAAGTATTCATAAATTAGCTCCTATCAATCACTTTTGCACTCTGATAGTCAAAGAGAAATTTTAAACCAAAAAATCTTTTTTTTTCTTTCAAATCTATTGACTCCTTTGTTAATTCCTCTTCTTCCTCTTTCCTTTCTCACTCCCTACTTCTCTTCTCTTTATATCCTTCAGTCTTTTCCCTTATTCCATCTACCCTTCACTCTGTCTCTTTCCAACTGTCCTTCTTTTCCTCTATCCTTTCATCTACCTTTTTTTGTCCATCCCTCCATCATTATCCTTCTGCCCATTTATCTTATACTTATTCAGCCAATATTTCCTGCATTCTCCCTGTATATCAGGAATTATTCTAGGCACTGACAAAGACAAAGAACATCCCTAGCAACAAAACAAAGTTAGATCAAATTGAAGAAAATAATGTAAGCCTATGAAGAATTTTTTAAACATAAGTAGATGGTGATGTTCATTCAATTCCTCCTAGAGACAGAACCGTCCTCCTTGCACACATCCTATCAAGCTCCACATGGCCTACTCCCTGCCTACCCATCCTCTCACTCTCACTCTCTGCTCACAGTCTTTTTCCAGTCATTCCCCTTCCTACCTCAAAACCTTACCACATGCTCTCCTACCTGCCTAGAAACTTAGTTAATTCTTTCTTATTCACCCTTCAAATCTCAAATGTCACATCTTCTGCAAAGTCTCTTATTAATTCTCAGAATTTTTATATGCTCTTAGTGCAGAACATAGAAGATGCTATTACATTTAAGTGAATAATTGAGAACATATAATCTAACCTTAAATTGAACAGAAAGAGTGATTTAAGGGAAGGATTTTTTAAAAACTGAACAATTTGTAAATCAAATCCATCTGCAAAGGGAAGTCTGACGTATAATATTTATCAAGCTATCCTAACAATACGACAGATGCATTACATACATATATTTTCATGAACAACATGAAAAAAAAGTGTGGAAAAGTATAACTAATGTGCTTATAATATTAAATCAAAAGGAAAAACAGAGAGAGATTCCTATACAAATTTTACTTTAAAGAAACAAATTACTATTCACACCTTGGAGCTAATTAAACAAAATAAAAAATATGAGGTGATGGTAAATGCCTGAACAGAAAAATAAGTCAAAGCAGTGAAGAGATCAGAAATAAGCATTGGAAGGATAGAAGAGAGACCAAAGACAGTACAGTAGCATTTAAAACTGTTAGTAAGAAAATGAAAACAAATTATAATCAGGAGACCTAAGTTTTGATAGAAAGAAGACAATTAAACTAAAGCAAATATTATAATTTTAAAAGCCAGCATTAAGAACAAGATCTATTTTGAAAAGAATAAAGGAAAGGTAATATTTATGTATAACATGAATATAAAAGAAAGTATATAACAAATCATAGAAGAAAACAGAATGGCAGAAGATCTAGGAGGAAAGCAATGATCACCATGTTGTTCTAAGTTAAGATACAGAGTATACTGGTTTCAGTGGGTGTTTTAAATACTTCAATTATTTGCTAATTTACAATCCAGAGTGAAGGATAACTAGCAGTTCAGTTCAGTTAAGTTCAGTCATTCAGTCATGTCTGACTCTTTGCAACCCCATGAACTGCAGCACGCCAGGCCTCGCCATACATCACCAACTCCCAGAGTTCACCCAAACTCATGTCCATTGAATCGGTGATGCCATCCAACCATCTCATCCTCTGTCGTCCTCTTCTCCTTCTGCCCTCAATCTTTCCCAGCATCAGGGTCTTTTCAAATGAGTCAGTTCTTCACACCAGGTGGCCAAAGTATTGGAATTTCAGCTTCAACATCAGTCCTTCCAATGAACACCCAGGACTGATCTCCTTTAGGATGGACTGGTTGGATCTCCTTGCAGTCCAAGGGACTCTCAAAGAGTCTTCTCCAATACCACAGTTTAAAAGCATCAATTCTTTGGTGCTCAGCTTCCTTTATAGTCCAACTCTCACACTCATACATGACTACTGGAAAAGCCATAGCTTTGACTAGATGGACCTTTGTTGGCAAAGTAATGTCTCTGCTTTTAAATATGCTGTCTAGCTTGGTCATAACTTTTCTTCCAAGGAGCAAGCGTCTTTTAATTTCATGGCTGCAGTCACCATCTGCAGTGATTTTGGAGCCCCCCAAAATAGTCTCTCACTGTTTCCACTGTTTCCCCATCTATTTCCCATGAAGTGATGGGACCAGATGCCATGATCTTAGTTTTCTGAATGTTGAGCTTTAAGCCCACTTTTTCACTCTCCTCTTTCACTTTCATCAAGAGGCTCTTTAGTTCTTCTTTGCTTTCTGCTGTAAGGGTGGTGTCATCTGCATAACTAAGGTTAATGATATTTCTCTCAGCAATCTTGATTCCAGCTTGTGCTTCCTCCAGCCCAGCATTTCTCATGATGTACTCTGCATATAAGTTAAATAAGCACGGTGACAATATACAGCCTTGACGTACTCCATTCCTGATTTGGAACCAGTCTGTTGTTCCATGTCCAGTTCTAACTGTTGCCTCCTGACCTGCATACAGGTTTCTCAAGAGACAGGTCAGGTGGTCTGGTATCCATCTCTTTAAGAATTTTCCACAGTTTGTTGTGATCCACACAGTCAAAGGCTTTGGCATAGTCAATAAAACAGATGTTTTTCTAGAATGCTCTTGCTTTTTCTATGATCCAACAGATGTTGTCAATTTGATCTCTGGTTCCTCTGCCTTTTCTAATCCAGCTTGTACGCACCAGTACCCAAAGATCCCACAGAGACTGAAACAGAACTCTGTTTGAGAGTCTCCTGTGGCGGTACAGGTCAGCAATGGACTGCCACAGGGGCAGGGGCTCTGGGTGCAGCAAACTTGGGTATGGCAGTAAGCCCTCTTAGAGGAGGTCGCCATTAACCCCACCACAGAGCTGCCAGAACTTATACAGGACTGGGGAAAAGACTCTTGGAGGGCACAAACAAAACCTTGTGCACACCAGGACCCAGGTGAAAGGAGCAGTGACCCCACAAGAGACTGACCCAGACTTGCCCCTGAGTGTCCAGGAGTCTCCGGCAGAGGCATGGGTCAGCGGTGGCCTGCTACAGGGTTGGGGGCACTGAGTTCAGTAGTGCCTGCATGGGACCTTTTGAAGGAGGTCCCATTGTCTTCATTACCTCCACCATAGTAAATAACAGGGAGGGAACAGAGTCACACCCATCAACCGAAAATTGGATTAAAGATTTTCTGAGCATGACCCCGCCCATCAGAACAAGACCCAGTTTCCCCCTCAGTCAGTCTCTCCCATCAGAAAGCTTCCATAAGCCTTTTATCCTTCTCCATCAGAGGGCAGAGAGACTGAAACCCACAATCACAGAAAGGATAACTAGCAAGATATTTTTAAATAAAAGTATTAATTTAATTAAATCTTCAATAAAATGCCATGAAGTCAAGTAGTGCATCACAATGGTAATACAATCACTGGTGCTACAGTGACAATAAACAAGATGCCTGCTTCTTAATATACGCAGCTTGTATTTGGTAGTAGCATGAATAACACGGTGCTGTTTTTTTAAAAATCCTCAGCTTATTTTCACAGCCAGTACTCCCTACCACTAACTAAAACAAAAGGGTAACAAAACAAATTGAACAGAGAAACTAATTACGATATGTGATCAAAAAAAATAACAATCTGATATCAAAATGAAAACCAAGTAATGAGGTTCTCACATGTGGGTCTAACATAATCCAAACAGCCAAGGAAAGAAAAAGGCCCAAAGTCGAGTCCAGACCAACGGTATGGTCCCCTGATCAGCAGCATTGGCACTACCCAGAAACTTACTCCAAATGCAAATTCTCATGTCTCATTCCAAATCTACTGAATCAGAAACTCCACAGTTAGGGCCCACATATATGACTGACACAAGCTAATGCATGAGATTTAGAAAACTCTAGACTCTTTCCCAGGATCAGAAAAGGGGTACATCAAGGCTGTATATTGTCACCCTGGTTACTTAACTTATATGCAGAGTACATCTCGCAAAATTCCGGGCTGGATGAAGTACAAGATGGAATCAAGATTGCTGGAAGAAATATCAATCACCTCAGATATGCAGATGACACCACCCTTATGGCAGAAAGTGAAGAAGAACTAAAGAGCCTCTTGATGAAAGTGAAAGAGGAGAGTGAAAAAGTGGGCTTAAAGCTCAACATTCAGAAAACTAAGATCATGGCATCTGGTGTCATCACTTCATGACAAATAGATGGAGAAACAATGGAAACAGTGAGAGACTTTATTTTGAGGGGCTCCAAAATCACTGCAGATGGTGACTGCAGCCATGAAATTAAAAGACACTTGCTCCCTGGAAGAAAAGTTATGACTAATTTAGACTGTATATTTAAAAGCAGAGACATTACTTTGCCAACAAAGGTCTGTCTAGTCAAAGCTATGGTTTTCCCAGTAGTCATGTATGGTTATGAGAGTTGGACTATAAAGAAAGCTGAGCACCGAAGAATTGATGCTTTTAAACTGTGGTGTTGGAGAAGACTCTTGAGAGTCCCTTGGACTGCAAGGAGATCCAACCAGTGCATCCTAAAGGAAATCAGTCCTGAATATTCATTGGAAGGACTGATGTTGAAGCTGAAACTCCAATACTTTGGCCACCTGCTGTGAAGAACTGACTCATCTGAAAAGACCCTGATGCTGGGAAAGATTGAAGGTGGGAGGAGAAGGGGATGACAAAGGATGAGGTGGTTGGACGGCATCACAGACTCAATGGACATAAGCTTGAGTAAGCCCCGGGAGTTGGTGATGGACAGGGAGGCCTGGTGTGCTGAAGTCCATGGGGTCACAAAGAGTTGGATGCGACTGAACTGAACTGAACTGAGACTCTTTGAAGGCTCAGAGTTAGCATCAGAGGAAAGCAATTAGCCTTCAGAATTAAGCTTCCATCTCTTCCTCTTCCTTAAGAATCCCCACCTTGCTTACAAGAGTATGTGTTGAGTCTAGGTCACTGGCAAACGAAAAGTTGGCATTCACAAAACTCAAATGCACTTTACAAAAAGCAAATATTTTTACTTAATGGAAGTTGCTACTAATTCAAAAGCTTTACCTTCAACAAAAATAGATTTGTATTTATCATGAACACAAAAGACATACTCTCTCTGTTTAGAAACTAACTGTACTGTGTTGAGTTGGTATTTGTTTCCTCTTTTCCTACTCCTTTGACTCTCCAAAGTAACATGTAAAGTTAGACGAAGTCAACATCAGCTATTTTGCCCAAAGGTTTAGTAAGAATGATTTAAGTTCAAAGTGACAATAATGCTTGAGTATTATTTCTGGGTTCCAAGAATTTCTATTTCCCATCATAATAATAATCAGGAAACGTCTGTGCATGAACTATAACTCCAGTGGAACGAGCAAAGTAACTTAAAATTTATACCCCTGCTGTTTCAGCACCATCAACAGAGATTGAATTACAGGCTGTGGTCAGTATGTGCTTCATAAGAGAAGCTCTTTACATTTAAAGGCTTCATTCAATGTGCCTAAGCTCTTACCTAGGACCTCAGGTGGCTCTGACTGAAGGCCTTCTGGTTGCTGACCCTGAAGCACGTTAAGCAGGGCTTGGAGACTCCTGAGGCACAGGGATGGATGAGAAAATCGTGTCTCCTTGATCAATTCAAAAACTTCACAAAGTCCAACCTCAATGATCTATTCAAGATAAAAAAAAAAATTATACTTTATAACATGTGAGCTAATAACACATCTTAGGCAGTATAATCAGTACATTTTACTTCAACAGTAAATGATTAATGGTACAAAAGGCAAAGACAAAGTCATCACATAAAAAAAGAATAAAACCCATTGTGTTTAATTTCAAGATTTATAAAATTATCTAGTTACACAGAAGGTTAAAAAATAGTGGCTCTAATTAAAAAGTAGTTTTAGTATAATGAACCCATAATAAAACATCATGAAAATGGTTTAACAGTAAACCAGTTACTAGATTGCCTTCACTCAGGAAAAAATTAACTAACAATATACACAGTTCATTTGGCTGCACTCAAGTAAAAATTGGCATTCTTTTTTATGTTATGTTAATTTCACTTATGGGCAGGAAAAAAAAAAGTCAATATAGCACAACATAGCACTATACTGTGAAAAGATTAAAAAAGGGACCAAGGTTTCTCAGGATTTCCTATAATGGTAAAACCAGTCAATTCTTATTTGTAGATGGTGTCCCTTATTCTTATAGGATTTACCACAAAAAGAATCAAAAACTACCTATCTAAAATATCATGGCTATTTTTACTTTTAATTATCTTATCATTTCTCATGAGGACCAAGAAAAATATAACTCACCCTCCAATTAAAAGTAAATAAAATTTAAAAATATATAAATAAAAATTAAAAATATGTTTATAACTCAGTATCTAGAAAAAGACAGATAAATTTGTAACAAAAGACAGAGAGCAAATATGATGAACTGGTATAAAGAGATACCATCAGAAGGCTGACAGAACAATAGACAATGAACTCAATTTCTCAGTCAATGCCAACATTTTGAGAAGGAGATGCGTAAGATCTTCTCAGGAAGTGTTAAATTATTTGGAGAAATAAGTAAGTAACAGAAAAAGTTAAAACTAGATTACTCAGTAGACATGTATCAAAGAATTAATTCCACTGAATGAAACATAGAAGATATTCTCTCTGCTGAGATTTATACATTAATTCATACACGACATAAATAATTTTAAGTACTTATTTCACGCAACTCATTACAGGAGATATGAGATATATTAGACCCTATTTTCTAAAAGTTTATAATCTAACAGGGTAAATGCACTTTATATATATTGTTTATCCAGCCCAACCTCTATTAGAGTATTTATTATGCTATAGTTTAACTGACTATTTTTGTTTTCATTTTCCAAACTAAACTTCAATCTCCTTGTGGACATGGCGTATATCTTAACTAATTTTTCCCATGACTATCCCAGTGCCTGCATATGATAAGCAGACAATAAATATTTATCTCAGTTATTTACTCTCTCAGTTGTGCACTAAAAACCACTGCAATCCAGGCAAGGGGCAAGTCAGCTGCAGGCAAGTCAGCTGCAGTTATCTAAAATCCTGGAATACTTAATCAGAGTTAAGATTATGGAACTGCTTGTACAGAGTTTCAATTGATTAAATAGAAATGCAAACATTCCATTTCATATAGTTTACCTTCTGGAAATAGACTAGAAAATAAAAACAAACTGTCCAAGATTTCTGTTTATGTCCTTACAGGAAGCAAATCTGAAGTCAAAGATTTCCTAAGTATACAAAAGTGAAAGTGAAAGTTGCTCAGTCTGTCTGGCTCTTTGCAACCCCATGGACTATATACAGTTCATGAAATTCTCCAGGCAAGAATCCTGGAGTAGGTAGCTGTTCCTTTCTCCAGGGGATCTTCCCAACCCAGGGATCGAACCCAAGTCTCCCACATTGCAGGCAGATGCTTTACCAGCTGAGCCACCAGGGAAACCCCAGAATATAGGAGTGGGTAGCGATCCCTTCTCCAGCGAATCCTCCCAACCCAGGAATTGAACCAGGGTCTCCTGAATTGCAGGCGGATTCTTTACCAACTGAGCTACCAGGGAAGCCCAAGTACACAAAGTAGGGCTCTATTCTCAGGCCAGTAGGAGACTATCCTATCAGTCTTTAAGATTGTTTACTACTACCAATCACGAATTGTCAGAAGTCAAAGAATTCTTCAAAGATGACATTCTTGGGAAGGGTTTCTTTGTATAAGTTGATTCCTGTAGTAACAGAGAAAGTATTGAACTTTGCCAAAAATAGTAAGGCTCCTTACTGAACAGCTTCCTGAGTTGTTTCTCTGATAAGATTAAGGTATAATAACAAATGCATGACAAAAAGTAACTCGGGGGGCTGCCTAGGAACAGCGCACTAGATGGGTTTAGTGAAAAATACTCATCAAACGTTAGTCAAAATGATCAGGACAAGGATTTATCCATCTGTCCAAATGAACCACTGTAAATTCTCACTTATCACTTATATCTTAGTTCAGTGTGGGATTTTTTTTTTAATCAAGGGAGAAAACTAATTCATTTCCAGAACTGCGATATACATTCAATATACAACAAAATAAAAAATCACTCTCAAGTTTTCCAATCATATTTAATTTTGAATCATTGAACAGAGGAACAAAATATGTTGTAAATTAAGACTCTTTTGCTGAGGTTTGGCTGAAAGTATTTTACTACACATAAGAACTCTGAAACTGCACTTTATACTTTGAAGTCTGTCTTACAGTCACGAATAATACACTCTACGTCCTCCTACCTCAGTAATAGGAAGAAGAGTATAAAGAGAAAAAAATATAGTACTGCAAATACAATATGATTTCATTTGTGCAGAAACAAATATAGTTTAATGTGTATATGTAAAAATGTTTATAATGGGTATATTTTGGTTATAAGGATTTTAGAAATAACTTCCAGCTTTTAAAATTTTCTTTTCCTCTTTTATAAAAATGTTCCCCATTTTTTCAAATTATCTACACTGAATACACACTGCCTTTATAAACAGAAAAATCGATTATTAATAAGCTTGACTGCTAAATAGGATAGTTCATAGTAATAAGATAACACACTAAGCTTTCAATACTTTCCATGACAAACCATAACTAACCACCAAACACACGGTCTTCCAACTCCTCTTTGTAAATTTACTGAATGTTATCATTACTGTTGCTTTCAAACAATTAAATCCTGAAAGCTCTCTATCATACTTGAAGGAACACAAAACCCAAATAATTAACTAGTATATAGCCAGTCCAATGACACTGTTGAGAATAGTGAGGCAAAAAACGTATTTGGCCAAAAAAGTCTTTTGAGGTTTTATCTTGTTCTCCTCAAATCATGTATTTCCAAAGGTGGCATTATCATTTTCACTACCAGTTACATGAACGTTTAGATATATCACATTTAGATTTAATAATAATAAACTCTTTGCCATTAGAAATTCTATCTTCTATTAAAAAGTCCTAGAGTCAATTCTAAGACTTACAGAAAACATTTGAAAAAGCTCAAAAGGAAATCAAAATCATTTTAACTAACTTTTAAAAGTCAAGGAAGGAAAACAGAATCGTATCAAAATGACACCTCAGCAACAAATAAAAAACTGTCTTTATTACATAAGAGAAAAAAGGCGCAAGAGAGAAGTAAAACTCCAGCAAGAAAAAGGAAAATGACAACCACACATTTGGGAGGAGCAAGAGAGGAACAATAAAGGAAAGGAAAGAAGTGACATGAAAGAGTGTCTGGAGAAGAGGCACAGAAATGGTCAAAAGGAATAGAAAAAGTCAACATTTTACACCTGCCCTCACGCTCCCATCATCTCAAACCCTAAAGGCCTCATCTCTTCTGTGTCCTACAAACTGCTGCCAAAGACCTGAAAGTTTCACTCCCAGTCCTGCCCCTGCCCACAACACTCTGACTGCAACAAAAGCATTCCACTGCTCCTTCCTCTCTGTCTCATCTCCATGGATATACAGTATTTCTTAATAACTGAAGAGTTCCCTGAAAACTAACTGAAATTTATTTGGACCTACACATTTTCCTGTTTGCACCGTATACTCATAACAACAGCTAGCATTTATTGAGGACGCATGCATTTACTAACTCTTTGAATCCTTACTACTACCTTATGAGGAAGACATTATCCCCATTTCAGAGATGACAAAACTAAGCCACAGAGAGATTAAATAACTTGGCCCAGCATCACACAGCTAGCATTTGTAATGGCAAGTGTTTGAACTCAAGCAGTTTGACTCTACTGCCCATGTTCATCATTATACCTTGTTTCCTGACAGGCCAGAACTTGATGGAAAACTCAGTATTAATCACTTGAGTTATCTACTTTTCTTCTTTTCATTGGAAGCTCTCTTTTAGATTCTGCATCTTTTGACTCTGTTAATCATGCTAAAAAGAAACACTGTCTTAAGAATGCCTGATATTTTATTTCCTTAATACTGATTCTTCCTGAAGTTTTAAAATAGCCTAAGAATCAGTAGTTCTTGATTGTGCAGTATCTTTTAAATTAAATATAGTTTATTATCTGATGTTTACATACCTGTATGAAAGTCTTCTCTGGGTCTTTATTCTCCTTCCCAATGTTGAACCTAAGCTGAGTGACTGTTATAGTACAGTGAGACTCACCCACACACAGAATGAATTCTTATACCAAAAGTACAAGCCCATATCCTGACTTAACAATGTAGCTTTGCTCAGCCTTCCCTAATTAAGCATAAGAAATCAGTATTGTAGACCATGCTGTTTACTTGGAGAAACTTACACGGAAAAGATGAGTCTGCTTTAAGCTGAAGAAAGAAGTCAGTAGAGAAGGTACAGTTATGGACACTGAAGAGAAAAGGATGAAGGGGAAAGGGGCCCCAAGAGCAGATAAGGACACTTGAAGGTGACTGATTAGGATGTTAAGGAACTTCACAAAATCTCTACTACCCTATGAAACAGGAAGCAAGTCAACTGCTGACAACAAGGGGAGAAGAACCTGGCGGTAATGAGTAAGGACGGAGGTGAGCTTACAAAGAGCCACCATGAAAAGTGAAAACAGATCAGGAACATGGCCTCTACCCGGCTGCTATGTCTGAGCAATATAAAAAAAAAAGTATTTACATGGTATCTTATGCAGGCATATGAAGAAGTTTTTAAGGCACAGTCTTAAGGTATCCATTTAGTAAAAAGAAAATAGATATGAATCATTTATGATAAAGGAAATCATTTTTAAATGTCTATATTTAGAAAAGAGCAATATGTATAAATAATTATGATAAAGTTACCATTTTAAAGTATGTCTATATTTTCATCCATTCTGTTAGAAATATTCACTACACATACGATACAGAAAAAAATATATATATACATAAAATAACATTACAATCTTAAAACAAACTCAGTGCTTAAATAGAACAGAATACCTTAAGAACAGTTTGTTCCACTACAACACATGTTGCTATGACACCAGCTGGATGATATGCCTCTGGTAAATATGGGAGTGATATCAGAACAATGCAGTTCAATTCATATGTATTTTTCCCCTAGTCAAAGGGAGCCAGGATAGCAAGAGTACACTTATAACCTTAGGCAGAAAAGGCAAAAGCTCTCAGCTCAGCTCTTCTAGCTCTGTGTCAGGAAAAATTAAAATGTATACCTGTACCCAGAGGGAGGGCTGGGCCCCTCGCCTTCCGTGGCTCTTAGCTTGTGGCAATCTGCACTTCCTCTTGTGCCCACCCTAACAGCAGCCCACCAACTCAGAGCTTCCAACCTCAACGGCTCAGTGCCTGCAGGCCACCATTGCCCCTCTCTTGCTTCTGTACATTTTTAATAGCCCCTGTAACAAACTCCACGCCACCGAGCTCCCTGCCTAGGCTTTCCAAGTACTCCCCACTGAGGTACCAATTATTGACTTTGTTAGCTCTCCAATTAAAAAGTTGCCTAAGGTTTTCCTGATCTAGCCCAAACCTATTTTTACCCATACGTCCTGTTATTTTCAGTGTGCAATTTTATTAAAAGCAAGGTGTTTTAGCAATGTAAACATATGTATTATACTCCAAACTCCTGTAGGTTATTCATCTAAGTGGAACTTAAGTACCTTACCTTTGGAAGCTTGATAGGGGGCTCTTTGGATTCCTCCTCTTCATCACTATCTGATTCTCCGCTCTGCACAGAATTCTTAGAAGCCGCTGCCAACGATGTTTCCTTTTTCTGCCATTCCAGAACGCAATGGCGTACATTGCAATAAATATTAAATGCAGAAGGATTGCTGTGTAGTTTGATATCTGGTATGATTACCGTATTTTCCAAGTTCTCCGACTGAAATACAGGACATAATATTTCAATTTCATACTCCTTTCCAGCATCATCACTACTCACTTTTTAAACGAAAAATTAAACATTAGTCTAGATGACATGCAAAAGTCACACAGGTGACAAAGATATCTAAATCTACTGACTCAACTTATCGCACTTTTTACTACACTTTACTACTTTCTAAGTAACAAAACAATAATCAATCTAGCAAGGGCTGGAAAGGAGCCAGTAAAGAACTTATCAGGAATATCCTTTTACCCCACAAGAAGAAAAGAGTGCACAAAGCTTAAGTGCCAAAGTTTCAAAGGGTAATCCATTTGTTGCTTTTCTAAGGGGCACCATATATAGAGTCTCACTGACCTACTACATATGTTGAATTACATTTTGATATAGGGCCTTAAACAGAAATTAGAACTTCAAAGAAAAAAAACCCTTAGTTTTAGTTGATTCTAATTTCATTCTTATTCAAATAATGGTGATGCTGAGGAAACTACGGATTATGGGCATATGCTTCCTGAAAGCTCTCTCTTTTAGCTACTAGGCTGGTGCAAAAGTAATTTTAGTTTTGCATTGTTGAACTTTGTCGTGAAAGTGAAAGAAAGTGAATTCGCTCAGTCGTGTCCGACTCTTTGCGACCCCATGGACTGTAGCCTACCAGCCTCCTGCAGCCATGGGGTTTTCCAGGCAAGAATACTGGAGTGGGTTGCCATTTCCTTCTCCAGGAGATCTTCCCCACCCAGGGATCAAACCCAGGTCTCCTGCATTGTAGACAGACACTTTACCATCTGAGCCACAAAGTATGAACTTTGTCATACTTGCTGTTTATTTTACATATTTTAGACTATGGAAATGATGTTACACAAACAGCAAATTCAAGCGATATTCTTACTTGAGTTCAAAATGGGTCATAAAGCAGCAGAGACAACTTGCAACATCAACAACACATTTGGCCCAGAAGCTGCAAATGAACGTACAGCAGCACAGTGGTGGGTCAAGAAGTTTTGCAAAGGAGACTACAGCCTTGAAGATGAGAAGCCCAGTGACTGGCCATCAAAAGTTGACCATGACCAACTGAGAGGATTACAGAAGCTGATCCTCTTAGAACTAACTACACGAGAAGTTGCCCAAGAACTCAACATCGACTATTCTATGCTCCATTCGGCATTTGAAGCGAACTGGAAAAGTGAAAAAGCTCAGTAAGTGGGAGCCTCGTGAGCTGACTACAAATCAAAAAGATCGTCATTTTAAAGTGTCATCTTTTATTCTACACAACAACATGAACCATTTCTCGATCAAAATGCGCTGAAGATTTTATACGACAACCAGCCCAGTGCCTGGACCAAGAAGAAGCTCCAAAACGCTTTCCAAAGCCAAACCTGCACCAAAAAAAGTCAAGGTCACTGCCTGGTGGTCTACTGCCCGTCTGATCCATTACAGCTTTCCGAATCCTGGCAAAGCCATTACATCTAAGAAATATGCTCAGCAAATTGATGAGATGCACTGAAAACTGCAATGCCTGCAGCCAGCACTGGTCAACAGAAAGAGGCTGATTCTCCATGACAACATCTGACTGGACATCACACAACCAATGCTTGAAAAGTTGAACGAATTGGGCTACGAAGTTTGGACTCACCTGTCATATTCATCTGACCTTTCACCAACTGACTACCACTTTTTCAAGCATCTCAACAATGTTTTACAGGGAAAATGCTTCTATAACCAGCAGTACACAGAAAATGCTTTCCAAGAGTTCACTGAATTCCAAACACAGATTTTTATGCTACAGGAATATACAAACTTGTTTCCCATTGGCAAAAATGTGTTGATTGTAATAGTTCCTACTTAGATTAATAAAGATGTGTTTGAGCCTAGTTATGAGTTAAAATTCAGGGTCCAAAACTGAAATTACTTTTGCACCAATCTAATATCTGTCTTAATAAGTACTGCAAATCACATGCTTGGTAATTTAATTGTTAAAACTAAATATCCCAGGTCTATTTTGGCCCAGCATTTTATTCATCAGACTCCAACCACATTTTTGAGATCAATATTTACATTATAAATATACAGAACTAGCTTAAGATAGTCTACAAAGGCAAATTCGAATAGTTAGAGTATGGCTAGGAAGTATCCAAGAAAAATAAAATGGGACACTTTGAGTACCAAGAACACTTGAGTCTCAAAATTCTACTCTTCTTCAATAAATATTATAATTAGGAAAAAATTGAGTACTCCTTGTTAAGTAAAAGAGTACTAAAGTTAACTGATACATAACATGTGATTATGTCTTTCACAGATACTAAAAACAAACAAATATTAGCAATTCAAATCCAACAATATACTCTTAAAAAGATAATACATCATGTTCAACTCAAAAACAAGGATGTACAACATTGGAAAAGCAATCCAAAATCCACACTGACAAAAAAATAAGAGGAAAAAAATAACACACTATAAATAAACATGGAAAACATATTTGACAAAAGTCAAATACCCATTCATGACAAAAAGCCTAAGTATATTAAGAACAGAAGAGAATTCCAAAACTTGACTGAAGGTACCTATGAAATACCCACAGCTAACATAGTAAAAGACCGAATGCCTTCATCCTAAGGCTGTAAGCAAGGCCAAGATATCTACTCTCAGCAATTACACACAACATTGTGCTAGATCTCCTATCCTCTGAAATAAGTAAAAAAAAAAAAAAAAAAAGAAAGAAATAAAAGGTATAGTTATAAATAAAATAATTATCTCCCAGAAATCAAATCCTTTTATTTGTAAGAGACATAAAAAAGAATCTTAAGTGTTCAAAAAAGAAAAAAACAGTCACTTGCAATAATGTGTGGATTTAGCAAAGTCACAGGGTAGCAAATAAATATATAAAAATGAATAATATATCTATATCCTAGGAGTAAACTATTAAAATATGTAATTTAAAAAATAGTATCAGTAAAGTTATAGATTGGGAGAAAATATTTGTAAACCACGTATCTGACAAATGACTGTGCTGTGCTGTGCTCAGTCACTCAGTCCTGTCTGCCTCTTTATGACCCCACGGACTGTAGTCCACCAGGCTCCTCTGTCCATGGGGATTCTCCAGGCAAGAATACTGGAGTGGGTTGCCACGCCCTCCCTCCAGAGGATCTTCCCAACCCAGGTATCAAACTCAGGTCTCCCGCACTGCAGGCAGATTCTTTACCATCTGAGCCACCAGGGAAGCCCAAATGACTAGCATCCAGCATATACAAAGAATTCTCAAAATTCAACAAGTAAAAAACAAACAAGCAAGCAACCCAATTAGAAAATGGGCAAAATACATGAACAGACATGTCATGGAAGAAGATATACAGAAGGCAAAGAAGCACAAGAAAAGAAGTTCAATATCATGAGCCATTAGGGGAATACAAATTAAAAAAATAAAATGAGAGGTAGTACACATCTATCAGAAAGGCTGGCATAAAAAATAGTAACATTAACACAAACAGGTGAAGAGGTGGAAAAACTGGATTGCTCATGCACTGCTGATAGTATAAAATGACACAGAGACTAGAAAAAAAGTACAGTTTTTTAGAAAATTAAACATGTACTTACAGTATAATCCAGCAATGGCACTCTTAGGCATTTATACCAGAGAAATGAAAACTTATGTTCATACAAACACCAGCACATGAACGTTCATAGAAGCTTTATTCAAAATAAAACTGGAAACAACTCAGATGTCCTTTAATGAGTGAAGGGTTAAACAAAATGCGGTATATCCATGCCATGGAACACTTACTCAGCAATAAAAAGGTGAAAACTATTACTGATATATGCCAACAACTTGGATGAATCTCAAGAAGATTATGCTGAGTGAAAAAAAAGCCAATTCCAAAAGGTTACATACTGCATCAACCCATTTATATAGCATTTTTGAAATGACAAATTATAGAGATGGAGAACAGACTTGTGGTTCGCAGAGGCCAGGGAGAGGGTGAAATTTGGAAAGGTATTTGTTTACATAAGAGTAGCACAATGGATCCTTACAAACGAACTGTTCTCCATCTTCACTGTGATGGTCACAAAGACCCACATGTGATAAAACTGCATAAAACTAAATACACACAAACAAATGAATGCATGTAACACTGGTGAAATCTAAATAAGACCCGTAGGTTGTATCAATATTGATTTCCTGGTAGTGATATTTATAATACTACAGTTATGCATCACCTTACCAATGGGAGAAAATGGGTAAAGGGTACATAGGATCTCTCTGTATTATTTCCTAACAATTGCATTCACATCATAATCATCTCAAATTTTTAAAAAATACATTTGTAAATAACAGTGTTTACAATAACATCAAAAATACATAATAAATAAAAGTATGCAAAAGTTCTGTCCACTGAAAACCAAAATAACATCACTGAGAGAAATTAAAAACTTAAGTAAATGGTAAGAGAAACTGTGTTTATCAATGAGAAGATTCTGTATCATTAAAATGGCAATTCTTGCCCCCAAACCTACAGATTCAATGCAATTCCAATAAGAATTCCAGAGGCTTTTAAAGAATGGAAATTGACAAGCTGATTAGAAAATTTACATAGAAATATAAAGAGCCTAAATTAACTAAAGCAATTTTTTTAAAAAAGAACACAGTTAAAACATCTGATCTATTTCAAAACCACTGTATTGAAGACATATGGTATTAGTATAAATATAGATCAGTTAAACAAAATAAATTCCAGAGATAGGATTATGCAAATATAGTCATCTGATTTTTTACAAAGATGCCAGGATACTTCAAAGGAAAAAAGATTCTTTTTAAGAAATGATGCTGGATCAACTGAATACCAACATGTGAAATAATGAACATCAACTCTTATCTCACACTATATACAAAAATTAACTTGAAATGGATCACAGACCTACATGCAACAGTTAAAACTATACAATCTCTAAAAGAAAATCTATAGACAAGACCTAGGACACAAAACACACAAATCATAAAAGAAAAATAAATTCTTTAAATTTATAAAACTTTTGCTCTTATAAAGCACTCTACAAAAACAAAAAAGGCAAACCACAGAATAGGAGAAATTATTTGCAACACAGCTGACAAAGGACTCTGATCTAAAATATATAAAGGACCCTGAGAATTCAATAACAAGAAGACAATTATAAAAAGGGAAGGCAAGAGTTCAACAGACATTTCACAATAAAAAGACTTAACTGGTGAAAGGCTTATCATATGATGATGATGATGACAATGTTCACACATCATTAGTCATGAGAGAAAAGCAAGGTAAAACACCAGTGAGATACCCCTATATCAGAATGACTAAAAATTTGTGTAACTCTTATAGGGTGAAAGACAGTGCTATCTTTTCAGGAGCATTTTTTTTCCTAGCATATAAACTTTGACCATAATTATTTCATAGGAAATCATTTTAACTGCTTTAAAATCATTCATTTTCAGCTATGATTCTAAATGCCCCTTTCTTTTAAAAAAAAAAAAAAGAATAAAATTAATGTATTAAAAAAAACAATGACTAAAATTTTAAAGACTAACAAGATCATGTGTTTGCAAATATATAAAGCAATTAAACTTCTCACACAGTATTGGTGGAACAGTAAAATGGAATAGTCACTTTGGAAAACAGTTTTCAGTTTCTCAAAAAGCTAAACACCTACCTATTAGGCCACCTGTGAGGAAGTGTTAACACTGAGTTAACACTGTTTATTCTCTGCATTTCTCCAAGAGAATCATCACTGTCCCGTGGCCAACATTTGGGAATGGAGTCTTTAGAGAGCTTTCTTTATGTTAAGCATTGATGATTCTGTTGCATATTCCTGTAACAACGGACCTTACCCACTAGCTGGTCCAACCGCTTTGCAAAAACATCAGGACAATGTGAACCGAAGTTTCACCTGCTGCAGCTGGTTACATATCAGGATACACCTATGTGACCAGATCCCCATAAAAGTCTCAGATCCTAAGACTCAAATGAGCTTCCTTGGACAGAAACATTCCACACATACTCCTGTGTTTCACTGCCAGAGAGAAAGCATGGCCTGTGTGCTCAACAAGGAAAGACCAGGAGGCCTATGTTGTTACTCCCTAACCACCAATACATTTATTTTTCCTCCTGTTTACTCTTTACTCCTTGTTGTAATAAAACTGCTTTTGAGTCTTATGAGTCCTCTCCAAATCAAAGAAATCATCACCTTAATCATCCCAAACCTAGGTATTTACCCTCCCCCCAAAAACAAAAACATGTACCCACACACAGACTAGTACACAAATGTTCATAGTGGTTTTATTTGCAATGGTTGGAAACTGGAAACAACACCACAATGCCCATCAACAAGTAAGTGAATTAACAAATCAGGATATATAGAAACAATGGGATATTAATCAGAAAAGGAAAAAAAAAAAGGAAAGACTATTAATACATACAACTACATCGACACTACTCAAAATCATTATGCTGAGGGAAAGAAGCTAGATACAAGAGTGTACCCTGTATGATCACATTTACATGAAATTCTAAAAAATGAAAACTAATCTACAATGACAGAAAGCATATCTGCGGTTGCATAGATTCAAGCATGTGACCGGAGGCGGGGGGGTGGTGTGGAATGCAGCAGAGGATAAGGAAAGCCTCAGGGATGATGGAAAGTTTCTAAACCACGATTGTATTTTTCAAAACTCACAGTTTCTGGTTCTGCCATTAAAGAACCTGATCTAAGATAGATACATTTGACAGCAGGAATTTGAGGAAGTTCCCTGTGTCATGGATTTGACTTCTCTTATAAGAAAGGGAAGTCATTTGTGAGAGAGTAGAATTTATCACACGTTTGAGGCGAATGGCAAAGCACTGAAAATGATACAGGAAAAATGGAAGAACTATTTGACCAGAAAAAATAAGAAAATAATCTGGCTATGGAAGGTTGATTTCATGGCAATCATGAAAGGGTACTGCTATCAACAAATTCTCGTTTAACTCCCTTTAGCAGGAGGTGCTCGCCTGCATTTGTACAGAACTGAGTTTTTTTTAGGCGGTGGGGTGGCTGTGCTGGGTCTTTGTAGCTGTGAGGGCTTTTCTCTAGTTGTGGTGAGTGGGGCCTACTCTAGCGGTGGTTCACAGGCTTCTCATTGTGGTGGTTTCTCTTGTTGCAGAGCATGGGCTCTAGGCTCGTGGGTTTAGCAGTTGTGGCACATAGGCTCAGTAGTTGAAGCTCTCAGACTCTAAAGCACAGGCTCAGTAGTTACGGCACATGGGCTTAGTTGCTCCGCAGCAAGTGAGATCTTCCTGGACCAGGGATTAAACCCATGTCTCCTGCACTGGCAGGCAGATTCTTTACCACTGAGCACGAGGGAAGCTCCAGGACTGTTTTGTCAGATAAATCCAACAAATGTACAAATGAGGAAAAGGAAGATGTGGTAGTCAGAATAATTGCCTCCAAAAACATCTCCCCACTAATCCCCAGATCCTGTGAGTACATCACCTTATATGGTAAAAGGGAGCCTGCAGATAACGTTTTAAGAATTCTGAGATGGGGGGAGTTATTATGGATTATTGAGGTAGGCCCAATGTAATCCCAAGTGAAGGTCGCTCAGTTGTGTCTGACTCTCTGCAACCCCATGGAATATACAGTCCATGGAATTCTCCAGTCCAGAATACTGGAGTGGGTAGTCTTTCCCTTCTCCAGGGGATCTTCCCAACCCAAGGATCAAATCCAGGTCTCCCACATTGCAGGCATATTCTTTACCAGCTGAGCCACCAGGGAAGCCCATGTAATCCCAACAGTTTGTATAAGTGGGAGAGGGTGGCAAGACAGTTTGAGAAAAGAAATATAACCACAGGAAAGGGTCAGAGTAGTGTAGCATGAGATGACTCAACCAACAATTACTGGCTGTGAAGATGGAAGGAAGCAGAACCCAAGGAATGCAGGCTCTAGAAGCTGGAAAAGGCAAGGAAAGGAATTCTCTCCTAGAGCCTCCAGAAAGAGTACAGCCTTGCCGACAATTTTATGGTAGCCTAGTGAGACCACCCACTTGAGACTTTAGACTTCCAGAACTGTAAGATAATTTGTGTTGTCTTAAGCCAAATATAAAATATAAAGTTTGTTATAGCAGCTATAAAGAACTAATACAGTAGATTAAGCAAGAGTTTTTCTAAAAATACTGTCGTATCTATATCAGATAGGAAGGAAAGTAAGTGAAGGCATGGCTAATGGAGAAATGGAGGGGCCACTGAGAGCAATAAAGAAGATAAATTAGTACAGCTAAATAGCACCTAAAAAGTAATTTTTATAAAAAGAGGGTGGATGAAAAATTAGTCCAGAAATAGTAACAGAGGACAAACAGACTAACAGCATCACTTTATACACTCATCATGAACAGGAAATGCTTCCTACTCATCTTTGCATCCCAAATACCCAGCACAACGTCTACACAGAGTCAGTAATTAAGTCTAAGGAGCACAAGCTGCTCCTAAAAAGTAGATAGAAAACCTAAAGGCCAACAGAAGAAAGATAAATTATTAAGGGAACAAAGCTAGTTAGAGACGGAATTGAAAGAGAAGAATGACTTTGACTTCTTATCTCTTCCTAGATATCACATGCCACTACTTTTAGGAAAACCAACAATTGAAACCTTTTTAAAAAGGACTTTAAAAGATTTTCAGTATTCCCATATTCCAACTCTGCACATAGCACCAAAAAGTGGAAAAGGGGTAGAGATTGTAAACCTGAATGACTATCTATAAATATTTGTTAAAGGTTTCCATACATTAAGATAGTAAGAATACTCTCCACTTACTTCCTTCTTCTGTTCCAAAAACAGTAGTAGTAAGATGTGATACAGTGAACATATATTATTTATCTGCCCACGCAGTAACATTTTCCTTAGGGCAACAACATTCCACATAGGCTGTTCATCAGGGTGCTCACCTACTATCCATTACAAGGTTACAAAAGTAACTCAGAATCTAACCAATTGAAGTACCCCATTTTCAAGATCAAAGTGAATAATGCAGGTCAATTAAAAACCTTATCCAAGATTTTCTGCCACAGCTAGTAGAAGAAATTGCCTTTTGCCTAAAGAAAATAAAGTTGGAGCTGCCAGCAGCCTCAGTCCTCAGCCACAGGCAATAAACCCACACTCAGAGGAAAAGAGAAGCAAGAAGACTCAATGATATTATTATAATCCCTGGGTCCAAAGGATCAATTCTATCCCCTATCCTTTTATTTTTGGTTTACTACTTCAAAGTAAATTTCTTTCAGCTACAGGAGCAAGAACACTCATTAAAAAGGGCAGGAAACAACTGTCTATAGAACTTAAATATGCTATACAACCCAAGCTAAGTAACTGTTTCTATAACCAAAAGCAGAGCTCCTCAGAAACCATAGTTAGGATTTCTCTCTTCCTCCTGTCCATTAGAAAAGAGACTCTTTTATAGAAAGTGAAATGTTTAACTAGGTGGATTTCATAGAGAAGATACCTACATTAAGCAGGAAAACAGATCCTTGATCTCTTAAGGTACCACCAAGTTCAAATATTCTCTATTACTTTTCTTTTGTACAGCCACCAACAGTCAAAAGAAGTTCAGAACAATATACATGCACCAATATACTCTCTAATTCATAATGTGTGCATAGGTATATGACAAACTTGAAACCAAGTCCCAACTCACAAGCCAATTTCAGTTAGTTTCTAGTACATGCAGTCAGAATGAAAAAGAGAAGAGAAACAGATATCTTCCCTCAAAGGACTGGTCAAAGATAACAAGAATAAATAATAAATAATTTTCAGATTCCAAATAATAACTTGCATGTTTCTGGTCAAAAACGCCAAAAAGATAAAATTAAACAGTGTGACCAAATGATAAGGGGCTTTAAATATTACTTTAATGCATAGGAATGATTATACTCATGTCTTATTGTTTTTATTGAAGCAGTTGATGTACAACATTATATAAGTTTCAGGTGAACAACATAGTGATTCACAATTATTAAACGTTATATTCCATTTACAGTTATTATAAAATATTGGCTGTATTCCCTGTGGTGTATTATATATCCTTATAGCTTATCTATTTTATACATAGTAGTTTGTACCTCTTACCTTTCTAGCCTTTGTATTTTTATTCAAATTACTGTATGAAAAAGTCCTTATTCCTTATAAATTACTAACAGTTTTACCTTGCTTCTTGTCTTCACTTTTGATTTGCTCTTCTGTTTTCTTTTCAACTTCTTCTTATTTAAAATTTTCTTATTCCTAAAAATTAAAAAAAATGGAATAAAAGAATGATGGAAGTTCATATTTAGAATATATAAAGCTATTAAAAACAGGTACTCCCAAAATTACGAAACAATATATACTCTAGGTGTACATACAAGATACTAACATACAACAGAGCTATTGACAAGGCAGCACAATACTGACAGCTAAGAAATATACATTATATTTTAAAATGTGAATTCTGAAAATACTTTTCTAAAATTAAAAAATGTAAAAAGGCATCAAATGAGATTGTTAACACTTTATTCCACAGCAGGGCTGCTAATAAATATTAGTTATGTTTCCTTCCCAGAAAAATCTGCCCTTTGTCGCCATGAGGACTACAATCCAATAAAGCTCAGGAGTCCGTTTTTACTAAATTACTCTAAGAAAACCCCAACTCATACACTCCTCATATGCAGCAGCCAGTTTTTCATTACCTCACAGCTCTAAGATCAAATTCTTTTAAACAAAAGAAAGTCCCTTAATGACTTTGAGGGAAAAAAATCTTTAATGTCGCAAAGAATAAGAATTATAGTCGAAGGAATAAGAACCAAGGAACATATTTTATTTTCATCTCATTTAATATTTTTCCTATCTACCATGTTGAAGTGCACACTGCCAGGTACTAAAGACAAGATGAAAAGGACAGTTGTTGTCCTCCAAGAACTCTGAGACTTGAATGAAAATCATAGTTTAATGATCCAACAGAAGGATGCTACTGCTATAACAAAGACAAAAGATGAAGAGGAGGAGGAGATGAGAAGGAGAAGCAGGAGGAGACCCTAGATGCTACAGAGGTCAGGTCCTTAACACTTGGTAACTAACGCAGTGGAAGCTGTGACCAAAACAAAAAAAACTGTAAAGCTAGGTCACTTGGAGGTAGGAATGTCATTCACAAAACAGAGAAATCAAGGGGAAGAATTAGTTTGCACAAGGAAAAAAATAAGTTTGATTTTGACATGTTTGAATTCAAGGTACTAAAATGTCAACAAAATACACATGAACAAGCATATGAAAACTTCACGCTTCAGCTTCATACTTTAAACTAAAATAACCACAAAATCTTATTACATATCATAAATAGTTCTTAAGTCTATCTACATCAGCTCTACTGATGATAAGCTAATAATCTAAGTTACCAATACTTCCTGCCTGGACCAGTGCAAAAGCTTCATAAAAAGCTTAATTTACGCAAATCTGTATCTCATATAAGAACTCAACTTAAAAAAAAAAAAAATGAATAGGTAATTCTCCCACTACAAACTCGATCAATATGTTCTCAATTCTCTTCCATAAAGACCAAAAGCACTGACCTGGTTTAAAAGATTTTCTACCAAGATCTGACTTGCCTCATTTTGCATCCTTTTCCAACTTGTTCATCACATTCCAGCCACAAGGAATATTCTTTCAGCTGTTTGAATCTGCTAGGCTCCTTAGGGGCTCTCATGAAGTCTTCCTGGAATTTTACCCCACATCTCTTGCTAACTAACTCCTATTCATCTCTGAGGCCCCAGTGTTAAGTGTCACTTACTCAGAAATGTCCCAGACTGGGCTAGTTTCCCTAACATGGATTTTCATTTCATCTTATACTTGTGTCTCATCACGTAACCTACAACTGCAATTATGCTTAGAGTTATCTGTTCAGTGCTACACTCGCACCAAGAAGTAAGCTCCCAGAGTTCAGAGGCCATATCGTTCTTGCTCACTGCTTCAACCTCTTTGCTCAGAAAAGTGTCTAAGATAAAGTACTCAAACTACTTCGAGAGAAAGTGGGAGGAAGGAGAGAGTCCAGGGAGAAAACAATTTCAGAGCTATAGCTACCAGCCTTAGAGTAAAATAAGGGGAGGGTCAAGGATGGACTCATAGATACGCCAATACATTTAAAGGATATCTAGCCAGAAACGTCCTTTAAGGAATTATCCATGGGATTATTTTCCTCAGATTTTCATGCAAAGGAAGTAATGGAAATCATGTATGCACATGGGATTTCCCCACCACAGTATGCTACAAAAGACAAGAGACAGAGAGTAATAGTATCAAGCCCTACACACAAACAGATATACCTGCTCACACAATCTACTTGACTCTGAGCAAAAAATATCTATTTCAACATTTTCCCTCTTAGCACCTGCATCAGTCTCTGACACATCATGGATGTTCAAGAAATACTAGACGAATAAACAAGGTGATGAAAAGTAATGAGTATTTTTCATGTGTGGTTTCGAAAATCAACTTTCCTTTTATACTCAAGTTTATGTTAGTGAAATCAGTTATGTGATCAAAAGAAATAAGTAAATACTAAAAGGTTAACCCCTTCTATACAATTTAGAAAAGCATCAAGCTTCATTCAAAAACCAATCATCAGAGAAACAGAATATATATATATTCATATATATTCAATATATATTCAATATATATATATTTATGGGAAATAGATGGGGAAACAGTGGAAACAGTGTCAGACTTTATTTTTGGGGGCTCCAAAATCACTGCAGACGGTGACTGCAGCCATGAAATTAAAAGACGCTTACTCCTTGGAAAGAAGGTTATGACCAACCTAGATAGCATGTTTAAAAGTAGACACATTACTTTGCCAACAAAGGTCCGTCTAGTCAAAGCTATGGTTTTTCCAGTAGTCATGTATGGATGTGAGAGTTGGACGGTGATGAAAGCTGAGCGCGGAAGAATTGATGCTTTTGAACTGTGGTGCTGGAGAAGACTCTTGAGAGTCCCCTGGACTGCAAGGAGATCCAGCCAGTCCATCCTAAAGGAGATCAGTCCTGGGTGTTCATTGGCAGGACTGATGTTGAAGGTGAAACTCCAATACTTTGGCCACCTCATGTGAAGAGTTGCCTCAATGGAAAAGACCCTGATGCTGGGAAGGATTGGGGGCAGGAGAAGAAGGGGACGACAGAGGATGAGATGGCTGGATGGCATCACCGACTCGATGGACATGCGTTTGGGTAAACTCCGGGAGTTGGTGATGGACAGGGAGGCCTGGTGTGCTGCGATTCATGGGGTCGCAAAGAGTCAGACACGACTGAGCGACTGAACTGAACTGAACTGATATCCAAATTAAGATGGATTACCTGAAGCCTACTTATCACGGACTTAAATTTTCCAAAGTATACAACACCACTTTTGTCTGTTTTGTATAATGGACTTCCTTAAAGTTCAAATGACTTTATATGTATTCCTAAAATATTTTTATGCATTTGGCATCTAATTAGTTATAACAATTTTAATGAATATGGACCCACCAAATCCTGAATATACAGATCATCTGAAGCTTTCCCCAAGTCCCCACAAATTGATTTTTTTGTGTTTTTTGATGATGTGGCTTGTTTTAGAAGTAGAGGGTTTTCTGGACAACCCTAGTAAAAAGCCAAAAATTATAGGTAGGAAATCTGTGTTCAACTTAGAAAATAAAAATGTTATTTATTAGTAATACAACGTCTTACTATATAACTACATTTCAGAACTAAGCTTAAACTTTTCATGGTATCTAAGGATGAATAGACACAAGAAAAACTCTAGAAAAAAAGCCTTACACATTAACATTTCACCATGGAATTTCTGATGATTTAGGACTTTAAACCTTAAATCAATAGGAGCTTAATGAAGAATGTCTGGAATTGGTCCTGTAAGATTTTTAGTCTTCTTACAAAAAGAACCTCATACCCATGAGATTTGGAAGAATTATGGGTGGTAATGAAAGGCAAAGGTTATTAACATGCTTTAAATATTTATTTTAACATATTTACTTTAAAGATTCCAAAGAAAAAATTCTTTTAATAGCTACCAGTTCAGTAAAACCAAATACTTCTGCAACAAGAACAAATAAATTCTGCAAGTTGTTCCTTGTTGGACATATCATTAGTTTCTATATCCGTTTAACACTAAGTCTATTTTCTAACAAAACAAAAATCAGCCATAATTTTATTTATAACTTCACTAACTCTAAATCTGTTTCTCTGTTTGCAAAATAAAAGGTTGAAGGAGATTATCTCTGAAGTTCCTTCTAACTCTAAAATGCTAGTATTTAAATAAGTCAAAATTCAAAGAACTTACGGAATAAGAGGGTTTCAATCTTTTGTTCAATTTCCCTTAGAAATGAGAAATGAAAAATTCCTGAGTCTATGGTCTGAGACATAAATAAGCGAAAATTTTTTTGTAAAGGGTCTGATAGCAAATATTTTATGTTGTGTGGGCCATAAGGTCTCTGTTGCAACTGCTCATCATCTGCTAACATGAAAGCAGTCACAGACAACATAGTAGCAGATTAGGGTGGTCGTGGTGCTAGTGGTAAAGAACCTGCCTGCCAATGCAGGAGACACGGGTTCGATACCTGGGTCAGGAAGATCCCCTGGAGGAGAAATGGCAACCCACTCCAGTATTCTTGCCTGGTAAATCCCATGGACAGAGGAGCCTGGTAGGCTACAGTTCATGGGGTCACAAAGAGTGATCTGACTTAGCGACTGAGCGTTACAATCTAACTGTGCTTTCTGCATACTGAAATTTGAATTTCATACAATTTTCACGGGTCACAAGACATTTTTCTCCTTTGACTGACTGACTGATGTGTATCTATTCATTTTAAAAATGTAAAAACCCGTCTTAGCTCACAAGGCCTACAGAAAAGGAACTGAGGTGCATTTGGTCTGTGGCCCATAGTTTGTTGACCCTGGCCTAGGGTATATTTTGATAAACAGGCTCATATCAGAAGAAAAAATATAACTATTAGTATGCAGCACAGATAAAACTATTCAAAACATCGCTTTGCTTATACAAATAAGCACTCTCAAAATTATCTGTCTTTTCTTTCTGCAAAGATAAACTCCTGACTTTCACTTCTATTTTACTAAAGAAAGACACCAGATAGGAGCAAGTCATTGCTTTCCTTCAAAAACTGGACTAACACAAGAAAGGTCTGGAAGCAACAAGGGACTAGATGAACCCAGATATGGACAAGCACTTCCCAGAAGAGCTGGGATCATGGGCATCCTCCTGCATGAGGGCATCTGCAGACTGTGGGTGTAAGTGAGGACTGAGCTCACTAAGGAAACCAAAACTATGGTGCCTTAGATGTCTGTATGGGCTGGGATGACAGACTGGAACCTAGAAAAGCTCCAAATACGTAACCAGGACATCTGAGAGAACATCTGCTTGGTGATGGGGCACTCAAGAAAGAAATGAGGGGGCTGAGCCAAAAGGGTAGGGTCAATATCCCACCGCTACCCAGTTTCAGAAGACAGTCTCATCAGCTGGAGGAATCTACTCAATCTCTGATTTGGACTGAGGTAGCCAACACCTCACCCTATCTCTCTAACACAATAAAAAACAAACCTTATCGTCTGAAATAAAGGCACTGTTCTTTTACATAAAATGTTAGATATAAGATAAACATATTAAGAGACATCCAAAAAAGCAAAATAATGTGACAGTCAAGAGAAAAACAGACAGTCAGGTAGACTCAAGATAACCCAGGTACTGGGAGGCAAGGACTTGACCTAGATGCAAAGATGAACAAAATGGATGAAATGATGTAATTTTCAACATTTAAAGAAAAAGCCAAGTGGATTTTCTGGAACAGAAAAATCAATACCTGAAATTAAGAGCTTGTCAGAAGACTTTAAGAGCAGAACAGAGCAGAGGAAAACAGAATTCACTGACTTGCAGACAAGCCAAGAAAAAATATCATCCAAACTCAAGCACAGACAAAAGAATGTGATGAACAAAAGAGTATGAAACATGTGAGACACAGCCAAATTGTCTCATATTCATGTAACTGCAATCTCAGAAAAAGAGAGAAAATAAAGAATGGAACAAAAGCAATATGTGAGGAAATAACTGACGATACTTTTACAAAAGAAAGAAATCAACCTAGAGATTCAAGAAATTCGGGGAATTCTAAGAAGGAAAATAGAAAAAGAAAACCACACCTAGACATACTAACTACTTGGCACAGTCAAACTGCTGAGATAAAGGATATAGAGAAAATTTTTAAAGTAGCCAGAGGGGGGAAAAAAAAATTGAAGACTGACAACTTCCATTTTTTGTGTGCTGAAAAGTGCTGGGGGGGTGAGGGGAGGATGGGAGGGCTAGCAACCTAGAATTATATATCTATCAAATATATCCTCTAAAAATGAACACAAAAATAGGGCTTATCTCTAGTGGTCCAGGGGTTAAGAATCCACTTTGCAATGCAGGGTACACAGGTTTGATCCCTGGTCCTGGAAAACCCACATGTCGCGGAGCAACTGAATCTGAGGGCCACAAATACTAACCAAGGCTCTAGAGCCCCAAGAGCCACATTTACTGAGTCCTTGTGTGGCAACTACTGAAGCCCATATGCCCTGGAGCCTGTGTGCCACAACAAGAGAAGTCACCACAATGAGAAGCCCTCGCACAGCAACTAGAGAATAGCCCCTGTTCGCTGCATTTAGAGAAAAGACAGCAATGAAGACCCAGCACAGCCAATAAGTAAATGTTTTTTATAATGAAGAAAAAATAGAGATGATTTCAGATCCACAGAAGCTGACACAATTTCCCATCAACACGCCAATACTATAAGAAGTACAAAAGAAAAGACTTCCTTTAAAAATTGCAACATCAAAAGTTTAAATAAAAGGACACAGACTAAAAGTAAAAGGATTGCAGAAGATACATCCTGCACACACTCAATGGCCTCTCCAAAAAAGCTGGTGTGGCTACACACTTGATGAAGTAATTTTTAAGGCTAGAGTGTTGTCAGAGATGAGCAGAACATTTCACAATGCTGAAAGGGTCCATTCAGAAGGAAGACACAAAAATCCTAAATGTGAATGCGTATAATAGCAAGAGCATAGCTTCAACACATAGAAAGCAAAACTGAGAGAAGTTAAAAGAAGAAAAGACAAATCCAGTCACAGGATCAGAATTTACAGTGTCTCTATCTAACTGACAGAACTGCAGAGCACAAAACAGTGTGGATGTAGGAACACGGAAAACCATATTAATCAACTTGACCTAATTAACAGACATAGAAAACCACATCCAACAACTGCAGAATGCATATTCTTTTTTAAGGCAGATAGCCAGTTTTCCAAAATAGATGATATGCTGGGCCACAGACCAAGCCTCAACAAATTTCCAAGGACCATGATCACAAAAAAATTAAAACTATAAACCAACAACAGAAAGAATACTATGAAATTCTCAAATGTTTGGAAATCTAACAAACAGATTTCTAAATAACCTACGGATCAAAAAGCGATAATGGAGACCTGACAATGGAAATTAGAAAATATCTTCAATGGAATAAAAATTAAACATGACATATCAAAACTTGGATGTCACTAAAGCAATACTTTGAGGAAACATATAGTTTTTTGTATACAAATGCATTCAATGAAAATAGAAACTCTGAAAGTAAATGATGTAGGCTTACAACTTAAGAAACTAGAAAGAAGAGAGCCAATTTAGTGTAAAGAATGTAGAAGGAGAGAAATTAAAATAAGAGCACGTATCAGTGAAACAGAAAGAGGAAATCAAGGAGTCAAAACTGGTTCTCTAAATAGATTAATAAATCTAATAAACTTCTAGCAAGATTGGTCAGGAAAAAATAAAACCACAAATTACCCATGTGAGAAATAAGTAAGGAAGGGGACATTACTACAGACACTGCCCCTAAATTTCACAACTTAGGTAAAAGGACAAAACAACTTCTCAACACTGCTGCTGCTAAGTCACTTCAGTCGTGTCCGACTCTGTGCGACCCCACAGACGGCAGCCCACCAGGCTCCCCCATCCCTGGGATTCTCAAGGCAAGAACACTGGAGTGGGCTGCCATTTCCTTCTCCATTGCATGAAAGTGAAAAGTGAAAGTGAAGTCGCTCAGTCGTGTCCGACCCTTAGTGAACCCATGGACTGCAGCCTACCAGGCTCCTCTGTCCGTAGGATTTTCCAGGCAAGAGTACTGGAGTGGGGTGCCATTTCCTTCTCAACACTATACAAGGAAAAAACACAATGTCTGAGTGGTCTTATGTCTGTTAAAGGAACTGAATCCCTAGTCAAAACCTTCCCACAAAGAAAACTACACTCAAATGGCTTCAACAGTGAATTCCTCCAAACACACAGAATTCGCGGGTACAGTCTTGCAAATATCAGTCTTAGACTAATTCTTTCAGAGAATATAAAAAGAAAAAAACATTTTCCAGCTCATCTTATGAGGCTAGCATAATTCTGATACCAAAGTCTGAAAAAGACACTTAGAAATAAGAAAATATCAGGCCAGTGTCTCCCATGAACATAAAAGCAAAAAATACTACATAGCAAAAAAGTGGAAACAACCCAAATGTTCAGCGGCTGATAAACAGATTAAACAAAATGTGGCACATGCATATAATAATAGACTATTATTCAGCCATAAAAAAGAATGCAGGAGACACATGCTACAATCTGGATAAACCTTAAAAACATTACGCTAAATGAAAAGAAGCAAGGGCCACAAAAGATTACAAATGGTATGATCCCATTTATATGAATGTCCGGATCCATAGAAACAGGAAGTTGATTAACTCGGGTTGCTAGGGGCTGATGGAAAGGTGACAGGAAATGACAACAAAAGGATACAGGATTTACTGGGGGGTGAAGAAAAATGTTCCAGTTGCACAACTCTGTGAATATACTAAAAATAACTGAATTAAATACCTTAAAAAGTTCAATTTTACGGCATGTAAACTACATATCTCAATATAAAAATGAGGAAAAAACGCCATTGACCTAAAAATAATTTCAGTGTCCATCAACATATAAAAAGGATAATAAATAAAATGCCAAATTTATTTTTTAAAAATTTCTCCTTATGCTGAATAAGGGAAATAAGGGAGAAATATGATCATTTCAACAGAAGCATTATTTTATAAAATTCAACAACTATTTGAGATGAAATGCTTCAGTAAACTAGGAAAAGAAGAGATGTTACTAATCTGATTATCAACAAAAACCCTACAGCTAACATTATACTTAATTATACTCAATAATGAAAACTTAAATACTCCCACAAAGTACAGGGAAAAAACATAAGAATTTACACTATTACCACTTATATTTAATACTGTATTGGAAGTCAGTAAGTCAAGCAAAAGAAATAAGTCATAATGGTTGAAAAGGAAAGAGCAAAGCATTATTATTTGTAAATAATATAATCATATTTATAGAAAATGTAAAATAATCCACAAATAAAGAATTAATAAATGAACTATCAAGGTCAGTAAATACAAGACCAATTTTTAAAAATCAACTAATTTATTAATTACACCATATGTAAACTGAAGCTTCTCTATAGAAGCCAGACTTGTTTCTCCTGTGTAATTAATGTAATGATATTCTCATTGTGTTCATGCATCACTGAACAAATTAGGGAGGTATAGTAGTCTGATTACTAAGTAGAAAACTTTTATTTACTTAACTTAGGCTGATAATTAGTAATAAGAACAGAGATTTTAATAGTTCAAGTTGATCTAGGAGAGAAATGCAAACAGATTTCCTACACAGCTTTAGTCTCTTGATTTTTACCTGAAAGTCTTTAGATTAGGATAGGAGTCTTTAGGTCGGGGGGCCTTTAGGTTGGGGGGTCTTTAGGTTGGAGGTAGGGGAGAAGGCGCTGGCGACCCACTCCAGTACTCTTGCCTGGAAAATCCCATGGACGGAGGGGCCTGGTGGGCTGCAGTCCATGGGGTCGCTAAGAGTGGGACACGACTGAGCGACTTCACTTTCACCTTTCAATTTCCTGCATTGGAGAAGGAAATGGCAACCCACTCCAGTGTTCTTGCCTGGAGAATCCCAGGGACGGGGGAGCCTGGTGAGCTGCCGTCTATGGGATCACACAGAGTCAGACACGACTGAAGCAACTTAGCAGCAGCAGCAGCAGGGCTTCCCAGGTGGCACTAGTGGTAAAGAACACACCTGCCAATGCAGAAGATGTAAAAGACACAGGTTTAATCCCTGGTTCAGGAAGATCCCCTGGAGCAGGGCACGGCAACCAGCTCCAGTTTTCTTGCCTGAAGAATCTCATGGACAGAAGAGCCTGGTGGGCTACAGCCCATAGGGTCACAGAGAGTTGGACACGACTGAAGCGACTTAGCATGCAGGAGTGGGAGGGGAAGGGTGGGGAAGGGTGGGGAAGGGGAAGGCTAGGCAGTGCACAGAGCGGCCTAAGAAAAGGAGAGACTGGGAGTAGAGAGTGAGGGGAGGAGAAGATTGAAAAATTATGACTTTATTAGACCATGCCTCATGAAAATTTATCATCTAGGCAAATGGAGCCCAGGTGGGTGAGCAAAACTTGAGCCATGAAGCAACTTCAAAACTTTCTGAAGACAATTCATTCATCCTAGTACTAAGAGAGCCACAGAAGGGTCACGAGAGTTAGCAGTCACGCAACCAGGCACACAAAGATACAAGGTACCATTAGTGAGAATTAGCAAAAAAAGACAATAGAAAGACAGACTTAAGAACAAATTTTGAGACACAACTATGCTTACCAAGCTTAAATTAAAAAAACTAGCTTAAAGATATCTGCAGGGTATGGAAAACACAGCACATATGAAAAATAATCAAATTCAGCTTTCAGACATGAAAAAAAAACTGTAACTAATCTAGTCAAGGCTATGGTTTTTCCAGTAGTCGTGTACGGATATGGATGTGAGAGGTGGACTATAAAGAAAGCTGAGCGCCAAAGAATTGATGTTTTTGAACTGTGGTGTTAGAGAAGACTCTTGAGAGTCCCTTGGACTGCAAGGAGATCCAACCAGTCCATCCTAAAGCAGATCAGTCCTGAGTGTTCACTGGAAAGACTGATGCTAAAGCTGCAACTCCAGTATTTTGGCCACCTGATGGGAAAAGCTGACTCATTTGAAAAGACCCTGATGTTGGGAAAGATTGGAAGGCAGGAGGAGAAGGGGATGACAGAGGATGAGATGGTTGAATGGCATCACCGACTCAATGGACTTGAGTTTGGGTAAACTCCGAGAGTTGGTGATGGACAGGGAGGCCTGGCATGCTGCGGTTTATGGGGTCACAAAGAGTTGGCACGACTGAGTGACTGAACTGAACTGAAAGAAGTGAGTTGACAACATATTAGACATGATAAAGACAGAATTTGAAGAGATCAGAAAAAGTCACTACAATTCAGATAGAAAGATAAAAAGGGGTGAAAATATGTCCCTGAGGCCTCTTCCAAAACTGAAATCTCCTCTTCCAAGTCCATTCATCCCAAGAGACAGCACTTGCCATGAGTACACCCTGCCCCCCATGCACTGGACCTCATCTCATTCACCCTCTTTGGGATTTTGCTCAACCACTTACACCTTTTCTTTGTTCGCTCTTTAATCTCTCACTTCTAAGGCTTCGAACCTATTCGCCTCCTCCAATTTAAAAATTAAAAAAAAAGCTTCAAATGGTTCTCTAACCCCCTTCCCTCTCCATCACTAAATTTCTTGAGAACAACTGTCTCACAGTCCCCTGCGATCAAGCTCCTACAACTGTATGAGACTTCCCAACATCACAAACTTTCTTGTGGCCTACTGAATTTCTTATCTTCAGTCTTCATCCTTTATATTCTTCTACATATGAGTACTGTAAAACAGTCTACTTCTTTAAATACTCCTCTACCCTCAGCTTCTTGAAGAACCTCTATTTTAGTGTTCTATCTTCCCTTGGTGATAGTCCTTTCTCCTTCTTCTGTATTAGCTCCTTTTTCTTCCTTTTCCTGTCCCTTAAATCTTTAGCATATATATTACTTCTCATGAGTTATTCCATTCATAATCTATATGTATTTCTGTACTGGTAACTCACATTGTTTTCAATAAGCTATAACCACATTAATGATAGCTACTGAGAGGTCACACACATCATCAGAATGGTGGTCTAGAGCCAGTAACTTTCTCTGACAATAAAGGTACATCCACCAGGAAACTCTACCACCTTTCAGCTTGATGCGGTGGGCCACTTCAAAATCCCACCACTACTTATTTAGCTCAGAGCACATAATCTTAACTCTTTACTTGTTAATTGCTAAAACACATGTCATTTAGAATGTATAGATACTACTCCCTTTACTTTACTTTCACCCACCTTAAAATAACCTCTATGAGGGCCCTACTCCATTAATGTCTTCATTTTCTCTTTTCGGCTCATCATTCTTGCCATTCTCCCTTAGTCTACCAGGTTAAGAGGACAGAATTTAGAGACATATGGCATAGGTTCAAATGTAAGCTCTGTCATCTATTAGCTCTGTGATCCTGGGAAAGTTAACTAAGTTCTCTGGGTCTCACTTGTCTCATCTGTAAAATAGGATGAAAACAGTACTTATCTCATTAGATTATAAAGCACTTAAGAGTTATGCTTAATATTTAGTAAGTGCCAAACAAATTTCATTTCTTTTTGTCAGCCATGCTGAAGTGTCTACCTGGGTTTGGGTTTCTCCAAAAGCAGACATGATTCAAGGATTCAAGTGCAAGCAGTTTTTTGAGAGGTTATCGGGGGAAAGCACTGACAGGGGAAATCAGAAGTGAGATAGGGAAGGGAAGGCAGCCAAGAAAGAGTGCATTATTAAGCCAGTTACCTTGATGGGCACTAGAGTGTGACCTTACTTGGAGAACTCAAGTAGATGGTGGAGAACTCAAGTAGATGGCAGAGAACATGGCTCAGTTAACCCAATGGAGAGATGTGAAAATGAGGTATTTACCCACCACATCCCTATCCATCACTGACTGAAAGTCTTTCTGATGGCGTTAACTCCCTGGCGTTCTGGCTTGCCCTGCACACAGGCCAAGTATGTCTCTTTGGCCAGTAAGAAAGTTCTCAGGTAGAAATTCATACATGTAGTAGACAGAATAGAGATGAAAGCCAAAGAGAAATGACTAGGACACTAAGGACATTTGCTACAGTGTCTGTTATCCAAAAGACAGATTAATTCTTTGTCCTCTTCCTCAAGTTACCATCTTCCTTCTTTCCCTTTAAACACTCATTTCTAAATGCTGCACTTCCTTCTCTACCTAACCTCAACCACTTTCCCACTTTTCTTAGCCTTCTGGAAGAAGGAGGTGAGGAGTGGGTGTTAGGTCATTATGATCTCTTAATGTCAACTTCAGGATGATGTCTCGGACATCATGCATGCTTATGAGGAACCTTTGAATATACTGCACTTAATGTATTTGAGACAGGATTGAGAGACTCCTAACAGTAAGACTTTTCAAAGTACAGGTCCAGAAACCAAAAGAAAGATTTCAGCTACAAACCACAGACCAGGAAGCCCAAAACGATTAGGTAATTATTGAAATCACAGGACTGGCTGAAACAACCAACAAAGAAAATTTAGAGAGAAGGGTATCAAAACTGGCCTTTTGAGAAACTAGCTCTTCCTTCCTCCCTTACTACCTAGAAGAAAGGCATCATTATTTCTATATTTGATGTCTAGTCACATACCTATCACTCTTTCATCATCCATCTAACACTAACATGTCTCTCAAAACTGTTCTATTTCATCTATTCCCACTGCCTTCTTTCAGGTTTTATCATCACTCGTCAGAATGACTGCAACCGCTTTTTTAAAGGCAGCTAGCCCTGCTTTGGGGATCTATGTTTTTCCTCCCTTTACAATGCTACTAGAGATATTCTTAACAGTTGGAAGTTTAACTCTATCACTACTGTCCTCAAATAAGGCAATACACAGAAGACATGTAGCCCGGTCCTAACACATCTTTCAGTCTCTTCTCTTACACTCTACCCTTATTCTCATTCACCCGGTTCCCCCACACTTCTGTTATTGCCAATATCTGTATTTTACACTTCTTTGATTTTACCTCTATATTCACAATGTAACTGCAGCAACCGTAACTGTCTACACTTCAGGAGTCACCAAACTACAGCCTGCAGTCCAAATCTAACCTGCTACCTATTTTTGTAACTAGAGTTATACTGGAACACAGTCATGCTTCCTTGTTTAAAAACTGTCCACGGCTGCTTTCAAGCTGTAACAACACAGTTGCAACAATCGCAAGGGAGACTGGACGGCCTGAAAAGCCTCAAGCATTTAGTATCTGGCCTGTTACAGAAGAAGTCTGCTGACTCTTCACCCACAAGACAATATCAAGCAGCCTCATGTGTATTTAAGTGGATTCCCAGAAGGAAATGAGCGAGAGAGACTAGGCTTGAAATAATAATACTAGAGGAAATAAAGGCCACAATGTGTCAAATTAAACAAAAATTATATTGTACAGATCTAAGAAGTTCGATAAACATCAAACACATGAAAAACACACACTAAGAAAAAACATATTTAGGAAGAGCATGGTCAAATTGCTAAAAATAAAAAATAAGGAGAAAAGTCTTAAAAGCACCCAGAGAAGGAATTCTGATGCCAGTACAGTGGCATAAACCAAACACAGCCTGTCTTTCATGCTGTTTACAACTATAAACTTTGGGCAAAATACAAGACAGAAAAAGAAAATTACTTGAGGACTCTGAAAAGGAAACAAAAGATTGTGGGAGGGAGTCAAATTTGGAAAAGTGACCCAGAGGACAGTGAGCTTCCCAGCCTGGCTACCTGTTCCTCTTTTCTCTAACAGCTTTGCTCCAAGACCAGGAAGCAACCACTGCATACAGAGAGCAACAACACAGAAGTTAAACCTCCAAGAGAAACCCTACATTTCTGGCCACAGGAACTGGGGAAAGGGGCTCCTGCACGCTGGAGAATGTGGAGAAAATCCTAGAAGGGCGAAGGATGGAGAAAGGGATTCTCTAATCCTGTCTACAAAGCCCACACAAATCTTGGGCTTGCTCTGGAGCTTCACAGTATTAAGATAGACCCCAACCAACACAGCAAAGGCTCTAAGAACTGAAAACCATCACCCACAAAAGGTAAGATCAAGTCTGCCATCTGGAGCTAAATGGGTTGAAAGTGAAAGTGTTAGTCGCTCAGTTGCATCCAACTCTTTGCAATTCTATGGACTGTATGTAGCCTGCCAGGCTTCTCTGTCCACGGGATTTCCCAGGCAAGAATTCTGGAGTGGATTGCCATTTCCTACTCCAGAGGATCTTCCTGACTCAGGATTGAACACAGGTCTCCTGCATTGCAGGCAGATTCTTTACCATCTGAGCCACCAGGGAATGACAGACTGCTAAAAGAAACAGCAACAAGAATCAACATTCTCCAGAGAATTATAGTAAGCTCCAGAGTTTTCAAAACAAACATTCACAATGTCCACGATACAATCCAAAATTCTCACAATGCAAAAATAAAATGTAATAGGGACTTCCCTGGCAGTACAGTGGATAAGAGTCTGCCTGCCAAAGTGGGGGATGAGGGTTCAATCCTGATTGGGAATGATTCCACATGCCACAGAGCAACTAAAGCCCCATGCACCACAACTACTGCGCTCAAGCTCTAGAGCCCACAGGCCACAACTACTAAGCTAACATGCTGCAACTACTGAAGCCCATGTGCCTAGAGTTTGTGCTCCACAACAAGAGAAGCCACTGCAACGAGAAGCCCAAGCACCACAACAAAGAGGAGTGCCCGTTCTTTGCAACTAGACAAAGCCCGAGCACAGCAATGAAGACCCGGCACAACCAAAATAAATACATAATTAAAAAAAAAGAAAATGTTATAAATTTCAAGGGAAGAAATAACTAATGGGCGCCAACCCTGAGATGATCCATGTTATAATTATTCGAAAATACCTTGAAAGCAACTATTACAAATACGCACCATCAAGTAAAGGCAAACACACTTGAACTGAGCAGGAAAATGTTCTCAGAAGACAAAGAGAAATTCTTTTTTTTTAATGAGCCAAATGTAAATTTTAAAACTGAACAGTGCAGTATGTGAAATAAAATTCACCTGGGTGGGCTCACTAAGAGAATAAAGATGAAAGAGAAAAGAGTCTGTGAACTTGAAAATGGATCAATAAAAATTACCTAATCTGAAGAACAAAGAGGAAGAAAGTTGACAACAGAAAAAGTGAACGGCCAGAGATCTGTGGGACAATCTCAAAAGTCTTATCATAATTGTCACTGGAATGTTAGAAGAAAAAAAAAGAAACTAGAGTAGAATATTTTAAGAAACAATGGCAGAAAAGCAGAAATAGACACACAGAAGTAGAGAAAGGACTTATGGATACTAGAGGGGAAGAGGGGTTGCGGTGAACTGGGAGACTGACATTGACATACATACACTACTAAGCATAAAACAAGTAACTAATGAGAACCTACTACATAGCACAGGGAACTCTACTCAAGGCTCTGTGGTGACCTAAATGGGAAGCAAATCCAACAAAGAGAGGATATATGTATATACATAGCCGATTCACTTTGCTGTGAAACTAACACAACATTGTAAAACAACTATATTCCAATAAAAATTACTTTTAAAAATAAGATCAGTGCTCTATACAAGTACAGATTATCTTGGACTTCTGAATGAAGTCAGTCAGAACGAGAAAGACAAATACTGTGTGATAACACTTGCATGTGGAATCTAAATACGACACAAATGAACCTATCTGCAACACAGATTCATGGACCCAGAGAACAGATTTGTGGTTGACAAGTCGGGGGGGGGGGGGATGGAGTGGGAGTTTGAGGTGAGCAGATGTAAGCTATTCTATTATGTAATGGAAAACCAACAAGGTCATACGATACAGCACAGAGAACTATATTCAGTATCCTGTGACAAACCATAACAGAAAATATTTAAAAAATAATCTATATACATGTATAACTGAACCATTCTGCAATACAACAGAAATTAACACAACATTGTTATACTTCAGTTGAAAAAAAAAAAAAGAATAGGCCCTGGAGGAGGAAATGGCAATCCGCTCCAATATTCTTGCCTGGAAAATCCCACGGACAGAGAAGCCTGATGGGCTGCAGCCCACGGGGTCACAAAGAGTCAGACATGACCGCATACGAGCACGAACGGACACTGATGAGCGTGATCCTCTTTGAAGAACAACAGAAGAGTAAATCATATGAGTTTTCATCAAAGGGGAAATTTTTTTTTTTTTTTTAACTTTTGTACCTATAAGATGATAGATGTTCACTAAATTTACTGTGGTAATTATTTCATTTGATGTAATAAGCCAAATCATTATGCCATATACCTGATACAATCATACATTCAATCAAGTAATCTCAATAAAAACATAAGAAAAAAAGAACAGAGTGAAACATTTAATGGCAGAAACAAAAAACTTGCAATGTATCTAAATATTAAGTTTCTTAAAGGGTTTCAAATACTGAACATACTTAATAAAGGTACAAGAACAAGATTCCTTTCAGATCTGCAGATGACACCTGATCCAAAGGCAGAGGGAAACACACTCTTGAGTTCTTGGACTCCGGATCCTCCTGACCATGTGAGGCGGGCCACATCCTTTTTGATCAGGATGTACACAGTGAGAATGAGGAGAAATCCTGGTGACCACGGCCATCCCAAGCAGCTGAAGACGGTGCTAGCTGTTGGGAGTGCAAAAGCGGGAGGAGAAGAGAACGTGTGTGGGGAAGCCTGGGTCTCTGTGTTCAACGAGAGGCAAGTAGGTAAGCGGAAGCAATTTTAGCAGGAGAGAAAAGGAAGTTGAGAGAGGGAGGTCCAGTACCTGGGAAATACAACATCTCCTAGATTAAAAAAAAAAACAAGACCAAACAACCAAATAAATGCCCCTGAGTGAGCACAACAGGCACCACCAAGTCCCTACAAACAGATCCTAACGTAAGGCCCAATGAGTCTCAGACACGATTCTAATAACACAGATGATGGCTCGCTTTCTGATTTCATAGCAGGTTAGAATCTGTAAATTAGGATGGTGCAGACTGATAGAGGTAGTCTCCTTAGGGAGAGTTGGCAGCCTAAGAATGAGGGAAGGAGAAGAAAAAAAAAGTATTTTAAAAGAAAAAAATACAAATTTTAGTTTTAAAACTAAAAACTATTTCCCCAAGGTTAAGTGATCCACACTGATGTATAATTAGGGACACCACTGAATGAAGCATCATACAGTAACTAAAAAAATTAAAATGATGACCATACATCATTGAGACAGTAAGAGGCTCATGAGCTAGTTAAAGACAGCTTAGACCTAGAAAAAGGTTTATAGCCCATATTCACGTCACTGATTCCACCTATAGCAATATAAGGTGACCACCTCCATAGGTCATCTTTAGGCCACAACTGCAGGCACACACAGACTTTTACTATCCTGGCATAGAGTTAAGCCTGTACACAGAAAAGGGAGAAAACGATTCCATGTCAGAGTGTTTCATGAGTCTCACAGCTCTACTGGAAAAGTGTTCTGAGACAGTCTATCAGGGTTTTTCTCATTCCAAGTAATTCCAGTTGTCCTGCGACTTCTTTCCACTCAGGAAGTAGGCAGGGCCTTGGGTGAATGGCCTCAGGGAAGGAGAGCCGGATGGACTACAAAGTTTAACTTCCACGATCACTCAGAGCCAGGGAGAGGGTAGTGGTTTAGTCACTAAGTCATGTCCAACTCTTGTGATCCCATGGACTGTAGCCTGCAGGCTCCTCTGTCCATGGGCTTCTCCAGTGGGTTGCCGTTTCCTTTTTCAAGGGAAGGGAGGAGAGAGTAATGAAAGCAGAGCAGGATGTGGCTGTGACTTTCAGAAGGCACTACGGGCCCCTGGCCTGTATCACAGGGTAGAGGGAATGGGAGATGTGGGCATCCAAGAGTGAGCAGAAGCAGCCTGAGCTTCCTGCCCCACGGGGAGCCTGGCGGCAGGGGAGGGGACAGCAAGTTTCCCTGCATTTCTCTGTGCCCGACGACATGTGGCGGCAGCAGCAGGTGGCAATGACTGCAGGCTCAGAAGCCCTCCTCACAGCACAGTGTAGAAGAGGCTGCAGCCCCACTGATGAATCGTTTCCTTTTGCTGTTGCAAAGAGCACAACTGCAGCAAGAGATGGCCCAAGGCTGCAGGCAAGGCAGCTGCAGCATGATCTAGATGGATAATGCTCGAAGACCAGACAGGAATCTGGAGGTTTCTGTAGAGCTGAGCGGGATGATGACTGTGGGCTACAAGCTCCCCTCAGCTCCAATGTTTCTGGTTCCTGGTAGGGAGCCAGAGACAAAGACACCTTGGAGTAACTGAGATGATCTGAATGGACTGAAAACAGGATTCCTCTAAGCAGATTTGGGACTCCTGCAGTTCTAAGTTTAGTTATTTTGCGAGGGTTGGAGGGGAGGGGAGCAAGTTACACTTTTGCACGTCTACCTTTGTGGATTGAAACCTGTGATTAACATGCGTATGTGTGCACATTGTGGCTGTGGGCCCTGTGTGTGATGGCTAGAATAGTTGTGTTGCTACTCGGCAGGTGGAAAAAAAAAACAGAATAGGATTAGTGTCCTTATAAAACAGGCACGAGAGAGGTCCCTAGTCTCTTTCACAAAGTGAGGACAAAGCCAGAAGGCACTGGCTATAAACCAGAAAGAAGGTTCTTATCAGAAGGTGGACATGCTGCTGCCTTGATTTTGGACTTCTAGCCTCCAGAATTGTAAGAAGTACATGTCTGTCGTTCATTCAAAAAAAACAAAAAAACAAATTTAGTAAAAGACAAATTTACGGATTCAAGAAGCTGAGCATTCTCCAAAGAGGAGAAATTCAAAGAAAATAATCACTAGATACATCAAATCGTACTGCTGAAAACCAAAAACAAAGCAGATAAAGAAAAATGACATACTACATAAAAGGGAAAAAAAATTTGAACTACTAAAGGCTTCTCATCAGAAATCATAATGGTAAAAAGATGGTGGAACAACATCATGAAAATGCTAAAAGAAAACAAGCTTTTACTCAATTCTATGTTCACTGAAAATATCCTTTGGAAATCAAAGCAAAATAAAGACATTCTCAGATGAAGAAAAACAAAGAGAATTTATCCCCAGTAGACTACTCTACAAGAAATGCTAAAGTAAGTACCTTAAGCTGAAAGGAAATGCAGCTTCTTCAGGAATGAAGGAAGAATAACAGAAATAATAAATATATAGGCAAACATAAAATATCTTTTTTCCTTTAAGTTCTTTAAAATATGTATGACTGTTAACAACAGAAATTATAATATTGTATGGTGAGGTTTTCAAAGCATGCAGTCATAACACATATAACATTAACATAAAGGAGGGAGTGGGGTATAGCAGAGGGGGTAAAAAAAAAAATCTGTATGGTTGTAAGATGTCTCTATTTTAAGTGAAGCAGTACAATAGAAACTCTCAGTAGGCTGTGAAAGGTTAGGTTATCTATATTGTAATCCCTAGAGCATTAAAAATGAAATTATATAAAAGGTCCACTGGAAAGTAGTAACAATCATATATATAAAAATATCAAACATCTGAGGGTTACATAAAATAATTCTAAGTAATTCATGAATCAGGCTTCCCAGGTGACATTAGTGGTAAAGAACTCAACTGTCAGTGCTGGAGACAGAAGAGACGTTGGTTCGATCCCTCGGTTGGGAAGATACCCTGAAGGAGGGCATGGCAACCCACTCCAGTATTCTTTCCTAGAGAATCCCCATGCACAGAGAAGCCTGGGGGGCTACAGTCCATAGTGTTGCACAGAATCGGACATGAATGAAGCAACTTAGCGCGCACACACACACACACACACACAATGCATGAATCAAAGATGAAATTACAAAGAAAACTAGAAAATATTTTAAACTAAATGACAAATATACTGAATATCAAGATTTGTGGGATGCAGCTAAAGAAGTGCTTAGATAAAAATTCATCACTTTAAATACTCATATTAGAAGAGAAAAATCTAAAATCAATGACCTAATATTCTATCTTAGCAAACTAAAACAAAAAGAAAAAGAGCAGAGTAAAAAAGAAGTAAATTACAATAAGAGGAAAGTCAATGAAATAGAAAATAAACCAGTAGGGGAGAAAATTAACAAAGTCAAAAGTTGATTCTTTGAACTTATAAACAGAAATGACAAACTTCTAGCTAATCAAGAGAAAAAGAGAAATGATAAACATGAGGAATGATAAAGGGATTATCACCACAGACCCCACAGACATTAGAGGATTATAAAAAGAATGCTATAAACAACTTTATGCCAAAAATTTCAAGAATTCAGATGAAAGGACAAGTCTCTCAAGAAAAATAGTTACTAAAATTTATGAGAAATAACAAAAAAAAAATCTATCCCTGTATCTATTTTTAAAAATGAATTTGTAAAAGCTTCCCCCAAAAAGAATTCCAAGACCAGATGGTACCCCCAGTGAATTCTATCAAATATTCAATCCCATGCAACTTTTTAAAAAATACAGAAGAGATTACTAATCAATTCGTTTTACAAGACAAGGATAACTATAATACCAAAACCTGACAAAGGTATTACACAAAAAAGATTATAAAACAATATCCTTCATGAATACAAACCCCAAAATTCTTAACAAAGTAACAAATCAAATTCAACAATACATCACATACAAAGTTTTATCCCAGGAATGCAAGGTTGACTTACTATTCAAAAATGTATTAATTTACTTTTCCTTTTGTTCTCTTTACTATATGATATCAATAAATACATTAAAATGTTTGACAAAATTCATTACACATTTATGATAACAACTATAAGCAAAATAGGATTAGTAAAGTACTTCCTCAAATTGGCAAAGGCTATCAAAACATCTACAGCTAATATTACACTTAACAGTGAAAGACCAGAAGACTGATTTGTCATTGTTTCTCCCTTAGATTAGGAACAAGGAAGGATGCAACTATCATTTCTATTCAGCGCTGAACAGAAGTAGAAAGGTTCTTGTCATTGTAATAAAGGTGCAGGGAATACAGGGTTATCTAGAGATCAGAAAGAATGATGATATAATTATACAGAACATCCCACAGAATGTACAAATAAAATTTAATCCACAGCATTCCCTACAGTTCACCTATTATACTACTACCATTCACTTGCTCTAAATAAATTCTGGATATTGCTCCTGCAGAATTCTGCTTAGTTTCATTTCCTGGAGAAACTTTCCAGAGGAAGTAAAGTATTGCAGGACAAACTAAAGCCTCCACCACTGGTTTCAGATGGTTTCAAGGCCAAAACTTATAGTCACAACCTCTTCTTTGTAAGTCATCCTGGATTCTCTTCGTCTTTGGGTAGAATTTCTGCCGGACCAGAAATTCTGACTGATCCTGTGAGGTGGCCATTGGGCCTTTCTCATGTCCACATTCCATAAGAGTTGGAAAAGGAAGTATCAATAGACAGCCAGTAGAACACTTAAGAGTGTGACACAGCCAAGTGTGCCAAACTCCATGCTCCACTGCAAAACCACAGCCCTATCTCCTCCAGATAATCATGTTACCTTGTCAAAATGGTGACTCCTTATCTCAGAAAAGGAGCACCAAGTCCCACCAGCAGCTGTGCCTTAGTATAAGGACTCTTATAGTGACTCTGCTGAAAATATTCCCCTTCTGACCAGTGTTCAGAGCTACAGAGATGGGAAGCATAAATTCCCCAGGGGATCACTGATACTGATACTAGGTGAGGCATCTCAATTTCCATGTGTTCTTCCTACTGGGAACACTGCAGGATTCACGCTCATCCTCAGTTGTGCCACCCTGACCATCTTACTACTCTATCGGTCAGCACCTTCTGGGTGCTTATGAGGCATAACGGGACAAATGGATCTGTGGGATCCATGTGCTAAAAGCAGGTCCTTCGCTTTGAAACGATGTTATGTGGCACCTTGTGCTGACGGATCACTCTACAGGCCCTCAAACAGCAACACTAGTTGAGTCCCTACAAGTTGGAAATGGAAACACACTCAGAATATGTGCCAAATTCAGTCAAAATGAATCACAGTCTTTTCCAAGGCACAAGGACTGGCTGCTTTCCTTGAAGGAAGGTTACTCTCTGTTACCGTAGGGCTGGACATTCATCAGCTCAGCTGCTAGATCAACAATGACAAATATAAGTCCATTATTGGGCCCTTGCACAGTCATCATCAGTAATTTTTCCACAACACTTTGCAGACCAAAAGGAATACCTAATTATTATTAACAAAAAACAAATAATAAGAATTTATATTCTAACAACTTAGTAGCCATATGAAAAAACAATACACATAAACTTAAAAGAAAAATATTTATATTCCATTCTTAAATAGCCACAATTACTCAGTAATTGCACAATGCACTGGCTGAGTCCTGCACAACTTCTCAAACTTGTGCAGATTAAACAGGCCACCCTCTTTTTCTGTTCGACACTGATTTTTGTGTAGAAATTTATGTGTATCACATGTGCGCATGCATATTCAGTTGTATCCAACCTTTGTAACCTCATGGACTATAGCCTGCCATGATCCTCCATCCATGAGATTATCCTGGCAAGTATACAGGAGTGGGTTGCCATTTCTTCTTCCTGACCCAGGGATTGAACCCACATTTCCTGTGGCTCCTGCACTGCAGGCAGATTCTTTACCACTGAGCCACCTGGGAAGCACCTTCTTTGTATCACAGCAAATACCAAAAATTCAACTTCAAAAAAAGATAAGACATCATGGAAATGAGTGCAACATGATCTAATGTCAAAACCATGAACTACTTCAAGGGAGAAGTTTGTGACTGACATTTCTGTGTTTCCTTTAAAATTCTGAAATAGCCCATGGTATTCTTGTGTGTCTGATGGAGTTTGGGGGTGCCTCTAGGAAAGACTGAGGGCAGGAGGAGAAGGGGACGACAGAGGATGAGATGGTTGGATGGCATCACCGACTCAATGGACATGGGTTCGGGTGGACTCCAGGAGTTGGTGGAGGCCTGGCGTGCTGCGGTTCATGGGGTCGCAAAGAGTCGGACACAGCTGAGCAACTGAACCGAACTGAACTGCACAGTTTGGAAATCACTCTGTGTGTGTATGCGTGTGCACGTGTGCACCTTAGTCCCTCTCCTCCTCAGCAGGCCCAGCATCTCCCAAGAGGTTTTGCTCTGACTTAACTCTAGTTACTGGTTTGGTGATAAGCAGCAGGGGAGAAGAGAGGAGGCAAGTAGTAGGGGCAGCATAATCTCCAAGCAACTTCCCTCTAGCTGGGAGAAGACGACCACTTCTGCAGGCTCAGAGGGTTCAGAGAAATTGGGGGTTTCAAGGTTTCAACTGGCTGTCCAGTGCATCAACTCAGATGTCCCATCTTAAAAGCTGGGGTCCCATTTCTTCCTAACCAAAGCACAGACGTTGGCCTAGCAGACTTTCTGAGAAAGCAACCCACCCTGGAGTTCTGCTACCTTTGCAATTAAATCTTGGGTCTAGTCTTTAGCTTTTTCTTTCCTCCTACTACAGAAGGTGAGTTTCTTTACATGATGCCAAAGAAAGTAATCACCTAACTTTCTAATTTTGCTTCTAGTTACCTTCAGTCTTTCATGGTCTTTCTCAGAGTCACTCACCAGTCATGTGACACCATCATTCTTATAATTAAGAACTTCCCTAAACTTTTCACAAGCCTAAGATACTGTACCCACCAATACAGTCTCTTCTACAGGAATCCCACTCCACCTCACTACCAGTGGAAGTTTAAGCAGGTGCATAGCTACAGTACATGCCAAGGGTTACCAGTACCAGGCTTCATCTACAACCAGCTGTGGGGTCTTTACTGCCAGCTAGCCAGCAGATAGTCCATCTCCAAAATCCCATTTTAGAAACTACTTCCTCAGACCACTGCTGTCAAAACTGTCTTGGGTAAGGATGCCAAAAAAAAAAAGACTCTGAAATGGAGATTGCACAGCCAAAGTATTGAAGAATGCCCTGCACATCAGCAACTGTGGGAGAGTAGAGGAAATGAGACTAAACAGAGGCAGGGGGTGAATTAAAACACTGTCACAGGAAAGCCTGAGCCAATCCATGGGGAGCTCTGGAGTTGGGATAGATCTTCAAAGTTGTCCTACCTGAAGGGCCAGGATTTACAGCCCCACAGAGAACAGGCATTGGATGTAGGCTGGCCCCGAAGAACAGTGACTTTGAGGGAAGCAGCTCTGTTGGCTGAGAGTAATCTGGAGAGACTCGGTTGCGGCAGACTTTAGCAGCCACTATTCTCAATGGCTGGGGGAGCCTGTACCTGAATGGAGACATGAACTGCAGCACCCACCACACCACTGCTTGACTACTATCACCAATCTGGCTAATGAGGGGAGAAAATCAATCATTTACCCTGCTTTCTTAGGAGGAACTAACCCTACCACCACTTAGTTGATAATGAAAAATTCTTTGCAGAAGAGCATCAGCTACCAAATTCTACTTTAACAGAATTATAAAAACCATCATTTTGAAGCCCCTAATGAAACTCAGTCAAGGATTATCACAGGATGCTAAAACCATTAGGGGGAAGATATCCACGGTGTGTCAACGTTATTACCCACAATTAACTGCTTATTGCAAATGCAAGCAGCGTACATGTACAGAAAAAGAGATCTAGTGGGTACGATCTTACCCAAGTAATTCAAGTAGCCAGACTGAGCATTACTAAACAATGAGACAACATTAAAACCTCTGGATGGGACACAGTGTGCAGTACTCAGCATTATATACAAAATATTCTTGCCAAAAAATGTCTAACCGAAGCCTACTAAAGCGTTAAAGCCTAACTTCCATTTATAGGAAATACAGGGACAGATGACAGAGAGAGGAACAATATATGCCATCCTGCCCTTAAGGAGCGAGATTTATAAGACATTTTAGAAAAGGTAAAATACTAGTGACAGAAAACTGGTCTGTAGTGGCCGGTAGCTAGGGGAGGAAAAGGGAGTTAAATTAAAGAAACTTTTTAGAATGAATGTACATATTCTATACTTGACTGCGATGGTTCTAAGACTCTTCAAATGGACATGTACAAAAAAAAAAATGGACATGTACAAAAGGGTAAATTTTATTATATATAAATTAAATCTCAATTAACCTGACCCAGCCTCCCAAAACCTGAGTATTTAATCTATTCCTAAATAAAAAGGTGAGACTATTCTAACTATTCTGTTGATTTTTTAAAAATAAGTATCTTAAAACATAAAACTAGTTTTAAATTAACATTTTATTTTCTTTTTAAGCCCAAAGGCAAGATTTTCTCTTGAGCTAAGAAATGAATTCATTTCATACTTCTACCTACTTATATGCCAATAGAGAAACTTTTGCCTTCACACGTTTGTATAGGATTCCACAGACACAACAGCTACATGAAGCAAATTACTACATATTCACAAATACACTGACTCAACCCTGTATCACTTCCAAGAACACTCCTACAATAATGTCTCTTCACAGCTCAAAACTATCAGTGCCTACTGAATAAAACTGAACTCTTACCTGGTGGTACAAGCTGCCTTACCCTCTGACCAAAGCCTCCATTTCCAGAATGAATTCCCACTTTTCTCCCTCATAAAAAATATCTATATTGTAGCTCTAACAGGATTCTTAACATTACTGACACACAAACTGTGCTTTCTCACCTTCTTGCTCACGTTTCTGCACCAGCTCAGTAAACCATCCCTTTGTCATAACAGGCTATGCTTTCTTAGTCATTTAACACTTTTGTAACTACCTGCCTTTGTACCTTTCACTCCCAGCCAGAAAATAAACTCAGGTGGAAACTGTCTTACAAATTTTTATAGGGCCAATGGTTAGCACCAAGTATTAATATCAGAATCTGTGTTGGATTAACGTCTTATAACCAAAATCCCATGCATTTGAAGGGTGATATAGCATTTCTAACAAGAAAGGGAAATAAAGTTGAAGGAAGTAAATGGGTTTAGCTTAGAGAAGAAAAGCAATTTCCCGTTTTAAGTATAATCCCCTCTATTGTTTCCACTAACACTGTTCTTCTACCACTTCAACGCTGATACCCTGACCGTCTTTATCTCCCAGTCTATCAGTTCCCTCCTGGCATCACTTTTCTTTTTACCACATGGTCAATCTTTGTCACCAAAAACCTTCACTTTCTTTTATTCTTTCATCTCCACAGACACATCAACCTTGAATCAACTAGTTTTGTTTTGTTTTCAGTTCTCTTTTGAGTGGAAAAGCTTACAACATCATGCTGATTGGAATTTTAAATATGTGATTTTAATAATAACAAGAATAACAGTAATAGTAACACCATGACCACCACCAATGGCAGCTAACATTTAATGAGCATTTACCATATTCAGGCACAATGCTCTTTCAATAACCCTATAAGGTTATAAGTAAAGAAACAGACATGGAAATGCTAATTAACTTGCCCATTTTAAGAGACCAAAAAGCAGAACTGAAATTTGAACAAAGGTAGTCTGACTGCAGGGCTGATTAGTCACTGTGCTATAGTTCTCCCCAAATGCAATCAAAGTTGTACTGCCATTCACATTCTGAACTGATCAAACATTCCTTTATTCGTTTCCTTACAATCCTTTTCTTCAAGCAAATGTTCCAACTTTCACTGATTCATTCATAGAAAAATATATTTATTCAGTCGCTGAACAAATGAAATAGTAATGTTGGTCACTGAGACCAACACAGAAGAGGAAGACATGATCTTTGCCTTCTATTTAAGTCCCCAAACTCCATCTGCCCCTTCACTCTCAGCAAAAATCATTAACTAATATTTATTAGCACTTAAGGTGCCAAGCACTTTACATATACAGAATCATGTAACCTATGATACAGTCCTCATTATTATTATTCCCATTCTACATAGGAAAAAACAAAAGCAAAACTAAACAAGTGTGACTACATCAAATTAAAAAGCTTCTGCACAGCAAAGGAAACCAACAAAAATGGAAAGGCAACCTATCAAATGGGAGAAAACAGTTGCAAACCATATATTGATAAGGGGTTACTATATAATATATATATATTACAATGAATCCACAGACCTCAATATCAAAAAATTAAAAGGAACAAACAAAAACCCACAAACAATTCAGCTTTAAAAATGGAAAGAGGCTCTGAATAAACATTTTTCCAAAAAAGATACAAGAATAGCCAACAGGTACATAAAAGATGCTCAGCATCACCAATCACCAGGAAAATGCAAATCAAAGCTACAAAGAAGTATCATTTCATGCTGTTAGAATGACTACCCTCAAAAAGACAAGAAATAAAAAGTACTGGCAAGGATGTGGAGAAAAGGGAATCCTTGTGTACTGTTGGTAGGAATGCAAATTGACACAGCCACTATGGAAAACAACATGGAGATTCCTCAACAAATTCAAAAGAAGAACTACCATAAGATCCTGCAATTTCACTTCTGAGAATATACTCAAAGGAAAAGGAAATACTAACTTGAAAAGATATCTGCATCCCTACACTCACTGCAGAATTATCTACAATAGCTAAGAAGCAATCTGAATGTCCACTGATGGATGAATAAAGAAGATATATACTTAAAATGGGATATTATTCAGCCACAAAAAAGAGGGAAATCTTGCGACACCAGGAATGGATCTTGAGGTCATTATGCTAAGTGAACTAAGTCAGACAGAGAAAGACAAATATACCAAAACAAAACACAACACAAAAACAAAATCCAAACTCTTAGATACAGAGGACCGATTCATGGTTGCCAGAGGCACGCATAAGGAGATGGGCAAAATGGGCAAGGGAAGTTGAAAGGCACAAACAAAAATTTACAGTTATAAAATAAATAAGTCATGGGGATTTAATGTACAGGGAGGTAACTACAGTTAACAACGCTGGAATGTATATTTCAAAGTTGCTAAGGGAGTAAATCTTAAAAGTTTTCACTTCAAGAAGAAAACATTTCAACCATGTGTGGTGACAGACGTTAACCTGACTTTATGTGGTAGTCATCCCTCAAAATATGGAATGATTGTGTTGTACGCCTACAACCAACACAATGTTATATGCCAGTTATATCTCAAAAATATTTTTAAGCAAAAAACAGAGGCGCAGAAGTTATGTAATATGCCCAAGGTCACACAGCTAAAAAGTAGCAAAGCCAGGATCTAAAACCAGTCTAGATTCAGAATCCAAGCATTCATTAGAATGCCATCGAAGTCACTGATGCCATTAGGCTTCCGTCCCTCAACTTCTCTATCTACACCTAAAACATAATCCTCAGTAACTAATTTATTCAACACTGACTGATAACGCACTTGCCTTGTTTTGTTCCTTGAATACAACCTTGTTTTTGCACCAGAGACTTTGTACTTTCCTAAAACATTATTCCTCTAGGTCTGCCTTCCAATCATTATGACTCAACTTAAATGTCAACTAACCCTGACCCGTCCTGATCACCCTACCTAATATATCACCCTCAACTACAAACTGTCCGTCACAGGAAATTGGTTTTACTTCCTCCACGGCTATTTATCACTACCTAAAATAATCAGTTGCTTACATCTCCCTACTAGAGTGAAAATTCCAAAGAGGATAGAGACCTTGGCTATCTTGCTCACTGCTACATCTTCAGCACCTCAAACAATGCCTGGCACAAAGCAGGCACTGGATATTTACAGAACAGACTCCAAAACTTCTGCTACACATTAGGATTACCAAAATAAAAAAGATACAGTTCTTAATAAACTCCTGGTCTTTAGATGTATAAATACATACCTCCTCCAATTCTATATTAAAGGATGACTAGCTCCTAACATTTTTAGTGGCTAACCTCTTCACCTGTCATGTTAAATCTGTCCCTGAGATCTCCCCCAGACTTCCCCCCAAGGATTATCCCCTCTCTCACTTCAGTTTCTCCTTCTCCACTTACTGAACATTTCCCACCCACCCTCCCACACTCAAATAACCTTCCCTCAGCCCTACATATCCCCGCTGCTGTTGCTAAGGCACTTCAGTTGTGTCCAACTCTGTGCGACCCCACAGACGGCAGCCCACCAGGCTCCGCCGTACATCTCCCTATTACCCCAAAATATCCCATCGACTCCTTAACCACACCTCTCTTACAAATACATCTTGACCACTTCCTCAAAAGTCACCAGTGACCTGGACAGTGTTCTCCCTTTCTTCAACATTTAACCCTGCTGAGGACTTTCAATCCAACCAGACGTGCTACTATGCCACAGTTCTCTTCTTAACTTTTTAAAATCTTTTTTGATCTTACTTCACTGTCTCCTTTCTCTCACACCTTTAAACTTGATTTTCACAAGAACATCATCCTCTTCTCTTGCTCCGTTCTCTGTCTCTGAAACATTTCATCTTTTCCTCTATCTCAACTAGTGCCCCTGTACCAATAATTACATCATTCATTCAGAACCTAAATTCTGGCTCCATTTTTCCCCATTAATATTTAATATGAAATGTGACTGAATTCTTAAGCAAACCCTCAATAAAGAATAGTTGTCAGCCATGACTCAGAAAAAATAATGTGAACTAAAATAATGTTCTGAACAAGCACTGGAAGGCAATATCCTACAACTTAAGGCTTGTTTCGTGAGTACTTCTTGAAATGTAGTTCATGAACTAATTCTTCACTAATTTTAATTGATAGCTTGTACAAAAATAAACCAAAGACTAAAAATCATTCATACACTTTATATATGTGGTTAATCTATATTAATTTTGCCTGAAACTGTTTATACAGTTCTAAATACACAGAAACGGTATTATTGCATGAATACAGTAGTAGAAAGCTAAAACAGGGAACATGCCAGTCACAAATTATTGCGTAAGTCTGGAAACAACATACAAAATAAATTCAAATTCTTTAACAGGGGTTTGTAAAGATGCACCTACAGTGCCATAATTAAAAGACTCACAGCTCAAAATTACATCTAATTATTAGAGCAAACTGTCCATTGAGGTTTTGTGCTATTTTCAAAAACATTAGCAAGAAGCAGACTTGTGACTTTGTGGCCTTCAATTTAGATAGCAAAGGGTAGTTAGTTACACACATTTATATCAGTATGATAAAACTACTCAAGTCCCAATCCTGTAAACAATCATACAGACCAGAAGAAATGTTTACCCAGAAAAAGTGAAGCTCTATCTTTACAACTCTCTGCAGTGGACAGGAGCCACAGTACACACTGGTCAACCTCAAATACCTGACTCACAGCCTAGCCCCTCTCATATGAGAGAAAATGGCCTCTGGTTATTACCGAACAAACTGCACATTCAAAAACTACAGTGAACTCTGTAACTTGTTCGACAAAAATCCTCCCATGCTTTCCCTATGTACTGCAAGAAGGTGTGAGGGGAAAAAAGATGAAGCCAGCTCGCAATTACCACTGCCAAAGCCAAGCTGGTGAAACAAGTCAGTCACCATGCTTCAAGGTATGTGGCATGTAAAGGCATGGACAGGAAAACAATAGGAGAGCCTTAAGCAAAAAGACACCTACATTTTAAGAAAAAGAAAATGAAAGTGATTTCACATCTCCTCCACCAACGGAGCTGTAGGTGCACCAAGTCTTGAAAGAGATTCCAGGAGCTGCTCAAATGTTCTGGTTGGTGGCAGTTGATCACTACACCAGCTGTCACCTTTTGAAGTTTTTCAGGTTTCCCCTTTTCCCCCACAAAACCCCCTCTAGTCTAAGGCCGAAAAGTAACTGAGGAAACAGAACAGAAGATGAAATGAAATGGCCGATGGGACAACAGAACACAAGAGCTGCTGTAACCACGTCTCCAGAGGACCCAAAGGTCTAGTTATCAAAGTACAGCTCTAGAAATCTATATCAGACACCTTTCACATCCACGGAAAACCACCATCTGTATCCCTTTCGCATATATCTCCTAAACTGAACCCCCGTCTTACCCTAAACTCATCCTATATATATGACATTATCCTTAACCGATACCATTGCTTCCCTTAGTGAAAGGCTTTTTTTTGTTTAAGAGGCAGAAAGATGAGGATGGAATGTCCTGAGGGAATGGGGAGAGGGGGAGGGGGTGAGAAATACGTGCAAATACCATTGCGGCAAAGACACTGGACACGCCAGTTCCCTCGTCGCTCCTGCAAATTCTCTCGGTGCGTGACCCTCCGCTCAGCCCTCCTCCTGCTTCAACAATATAGACACGTGTCCTAACCGACCCGCACCATCACCTTTTCTAGCATCGCACGCTCCCCGCTTCCACCCTCCCTCGCCCCCCAACAAAGACAGTCACACACACTTAAACGAGCAGAAACTGCTGCCACCGCATCCTCCTTTCTCAGTCAGTGCTTCTACCATCTAGCATCCAGCGCTTGCTGAAAGACAGCTCGATAAACACGTATGTAGACAGACACACACACGGGCCCACATGCAGCATGTGGCTCAAAGGGCACCCGGAGACGCACCTGGAGGCCGGGTGTCCAGCGCTGCTGCCTCCCTGGTCCCTGTCACTGAGCGCAGCTGTGTAAATCCTCCGGTAGCGGTCGGCCAGGGCCCGGCCTGACAGGAGCAGCTGGTAGTGACCCCGGGAGTCCGGGGCCGGCAGCCCCAGCCCCAGCCCCGCGGCCGCCAAGGAGCCCTCGGGAAGCGGCATGAACAGCGCCCCCGGCGCCGGGGAGGAAGAGATGGTAGCGGCCGGGAAGAATCCGTCTCCGCCGGGCCCCGAGGAGGCGGCGGCGGGAGAGGCGGTAGCTGCGCACATCATCCTCCTCGCCGCCGCCTCGTCCCCGCGGGCCGGGCAGGCAGACACGCGCGCGCACACACAGCCCTTTTCCAACGACGACGGCTCCGGCGGGGCGGCCTCTCGCTCCCGCAGCAGCTGAGACTACAAAGACAGCGACCTCCTCCTTCTCCTCCTTCTTCTCCTCCTCCCCCCCGCGCCGCCCTCGCCACTACTAGGGCCGCTCATCTAACCCCGCCACCCCGGGAGTGTGAGGAGGAGGCGGTGCCGCCGCTGCACCCGCCGCTGCCTCCGCTGCCACCGCCGGAGCCACCCGCAATGGGAAGCGGCCGGCCGCACTGGGCATGCGCCACTCCGCGCGCACGCTCAGTCCCTCCGGCCCCCCGTTCCCGCCCCACCCCCTCTCCGCCGCCACTGCCTCCGCCTCCGGGCATTGGGTGTGGGGCCGGGGAGGCGTGCGGGATGGGGAAGAAGTCCACGTCTCCGGGTTTTACTAGCAGCTTGAGGAAGAGTCAGGAAAGTACTGGGGAGGCTGTCAGCTCCAGCCAGTCGGCTTCAGGTACTGGGTTCCATCCAGGTGGGAGAACTGGGATCTGAAAGAGAGACCCGGTGCCCGCCGCCGCCGAAGGATGATCGTTCTGTATTCCTGTTACCTTTCCCAAAGCGTGCGCTGCCAACGGGAAGATTTACTGTGAATGGTGCTGGTTGAACTCAGAATTCAAGGCAGAGGAGGCCAGCCGAATTAGAAGTACCTTTGGTGGTCTTATTTTGGGGGGGGGGGGTTTGTTGTTGTTTTTTTTTTGTCATTAGGATTTAAGTCTGTTAAAAATAGCTTTTACTTACGAAAGACAGGTAGTAATTTGGTGCACCCTCTTTTTTTTTTTTCTGTGAAATTATAACTCCCAGGTAGGAGAGTATTCACAAGCCAAAGTCTTTCCCAAGTTCTTGTTCTTAAGATTTATATCCGAGCTAAGTCTTAATGCAATAGTGCTTTTCTCAAATATTCTTTCTTTAACTCCACATTCGCGCTAAGAGGGGGGGCCCTCATATCTCGACAGTGGTCACTTCATGGCTTTCTCAGCCCAGACTTACATTACTAAAGATAATTCTTGAATATGACCTGAAACTACAATTGTGACAGACTGTATAACATCCCCAAATGTCATATCTACCAAAGATCTTATCAGTGTTATCTATAAATGTAATATTTGCTGAGTCCCCTCTTCCCAGTTATTCTACTAACCTCTTCAAAGTAAATGCTCTAGAAATATATGTGCCAAAGCACCCTGATTCCTATTAAATTCTATCCTTTTGATTCTCAGTTTGAAGAGTTTGCTTAACTGCATAGTCCCGACAAAACCATTTTTAAGTCTAGTGCTTAAACCCAGTGCTATTGGCTTCCCCAGTGGCTCAACGGGAGACACAGGAGACACAGGGTCAATCCCTGGAACCCAAAGACTCCCTGGAGAAGGAAATGGCAACCCACTCCATGGAAATCCCATGGACAGAGCAGCCTGGTGGGCTACAGTCCAAAGGGTCACAAAGAGTCAGATATGACTGAGCACATAAGCACACATATCCTTTATGTACTTACTGGCTCTTAAGCCTCTTTGAATGTTCTGCTTTAGCGGGGAAAAAAAAAGAAATCGAGCCCTGTTCACTGTTTAGAGAAGTACAAACAAGCAGTGGAGAAATTAAAATAATTCTAGTCTTTATGGGGAGACAGTGCTGAAGGATTCCTTTTTAACTGGGGCTTTGAATAATAAATGGATGTCATTTTGGTTTTAAAAAGATAAGTAGAAGTGGGATAATAAAGCCATGGGACAAAGGACAGGCATGAGAAATCACAGTATTTTTGTCATGTGAGTAGCCCTGTTGTACAGATTTTGTATTTGTCTTGTTGCCTCAGCTATCTTACAAGCTTCTTCAGAGCTTTCTGTTTATCCTGATGTCTTCCTCAGCACCTGGTCTAGAACCTTGCCTATGGTAGATATCCAGCAGTTATTTGTTGGGTAAAATTCCCTGTGCTGATGCTCCACCATGGTTACCCACCTGGGTTGAACAGAAACGGCCCGCCCCCGCTCCCTGCTCCCCCCCTCCCACTCCCCTACCAACCCTGGGATGAGAGCCAAGACACAGGTGTAGAGGCAGCAAAATGCTGGTGGAGTTAAAGGCTGAACTCCTAGCCGCTCTAAGGGCTAATACTGTTGCAAGAGCCAGAGAGATAGCCAAAAGGCTCTGCAATGGGAGAGTTTGGGTTCTGACTCTGCTATTTGTATGTCTTTGGGCAAGTTTCATCCTCTGACGGGGCCTCCCTGGTAGCTCAACTGTTAAAAAATCTGCCTGCAATGCAGGAGACCCTGGTTTGATTCCTGGGTTGGGCAGATTCCCTGGAGAAGGGATAGGCTACCCACTCCAGGTATTCTTGGGCTTCCCTTGTGGCTCAGCTGGTAAAGAATCCCCCTGCAATGTGGGAGACCTGGGTTCGATCCCTGGGTTGGGAATATCCTCTGGAGAAGGGAATGGCAACCCACTCCAGTATTCTGGCCTGGAGAATTCCATGGACTGTATAGTCCATGGGGTCACAAAGAGTGGGACAGGACTGAGTGACTTTCACTTGCATCCTTTGAAACAGGGTCAAAATAATACTGCAGGAGATTGTGGGAGAAATTCACCTTGTCATGTGGCTTTTCACAAATGGTTACACACAAAACAGAACACAATAGACTTTTCCAAAAGGACTGGAATGATGCTTGTGTCTGTTCCCCCTGTGCATCCCCACCTCCTAGCACAGATGCTAGCCCTAAGCAGCAGGGAAATAGACATTGGTTGAATGAATGAATATGTGAATGAACAAATGTTGCTGGCAGAAATATTTGCAGCTCAGGCTCAGGTGGTGGCCTGTGCACTCACTGTCCATTTAGAGCTTCCAGTGGAGACTGACCTGGAGCATCTGTCTCCGAGCTCCCCCTTACCAGTTCCTTCATTTCCCTTGGGTCCTTACAGAACCCTTAGGTCCCAGATAGGCCCCTTCCCGAGCCTTCTGGATACACACAAAACCCGGTAGCTGGATAATTTTTAAAGAATCCCGTTGTCACTGAGCGGCGCCACTAGGCGTGCGCAGAGTCGCACACATGCTCACTTAGGTATCCGAGGGTGGCGTTTCTGTTGCGGTTGGCAGCGTTTCCTTCCACGGCAGCGGTAGCGGCCGCTCTACCCTAAGTTGATAGCCAATGCAGCCTTTTTTCTCCTCTTCTTCCTGATTCCGCACTGTGCGCTCCCTGGTCACTGCAACTTGCTGCTACTCTGCCTTGGCAGCTGGGCGGCTTGGAAGGCTCCCCTGGGGTTGGCGGGGAATAGGGCGCCAGCCGGGAAGGAAAGGGCATTTGGACTCACCCTTGACTCCAGTGTCCAGGGGACCTGAAGGGGAGGGTGCCCCCCACCCCATCCAAGACAAGTTGCGAGGGTCACCTGAAGCACCGCTGCAAACGAGAGAAGTGGATTTCCCGAGATGTACAAAAGCAAGTGTCCCCTCCCGCCAGTTACTGTTCGCACTGCTATCGAAAGCCCTGTGTTGGGAAGGGGGACGGGGGGCTCTCACCGTTAAAGAAAATGCAGAATGAAAAAAACATATAGAGGGCTTTGCTATTGTTTTTCCAGCCCCATTGAGTGCGGCTCTAGTACTTTCAGTGCTGCCATCTTAGCTTTATCTTCTGGCCGGGCTGGGCGTGTGTGTGTAATCGTGTTAGCAGGAAGGGTAGAGGCGTGGAGGGAGCATTGGGCGGGTTGGGTGTCAGAATTGGCCAGACAGGAGTTCAGGGCACAGTCACCCTCAAAGAACATTGCACTAAGGCAAATCCTGACTTTGCCCATTTTATTAGTGAAACACATGCATAGTATTTTTTATAGTCTTTGTGGTAGATATTATACTCATTTCTCAAAAACATCTCTCGTCTCTATGATCGTAGAAGACCATGGCTTCATCTTTTATCCCTATGACAGAGTTTGTCACTCTTTTCCACTTGACATTCCAAACCTGGGACTACAATTTTCTGAACTCTTACCGGATTTACATCTTTTGTACTCTATCTTTAAGTAGATCTTTTAAAGGAAGCTATAAACTCCGATATAGTAAATAACAAGTATAAACCATAGTGTATGTAAGAGGACACTGATTGATATTGTTAGTTTCATTTAAAAGGTTAATATTGTACTAATGCTACACAAGATTTCAAACACAGGAAGCATGTATATAATCAGAAACATCAAGACTGCTGGAAATGTGGTCAGTGTCAAGAATTTGAATTTGTTTCCTGGATTTGTACGATAATGCATGTAAAAACCAAGATTGGTGGCTCAGAGCATCTTAAAACAAGCTTAGTAGCTGAGAACAATTTGGAAGGAAAAAATACTCCAGAAATCCTTCACTCTTCAGTAGCCACTTTCTAAGGACCACAGAATTCTGCATTGTTGACAAATATGACCATATTGCACTTTAAAAGGAAATATATTTTATATAATTTAATACTGTAAACTGAATAGAAGTCAGCATGGTGATTGGAATTCTTCTAAACAAAAATCACATATTAGATCCCCTAGATACACTGATTTATTCCTTTAAACAACTATTTTTAGAGCCTTGGAAGAAGAATCAGTAATTTGTAGTCATGAAGAGTTAATGCTTTTACCTTTTGATTCATATTAGTTTTAAAAGATACAAATTTTATGTCCAAATTTCCCTACAAATAAAAAAATGTAGATTCTAGGGGTCCTGAGTTAAATTTTCATCCCTGAAAAATGTTTCTAAAATATTGATTAGTGAGAATATTCTTTGAAGTATATAAATGCACTAATATATATTTGAATGCAAATCACAGTTTAAAAAAAATCTCCTTGTGATTTGTTTTAGCCCAGAGGAAGCTTTCACAACTGATGACAGAAATTCATATAAAGTATAACGGAGAGAAATGTCAAACCATTGAATTTTAATCTTGAAAATTTCAATATAGTTTATAAATTATTAGGTTGATCTTTATTACAAGGTTAAATAGTTTAATATTAAATCATATTCCTCAAACCCTAAAGGACTATTGAAATTTTTCTATAGAATAGCAATTTTACAATGTCAAAGTTTCCTTGAACTATATTATTTTTAATAGGGTTCTTGGCTAATCCGGATATCAGGATATATCTAAATGACTCTAAACTGATTATACAAAGCTCTTATTTTAAAGACATTTAGCCTCCCTAAGGCTAAGTTTTCTCATCAGTAAAATGAGAGTAATCATAACACCTAGTTCATTAGATTCTTTGAAGATTAATTTAAATAACATGTATGAAGGACTTGCTAAACACATTATCTGGCAGGCAATAACTATTATTATTGTGTGTGGTGCTCTATTTGAGGTGTATCCAGATCTTGTGCTAGAGGAAGTGACAAAACAGTTAGACAGTTTGAGTTGTTTCCTCACGGAGTCCTATCCACAAATATAGATTTACTATATCTTGACAAGAAGAATCGAATCTAAAGACTATTCATTTCCCTAAAATACTCTGTTCTTGGATGATTTATTACTTCACAAAATATATTGCTTATTTTCATTAATTGAGTTTCTGGAATTTTAACTGATGGCTATATTTTTGGCATCTAATAATCAAAAGATTATAGTTCCTTCTCAAGTGGCTGGTGGCACTTCCAGGGTCAAAAATTATAAATCATCCATGGTTCACATTCTCTTGTTAATTTATCTGTAATTAACATCAAAATCTTAGCCCCACCCAGTTCAACTTCCTGTTTTGATCAATAGTTTGACTTTTATATTTTGAAAGTAAAAAGGAGTTGATTTACTAGCTCTTCATAAATACTTCTCTTAAAAATATTTTGCTTCTTCTTTATCATGTCAGATTTGTCTTCCAACTGGGCCAGACGCAGTTTAAAAAGTTTTAGAACATATATTTCATGAAAAATAGTTCTGCTTTTCCTAAATTAATTTGTGGTAAGTAGTACTGTTTTCTTAGTTCAGACAAAATAATCGTATCTGTGTAATGTCAAATGTTGAGAACTAGATTATTTATTTATGTGGTGGAGCAAAGGCAACACAGCTTCCCAAGAAAAGATGTGGCTTCCTTGCAGGTAGTCCTAACATCCATGTCACCGCACAGGTGGGATGGGGTACCAGTAATTTTCTTGTATGCTCTCGAGTTTATTCCTGCAAACTTCATTTTCCAGGCTCTGTTGTCAGCTAGCTTCAAATTAGGTTAAGCCTGTGGGGTGAGATGGGTGATTGGAAAGTGGGAAGGAGGAGAAACTGTACCTCTCCCACCCCCGCCCTCACTGCTCTTTCAGTTTCGGAGCAATAGCACCTCTGTGGTCCCAGCTTCTCCTGGACTGCTTCTCCTTCCATGATCCAGCTCCAGCCAGATACCCTCTGTTGTACAACCAGTTCTCACTGGGCAGCCCTGGCTCCTGAAATCTGGTAACAGTTTCTCCTCCTGTGGGATCTCCATCGCCAGGGATTATAGTAGTTTCCTGCTGGTATTACTCCTTGAGATGTCTCTGTCCCTCCTTTGGCTTTTCAGCTCCTTCAGTACCTTAACAATTAGTTCTCCATATTCAGTCCCTTCTCTGCAAGACCTGGCATGCGTTTGTTTGTTTTCCTGATTGGACTCCAAGTGAGGCAGATAGTCTCCCATCTACATAATAGACCTGAATTGGCTCCTCAGCCAAATGATGGCATGTCATCCTCTTTTATCTGGTCTTTAAAGCTTGTAGAAAGTGAAAGTGAAGTCGCTCAGTCGTGCCCGACTCTTTGCGACCCTATGGACGGTAGCCTACCAGGCTCCGCCGACCATGGGATTTTCCAGGCAAAAATACTGGAGTGGGCTGCCATTTCCTTCTCCAGGGGATCTTCCCAACCCAGGGATTGAACCTGGGTCTCCTGCATTGCAGACAGACGCTTTACCGTCTGAGCCACCAGGGAAGCCCAAAGCTTGTAGATCTGACCTCAATTAGCAAAACAGGAACCTACTTTGAGAACAACATTGATTGACTCACTGCACCCATTCCAAATCCCCTTCTTCCATTCCTGCCTCTACTCTAGAGACAGGGAGGGAAAAAAAGAAGTATTCTCCCTGGGAGACTCTCCTACATCTAAGGTTGGCTTTGGGGCACAATTCAGGCCGGCAGGATGAAGGAGAAGCTGCTGATACTGCTCTGTGGTCTCTCTTTCCACCCCAGAGATGGTCAGGATGGTTGATGTTTGTAGCCGTGAGCTAAGACGTATGAGATAAATGCCAAGGGCATCGCTGACATCATCCTTGATATGTGGAGCCACTGAACAAAGTTTCAAACTTATTTTTATGATTAAAAAAGCCCCTTTCTTGCTTTATGCAAGTCAAACATCAAAAAGTTCACTGCAGTGTGTTTTATGTCACGCCTTCGGGTTTATTAATGATTTCTGTGGTGCTGTGCCTCCCAGATATCCTCCAGGTCTGAGGCACTTATTCCCCCAACTGCTGGGAGTATTGACCACTAGCTGCCAACAGCTAAGCCCCTTCTGTTAGTTGCCCTTGGTCTTGGAGAGTTGTCCAAGATTCCAAGGTTCGGGTCCCCATCAGTTCACTGCTCAACAAGGTGTACAAAACCCTGGCCTTCTGATTATACTTCAGGATGACTTTGAAGAGCCACACTAGCTCACATCGCTCCATTAACTAAGGCCTTTGTTCCAACTGCCCTGCATCAATTTCTCTTTCTCACCTGCTTTTCTCACTCATTCACAGGCAGTATTGTTGAAAGGACTTCATGATAAACTTTCTACAGGCAAGCCTCCTTCTCTGAGTCTGTTTCTTAAGGAGCCTGACTTGTCAGTTAGTGTGGATAGTGGGCTGAAGATGCAGACTCTAAAATGGGATTTTGGAGCTGGGTCACCCACTGGTTAGATGACAATGAGGCCCCCACCTGTGGTGGATGGTTTCTAAAGTGACACCATGATCTCTGTCTCCTAATACCCCTGCCCATGTATGAACCTCTCCTCTTGTGTTTGTACCTGCAAATTCTTTCTAACCAATAGGATATGGCACAGTGACAGGGCGTACATGTGTAACTGTGGCTAGGTTACATAATATCACAACTCCCATCTTGCTGGGACCCTCTCTTTTTTTGCTGACTTTGAAGAAGCTGGCTACCACATTGTGAGCCACTGTATGGAGAGGGCCACATCACAGGCAGCTGATGGTATGTTCTGATCAACAACCAACAAAGACTTAGTTCTTCAGTCTGACAGCCTACAAGAAACCTAATTCTGCCAAAAAATGTATGAGTTTGAGAGTGGTTCCTTTCCCAGCTGAGTCTCAGATGAGACTGTAGCCCCAGCAGACACCTTGATTGCAGATGACAGAGCCAAGCCATGATAATATGTGTCATTTTAAGCCAGTAAGTATGTGATAACATTGCACTGTAGAAGGACAATGAAATGCTGAGTTAGGGGTCTAGTGGTCTGAGACATGCCAGATACTTGCTACAAAGTATAGGGTAGGCTGTCACATCTTACACTTGCTACCACAAAGGAGGGACAAGACCTGCTATGCTTCTCTGAGTTCTGCAGGTATATTTGATTGAGAATATTGCTCACACATTTCCTGAATGACACAGAGGGCTGCCAGCTTTAAGTGGTGCCCAGAGCAGGAAAGTGCTCTGCACCATCTCTTAAGTGTGGGGCAAGGACTTCTGCTTCTTGGACTATACAGCATGACAGCATGTATGATAGTGGTGGGGAAAGATGCAATGCAATGAATGGAAAGTTTCAATGGGAGAATCACAAAGAAGAGCAAGGCCACATGGCCTTTAGAATAAAAATCATAAACTATTGAACATAGCTCCTGGCACACTGTGTGGGCCAGGAAAATGGGAAGAGCACCTTGCCATGAGACTTCAGGTGGCTAGAACTGCCCAGCAGGAGCTAGGTTTTGCTGAATCCACCAACTTAAAAGGTCCAGGGGGCCCAACAAAAACCTCTGGTAAGATGGAGGTAATATACTGAGGAGTGGGTGTGAACAGGGCCAGAGAGCAAGTAAGTTGCATGATTGTGTGGCTAGATGTCATTAATCCTTCTTGCACTGGTACCTGCGTCTAAGCTCCCATATGGCTGCATGGGACTGGAAGGCCCCTTATGACTGATGTAGAAGAGGAAAAAGGCTGAGCTTGGTGCAGGCGTAAGATGACTTGGTAAGTAGGTGCAAGTTGACAGGAACTGCTGCTTATCTATGATCTGATAGATAATGGTGAGGCAAAATCCTCTCAGTGATTCAAACTTCATGCGTTGAGCATAGTCATCCATTTTGCATGTAAGTGGCCTGAAGTAAGAATATGTAAGATCCATGGGTTGTAGCAGGTGGCTTGGCCATTTGGTAAGGGCCTGGAAGAAGAAAGATTGAAATATTGGGCAGAAGAAGATCTATGGAAGAGGCATGTGAACGGATCTGTGGGAGTGAGCACAAAGTGTGACTTTCTTTGAATCACATGGTGATGCCCATCAGAGAATGTCCCACCATGACCACGGAGATAGAATGACTCCTCCAGTTGGTATCAGCTTCTATTTTTGTCCACCCAGTAGGGTCACAGAGGGCACATGGACAGGATAGCCATGGTGCAGAGATGGAGGCTATATGTGGGTGGCAAGGAAGGAGGTTATGCATGGACTTTATAGGGAGGGCTTTCCCTTAACAATGCTGATCTAGCTACTGCTACTGCAGAATGTGCAATCTGCCAGCAAAATGAAGCACAGTACCTCAAGGAAACGAACCAGCCACTTGCTGGATATTTGATCACATTCCACCCTGGAAGGGTCAGTGATTCACCTGGGACTGATGCATATTTTGATATGGACTTGCATTCCCTGGGGCTTCCCTGGTGACTCAGTGGTAAAGAATCCACCTGCAATGCAGGAAACTTGGGTTTAATCCCTGGGTAGGGAGGATCTCCTGGAGAAGGAAATGGCAACCTACTCAAGTATTCTTACCGGGAAAATCCCATGGACAAAGGAGCCTGATGGACTACCACCCACGGGTCGCAAAAGTGTCAGACACACTGAGCAACTACACAAACATTGCATTCCTCACCCACATTGGCCAGCATCCTCGTCTGAAGGCTTAGGGAGTTCTATTTCACAGATATGAGATCCTGAAAAGCATTGTCTCAGCCCAGGGTGTCCACTTTATAGTATATGTCTGCGTTAGATTGAATAATGACCCCCTCCCCCCCCCAAAATTGTCCACATTATAATCCTCAAAGTCTGTGAATGTTACCTTACCTGTTACTTTACCTGGCAAAAGGCTTCCCACGTGACAGTAGTGGTAAAGAACCCACCTGCCAATGCAGGAGACACAGGAGACGCAGGTGTGATCCCTGGGTCAGGAAGATCCCCTGGAGGAGTGGCAACCTACTCCAGTATTCTTGCCAGGAAAATCCCATGAACGGAGGAGCTTGGCAGGCTGCAGTCCATGGGGTCACAAAGAGTTGGACTCGACTGAAGTGACTTAGCATGCACACCAGGCAAAGGGGTGTTGCAGATGTGATGGAATTAAAGGTCCTCAGATGAGAAGAGCACTCTGGATTATCCAGGTGGAACCAGTAGAATCACAAGAGTGCTTATAAAGGGGAGGCAAGAGGCTCAGAGTAAGAGGAGGCATTGTGTCTGTGGAAGCAGGGTCGGAGGAGAGATAATGGCAGAAGCAGAAAAGAGAAAAAAAGAAATTTGAAGATGCTTTGCTGCTGGCTTTGGTGGTGGAAGGAGGGCTGTGAGCCAGGAAATGTATATGACCTCTGAAGGCTGGAAAAGCAGAGGAAACTAATCCTTCTCTGGAGCCTCCAGGAGGAGTGTAGCGCTGCTGACACCTTGGTTTTTATGGCTTCTGACCTCCGAAAATGTAAGATAAATTTGGTCTGTTTTAACCCAGTAAGTCTGTGACAGCAACAAAAGGAAACCAATAAAATATCCATTGGCTCAGAAGCTCAGTCATGTCTGACTCTTTGCAACCCCATGGACTGTAGCCCACCAGTCTCCTCTGTCCATGGGATTCTCCAGGAAAGAATACTTGAGCGGGTTGCCAATGCTCGAGGCGGACTGTCTTGGATACTATAGGGTTCTTGCTCAGACTGATGCCCCTTCGGAACCGAGTCTCTTATTTCCCAGCGGTCAGAAGTGTTGACTGCTGACAACTCACAGCTGAGCCCTCTCTGAGCCTTGGGCTCAGAAGTCAGTGGAAGGTTGCTCTCTGGACCGTGGTTATGTCCCCTCCCTGAGGTGCAGTTTGCATCGAGTGACTTAAATTCCCCTTTATTATAATAATGGCTAAGTGAGAGGACAGAGTTTAATGTAAAGCCAAAGAAGCTGTATTCTCTGAACCCCAGATGTTAGCAGTTTTAGCCAAACACTTGCTTTAAAACTGGCAGGGCAGTCCTCATTACACTGTAGGGAAGAGTTGGCATGCTCCCTGAAGACACGTAACTCCCAGTTGGATGAAAGGAGGACGAGGACAGGGCGAGGCTATAAACACCTATGCATTTCTGCTTCCTGACTCTATAGTGAGATAGGCAGTGCCCCTCCCCCACTCATCCATCTTCTGTCATGGCTGCTCCGCCTGGTGATGGATGTAGCTGGGCACCAGGAACAAAGGAGATTAGTTAGGCAGTTAATGTTGTAGTTTAGCATGACCCACTGAGCGTCTCAACTAAGGCAGTCATCATGGAGGGGAGAGGGCCACTTAAGAGGTAAGACACACAGGAAAAAGTGATCTCATATGAAGGGTGAGGGAAATGGAGGATCCTCATGTCATTCCCAGTCTCTGGGTGGACCTTGGTGTCATTTGTTGAAATAGAATCCAGGGAACAAAGGCTGTTTCAGGATGGGAGGTGAAGAGTGCTGTTTATCTTCTCTCTTTCTTGCTTTGAAAATAATTTGGGAGTATGTTTTTAGAGAATGTAATCACTCCCCTTACACACATCCCTTTGCCATTAGTTTTTGGCTCACTCCAAACCCACTCCGGGCTTCCCTTGTGGCTCACCTGGTAAAGAATCCATCTGCAATGTGGGAGACCTGGGTTCAATCCCTGGGTTGGGAAGATCCCCTGGAGAAGAGAAAGGCTACCCACTCCAGTATTCTGGCCTGGAGAATTCCATGGACTGTATATAGTCCATGGGGTCGCAAAGAATTGGACACGACTGAGCAACTTTCACTTCACAAACCCACTCCAGGATTCTTGCCTGGGAAATCCCATGGACAGAGGAGCCTGGTGGGCTACAATCCATAGGGTCACAAAGAGTCAGACATGACCTAGCCACTAAATAACAACAAAACCTATTCTCTACACAGCCGCCATCTTTAAAAATTATATCATATGCAATAAAATATTATCCAGCAATAAATAGGAATATATGCTACCACAGGAATGAACCTTAAAAATATCATGTTAAGAAGCCAGACAAGAAAGGCCACATATTGTGTGGTTCCATTTATATGTAACATCCAGAATATGCAAATCCATTGAAATAGAAAGTAGATTGGTGGTTGCCAGTGGCTGGAGAAGTCAGGGATGGAGAGAGACTGCTTATGGGTATGGAATTCTTTTGGTGGAAGGGGGTGATGAAATGGCTCTAGAATCAGTATGGATGTTTGCACAACTTTGAATATTCCAAAGCCTCTTGCACTGTGTACTTGAAAATGTTGGATTTTATGGACTGTAATTATGTTTCAATAAAACTTATCTTAAAAGCCTGCTGAAAGTGCAACAGTGATCTTGTATTGGTGTAATGAGAGCTAGTTGCCACAACAGACAAACCTGGGGAACTGCTTGTTCTCTTTATCCCACAGAGCCATTCTCCTCCCTTCACCAAACTGTTTTGTGCCCCTGGAGTCTAGCTCCCGTGCACTGCATCAGCTGGGCTCCCTGGAGGCTGCATTCGGATTGGGTTTGGCCAATGGAGATGCCTTCTCGGGAGACTGCAGCACAGGAGAAGAGGTAGTTCAGAATATTTTTTCCCAGCTTTCCTTCTTCTTCTGACAGCAGTTGTGTTGCCTCATGAGTGGAGTTCCTGCTGGGCAGCTCCTTCTCCTTGGCACCAGTGGCCAGGGCTCTGATAACTCTTTTCCTCTCTTTGCCCCTTCAGTTCCGGGAATGAAACAGCTTCCTGCCTCCCATATCTCTTCCCTTACCCTGCCCATTCCTCTGAAAAGATTTCCTTCATTGAAGTCTCTTCATTTGAACCATCTGGGGTGCTGTGTTTTCTGACAGAATTCTGATTGGTACTCCTGAAACCTTGATGAATTAGGGCAATAAAAGCTTACTCCTCACACACTTGACACAAGGCAGACTAACTCCCTTTCATCTTGGAGCTTTGCCATCTGGACCATGTGACCTCCATCATAAAGCAGAAAAAAGAGTGAATTGGGAGATCACAAGGGTCTGTATGGTCAAAGCTATGGTTTTTCCAGCAGTCATGTATGGATGTGAGAGTTGGACCATAAAGAAGGCTGAGTGCCGAAGAATTGATGCTGTCAAATTGTGGTGCTGAAGAAGACTCTTAAAAGTCCCTTTGACTGCAAGGAGATCAAACCAGTCAATTCTAAAAGAAATCAACCCTGAATATTCAGTGGAAGGACTGATGCTGAAGCTGAAACTCCAATACTTTGGTCATCTGATTCAAAGAGCTGACTCATTGGAAAAGACCCTGATGCTGGGAAAGATTGAGGGCAGGAGGAGAGGAGGGCAACAGAGGATGAGATGGTTGGATGGTATCGCCAACCCAATGGACATAAATTTGAGCAAACTCTGGGAGATAGTGATGGACGGGGAAGCCTGTAGTGCTACAGTCCATAGGGTCACAAAGAGTCAGACATGACTTAGCAATTGAACAACAGCAAGGGATGCCATTAAGGGCCAGCCCTGGAGGTGGTTTACACCCCTTTCACCCACATTCAGTGCTGAGGACAAGTCACAGGGCCATAAGCTAGCTGCAAGGGAAGCTGGGAGAGTAGTATGGTGAATGTAAGATATTTTCTCTAGCTAGTATTACAAAATTGCCTTTAGGTTTAAGTGGACTGTTTAACAGGGCATAAAAAATACAAAAGCATCTGGCCCCAGCCGACCTTACTCTCTTTATGGCTGCTAGGGCCCCCTGCTGTGCCTTTGCTCAAGCTGTCTCCTCTGCTTGAGTTTCTATTCTCCCTCTTCTCTACCTGGCATAACTTCAAAACTTGGCTTAATAATTAACTCCTCCAGGAAACTTACCCTGACCCTTCCTAAGGCTGATTTAACTACCGGATCTCTGTACTACTACAGAGCCAGGAAAGAATCTCCATCATAATGTTTACGATTTTGTGTTATTTCATTCATTTCTTGCCAGTTAAACTGTGAGTCTCTTAAAGGCATGGATTATATTTCATTTCTACCTTTTCCAGTATCTATCATGTAGTCACTATACAAATCATTATTTTAGTTAGTTGTTCTTAGCAGAGTCAGTACCTAGAGAGCATTTCAAAAATTTGTAGAAATGTTTATGGTTGTGATAATAACCACAAAACACTACTTACATTTAGGGCAGCAGCTAGAGATAATAAACATCCTGCATTATATAGGACAGTCCCTCATAATAAAGAACTATTCTCTTTCCTTCAACGCTTTCAAACATCCCAGTTGATTTTCAAATAGATGAAATATCTATTTATAGCAACCTGACCCTGGAACCTAATTCAGTTTTACATATAAATGCTGTTTTAGTTATCTACTGCTGTACTGTAAACAACGCAGAACTTAGAGGCTTAAGACAATAGAAATGTATTATTTCCTAAGATCCTATGGGATGACTGACTCAACTGGACCATTCTGCTCCAGGTGACCTTGACTGTTGCTGCAGTCAAGTGGGCTCACCTGGGCTTGAAAATCCAAGATGGCTCACTCCCAGTGCCAGAACTGGGTTGATCCAAAACTTCACTCAGGTTTTCCATCCATCTTAAGGAAAAGCCCAAATGAAGCAAATCCAACGCTTGAGTAAGAGTTGATCTGGAGCTGTCAAGTGGAGCACCTCAGACCTCCTTCATGTGGCGCCTTCACATAGCTTGGGCTCTCACAGTAGCTGGGTTCCAAAAGGTGGCAAGTGGAAGCTGCCAGGGCTCTTCAGGCTAGGGCTTAGAAGTCCCAGAACAGCACTTGGGCTGCTTTCTATTGGTAAGGTCCAGTCCAAACTTAATATGAGGACAAAGAAATTCCACCTCTTGTGAGAAGCAGCTTGCCCATACAGGGAGGAGAACATTGAGGGTCATCCATCTTCGGAGAATAGCTACCTCAGACACTAAGTGATCTTTGTCTAGTTTTAAGAATTTTCCAGATATATTGCAAATGTGTAAATCAAGAGAAATTTGAACTCTTTTGAAATTTTATTCACTGTATTTAAATTATCATAAAATACATCCACATCAGTCTGTCTTTGTAGTTGTCATATTCATGGTAAGTCAACATTTAGATTCACGTATCTGATTACTTCTTTATATCTTCTAGTGAAATCTTACCAAAGTGTTTATAAATATGTAGTGTGTATAATATATATATATATTATACACACACTGCTGCTGCTGCTGCTAAGTTGCTTCAGTCATGTCCGACTCTGTGCGACCCCATAGATGGCAGCCCACTAGGCTCCCCCATCCCTGGGATTCTCCAGGCAAGAACACTGGAGTGGGTTGCCATTCCTTCTCCAATGCATGAAAGTGAAAATTGAAAGTGAAGTTGCTCAGTTGTGTCCGACCCCTTAGCGACCCCATGGACTGCAGCCCACCAGGCTCCTCTGTCCATGAGATTGGCCAGGCAAGAGTACTGGAGTGGGTTGCCATTGCCTTCTCCGATACACAAACTACATATATGTAAATATAAGGAAATGTATTTTAGTTTAAGCATGTTTATATATTCTAGTATATTAAAATAATTATAAAGTATTTAGAAAATAACATATAAACATTTATGTGTGCATTTTACTTATTACATATATATAAAACACCAAAATATTGATAGGATATATAAATATAAATTTTCATTTTAGTTTTCTTTTATATAAGGTCATTTGTTTTATACATATGAAGGTAAGTTTTTTATTACTTATTTAATACCAGGAGAGTAAAGCAGTTGTTACACAATATTTACTATTATATGAGGAAGAGGTGTGGTAATTGAATTGAAAAATATCACTGGTTTGTGTAAACTGAACTGACACTCTGGCATTTCCTTTTGGTATCCATATTTATCTTCTCCTTGATGTTGATTTTCTACTTTGATTTAAATTTTGTTAGCTCAAAATATGTATTCTAGACTCATACCAACTCAAATCTCTGAGCAGTAACATGGGAAATATACATAAATGAATGACTAAATAGCAAATTCTGTGGTTTTTTTTCAATTATTAAAACATATGATTCTTATATATAACATTTATCTTTAAAAATGACTTTACTCCAACAGAAATAATTCTGTTATTTTCTAGTTTGAACCAGGTTAGTAAGAATGTCTAGATATGTGTTTTAGTAAAACTCTTGTATTTTATTGATGTAACTTACAATGAGAAAATTTTAAATTTATCTACTATATTATTTGGGGGATAAAACTGAAATTTTACCTAACTATTTTAAATTTGACATTGCAAAGTGCTTCACCTCATATTATGCTCTCAAGAAAAAAATTATTAGACTTTTTAGTGAAGTCAGTCTATGCACAAATGTATTTATCCCTTCTCCAGGCAAGAATACTGGAGTGGGTAGTCATTCCCTTCTTCATGGGATCTTCCCAACCCAGGGTTTGAACCCGGGCTCCTCCATTGCAGATGGATTCTTTACCATCTGAGCCACCCAGAGAAGACCTCATTTATCCCTTAGCTTTCCTTAAAATACTGTATTTAGGATATATTCACCATCTGAAACTGAATTCCGTAGAGCTTTGAGTACTGATCATTTGTTCCTGTGACCTCTTCCTGCTCTTACAAGTGTAATTCCTTACTCTGCAGGGTTTGTTTTCTAATATTTTTACTTTTATCCCAAAATACATAAGTGGGTCTTTGATTATCAGCATTTCCCATAAAATGATTTTTAAAGCAAGTAGACAAATATAAAGACCAAATAAATTCACTTTAGTTTTTTGCTGTGGGATCTGAAAGATGCCGCTCTCCTGATCTGGTTGGCTGAGGCTACCCTCCTGGCTGTTGGACAGACGAAACCTCTGGTTCTGGTAGACAGATACCACCGTCCTGGTCTCAGAGGCAGGTCATACTCTCCCAGTCTGGTAGATGCTACTCTCCTGGACCAGTTGGCAGATTATCCCCTGCCCGTCTGGTCGACACATGCTATTTCTTGTTAAATAGACAGATGCTGTTTTCTTGGTCTAGTTGGCAGATGTTGTGCTTCTGGTCTAGTAAGATAGAAGAGAAGCAAGGTCTCAAAACAGTCCTATATATCATCACTCAGCCTCTGCTCAGGAAATGGTGAGTGATTCTCTGTTCACTACCACCGTGTAAGGGGTGAATGGCCCTCGAGAAGTATATCACAGAAAGGATATAAGAGACATAATTACTTAACCACTGTTACTACAATAGGTTCAGGTAAACATTAATATTTTCCTTATTTAACTGTTTTAAAGAGGGATGAGAGAAATCTAGTTTCACATCAGGCTTTATCAACATGATTTATAAAACTAAAGACTCATGTGGGAACCCCATGAATACTAGACCACAGAGAGAAAATCCCCGCTCTAGGCCAACCGCTGTGTCTACTTCAGTTTTAATTTGGGGAACTAGGTCAGCCTCCATTCTAACATGGCAAGAGAAAAATGAATCTGACTTGTAAGTGCAAACCGTGACTGATTTAACAGTTGATTTTTTAAAAACTGGCAACATACAGTATTAAAAGGTATTACAGATAATTTTTTCAAGTACTTATTTTCATGTCATCCTGTTTTCTTCCAACACAAATCATAGTCTTTCTTCAGTGGGTAAAAACTTAACTTTACTTAATCTTTGCCCCAAAGAAAGTATAGCAAGAATATTACATAATAGTAAATTTTAGAAGTCAGCCCACCACTACTATTTATAATACGGGTGCATGGTCAATTTGAGTTAATGTCATTCACTTACATTCTTTTACTTACTCTTTTTTAAAATTTTTAATTGAAGGATAATTGCTTTACAGAATTTTGTATTTTTCTGGCATACATCAATAAGAATCAGCCATAGGTACCCTTGTGGCTCAGATGGTAAAGCATCTGCCTACAATGTGGGAGACCCGGGTTCTATCCCTGGGTCAGGAAGATCCTCTGGAGAAGGAAATGGCAATCCACTCCAGTACTCTTGCCTGGAAAATCCCATGGACGGAGGAGCCCGGTAGGCTACAATCCATGGGGTCGCAAAGAGTTGGACACGACTGAGCAACTTCACTTCACTTCACTTCATAGGTACATACATGTCCCCTCCCTCCCGAACCTCCCTCCCATCTTTCTCCCCATCACACCCTTCAGCCTGTCACAGAGCCCCTGTTTGAATTCCCCAAGTCATACAGCAAATTCCCGTTGGCTATCTATTTTACATATGGTATTGTCAATGTCCATGTTACTCTCTTCATACATCTCCCCTTCTCCCTCCTCTCCTCCCCCCATGTCCATAGGTCTGTTCTCTATGTCTCTTTCTCCATTGCTGCCCTGAAAATAAATTCATCAGTGCCATCTCTTTAGATTCCATACATATGTGTCAGTATACAGTATTTACATTTCTCTTTCTGACTTACTTCACTCTGTGTAATAGGCTCTAGGTTTGTTCACCTCATTAGAACTGACTCAAATGCATTCCTTTTTATGGCTGTGTAATATTCCCTTGTACTTATGTACCACAGCTTCTTTATCTATTCATCTGTCAATGGACATATACATTGCTTCCGTGTTCTGTAAATACTGCTGCAGTGAACATTGGGGTACATGTGTCTTTTTCAATTTTGGTTTCCTCAGGGTATATGCTAGGAGTGGGATTGCAGGGTCATATGGTGGTTTTACAACTTACTCTTATTTCAGAGGAATACAAGGCTCTAAAAATGAACACTGGCCTGTCCTAAGGACTTTTACAAGACTCAGGAGAAAGTTAATTCTGTTGAGAAACAGAAGCATTGCCTCCATTTGTGTGTGTGTGTGTGTGTGTGTGTGCGCGCCCAGTATCTTGGCCCATGAATTCATTTTCTAGACACTGGCATGGAACCGAGCACAGGCTCTAAATTTTTTTCTTTACTACATCAAAGCATAAAATAGTACAAAGGAAAGACCAACTTCCTGTCCTGCCCAAGAAAAATGCATACCCCAATGAAAAGTGTACCATAAGACACAATTAAAAATAATAAACACATTAGTTAGTAGTCGGAATATTACAATTGCAGTATTCAAAATAAGCAAGATTATTTTCTGAGTTTTTCACTTATCAGAGTTACTGCTTATTCAGAGTTGCACAAATCTGATAACTGTTGAGTAAACTATTGTAAACTCTGTAAATCTCACTGCTATGATCCCATACTTTTTATACTCAGTGATAAGACAAAAGCTGTTGTAGAATACCACAGTAATGGTTTGTCTTATATGAAATGAATATACCACATGAGATCATAGTGTAAGCCTATTAATACATTTTAAAAGCCAGAATACTTCTGGGGCCACTGTACTGTTTATTTGACTACTTTAATATGGCTAATGTTCATAAGGAAAACAGCCCTAGTTCCTAAAGGGAAATAATGGGATTGGAAAGGTAAAATGTGAGAGAAGGGGGCATAAAGGTAACTAGATGTTTAGCAGAATTTTGCAGAGTCAATGAGAACATTCCATTCTTGTTCTTCTTACTCCATTCTACACATTTGAGTAAGAATGTGTAGAATCATAGCTATGGCATCCTATCCTTTGTGAGTGTGATAAATTATATGTCAAAAATAACCTCAATAAGCTGATTCATTGTTACTGTTCCCTTCCCAAGAGAGTGAAGTTGGAAGTCTGGGACATTTAAACTCTTATAACCAGCTCTGGTGAAATGCATATTTACTTACAAATCTTCATGTATACATATATCAGGCATGCATGCAATGCATGCATACATAAATATATACCATAGGAAGAATGAAAATAATTGATTAAAATAAAACTTAAGTTGATAATTGACTTTATTTATTGCATGTCTCAAGATTTTCTAAATTGTGCTTTCTAGCTAGCCTATTTTTAAATTTTTTTAACTTTAATTGGAGGCTAAATACTCTACAATATTGTGGTGATTCTAGCTATCCTATCTTTTTAATTCCACTTTTGTAGCACATGCGTAAATATTAATATCTATTTTATTAAAAATAATTTCCAAAATATAAATAATAAAGTACCATAATACCATGGTACCAAGCACCATGCATAATAAAGTGCTGTCTTCCAGTTGAGTAAACTGAGTCCAGAAAGGTTAAAAATTGTGCCCAAGATCACACAATTAAAATGTGTCAGAATGCATCATATTTTTAAAATGGCATTTTTAGTATAGAGTCTGTAAACCATGTAAGCATACAGTCTTTTTAACTGAACTTTAGTGAATTCTTTTTAAACAGCTTGGGCACAGTACTTAATCTCTCTTTATCCCTCAGTGTCCTCCCAGAAATTTGTGTGACTGTGAAATGTTATCAGATCTCTGCTGCCACCAGCCTGCATTATTTCCTAGGAGATACTGATTGACCATACAGCTCAACCAAGCATCCACACACAGAGCAATATGGTCCATCTGTAACAGAATGGGGACTTTTCCAGTTGCCTGAGAATGAGGCTCAAAATTGCTCAGGGGCCACAGAGGGGCTCTGAAATAACCAATGCCCACCACCCTTTCTCAGTCCACCTAAGTCTGAGTCAAGATATTGAAAGGCAGCAGGGGATTGTCAGCTTGGTGGAGGTGGTGGGGAGGACAGGGACCCAGAGAGTCTCTTCCCCAAATGGGGAATAACTGGCCAGAAGAAGAGACTGCCATTCATTTCCCAGTAGACATCTGTCTCGGAAGAAATTCTTCCCGTTCCTCATGAGCCTCTTACACATCTGCTTGTCTCACAATTGAAGCGTGAACTACATTTTGTTCTGGGCTACATTTTCAAGAATGTTTGCCTAGCAAATAGTCTTAGAAGTTAGGGATAGTGTTTCCCTCGAGAGCAAAGGGCAAGAATGCTTCCTGTCTAATATAATGAAGACATCTCTTTCTGGAGCAAAGGTGAGGCTCTACAACTGTCTGTCTTAAGAGTTTAGTTCCTTAAGCTTGAGGTTCCTCTCCTGAAATACAACCTACTTCATATGCAGGTGTCATCTGGCCCTCTTCAAAACTCCCTGGAAGAACTGGGGCTTGGGGAGATAGCACAAAATTAATGATACTCTTGCTGTGAATAATAAGCTATTGATCTTCTTTGGTGCAAGAGTTTTGTGTTTTCTACCAGAATCCATGAAACTGGAAGGCAAAGATGTTGGCTTGCAAGTAAGGTAAAGTCTCACAGTTCTTAACAATCTGCTTAGGCAGTGGATGTGTGTTGCTCTTCCCTTGTGCTTATTTGAGCATAGGAAAAGGGCGTCAGAGAAAAATAGCAAGACAGAAGAAGGAAATTTAATAGACCAGCTTTGGCATAATCATCATTGAATGGAGTATACAAATTATCTACTACCATAATAATGTCATACAACAAACAACAATGAAATTTCATTGGTGACAACAACAAATATTTATTTCACTCAAAAGTCTAGAAGATTAGCTGATTTGGGCTGAGTTCACTCATTTTCTGGGGGTTGATGGTTCTTGAATAAACTAAGATGGCTTCAGCTAGGATCAGTTCAGTTCAGTCACTCAGTCGTGTCTGACTCTTTGCGACCCCATGGAGTGCTGCATGCCAGGCCTCCCTGTCCATCGCTAACTCCCAGAGTTTACTCAAACTCATGTCCACTGAGTCGGTGATGCTATCCAACCATTTCATCCTTTGTCGTCCCTTTCTCCTCCCACCATCAATCGTTCCCAGCATCAGGGTCTTTAAAAATGAGTCAGTTCTTCACATCAGGTGGCCAAAGTATTGGAGTTCAGCTTCAGCGTCAGTCCTTCCAATGAATATTCAGAACTGATTTCCTTTAGGATTGACTGGTTGGATCTCCTTGCAGTCCAAGGGACTCTCAAGAGTCTTCTCCAACACCACAGTTTAAAAGCATCAATTCTTCGGCGCTCAGCTTTCTTTATAGTCCAACTCTCACATCCATACATGACTACTGGAAAAACCATAGCTTTGATTAGATGGACCTTTGTTGGCAAAGTAATATCTCTGCTTTTTAATATACTGTCTAGGTTGGTTGTAACTTTCCTTCCAAGGAGCAAGTGTCTTTTAATTTCATGGCTGCAGTCACCATCTGCAGTGATTTTGGAGCCCCCCCCCAAAAAAGTCTGTCACTGTTTTCATTGTTACCCCATCTATTTGCCATGAACTGATGGGACCAGATGCCATGATCTTAGTTTTTTGAATGTTAGTGTTTTGAATCAGCTAGGATAGCTTTGGCATTTCTGATCCTAGGATTAGTTGGTTGACGCAAACATGGAGTTCTCATGGTGAAGGCCACAAGCAAGAACATGGAAAGCCCATTGTATCAATACTTTTCAAGTTCCTCCTTGTGCCATGTTTGCTAATTACCTATTGACCAAAGAACAACCCAGAAACAACATGTATTAAAGAAAATAATTTTGAGACAAGAAATCCCAAGGTAAGTACAGATTCAAGGAATAAAAAGTAGACTATGTCTCAGTGAAAGAATCTGCATATTACTCTTAAAGGGCAAGGAAATAAGGAGGGTAAAGAACTGGAACTCGTAGAAACAAGTGGATCAACGAAGAAATTAAAGGGGAAATTTTAACGTTTTTTGAGACAAACAAAAACGGGAGTACAACATATCAGAACTTATGAGAGGCAGCAAAGGTAGTTCTAACAGGGAAATTTATAGCAGTAAACACTCCAGTGAAAGTGAAAGTGAAAGTCCCTCAGTCGTGTTCGACTCTTTGCAACCCAATGGACTTCTCCAGGCCAAAATACTGGAGTGGGTAGCCTTTACCTTCTGCAGCAGATCTTCCCAACCCAGGAATCAAACCAGGGTCTCCTGCATTGCAGGTGGATTCTTTACCAACTGAGCTATGAGGGAAGCCAGCAAGAAAGATTCCCAAATAAACAACCTAACTCTACACCTTAAGGAACTAGAAAAAGAAGAAAAGACTAAGCCCAAAGTTAGCAGAATAAAGAAAATAATAAAGGTTAGAGCAGAAATAAAGAACAGAAAAATGATAAAAAGTTTAAGCAAACTAAAAGTTGGTTCTTTGAAAAGATAAAATTGACAAACCCTTAGCTAGACTAACCAAAGAAAGACGCAAGAGCACCTGGGTTCAGTCCATGGTTGAGGAACTGAGATCCTGCAAGTCGTATGGTGCAGTCAAAAGAAAAATAAAAATGAAAACTCACCCATAATCATACAACGTGGAAATAGTACCTGTTAGTATTTTGGTATAGTTTAATTTAGTATTTCTTCTCTATGTGAGCATATGACGTGGATGAAACTGGAGCCTATTATACAGAGTGAAGTAAGCCAGAAAGAAAACACCAATACAGTGTACTAATGCATATATATGGAATTTAGAAAGATGGTAACGATAACCGTACATGCGAAATAGCAAGAGACACAGATGTATAGAACAGTCTTTTGGACTCTGTGGGAGAAGGCAAGGGTGGGATGATTTGAGAGAATAGCATTGAAACATGTATATTATCATATATGAAACAGATCGCCAGTCTAGGTTCGATGCATGAGACAGTGTGCTCAGGGCTGGTGCACTGGGATGACCCAGAGGGATGGGATGGGGAGGGGGATAGGAGGGGGGTTCAGGATGGGAAACACTTATACACCCATGGCTGATTCATGTCAATGTATGACAAAACTACTAGAATATTGTAAAGTAATTAGCCTCCAATTAAAATAAATAAATTTTAAAAAATGCTCAAGAAAAATGAAATAAATAATAAATTGGATAAAAGATATCTTAAGATTATACTGTGTATATCCAGCATTGTATAATACTTTTTTACTCAAAATTATGTTATAGTAATTTTTGTATAATAATTGAAAAATTCATTTTAATGACTATATACTAAGCAACATATGAAAGTACCATGAATTATTCAACAATACCCCTTCTGTTATTCATTTGTTTCTGTTCTTTCACCCTTATAAATAATGTTGAGTTGTACATCATTCTTTACAAAAATTTGAAATTATCGCCTTTTTCTTCTGTTGGACTAGATTCCTAGAAGAAGACATACCAGATGAACAGATTTTCTTTTTAAAACTTGTACATACTGTACATCACTTTCAAAAGAAAGATGATGTCAGTTTTAACTCCAATAGCAATTGTATTAGACCTCTGTCTTGGTACTCTTGCTAGTATTAAAATAGTTACCAAGGTGATAGGCAAAATGAACGTATGATTGTTTTTATTTGTTATTTTTTTGCTTACTAGAGTGCTAGTTTTAAAAATGTGTGTGTATATATATCCATATACATTTAAAATGTATGTGTGCATATGTGTATATATATAATGTATATGTATATATACAATTTTTTTGTTCTTTTTCTAACCACCAGTAGCAATTTATAAAAGTTTATTCTGTTAAGTTCTAGTTTTCAGATTTGATTAAACAGTAATCAAATTGTCTAATCTTAACACTTGTTAACATTTCAGAAATCCCGTGTCTTATAAAGGTAGATTTAGGAACACTTGTTTAGGCTATCGAAGTAGTTTAGACTAGCAAATAAAAAGCATTATGTTGGAACCAGAGAAACCCAAGTCAAATTTATTTTTATTATTTACTAGTTTTGTGATCAGGATCCATACTTACCTTCTCTGAGCCTCAGTTAACTTAGTTATAAAATAGGAAGGATAATTCTAGTCTTTTGAGGTTATTATGAGAATTAAAGATACAGGAGAAAATGCAGCACTTAATAGGTGTACAACATGCTATCATCCTCTAAGATCAGACCATGAGAGAGCATCTACATATACAGTGGAAACCTGATTAATGGGAAAGTGTAATTACTTTGTACTTTAACAGTTTCACCCCATAACATATTGGCTTTTCTGTTTGTTTTTTTTTTTTAATGGTGGCTCTTATATTTCCTGTCATTAGAGGTAAAATTTCAAGTTAATATATAAAAACCCTTGCTCTACTATAAACCACTTCCTTTTCTTATTTCCTCTTTAACAGAACTGTAAAGTTTGACTCAAGTCTTTCTCTATGTCTCTTTTCTTTTGTTTCTTGTTTTGTTAAGTGCTTCTTGATCTTAATCACTTATTGTTCTGCTGGGTTCATTCTATTTAGTAACAGTTTTTTTCTTCATCCTTGAGTAGTGCTAGCTACTTTATCAAACTCAAGGACTATCAGTCTTCTGATTGATACTTGCTCTCCCTTCAACTAATCCTCAGGACAGAGAACTAAGTTTCATTTCTGTGTTACAAGCTCATTTCACGATAGCAATGAATTAAACTGAATGAAGTTCAAGCAGATTCTTCAAGGTGATGCCTGTTATAAAATATATTTTGTATTTCATATTAAAAATCTATTTGATCTAGAGAAGTGGGATGGGGGAAGGGAGGGAAGCTCAAGAGGAAGGTGATATATGTATAATTATGGCTGATTTGCATTGTCGTATGGCAGAAACTGGGGGCTTCCCCAGTGGCTCAGCAGTAAAAATCTGCCTGCAGTGCAGGAGTCGCAGGAGACACAGGTTCAATCCCTAGGTCTGGAAGATCGCCTCGAAGAGGACATGGCAATCCACTCCAGTATCTTTGTCTGGAGAACCCTATGGACAGGTCTTCCCTGGTGGATCAGTGATAAAGAATCTATCTGCTAATGCAGGAGACATGGGTTCAATCCCTGGTCTGTGAAGATCCCACATGACTTACAGCAACTAAGCCTGTGTGCCACAATTATTGAGCTGTGCTCTAGAGCCAGGAGCCGCAACTACCAAAGCCTGTGTGCCACAATTATTGAGCTGTGCTCTAGAGCCAGGAGCCGCAACTACCAAAGCCTGTGTGCCCTAGAGCCCACGCTCCACAACAAGAGAAGCCACTGCAACGGGAAGCCTGAGCACCGAAACTAGAGTAGCCCCAGCTCGCCACAACTAGAACAAAGTCTGCACAGCAACGAAGACCCAGCACAGCCAAAAATAAATAAATAAAAGTTACATAGAAATTAAAAAAAAAAAGAATTCCATGGACAGAGGACCCTAGCGGGCTGCAGTCCATAGGGCTGCAAAGAGTCAGACATGACTGAAGTGACTTAGCACACCCCCACAGCAGAAACCAACAAATATTGTAAAGCAATTTTCCCCCAACTAAAAATAAGTTTAAAAAATTAATTTTGTATAGAAAAAAGTATTATATCCAAAACAGTGCTGGGTTTTAGAACTGATCCCAACTGAAATAAGAGTATATCCTCAAAAATATTAAAAATTGCATTAAGACTTTCTCCTTCTGATAGTAAGTTGGTTTAATATCCCTGAAAATATTTTCCTTGACAGAATTTTAAACTTCTGGACAGTATACATCTTGGAGGTATAACTGGCTTTGCAAATGGTAGGAGAATTCTCTAAGAATAAACCACTAAAAAACAAAAGCAGAACTGCAAATCTGGGACTAGAGCTTTTACACGTTATACTTGAATATTCCATGATGAATCTTAAAAAATATCAAGATAGTTGGAGAGGAGTTTGGAGGATAGTCTGAAGAAGAGCATATATGTAGATTTATTGATGTTGCTAGTGTTTTAGATTTTAGATGGCATATTTATGGTTATTTATTATATTATGTTTTATAACTTACATCTTTACCACATGAATTACTTTGTTTAATTTATTTTTCAATGAAAAGTTTTAATTTGCCTGACAACTTGTAATTTTAAAATGTCAGATATACAGAAAAGTTGAAAGGATAATGCAAAAAATCATTCATATACCCTCAGTAAATTTAAGAATTTTAACAAGCTATCAAATTTTAAAATATATGCGTATATACATGTATAAATTTGTTTTCTTGCTGAAATATTCAAAAGTCATTTGCAGATATATGAAACTTCCCTCCTTAATATATTTCATCATACAACTTCTAAGTATTAGAATATTCTACATAATCCTGATGCCATTATTGTATTCAAGAAAATTTTTAATAATTTCAATTATTTGATATCCACTCCATATTAAAAGTCTTCCAATTGTTTCCAAATACCTTTTATAGATATGTATATTTGAATATATTAAATTTGACATGTTGAACTTGATCTTTGTCTCTTTTAAACCAGAATAATTTTGACCCATTTTTTTCCCATGACATTGACTTTTTGAAGAGTCTAGGCCAGTTGTCCTATATAGTTTATTCTATATCCTGATTGTTTCTCATGAGGCTATTTAACCTATTCCACAATTCTCTTTATTTTATGTAGAATAAAATTTAGATCTGGATTTCATTAAAGTCAAATTAACCCTATTTGTAAAGAATGCTTCATTGACAATACAGATAACGTTGTGACTTCACATCTAACCTAAAGACATATAATGTCAGGTTGTCCCACCACTAGTGTGGGACATTAAGTTCAGATTGTAACTGCCAGATCTCTGTTATAAAGGCCCATCTTACCCTTTGGAATTAATAAGTAATCTAAAAGATGATTCTTGGGCACTGTGGGGTTATCCTATTCTCCCAGAGCCTTCTACTCAGTGGTTTAGTAGTCATTTTCTAGAATTTCAGGAGTTTGATTTTCTAATACTCTCATACTAACAGGAACTTTTTCAGTACTGCTTTTTTTTTTTTTTTTTTAAGAATTTCATCAGGGTGCCACATCTTTAAATGGATTAACTATAAGATAATTATCATTTGCTAGAGCCATTCTATAGTTAAACTGACTTTGATAGATTATTCTTTAATGTTATGGACTGAATTGCATCACCCCAAAATTCATATATTGAAGCCCTAACTCCCAAATGTGGTGATATTTGGACATAAAGCCTTTGGAGATAATTAGGTTTAGATGAGGTCATAAAGGTGGGGACCTCAGTTTGAGTTTAGTGCTCTTCTAAGAAGAGAAACAAGGGAGCTGTCTCTCTCTTTCCCCATCATGTCAAGGACTCAGAGGGTAGATAGTCATCTGAGAGCCAGGGAGAGGACTTTCACCAGACACTGACCATACTGGCATCCTAGTCTCAGATGTCCAGCCTCCAGGATTGTAAGAAAATAAATTTCTGCTGTTTAAAACACCCAGTAGCTGATATTTTGCTATGGCAGCTTGAGAAAACTAATACATAGTTTCTAAGTATTGTAGAACCTTTTTTTCCACCCTAACTCCTACCAAACTTCTCACTTAATGCTGGACATTTGTTAAGAAATATGACTCTCTGCTCTAAATTACATAAGCTGAAAAGCATTGAGTAGCATATTTATCGCTGTTTCTGTGTACTCATTACAGTGCAGACAAAGGTGATCCTAGCAAAAGATTTTCATGGTTGCCTTCCCCACAGACTAGGGAAGCCAACTTTTCACTATTATAAACAGTGAATATTGCTCAATTTAGATCTTTCTCCTTAAGGTAAATTCTCTACCCCCTCCCCATTCCCAACCTTTATTGGGATATAACTGACATATAACATTGTGTAAGTTTAAGGTATTCAACTAGTTTATTTGATACACTTACGCATTGCAAAGCAATTATAACCATAGCACTAGTTAACACTTTCAACATATCACATAATTACCTTTTTTTTTTTATGGTGAGAACATTTAAAATCTAGTCTCTTAGCAATTTTCCAGTATGTAATGCAGTATTAGTAACCACGATCACTATGTTGTACCTTAGATTCCCAGAACTTAGTCATCTTTAACTGGAATGTTGTACTCTTTGACCAACATCTCTCCTTTACCCCACCCCCCAGCCCCTGATGACTAGACTCAGTTTCTATGAGTTTGGCTTTTATAGATTCCACATATAAGTGAGATCATGTAGTATTTGTCTTTCTCTATCTGCCTTATTTCACTTAGCATACCTTAAAGGTCCATCCATGTTATCACAAACAGCAACATGTCCTTCTTTCCCAGGACTGAATAATATTCCATTGTATGTTTATATTACTTTCTCTTTGTCCCTTCATCCATTGATGGATACATAGATTGTTCCCATATCTTACGTATTATGAATAATACTGTAATGAACATGGAATGCAGATGTCTCTTTGAAATCCTGTTTTCATTTCTTTTGGAGATATACCCCAAAGTAGGATCCTATGCTGGATCATACGGTAGTCCCATTTTTAATTTGAGGAACCTCTATACTGTTTTCTGTAGCAGCTACACCATTAGGATAAATTCTTTAAAGTAGAAAAACTTGGTAAAAATTATAAACCTTCTTAAGATTTATGATCTGAATTGCTGGCTAGCTTTCCATGAAGACTGTACCAAATTCAATTTACACAAGCTGTGTTTGTGGGTGTTCACTTAAATATCACACTTCTCAATGCTGATTGTTATAATTAAAACTCATTGCTGAATATTATAGGAAAATGTTTGATTTGTATTTCTTTGATTATATTTTTTCATTTTAATTAAACCCAATTTTTATAAATTGTTTTGGTCATGCCAGTTTCAGCACTTTCTTGATGAATATTGAATGACCATAAATCAGGTTACATTTTACTTCAAATTATTTTTTACAGTTTGACTTTTAAAGAAGGCTGTTTTATTAGAGATATCATGGTCCTACTAGCGTTAGTGGGACACTGGGAAATGTGAAAACAGTGTTTCTTAGCACCTTATTTCCAGAAAGCTTATTTCTAGCACATATATATGAGAATCAGGCAGGCTAAGTGGTTTAAAACTCAATGCCATTTATAAGTGGTATTTGACTTTAATAAATATTTCAGAAATAAATATGAATGTACTGAACAAGTGACCACAACATAGCACTGAACATGAAGCAACTTTTAAAACACTTTTTTCATTGTTACTTGATAATTCTATGGAAAATTTTTTATGGTATTTTTTTTTTATATGGGCATGCTTTCAACTACCAGAGTATATATATGGACATGCTGTATAAATTTTAAAATTATAAATACTCTAGGCCTTTTGTCTTGAAATTGAAATTTTTGAAATGGAAAGATTCTTCCTAAAGCACATTTTCTTCCTTAAGCACATTTTCTTCCTCTTGCAAATTTTCCTAACTTAAACCTTATACGCTTAATCAAGGATGAGAAAACCGGTAATGTTCAACCCAGTTTACCAAATTCTGTTGAATGATATTGCTAAATAGCATAGCCAAATGGTAACTTCCTTTTATTTTCTAGAGTGAGTGCATCTTATGGCTATTCAACCAATGGCTCAGCCCCACTTTGAGGAGCAAACACAGTTTATGGGCTGAGGCATCTGAATCTCAGTTCCTGTCACCAGTGATATATCTGATATGTTGACCTTACAGTGATACACTCTGCAGAAATAAAGGATTTCGTTCTTGTATTTATCAGTTATACTTTGCTTTATTTTGCGGTTATTTTTATATTTGGCTAAATCTGCTCACCCTCCTTTCAATATTGTAACTCTCAGAGGGTAGAGATGTCTTACTGCATCACCCCATCCCTGCAATGAATCTTCGTGTGAATTTTGGTTTTAAGAAATTGAGGAATCCTGTTTTTAGTTTCTGTGAAAATTATTTGAAAATAGTATCAAAAGTGTCAACTCTACCCTATTTTTAAAAAAACTATAATCCTGTGACAATATATATCCACATTTCACAATCCTTTGTTGTTGTTGTTCAGTTGCTAAGTCGTGTCCTACTCTTTGCGACCCCATGGACTGCAGCACGCCAGGCTTCTCTGTCCTTTATTATCTCCCGAAATTTGCTCAAATTCATGTCCATTGAGTCGATGATGACATCCAGCCATCTCGTCCTCTGTCATCCTTAGAGTCCTTCTAATGTCTAGTTCAAATTCTTCCTATTGTATTTTTCATCTATCACACAGGACTGAGCATAATTGTTTTCTTTTATATAGGGACTCTATTCATACTCAGAAACTAGTGTCAGCCTCTCTTAAACCTTCTAAACTTCAGGTTATATAAATTCAACTTTTTTACTCAAATTCCTTACTACTGAACTTTGAATTTTATCTGTCCTTTGTAGCGGACTTTCTTGAAATTGCAGTAAAAAACTTTACCAAAATTCTGACTAATACATAGTTGTTTGCACTGTGTTGCACATAGTTGTTTACACTATGTTGCACGCAGTGAAAGTCACTCAGTTGTATCTGACTCTTTGCGACCCCATGGGCTATACAGTCCATGGAATTCTCCAGGCCAGAATACTGGAGTGGGTAGCCTTTCCTTTCTCCAGGGGATCTTCTCAACCCAGGGATTGAACCCAGGTCTTCTGCATTGAGGGCAGGTTCTTTACCAGCTAAGCCACAAGGGAAGCCCAAGAATACTGGAGTGGGTAGCCTATCCCTTCTCCAGTGGATCTTCCCAACCCAGGAATCGAACCAGCATCTCCTGCATTGTAGGTGGATTCTTTACCAACTGAGCTATCAGGAAAGCCCTATGTTGCACATAGTTGTCTGCATAGTTAAATCATTTGTATGCTTGTGGGATCCAGAGGTCAAGGGAATCTTGAAAACTGAAGATATGAAAGAAATTTAGTAAAGAGCAGCTAACCACCCCTATCAGCTCTCTGGGAAAAAAAAAAAACCAAGTACCAGGAGTTTTGTTTAAGGAGGTGTCTTTTTTTATTATTCATCCTGTGAGCCTAATAGAGGGAATGTTTCTGCTTCCCTTATGTACAGATATTAAGTAGCTAGGTAAGAGCCAGTTCAAATTTCATGAAATGAATTTTCTGCCAGATCAGATTTGAGGGACAGAGTTAGTCAGTAGACTCTAGTTCATGTGTATGAAGACACAGAAACTGATACACCAGACTGTACATTTAGAATATGATCTTAATATTGACACTGACACAAATATTGTCATTTTCTGGGATCATAGTGTGATCACTTTCCCCCTCCATCCTCTCCCCAGTGGTGTGTGACCAAACAGCACAGAACAGCTGATTTACCTTTCTGGCCTGTGAAAGAGTGACCGTGGTTTTATAGTTCAAGCTCTATTACCTCAAAATAACTGACCGAAGAAAAGTCTGCTGTATGATCTTCCTATATTGTCTCTCTTACGTGGCAAGTCAATCAGTTAGTCAGCTCAGTCGCTCAGTCGTGCCTGACTCTTTGTGACCCCATGGATGGCAGCATGCCAGGCTTCGCTATCCATCACTAACTCCTAGAGCTTACTCAAACTCATGTCTATCATGTCTATCAACCATCTCATCCTCTGTCTGTCCCCTTCTCTTCCTGCCTTCAATCCTTCCCAGCATCAGGGTCTTTTCCAGTGAGTCAGTTCTTATCATCAGGTGGCCAAAGTATTGGAGTTTCAACTTCAGCAGCAGTCCTTCCAATGAATATTCAGGACTGATTTGCTTTAGGATTGACTGGCTGGATCTCCTTGTGGTCCAAGGGACTTTCAAGAGTCTTCTCCACCATGGCAAAAGGGAATAAAAATTTATTTTGAGTGTGTGGATTTTGTCACTTCACTTTCCTGTGCAGCAATAAAGCCTGTTTCCTCTTGGGCATGACCAGTCACCTGTAGCCAGGTTCATCCAGGGTATGTGAAGAGCTGGACTCCACAGCTTGCAGCCCCTAGTGCTGCTGGCCCAACCAGATACTCCCAGGTGCTGCCACCATTGACATCACAGTGGCCCTGGATACCGGCTGCTACCTCGGCTCCCCCATGTAGCTCTCTGCCCTGCCCCTGCCACTGCCACTGCCAAATGGATCCACCACCTCCCTGGATCTTTAGTCACTAGTTCCAGATTCAAAATCCTAAAGAGTCTGATCCTGAAAATCAGCTGAGCCTTGCTCATGTGCCAGGTTCTAACTACCACACTTCCTGAGAAAGCAAGGACTCATCCTTTTTCGCCTCTTTAATGAGAGGTTGGAAAGATGGAGGGCAGGAGGAGAAGGGGGCAACAGAGGATAAGATGGTTCGATGGCATCACCAACTCAATGGACATGAGTTTGAACAAGCTCCTGGAGATAATGAAGGACAGGGAAGCCTGGAGTGCCGCAGTCCATGGTGTCACAAAGAGTTGGACACGACTTAGCGACTAAACAACAACGAGAGGTAGACTTTGCCATCTGTGAAGATTCAAAAGGTGGGAAAGTGCCCTGAACATGAAAAAGGGGTTGGTACAAATATGCTACAACTTGGGAAATGCTAGGTATCTTCTCAGGTTGAAAAGCACAGAGAAAAAAATGGGAGAAAAACACTAGAAGTTGGACCCAGAATTAGGGAAACTGCAGAAATCAAATGAAAATATTTAGACTTCGTTAGGCAGAAAAAGTCACTGGGAATACCTGAAAAAAGGGATCAAAGTGGGTTTTAGGAATATTAATCTGCTGCAGTTAGCATAGAGGAATATTTGGAGAGAGGACATTTTGGAGACAGAGAAACAAAGGAGCAGTCCAGGGAGTTGCTGCTGCTTCTTAGTCGCTCAGTCGTATCTGACTCTTTGTGACCCCATGGACTATAGACCACCAAGCTCCTCTGTCCATGGGATTTCTCAGGCAAGAATACTGGAGTGAGTTGCCATTTCCTTCTCCAGGGGATCTTCTCTACCCGGGGATCAAACCCAGGTCTCTTGCATCTCCTCCCCTAGCAGGCAGATTCTTTACCACTAGCGCCACCTTGGAAGCCCATTCCAAGGAGTTACCTGTAATATAAAGTGATAGATGCCTGAACTTGGATATAGTCTTTAGCAGTGGAAGTGAAAGAATAGGTGAGAGGATTGCAGAGATCAAATTCTAGAGCTCCCTAAAAGACCCTTCTTCTTCCCAGTGTTCTTGATAGCATATATACCAACTTCTCATTCCGCAGTATTCTATTCTGAAGTGAACTAAGTGTTTTGCCTAGGACAGTAATCCTCAGAGTCTGGACAGCTGGGGTTCCTGTGACCCTTGTTCTGGAAACTTAAAATGCTCTTCATAGTAATAGTAAGATATTATTTGCCTTTTTCACTACGATAACATTTGCACTGATGATATACAAGCAGTAGAGGCTAAAACAACTCCTTAGCAGGAATCAAGGCAGTTGCATTGAACTGTATCAGTAGTGTATAGTCAACATTGTATTCTTCACCTGTACATTTGTAGCAAGGAAAAAAAAACAGTTATTCTAACTTAAGAATATCTTTGATGATGCAATAAAATGTATTAATTTTATTAAATCTTTATCCTTAAGTACACAACTTTTTCTTGCTCTGGTGCATAGACATTAGAGTTCCAGAAAAACATCTGCTTTATTGACTATGCTGAAGCCTTTGATTATATGGATCACAACACACTGTGGAAAATTCTTAAAGAGATGGGAATACCAGACCACCTTACCTGCCTCCTGAGAAATCTGTATGCAGGTCAAGAAGCAACAGTTGGAACTGAACATGGAACAACGGACTGGTTGCAAATTGGGAAAGGAGTACGTTAAGGCTGTATATTGTCACCCTGCTTATTTAACTTACATGCAGAGTATATCATGTGAAATGCCAGACTGGATAAAGCACAAGCTGGAATCAAGATTGCTGAGAGAAATATCATTAACCTTAGGTATGCAGATGACACCACCCTTATGGCAGAAAGCGAAGAGGAACTAAAGAGCCTCTTGATGAAAGTGAAAGAGGAGAGTGAAAAAGCTGGCTTAAAACTCAACATTCAAAAAATGAAGATTGTGGCATCGGATCCCATCACTTTATGGCAAATAGATGGGGAAACAATGGAAATAGTGACAGACTTCATTACTTTGGGCTCCAAAATCACTGAAGAGGTGACTGCAGTCATGAAATTAAAAGACACTTGCTCCTTGGAAGAAAAGCTATGACCAAGCTAGACAGCATATTAAAAAGCAGAGACATTACTTTGCCAAGAAAGGTCCATCTACTCAAAGCTATGGTTTTTCTGGTAGTCGTGTATGGATGTAAGAATTGGACCATAAAGAAAGCTGAGCACTGAAGAATTGATGCTTTTGAACTGTGGTGTTGGAGAAGACTCTTGAGAGTACCTTGGACTGCAAGGAGATACAACCAGTCCATCCTAAAGGAAATCAGTCCTGAATAGTCATTGGAAGAACTAATGCTGAAGCTGAAACTCCAATATTTTGGCCACTTGACGTGAAGGACTGACTCCTTGGAAAAGACCCTGATGCTGGGAAATATTGAAAGCAGGAGGAGAGGGGATGACAGAGGATGAGATGGTTGGATAGCATCACTGACTTGGTGGACATGAGTTTGAGCAAGCTCTGGGAGTTGGTGATGGACAAGGAAGTCTGGCGTGCTGCAGTCCATGGGGTCACAAAGAGTTGGACACAACTGAGCGACTGAACTGAACTGAACACAACTTTTAAAAAACTTTTTATTTTGTATTGGGGTATAGCCGATTAACAAACAATGTTGTGATAGTTTCAAGTGAACAGCAAAAGACTCAGTTCAGTTCATTTGATGAAATGGGAAGTACCTATTAGACATTTCTACATATCAAAATGTCTAGTTCTTCCAGGGAAAACACTGACATGATTGTTTGACTTACAAGCTAGACTAGCTCCCCCCATCCCCACTACCCTAAAGCCATCATTTTTACTTGAAAGAACAATTAACAAACTATAATTTTTTGAGCCTTAGCTGTTTGGCAGATATTTTCTTGAAAGTGAATGAAATGAGTCTGTCACTTCAGGAAAACAGTAGTGTTTTGTTCTGTTTTTTTTTTTTTTAATGTGTCAATGATAAAATTACTGTTTTGTAAAACTTGTATCTTCCCCTTGACAGCTTCCTAACACCTGAAGGTTTTCCTAATGAGATTATTGGTTAAGTTAATGAATGTGATTTTCTTTTTTTTTACTATTTGAAGTGAACTGTGTCAACATTTGGAAGATCTGTATAACTCAGTGAACCAGTAAGTGCCAAATGGCCAACGTAGGAAGTTACAAATTTCTCGGGCAAGAAATCTATTCCAAAATAGACCAATAGATTTTAATGTAACAGAGAATGAAAAATTCAATGGTATGGTTTTAAATTCCATATTGCATCTCACGTCTTAGAAATGACCACTGCCCAGTTATCAATTGAAGGATATCTGTATCATCTGTATTAAAATACTACCTATTATATACTATATTATATACATATAATATTACATATTATATAAAATACTACAAAATACTCCTTTTTCCAACCACATACCTGAGACTGAATTTTCTTCACTTACTTCAACCACAACATATCACAACAGATTATAAATGGAAGCAGACATGAGAATCCAACTATTTTCTATTTTAAGCCAGATATCAGACAGATTTGCCAAAATGCAATATAATACCGCTCTCCTTATTTTTCAGTTTTAGAAAATATGTTACTATATAAAACATTTATTGTTGCTATTTTTTCATAGAAATATTACTTTCCTAACTTTTTATTATTATTTTAAATGACATCATTAGTCATCAGAGACTACAAATCAAAACCACTTCATACCTACTAGGATAACTGTGATAATAATTTTGAAAAAGTAACAAATGTCAAAATGTAAAGAAATTGAGCCCTCCTATGTTGCTGGTAGGAATGTAAAATGATTTGAGAAACAGTTTGATAGACCTCAGAAAGTTAAACATAGAGCTACCACATGACCCAGCAGTTCATTCCTAGGTATATACCTAAGAGAATTGAAAACATACATTCACAAGGAAGCTTGTGCACAGATGTTCATAGCAAGATTGTTCATAATTTTGAAAAGTGGAAATTCCAAAAATCAAGATGTCTATTAGCTGATGAATGGATAAAAACGATGTGGTCTATCCACACAATGAAGTATTATATAGCCATAAAAGGAATGACGTACAGATTCATGCTACATTATGGATGAACCTTGAAACCATTAAGCTAAATAAAAGTAGTTAGATACACAGGGTCTCCTACTGTATGTGAAATGTCCAGAATGGGCAAATGCATAGCTACAGAAAGTAGACTAGCAGTTGCCAGAGGCTAAAAGGAAGAGGGACTAGAGAATGACTGCTCAGGAATAGTGGTGATGGTTATAAACCTTGTAAATATTCTAAAAATTGCTGAATTGTATACTTTTAAATACTTCATTTTGTTGGTATATGAATTGTATTTTAATTTAAAAAATTATATGCCAGGGAAAAAAAGCATAATTTTAGTGGGTAGTAATTAATAATAAAGTTATTCCCAGTGCAAAATTGTTTTGAGTAGTAGCCACAGAGACTAGAATGGTATAGTTGACCCCTAAAATCTCAGTTTAGGGGTCAGAGATTCCTGAAGTTTGTCCTAAGTATTAGGTTTAGTTTCCAGAGCTAATTCTAGATTTAATCAACTAGGATTTTTTTAAAATCCTAGCCTTCCATTTCAGCTTGGGAGGAATTTCTAAAACTGTTAAATGCTTATTCATCTTGCATGTGGACTTTTGCTTGCTTTTTGTACATATTTTAACCAATGATAACGTATTTATTATTACTGAAAGACAAAAATTACTAAATTACTGAATATTACTGAATGACAAAGAAAAAAAAAACCCAATACAAATTGTGAGAACACTGTATACTTACAACATAGAAAATAGAGTCATTGAAAAGTGTTAATTATAGAAAAACACACTTTACAATTTTGTTGAGTTTCATTGTATAGTTTAAAATTGGTTTAATTTCCATTTTTAATGATAGAAACTTTTCTCCTCTTTCACTGAGAGCAAACCCCAATTAACATAAAGACAACAGTGATTTGCACAACAACTTCCTTGGCCTTAGAGAAGCTTGTTATTTGGTTTTCTATAAATGAAAAGTTTGGTCTTTGTAAGATACATTAATATTTTTATCTTAATATTTTGTAACCTTTCCACTATTTTCTGAAATGTGAATTTGAGTGCATAATATACCATCATGCTCTTTGCCAGCCTAGCTATGAAAATGTTTCTTAAATTTTTACAATTTGACCCAACTTCACTTTCCATTTGTACCAGCTTCCACTTCCTCCCATGCTCTGGCCAAGACTGGTCTTCTCCACAATACCCAAATTAGCTGTGGTCTGTAACATTTGTAACAGTTGTAAAAAGTGGGTACCACTTTTCTTGCTTTCCCTAAAATTCGCTTCCTCTTCTTCACCTGCCCAATTCTGTTTTTCTTCGTGGAGAATTCATCACTCCTAGCTTGTGTCCCCACTACACTCTACTGCCAACCCCAGGCGTGGGGTCTGACAGTGGTTCTTCTGCACTGCACTGCACATGCTCTAAGTATGCCTAAGTGCAGAAAGCAAGGCCTCAAAATTCTCATGAGCCTCCAGATTCAACTCTCATTGTGGAGAGAAAAGTGAATAAACCCTGGAGTCAGACAGATCTTAGTTGACATTTAAACCCTACCTCTCCTTAGCAGGGTAAACTTGGTGACTCACTGAGTCTCAATGACTTTAAGTTTCCCATTTGTAAAACTGGATGAAGACTACCAAGCTCATAAGATCACTGTGAAGGTTAAATCAAACTCTGTATATATTGTGCCTGGCCCATTAATGTTAACTCCTGACTTCCCCTTTTAATATGTAACATGTATAATTTTAACATGTTTATATTGCCCATTATAGTATACCAGCAGAGAGAGATAGACAGACAGACGTAACACAGTGTCTGGCCCAGATCAGGGACTCAATAAATCTTTGATGAATGAATGAATAGCTCTGATTTCTTTCCAAATTTTTGGGAGTTGTGGCTTTGTGCCTGGTTTAAGTGAACAGTTCTGTTTTCAAATCAGATATATGTCCAATTCAAATGGAAAACTGGATAAGGTTGCAGCCATTTCACCTTCTCCTTCACCTCCAAGTTGTTTTAGATTCCAAGTAGTCATACATTTTAGAATCCTTAGTAAAAATTTGAAGTTAAAGATATTGCAACTTCATATTTATACCCATTTTTTAGCTTCTCATTCCATTTAGATTAATTTGTTCCATGAATTTCCTTGGTTTTGTCATAGTTAGTTTTCAAACAATTTTTCAAACAAAAAGGTATTTATTGAACATCTATAGGTACTTGTGTTTTTTCTCTTAAAATTAACCAGACTCAAGCATGGCTTGTTAGGTTGTAGGTATGCTTAGGGAGCAACAGCAACAACAAAACGACAAGTTTTAATTATTGCTATGAAAAATCCTTAAAATATAAATGGATATTGGTTGTTTAATAGCTTTTTATTCAACAGAGGATGAGATATTTAATGGGAAAAGAAGATTTTTCTTTCAATGCTATATTGAAAATTTCATACATTCAAGTTTAGAGTTATTGTCTCAGAAGGTACTATAGTTATTGCAAGTTCTTTTCTCCTAGAAATTTTACTAACCATGAAAAGATCTCTTTGGGCAATGCTTTTGATCCTGAACAAAGCTAGTCATATGTGTTTTTTATGAAGTTTTTTATATAGTGGAATGAAGTAGTAAAAGCAAATATTAGGTAGCTTCTTGAAAAGTAATTATATGAACCAGGATACCATTGACAAGAAATTCTTTTTAATCATTTTAGAGGTTAAAGCTCAGAGAAGGGTCTGGCTTTGCCTGGAATACTGAGAAAATAAGTAGAGTTCATGTTTGAGTGGAGTCCTGAGGAATTAGTATGAGTTTGCACATTGAAGAAATGGGGAAAGGATTCCAGGCAGAGGGAACAGCCTTTGCCAGTTGATGCTGGGTTTAGCTTTTGTGCGACAGCTCTACAAATGTTGAAAACACCTATTATGAGAATCGTCAGTCTTTGCTCTTTAGAGAAATGTACATGTTAAGAGTATGAAAAGAATAGGCAATTTCTCTTTTCTTTAGCCTCCCTTTCTCTCCTGGAACAGGCTACCTAGCAAAATAGGCTGGGCAAAGTTCCAGGTTGCTACTAGTGTTTCTAAGGATGTTAGGTTACTGTCACTCCCCCAAACATCTTTGCTCTCTTTTCCTGCATTATCTATAAAAATTATAAAAACAACTCACACATACAACCTCTGAACACTGCCTTAGAGGAGACAACTGGTCTTTCCTGAAGCCAAGTCTTCACTTGTTTTCTATGAGCTGCAACTTGTTGTCTTTATTATCTTGTTCCCATTTATTCCAGTCCTTTATCTTGGAGAAAGAATCCATGTCTTGAACTTCTCTATATTTTTCTGTATGACTTTATGATTTGCCAATCATGGGGATGAGAGAAACTGCTAAAAAATATGGAAGGCTAATGAAACTGGAATTACAATGATGGAAGGGAATATGTGTTGGATATTTCCCAAGGCCCTTCTAGAGCTCCTCTCCACCTACTATGACTGATCCTTATGGATTAATTTGCTCCCTTGCCCTCTTGTTTCCACTTGGGTTCAGCCAATGGGAGTCATTGGAAGGAAATCTGAAGGGCAGAAGGAGTGAGGTTAGGGTGTTCCTTCACACAACTCCCTCTCTGCAGGACCTCTTAGCTGCTTTCCTCCTGAGTCTACAGCTTCTTCTGAGCATCTTTCTCCTGCACACACAGCTCCAACCCTCTTCAAGTTCCAGTAATTGCCTGCTCCTTCAGATCTAGGGACATCAAGACTCCCTGGTATCTTAGCCTTGAGTTGCTTCAGTTTCACTTGTTGATTTCCCTAACCCTGACCACCCCTTCTAAGTCAGTTCAGTCGTTCTGTCGTGTCCGACTCTTTGTGACCCCGTGGACTGTAGCATGCCAGGCTTCCCTGTCCATCACCAACTCCTGGAGCTTACCCCTTCTAAAGATCTCTCCATTAAACTCTCTCCTTACTCATCTACATCCTGTTGGGATTATAACTGATACAAATGGTGACATAACTTTCTGAGTCACTGTGACAATCACAATTTGCATTTTATTTTTGTTTTTATAGAGTGAAGTGTTTTCTAATTCAATGTGGATATTTATTTCTTAGAAAGAAAAACAAAAAAGCCCCCAAACCCAGACATATAACCTCCTGAGATGGATGTTTGAGGAGACTGCATGTAATTGTAAGTTATGACCTTCAGTGACTGTGGAGCAAACCAAATTTCTTACTCAGCACTGTACTTTCATAAACTTGTTTATGTAATGAAGATGTTTCCTGCACAATGATTCAATGATCCGTTATGAGCCAGCCTTGTTCATTCTAACAAATCGTTTTAGGAGCTTAATTGACTCAGGTCTCCCATACAAAATAAAACTTGCTCAGGAACCCCTTTGACTATTACAGTAGTTATGTAGATGAATTAAATGATTGTGTAAATAACAAATAATAGTCACACTGACTACTTTTTCCCTCTGATAAATAAGAGAATAATAAGAAAGATCACAGTACTATAATATTAGAAATGAGAAATATTGACATTTAGGTAATTCTTGATTTATGGAAGAATATGGTAATTCTAAAATATTACTACTATCCAGGTTTTTCCTTTTTAAGACAAAATTTCTCTTTTAGTTAAGGGCATTCATTCATCAGATATTTTACATTATGATGTATGACTTTGCACACATGCTTCTACAAATAAGACAACTATTTAGCTGATAGCAATGTTACTTTGCTTAAAGCTCAACATTCAGAAAACTAAGATCATGGCATCTGGTCCCATCATTTCATGGCAAATAGATGGGAAACAGTGGAAACAGTGTCAGACTTTACTTTTTTGGGCTCCAAAATCACTGCAGATGGTGATTGCAGCCATGGAATTAAAAGATGCTTATTCCTTGGAAGGAACGTTATGACCAACCTAGATAGCATATTAAAAAGCAGAGACATTACTTTGCCAACAAAGGTCTGTCTAGTCAAGGCTATGGTTTTTCCAGTAGTCATGTATGGATGTGAGAGTTGGACTGTGAAGAAAGCTGAGTGCCAAAGAATTGATGCTTTTGAACTGTGGTGTTGGAGAAGACTCTTGAGAGTCCCTTGGACTGCAAGGAGATCCAACCAGTCCATCCTAAAGGAGATCAGTCCTGGGTGTTCATTGGAAGGACTGATGTTGAAGCTGAAAACTCCAGTACTTTGGCCATCTCATGTGAAGAGTTGACTCATTGGAAAAGACCCTGATGCTGGGGAGGATTGGGGGCAGGAGGAGAAGGGGACGACAGAGGATGAGATGGCTGGATGGCATCACCGACTCAATGGACATGGGTTTGGGTAAACTCTGGGAGTTGGTGATGGACAGGGAGGCCTGGCATGCTGCAGTTCATGGGGTCGCAAAGAGTCAGACACGACTGAGCGACTGAACTGAACTGAATGTTACTTCAGCAGTAATCTTAAATTCTCTTTTAATTTGCTCTGCAATTAGTACTAGGAAATGTATACTTTTTGAAGCATATCAAAAAACAATTTCTATAGAATGTTCTTTCTTTCCTCATTTTTGTCTTGGAGTCAATTGACACCTGAGTTAATGAAGAAATCTCTCAACATGGCTGGAAGCTGTCATAGCACAAGCTCTAAAAACGTAAGGTAAAATGAAGGAAGGAGACTTTTCTGTATCATTTTAAAAATAGTTTAATGAAGCAATATCAAATTTATGGATTCATCTGTTCTAGTAATATATTTGAGTGCCTTCTCTGTTTCAGGCACTGAACTAGGCACTCAGGATGCTCTAGGTAAAAAGCCAATGTCATGGAAATATTCCTTGTAATCAGGAGTTCTGTTCAAGTATTTAACAACTTATGCATCCAAGTCTTGAACAATCAGCAGTAAACAACAGATTTCGCTGCACCATGCATCTTGGCTGAATGAGTCCAAGACCTCACTCTTCTTGGTTTCATCATTTGTGGCCTCTGGACCATTCACTGGGGATTTTCACTGGCTTCTTAGTTGAGACCAAGACCGCTGGGTCTCCCTTCCTTGCTCTGTGTTCTCTGTTCCTGTGGTTATGGACTGTGCCAGGCCTTTAGACTTTCCACTGCTCTTTCAAGTATGTTGGTCGTTCAGTCTCAGGTGCCAATTTGAATTTTGAGTCTTCTGCTTTCTCAGCTTCCAGTTATCCCTTTCATATTTTTGTCGTCACACACTTGCTTCTGGGCTCCTGGTTGTATTCTAATATATATTCCACTTCTTCCATCTTCACATGACCTCCTTTCTCTGACCATCACATGGCACTTCATCTCTACTTTTCTTATAGTGTTTGTTTCTCTTGATTATTTCAGTAAAGGTCTTAACACTCCTTCTAGATTTAAACTCTTTGCTAGCAGGGAGCAAGTCCTATAGAACTGGAAATATACCAATAGCATCTAATATTAAAGAATTATTGTTACTTTCTTCAGTATGATAATATTTATGAGGTAAAATATAATATCTGGTATTTATTTTAAAAGTATCTTCGGAAACAAGTTTTAGAATATAGAATAGGTACAAGAATAATAAAAAAATTGGTAATTATTAAATTTGGATGATAGGTACATTGAAGGGTCATTGTAATTATCTCTACTTTTATGTGTTTGAAAATTTACATAATAAAAGTTAAATTATATAAATATAGATAATGTAAATATAAATTTTGTATAACTATAAATATAAAGAAATATACAAATAAACAATAAATATAAAGTCTAGATGAAATATTTCTTTGTTAACAGAATTGACCTTGAAACTGCCCCTTGCCTTGTTCTAACTTGATTTCTGGACAGTATAAACGTCCTCCCTGTGTATCTAAAGGGGTTGTCATCTGGGGTGGCCACTTTGGCTCAAAATAGTTTACTTTTTCTCTGGGAATGGATCAAAACACTGGAATAAGCCTCTAGTGGTCATGCCTGTACTATGGGACACTGAGACTCCAGTCAAAGTTGGTCGATCCAGGTGTAGGCAGACAGTTGACAGAAGCTGGGCCAATCACACCCTCTCTGCTAATTTGAAACTTGTAAGAGAGAAGTACAATCTTGTCTGATTGGAGGCCTGCTCTAGTAACGGCAGTGCCCAGAGATAAGGCCTCTGAATTCTTGCCCTGAGCTTTCCTGCTTAGTTACTTTTGCACCTGCCTTCCAGTGGTTTGGTTGACCAGTACTCTCCCACTGATCCTGTGAAATGCCTTAGTATTCATCCAGTAAACCACTCCTTCCCCATCCAGAATTTGTTTCTGTTACTTAGAATTAAAAACATTTATCTCATGTACCATCTGAATGATATGAACTCATTCACATTACGAGGAATAGACTGTCTGAATGCAGTGAAATTCTGCACATGAAACATTATCATATACTACTATGCAGAAGACTTTCTGTCTCCTGTCTCACTGTAAACAATAAATAAGTAATTATAATTGCTTAATAGTAAGTAAATGCCTACTATTTGTCTACACTGTGACAAATGCTGACTATTCAATGAGAAGAAAAACAGAATCCCTGCCCTCATGGAGTTACAGTTTTATGGGGAGACAAGATATCTTCAGGAATGATACTGGCAGTTGTATTATTATAGAGACGAGTATCCAAAAGGACAGAAATGTGTTTCTAGGAAGTAGAGAACAAGAGAACTTGATTTAGAGTAGATGATGGAGGTGGGGAATGAAGTTGAGGGCTTTTTTTTTCCTTTTTATTGAAGTATAGTTGCTTTACAGTTATTTTCTACTATACAACAAAGTGAATCAGCCACATGTAGACATATATCCCCTTTTTTGGATTTCCTTCCCATCTCCATCACTGCAGAGCACTGAGTTCTCTGCTCTATAGTAGGTTCCCACTGTTACCTGTTTTATACATAGTATCACTAGTGTAGGTCTTCCCAGGAGGCACAGTAGTAAAGAATCAATAGTGCAGGGCTTCCCAGGAGATGCAGTAGTAAAGAATCTGCCTGCCAATGCAAGAGATGTGGGTTCGATCCCTGGGTCAGGAAGATCCCTTGGAGGAGGAAATGGCAACCCATGCCAGTATTCTTGCCCTTAAAATCCTGTGGACAGAGGGGTCTGCTGGGCTACAGTCCATAGGGTTGCAGAGTCAGACACAATTTAGCAACTGATCACACACACACACATGCATCAATCATGTATATATGTTACTTCCCATCTCCCAAATTCATCCCACACACCATTCCTCCCTTGATGTCCGTGTTTGTCCTCTGTGTCTGTGTCTCTCTGATTCTGCTTGCCAATAAGATCATCTGTACCATTTTCTAGATTCCACATATATGCACTAGTATACAATATTTGTTTTTCTATTTCTGATTTACTTCACTCTGTGTGACAGACTCTATGTCCATCCAGAGTTGAGGGCTTACTGATAAGCAATTTGTCATTACATGAGAGAGTAGTGAAATAGACGTGTGAGTGTAAAATCATTCCTGGAACGATGACCTCCAGAATTCTGTTTAATCAACATAGTGGAAGGAAACAGAATCCCTACATTCAAAAAGATGTTTGTAACTGATTAATTTGGGTGTTCATTGGAAGGACTGATGCTGAAGCTGAAACTCCAATACTTGGGCCAACTGCTGTGAAGAGCTGACTCATTGGAAAAGACCCTGATGCTGGGAAAGATTGAGGGCAGGAGGAGAAGGGGACAACAGAGGATGAGATGGTTGGATGGCATCACCGACTCAATGGAAATGGGTTTGGGTAGGCTCTGGGAGTTGGTGATGGACAGGGAGGGCTGGCGTGCTGCAGTTCATGGGGTTGCAAAGAATCAGACATGACTGAGCGACTAAACTAAACTGAACTGAACTGATTAATAGTTAAGACTAAATTGTAATCAATTTAATGTTTGCCATTAGGGCGGTAGTTAAACAAACTAGTACATTCACTTTATAACAGGTGCAAAAGCTCCCTCAGGTTTATTGGCTTGAATTGTGACACATGTCTGTCCTTTCCAAGCCAGCTAACAGTAAGGGCCACGGTGGTAGGATGGCTGGCTTAGAGACTAATTGTTGCCAGGAGCCAGCACACGAGATCCCACCCATGACAAGGTCATGAGGAGAAGACCTGACGAGCAAGGCAACTCAGGCCTCAGGGATTTCGATAAGCTGCCTTGGCACTCACCTTTAAGATGATATCTTTTTGATGCTTGCTATAATAGACTGCTCCCTAATTTCTGTGACTTAGGCAGAAGGCCTTCCCTGATCCTTTTCTAACCAGGTCAATTTAAAACTCTAATCAACATGCCCCCCGAACGGTGGCACTCTATAAGATTATTCATAAAAAAGAGTATTTTAATCTAAGCTCCTTTTGCTAGCATCTTAGTTTGCTTGACAAATGTGCCTGTACCTTTAGAGCTAGTATACATGACTACTCCTCAACAATAAACAGTATTGAGAGCCTGAATGCATAAAAGGCCCCAATGGGCACAGAGCCCTTTGAGGGGTAAAAAGCCTATTGGAAAAACACAAAAAATATTACTTTACAAAACTGTTATTCAGTCTATATTTGCTTGCTATGTTTTTGCTCTTAACGCCTTGAGCCTATATAATAAAGGTATAGTAGTTAGCGATTTATAAAAATAAAGGTTTAGCCTTAATATAAAAACAGTAAGACAGTTGTTAGTCTAGCTGGTGACTTTTGTGAAAGAACTGACCTTTGTGCTACATTGTTTCAGCCTGCCCTACCATGACTTTAGGGGACCACATTTTTTTCCCTTAACCTCAAGGCAAAAGATAGATTATAAAAAACAGGTTTTACTTTGAAACTTTGAGTTAATGAATCCTTTGTTTATCATAATCCACTGTGTCTGTATTCTTTAAAAAAAATGTAGCTCTGGTACGTTCTGTGCCTGATACAAAAATACTTTTAGAAAAAGTGTTCTGGCTGATCAACCCTTATCAATAAAGAGTCATAAGATGTTAGCAGGCCTCCAGGCCAGAAGATGATATAAACAACATGAGACTTTTGTAAATAAGATATACAAAAAAGTATCCTGGTTTCGATAAAGGCCAAAAACTGCTGACTCGTTGAGCTAATTTGGCATGACTCTACATTTTACATTTTCCTCTATGTACAACTTAAGATATAAAAAGCTCCCTTTGAAAAATAAAGCTCAGACGCTGCCTCACACCTGCCTAGTCTCGCTGTGTCCTCTCTTCTCTTCGCCAGCGCCATCCATCCTGAGGGAACCCCTGGACCAGCTGGAGCAGGACTCCGGCAAATTGTGATTCCCAACCTTTGAGCTAGAGAAAAGCCCAGGTCCCCTAAGATATATGGTTGGTATTTTGTTTGTTTGTTTGTTTTTTGAGCAATGAAATTGATAGAAGAAAATAGTTACTTCTTGAAAAGCTAGCCATATATATGTGAAAAGCTAGCCAGATAGGTCAAAGAACTTGGACAGGAGGGGTTCTTTAAAGCTGTAGGGAAGAATTCTGATTGGAGAGGATTCCAGAGAGGAAAAAAGGCAGCAATTAAGCAGTAAATATCAACAGCTCTCTTGAGAAATTTTGCTATAAAAGCTAGAAGAGAAGTAAAGTAGTATCTGGAGAGGGATGTAGGGGCCAGAAAGACTTGTAGGATTAGATGTAAATATGTATGTATTTGGGCTTCCCTGGTGGCTCAGATGGTAAAGAATCTGCCTGCAGTATAGGAGATGTGGATTTGATCCCTGGGTCAGGAAAATCCCCTTGAGAAGGGAATGGCAACCCACTTCAGTGTTCTTGCCTGGAGAATTCCATGGACAGAGGAGCCTGGTGGGCTGCAGTCCATGGGATTGCAAAGACTCAAACACGACTGAGCAACTAACACGCACACACATGTGTATATTTAAGACTGGAGAAATTACTGCATGTTTAATGTTGATGGGCATAAACCTATGAAAAGGCAAAAACTGAGATGCAGAAGAGAGAGGGAAGAGTTGGAATGATGTTGTTTAAGAGAGAGATTGGAAGGTATGAATGCACAGGTGGAGGAGTTGGTCTCAGAAAGAGGACTTAGGACCCAGGTGATGGTCAGCATTTTTAGCAATATGGTATATTTTAAATGAAGTATATATATAGATAGATAGATATAGATATGCTATCCTACACTTTAATAGGCTACAGTATAACATAACATAACTTTTATACGCACTGGGAAACCAAAAAATGTGTTTGACTCACTTTATTACAACTTTCACTTTATTGTGATGGCTGGAACACTCCCTGCAGTATCCCTGGGATATGCCTATAGTTTATAAATGACAGAGACAATGTGAGTTTGAACTCAAGGCCCACATTGCTGTTTCCACTATACCTATCACCTCTCATTCCACCATACATGTCTGGTGTTTTGAAAGTAGAGACTGTGCTATATTCTTTTACCTCCACTAGTGTAGTGTCTGGCACCTAGCAGACATGCAACATATTTTTTCTTAACTTTTTATTTTGTATTGGAGTATAACCGATTAACAATGTTGTGATAGTTTCAGGTGACAGTGAAGGGACTCAGCCATACATACACATGTATCCATTCTCCCCCAAACTCCCCCCGCCCCATCCAGGCTGCCACATAACATTGAGCAGAGTTCCCTGTGCTATACAGTAGGTCCTTCTTGGTTGTGTGCCTGCGTGCTAAGTCGCTTCAGTCATATCTGACTCTGTGGCCCCATGGACTGTAGCCTGTCAGAATCCTCTGTCTATGGATTTCTCCAGACAAGAGTATTGGAGTGGGTTGCCATGCCCTCCTCTAGGGGATCTTCCTGACCCAGGGTTCAAACCTGCATCTCTTAGGTCTCGTGCGTTGGCAGGCAAGTTCATTACCACTAGTGCTATCTGGGAATCTCCCTTGTTTATACATTTTAAATATAGCAGGCAACACATCTTTTGAATGAATGGAGGGGAAATATCACTTACCAGCTAACCTGTACAGGTTTTCCCCACTATCTGAAAGTTCCTAAGCCAAAATGGGGGTAAAGCAAAGAAGCAATTACTTTAGGACACAGTCTGCTAACGAATGCACAAAGTTAATCCAGATAACACGCAGACCCTCACAGACACAGTTCAAAGCTCTGGTGGCTTGATGCTGAGATGCTGTGTAGAGTTCCCAGGGAAGGAAGTTGGCTGTGCCACTTTCCCTGCTCACCATGCACACTGCCTCTATAAGTGGGTCACTGCAAAACCAACACTGAATGCTATTTTTGCTTTGGGGCTTCTTCTATAAAAGTAAAAATATTCTTCAGGTCTCTTTTGGTTATCAAAAAACAGCTACAATGTTAAATCTTTCATAAAAGCCGGGTACACATAAAGGGAACTTCTGAAAAGTGGGAGATACCTATATTTCTTTTCTTTGGGAATACCTGTAGCAGGCCATGTATATCATATTATTTCCCAAATGAATATTTTTTATGCTCTTTTTCACTTTTAATTACTGGCTGTACCTTTTATACCCTTGATTTGCTCCTATATGCATTCCTTGCTGAAAATACAGATACATCATGCCTCAGAGACAAAGATGTATCTGGCAACTTGAAATGGTTAGGAAATAAAAATGCAGACAGTGATAATATTTGGTGAGTCTGGGGTGAAAAGTCATAGGAAGACATTGTTAAAAGCCACTTTAAGTCCACCCTTACTTTCTCTTAACATCCATTGTTTACTTGGATACACTTTTGGCAAGGTCAGTTCTGTTCCACCACTACTAGAATGAAGAGGTTCTGTCTTGAGTATCCTAGCATATATACAGCAAATATGTAGAGTTTATTGATTGTCATAGAATATTATAATCATTAAAACATATATACATGCCTTAGAAAATGGCTTATGTGTTCCGTGTGCTCAGTCATGTCCGACTCTTTGCGAACCCATGGACTGTAGCCCACCAGGCTCCTCTGCCCTTGGGATTTTCCAGGCAAGAATATTGAAGTGAATTGCCATTTTCTTCTCCAGTGAATCTTCCCTACCCAGGTATCGAACTCGCATGTCCCATGTCTCCTGCTTTGCTTAAGAAATTCCAAATGAATGATACAAACAGCAAATCTAGACATTGTAATTCTTATTTGCTTAGCCAAAAACTAAGTATGCTGACATATTTTATAGAGGGTTTAACAGAAATGCTTGCCACATTCAAGAGCCACAGTATTCCCTGTGGGCAGGACATTCTGTGGTAGGAAAAATGCAAACCAAGTCTTGCTTTTATTCCTAAGGTAGTGTTTTGGCTTCTGCCTTGGGAGTTCTAATATGGAAATAAGTGAATCAAAAGTCATAGAGCACTGAAATTTTACAAGTGAGCAAAAAAAGTATTAGATTAAGAAACAAATATAATTTCAAATGTTTAAATTTTTACTGATTTGTTCTTATTAAACTTTCCTCGACCTTCTTTTGAAAAATTTCAACTTGACAGAAATATCAAAAGAATAATTAAATGAGTATACATATACTCTTCTCCTAGATTAACTAGTTAACATTTTTCCATGTCTGTTTTATCCCCCACCTTTGTGACTAATAACATTTTGAAAAGAGTTTTGATAAGTAATAACAAATTTCACAGTCATTCATTCTATTGTCTTTAGCTACAACTAGGTATATAAAAAAGCTCTATGAGGGCAGGAACTAGGCCTATTTTGCTCAGTGCTGCATCCCCAGCACCTAAAGTGATGCTTGGCATATAGTAAAAGCTCAATAAGGGCTTCCCTGATGGTTCAGTGGGTAAAGAATGCACTTGCCTTGTCTCCAGTGGAGGAGGCACAGGAGACGTGGGTCCTATCCCTGGGTCAGGAAGGTTCTCTGGAGAAGGGAATGGCAACCCATTCCAGTATTCTTGCCTGGAGAATCCTATGGGCAGAGGAGCCTGGTGGGCTACAGTCCATGGGGTTGCAAAGAGTTGGACACTATTGAAAACTATTCATGCACACAAAAGCTCAGTAAATATTCACTGACTCATGGACTCAGTTGTTCCTTATATACTTGACCTTTACAAGCAGCACAAATCAATCAAAGCTTGAAAGAAATTGTTGATTTGATTTTAAAGCAAAATTTTCAAATGTGTACAAAGTCTGAAGGGAAATATATCTACATCTTCCTTTTATATCTCTCAGCACTTATTATAATGCCTTGCATCAGATATGGCTCATTAAATATTCCTTGAATGACAGAACAAAGAAAACTTGGTTAGAGTATCCAAGATAGTCCTGACTGTGATGGAAATGTTGGAAAATAAGCCACAATGATAGAAACTTAAGGGATGATTGTATTCAGTTTGGGACAAGCCGTAAATGAAACTGTCATTTTCTGTTGCAAGGCTGAGTTCTTGCCAGAATGTAAGAGAAGAGGAAGTACAATGAACACAGACAGAAAAAAAGTAAATTAACTGGAACTCCCCTGGCAGTGCTTAAGACTTTTCCTTCCAGAGCAGGGGGTGTGGGTTCTATGCCTGGTCGAGGAGCTAAGATCCCCTATGCCTCACCGCCCTCAAACCAGAACATGCACAACAGAAGCAATATTGTAACAAATGTAATAAAGGCTTTAAAAATGGGGGAAAAAGTAAAATAACTTAAAGTACCACATAGAATTCTAAGACACACAAAGGAATTTCTTAAGAGTGAATGCTGTTAAATTTTGAACTTGGATATTTACAGAGGTTGTTCTCTTCTGTAGATTTCTTCTTCTCTGGGGGAATTTATTACAAAGTGGAAAGTCCCTGGGCTCTTTTTAATATATTTCTGATTAAAAAGACCACATCTAAACATATCAAATAGATAAAAAAGAATGCCAACAGGATATTTCTCCACTGCTTACATAATAAAGTCCAAATAGCAGCATACAATTCAAGGTCCTCTGCAAAACTAGCTCCCAACTATCTCAATACCTTCATTGTTCTTGTCCCACATCCAGCCTGGGTTGTGGCCCAGAGTTTTTTAACTGCGTTCTATGAAACTCTACTTTCTCTAAGCATCCAATATCTCTAACACAAAACATCTGATGTTAAACATTTTGCATGGTGAAGAAAGTGTGGGAAATGTTTTCTACTATATTCCTCATCCACGTATCGGAGATTCAATAATAAATGAACCTCATTTAGTCCAATTAGATGTACATTAGCTCAATTAGAGGCTCTGAAAAAATTTTACAGCATATATCTTACAAACTTACTTGACCAATTAATTTTTTTTGGTGGCAAAATATTTAACATCATAAAAGACACTTGTGTTCCCCATAATACAGTTTGCAAAATGCTGCTTAGTCATCATACTGCTTGGAATTCCTTGAATGCTGCTCATGCAATTTCTGACTAGAATAACAGTTTGTTTAGAAAAAGCCCCATCCTCAAAAAGATATACCAAAGTACTTATACGAAGGAAGCCACAGAAGATAGAGGTGACTGGTGAACTATTTCTGTGACTTAAACCTTTGTCGATCTGCCCTTCAAGGCCTTTGATCAACTCTGTAATGAAGTTAGAAGCCAGCCTTTATATATAGTTTTCTTTATTTCTGTATGTTGACTAATTTCAGTCTCAAAATTTGGTCATTTGCACTTTTGTCTTTGGGATAAAGATTCTTTAGCATCAAAAGATATGTACAATAACTTACATGTGAAGTGATGGAGTGATATTTAAGCTGTTTTTTGTGAAGTAGATGATAGCATCTGGTAAGTTAAAAAGAATCACTCATTAAGTTTTGTAGGATTTATTCAAAGGAGTGCCAATTATTTGAAAGAGTGACATACATTTAAAGTAGTAAAATGAGAGTCTTCCTTGGTGAGCAGAAATGACCTGGGCTGACATATGCTTGTGTGCTTATTTAGAGAAATAGAAAATGAATGAATTATTTGTATTGAGTACTCATTACCTTGTCTCTTTCTCTAAGATGTCCATAAATTTATTCATTTATTCACTGACTTTTACAATTTACAGTTAAGAGACAATTTTTCATGTGTTTCTCATGTTCCTGTACATCTTGTGAGCAAAGGTACTGAGACAGTCTTTTGTTCTGGATCATCTTTTCAAAGATGTTTGATAGGGAGTAGAAGATAGAAATGATACTTCCCAGGACCTCCCTGGTGGTCCAGAGGCTACGACTCCACGCTCCTAATGCAGGGGGCCCAGGTTTGATCCCTGATTAGGGAACTAGATCCCATGTGCCATAGCTAAAAGATCCAAGGTGCAGCAACTAAGAGCCGGTGCAGCCAAATAAATAAATATTAAAAAAAAAAAAAAAGAAATGATATCTCCCACTGGAGCAGAGGGCTTGTTCTTTTACTGTCCAGGGTAATAACTATAATATCTCCCTCTGAAGCACCTCTAGACAGGTTTTCTTGTCCATTTTTTATAATAAAAGATTGGAGTTTCCTAAGCCCAGAGTTTTTCAGTTGTACTACAAACACACTGCGTGAACAGCATCCGCCCAGGTTGCTCCCTGTACCTCCTGTGGGGCTCGAGGGACGAGGCGAAGCAACGTGAACAAGAAGCTCAAGGCGCTGCCTGTGCCATGAGTGATAAAATCCTTTGTCTCTGACCTTGGAGGCTTGCGTCTTCAGCCAGTATCTGAGGAACTGTGGCAGACTAGCTTGTCAGCCTGCAGAGCTTGGTAAAATCTCAGAGCTGTAACAGTGCTTGACACTTGCAAAGAAATGTCCTCTTCAGGTCATGGGTTTGGAAGGTTTTTTTTTTCCCTGGGTGTTGTCAAGGCTTGCCCTAAATCAGGACCACCAGTGTGGATCATTGCTGGATGACCAGGGTAGGGGCAGAGTGAATCGGGAGGGAAAAGCTTTATGAAGATGAGGCAAACATCACATGAACAGGGGTGATCTGGAATCGTTTATGAAATGCAACGTAGGCTGAGTTCAGAGTGCACCTGAATGAATGGGCAGACTAGGAAATAGGGAGCTCTCTGAGGTCAGGGTAACTCAGGGAGGCACATATCCCAGACAAAGGTAGTCAGAAACAGGTTGGCAAAAAGTAACCCTTTGATTCCTTTCCATTCTAGAGCATGCCTTTCATCCAGATTGGCTTGTTTTCCCTCCTCCAAAAGGGACCCTTCGGTCAGACTTTGTTTTCTTAAAGTTGCTGAATCCTTGGACTGTTCTAGACCCAGACAGGGTAGGTCCTGGTCATTTTCACTGTCCATGTTTAAGAGAAAGCCATGCTCTTTGCTTGATGGAGGATATTGGCCGAGCCCTGAGACTTTGCTTTATTTAGGATGTGTTGGGTCCTGGTGTCCATTGTCCAGGCTCTTCTCCAGGATGGTCTTCTGCTCCTGGGACCAGTCTGCTGGGTAGAAATGCGGCATTTGGGGCCATAAGAGATCACTCTGGACAAACAAAAACAAACAAAAGCCAAGCTGATAGTGGCTTAAATAGTAACAAATTTCCAAGTGATGTGTCATTCTGTTTTTTCAGTATAAACAGTTATGGTTCCCTCAGGAATCTGGAACTGTTGGCCGTGTTCTTTCTAAAGGGGAATGTGGTTAAAATAGCAGCAGTCAGTCCAAGCTGGCAAGCCTTGATGGTGGCTAAGCCTCTTTGTAATCAGAAATAGACTTATAAAAAAGGGTTATGCCATAAAATGCAAAGGGCATGGTGTGATCACATGAAAGTTTAACACTGATTAATTTTGCCCCAGTGTATAGTGCTCTTCTAAATGGTTGATCAGCTTTTCTATCAATGTTGGCAGGATCTAAAAAAAATTTTTTTTTATATCTTTAAGGGAAACATTCAGGAGCAATTTAAGTATTTTCAAAGTCTATCATTGACTCAATGGACATGAATTTGAGCAAACTCTGGGAGATAGTGAAAGACAGGGAAGCCTGGCGTGCTGCAGTCCATTGGGTTGCAAAAAGTTGGACGTGACTGAGAGACTGAACAAAAACAACATAATGTCCTATGTCGCCCTTCAGTTTGATTATTTTTATCTTCAGTGGGGAACATGCATCTGGATGTTGAATTTGGAATAAAAAAAGGCAAACACAAGTGGAAAAAAATCTCAAGCCAAACACAGGTCCCAGAGCAGAACCAGTTTCAAAAGGAGGTGTGGAAATTGAAGGGCAGAGTTGGATGACAATCTGAGAGAAGCTAGTAGAAAGCGATAGTATCCGGAATTCTGGGTGACCACACTGGATTTCAGGAACAGCTTTTTAGGGAAGACCCCCTGACTGGAAGTGCAGGAAAGCAAAAAAGAAGCTTGATGACAAACTGGGAAAAATGATTATGGGCAGAAAGATTATTCAAGCTTATTAGCGTCTCAGGGTAGGTCATATAACTGCAGCAAAACAAAACACCAAAGAATGAATGTCTGACCAGACTATTTTAACAAACACACTAGGTGGAAACAGAGTGACTAATAACCTGCTAAAACTATCATCCAGTTGTTCTGGGCTTGGGTGGGACTGTGCCTGATAATGGCTGTGATGTTAAGAGCAACTGGAATAACAATGGGTCTGTTGGTATCTTCCCCCTTAGACTGGAGAACAGAATTTCTCTGACTGGGGGAATCCTACCAGGCTTGTTTAGGTCAAGAGCCTCTCTATTAAATCCAGTTTAGGTAGGAGCACGAGAAGAACTAAAGGTCAATAAAGTCACTCGGAGAGGCGATGTGCCCACATTACCATTCTGATGGGTCAGAAGGTATCAGAAGTTCTGGGATGGGGTCAGGGATAAGCAGTCCTTCTTTCCTTCATTCATTTTGTGTACATTATGTGCCAGGTGCCATGCTAAGTTTGGGGAATACAAAGATGATAAGACATAATTTAGAGTCTTGCAGATCAGCTAGACAAACTGATTACAATCAAGTGTGGTCAGAACCACAAATAAAGATAAGCACAGGACCCTGCAGGAACTTACAAGGCAGTGGTGAGGAGTGCATGCTAAGTCACTTCAGTTGTGTCTGACTCTTTGCAAGCCCATAGACTGTAGCCCTCCAGGGTCCTCTGTCCATGGGATTCTCCTGGCAAGAATTTGGGAGTGGGTGGCCATACCCTTCTGGTGAGGAGTACAGGTTGTGAAAGATGGCTTCCAGGAGGAGGCGATGAGTGATCTGTGCCAAAAAGGGTGAGTCAGTATACTATAGGCAGGTAAAGGTGAAGATTGCTCTCAACTGAGGTTTGTGCAAATCCTGTAAATTGAGAGAGAACAAAATGCTTTCAGGAACTTTCAAGGTTTCAGGGTAGCTAAGGCTGGAGAGACATGAACAGCACCTTGAATGTCACAATTTCTCTACAAAAGTGGAGGAACTCTAACACTCACTTTTAGATCTCTCAGACAAGCTCCAATCTTGGGTGACAGTGTCCTCTTAATTATCTTTGGGTCCTTCTCTAGGCAGATGTAACCTTGCTGGGATTCCCCCTCTTCACACAATAGTCTAAACTGTCTCTTCAAAGACCGAGGGTAGAGGTAGAGAGGGAGAGAAGACATAACCTCTTTATTGCTCATAGGAGATTCTAGCACTCTTCACCCTCAAGTCTTTGGAACAGGGTCATTAACTAGCATATCCAGGCCAATCCACAGTGCCTTTTTCCATTGCTGCTGTTCAGTCGCTAAGTCTTGTCTGACTCTTTTGTGACCCCATGGACTGGAGCCCACCAGGCTCCTCTGTCCTTGGGACTTCCCAGGCAAGAATATTGGAGTAGGTTGCCATTTTCTTCTCCAGGGGATCTTCCAGACCCAGAGATCAAACCATGTCTCTTGGGTCTCCTGCACTGAAGGCAGATTCTTTACTGCTATGCCACTGGGGCTTCCCATAAGCCTTCCCTTTTGCAGAAGGGTATGGACTTATACCCACCATTCCAAATAAATAGCAGACTCTGAGGTATGTGCTTATGACAATCTTTGGGCCTTTTTTCCTGGGAGGACATGTCATATCCCTTAGGTCCTGCAGTCCTTGGGATGAATTCGTATTTAACATCTTCCTTTCTGGTTTAAAGATGTGACAGAAAATGAAAATGTCAAGTTTGTTTAGATATTATCTATGGTGATAGATTGTTGCTATGAATATTTGAGTTGCTATGAATGCTTGAAGAGGCAGGGTGTGTCTGTTAAAGTGAAAAATACTAGGATGCTGTATGAGCTGCAAGATTCTGATGGTTTCGATGCTAGAATGCAAGTAATGAGTCTTGCCTTGCCCACCTCATGTGGTTATTTGAAAGATTAAGTTACAGAAGGTGTGTGAAAATAAAGTATCACTAGGATGCCATACAAGTATAAGATGTTATTAATCGAACTGCTCCTTGTCTAGCTTTCTAAAAAAAGGTAATTTTTTTTTTCTTCTGAAATATCTTTTAACCAGAAATGTATGACCATGGTATTATTAAAGACACTTTAGTGACATATGGACAAATAAATTTTTAAAAACTGATAAAATGTTATTTAGGACTTTTTAAAAATTAATTTTTATTGAAGTGTAGTCAATTTACAGTGTCGTGTTAGTTTCTGCTATACAGCAAAGTGAATCAGTTATACACAGCTGTTTTTTAATAGCATCTCAAAGCATCGAATAACATTTAGGATTCTTTTCTCTATTTGAATTCTTTATTTAGGGCTCTACTTGCAAACTGGCAGATATTTGATCCCATAATTCAATATATTTTGCTGTAGGAATAATGAAATAGGTGGCAATTTTTTGAAAGATAATTGCTTTAAGAGAGGTTTAACTTTGACTGAGAGAAAAATATTGGCAGTCTCCAAGGGTGCATAAAGTGGATGTGTTCAGGGACGAAGCAGTCCAGATCAGTGGGAGTGAGCAGCATGGGTGTTCTAATAGTTTAAATGTGCACAGGGGAATGAGACATGAGGAAATGCAGGGAGGCGGAGAAGATTTGCAAGGGGCTCATTGTCCTTCCATAAAGGGTGGTGCTCAATACCTAAGTATTGCTAAAAGGGTCCAGATCTTCCCTTTTGTAGCCGTCAGTATCTAGGATGAAATATCTGCCCTAAGCTCCTCCCAGCCAGTCACTCTCCCTGCTTGCCAGGAGACATACCCCCTCTGTCAGAACTTGCAGAGGAAATCCTCTGGGTGTGTTTGTGGGCAGGAGTAGCCTCTCACAGTCCACTAGCAAGGCCGTGAACATTGACTTGGGGCTTGGAAACCTCCCAGGAAGAAGTGGCAGAGACTCATTCTTTTTTTTTTTCTTTCTGATTTTCCTGCCCTGATCAGAGAAGGAGTCCTCTTAGTAGCTGCAGAGGCAACCTGCTCCCATGGGAACTAGGTGCAGGGCTGGGTGAGGTTCCTTCTGTGCTCAAGGAAATGCATTACTTATACACAATGAAGAAGACTGACCTCAGGTTTATTGAGTATCATTTCTCATAATACAGTAGGAGACCTCAAAATGAAATGAATCATTTTATTTACCAAAACTATATAAATGGACCTGTGTTGCACTTGTGTTTGAGAAGGAATCGAGGAAATTTTAAAGCCCTTGAATATTTAGTGTGGCTGGGAATTATGTCATATGATGATATGTTCATTTGACGTTTTCAGTGAAGTCTTTCTAATTAGTGCTCACAAGTCATCTAATTCTATTTATGGGAGGAATAAATCTAAATACCTTTACAAAACAGGTGTTGTGTGCTAAGTTGCTTCGGTAGTGTCTCTTTTGACCCTATGGACTGTAGCCCACCAGGCTTCTCTGTCCGTGGGATTTCCCAGGCAAGCATACTGGAGTGGGTTCCAATGCCCTTCTCCAGGGGATCTTCTCGACCCAGGGATCGAGCCTGTGTCTCTTCTGTCTCCTGCACTGGTGGGGGAGTTCTTTGCCACTAGTGCCACCTGGGAAGCCCTTTACAGTACACACCCACACCCAAAATACTCTTTCAAATGAAAATTCATAAGTAGGTTATGAAAACTCTCTTTCAGTACATTGGTTATTAAGTTCTAGAGCTAAAATATTAAATTCATTGTTTTTTCAAAACAATATTTTCATGAATAAACAACATGAACCATGTCAATAGCAGTAGTAATGAAACATCTGCTGCTTAATCATACAGAAAGCACAATGAATGAGTTTTAACTTTGGATTTTTTGATGTTATGAAAAGAGGTCAGAAACTTTTTGAAAGTGCTGCCTGTGTAATTTTGTACCTAGCAAATCCTGTTTTGAGGTTAGGGCGATAATGCATATGCAGGACAGATATTTCTTGTTGAATGGGTGTGGTAAATCTTGCAGAGTAACTGGCTTTTTCTGTCCACCCAGAGGCTTGTGTCTGCCTGTTTCTGGAAGAGTGAGTCTGAACCACAGAGTGTTTGGGTATTCTTTTCTGCTGCAGAGTGATTTTAAAGAGGCTAATCTGACCTTAAGAGTATATGCAAATAGAAAAAAAAAAAACTCACCAAAAAACCTGCCAAGAGATTAGAGTATGCATAAGATTTTAAATACATGCCAAGTATGGAAGAGCTAGAGCTGACTGGTTTATGAAGCACATTCCCAGACTTTGAGATCATTTGAGTAATTGTAGAATCAGTACAAAAAAGCCCTTAATGACCCAGATAACCACGATGGTGTGGTCACTCACCTAGAGCCAGACATCTGGAGTGTGAAGTAAAGTGGACCTTAGGAACTATTACTATGAACAAAGCTAGTGAAGGTGATGGAATTCCAGCTGAGCTATTTCAAATCCTAAAAGATGATGCTGATAAAGTGTTGCACTCATCATGCCAACAAATTTGGAAAACTCAGCAGTGGCCTCAGACCTGGAAAAGGTCAGTTTTCATTGCAATCCCAAAGAATGGCAATGCCAAAGAATGTTCAAATTACTGTATAATTGCACTCATTTCACATTCTAGCAAGATTATGTTCAAAATCCTTCAAGATGTGAACCAAGAACTTCCAGATGTACAAGCTGGATTTAGAAAAGGCAGAGGAACCAGAGATCAAATTGCCAACATAAGCTGGATCATAGAAAAAGCAAGGGAATTCAAAAAAAAAAAATTTACTTCTGCTTTATTGACTGTGCTGAAGCCTTTGACTATGTGTATCACAATGAACTGTGGAATATTCTTAAAGAGATGGAAATACTAGACCACGTTACTTGCCTCCTGAAAAACCTGTATGCAGGACAAGAAGCAACAGTTGGAACTGGACATGAAACAACAGACTGGTTCCAAATTGGGAAAAGAGTACATCAAGGCTGTATACTGTCACCTTGCTTATTTAACTTATATACAGAGTACATCATAGGAAATGCTGGGCTGGATGACTCACAAGCTGGAATCAAGATTGCTGGGAGAAATATCAACAACCTCTGATGTACAGATGATACCACTTTAATGGCAGAAAGTGAAGAGGAACTAAAGAGCCTCTTGATGAAGGTGAAAGAGGAGAGTGAAAAAGCTGGCTTAAAACTCAACATTCAAAAAACAAAGATCATGGCATACGGTCCTATCACTCCATGACAAATAGTAGAAACAGTGTCAGATTTTGTTTTCTCGGGCTCCAAAATCAATGCAGATGGTGCCTGCAGCCACGAAATTAAAAGACGCTTGCTTCTTGGAAGAAAAACTAGACAGTGTATTAAAAAGCAGAGACATCACTTTGCCAACAAAGGTCCCTATAGTCAAAGCTATGGTTTTTCCATTAGTCACGTATGAATGTGAGAGTTGGACCATAAAGAAGGCTGAGTGCTGAAGAATTGATGCTTTTGAACTGTGGTGCTGGAGAAGACTCTTGCAAGTCCCTTGGACTGCAGGGAGATCAAACTAGTCAATCCTAGAGGAAATCAACTCTGAATATTCATTGGAAGGACTGATGCTGAAGCTGAAACTCCAATACTTTGGCCACTTGATGCGAAGAGCTGACTCATTAGAAAAGACCCTGATGCTGGGAAAGATTGAGGGCAGGAGTAGAAGGGAACGACAAAGGATGAGATGGTTGAATCACATCACCGATTCAATGAACATGAGTTTGAGCAGGTTCCGGGAGATAGTGAAGGATAGGGAAACTTGGCATGCTGCAGTCCATGGGGTTGCAAAGAGTGGGACATGACTGAGCAACTGAACAGCAAGAATCAGAAAATGGACTGCCTGCCAGTGCAGGAAACGTAGGTTCGATCCCTCGAACAAGAAGATCCCCTGGAGCAGGAAATGGCAACCCACTCCAGTATTCTTGCCTCAGAAATCCCATTGACAGAGGAGCCTGGGAGTCTATGGTCCATGGGGTTACAAGAGTCAGACAATACTGAGTGACTGAGCATGCATGAAGTTTCTTTTTCTTAAAAGATTTTAATTAAACTTTTAGAAATTGAAGTAAACATTCATAGAACATTTGAAAACTGTTCAAATCAAGTGTCTATTTGTTTAGGGCTTTCCCTGGTGGTTTAGTGGATAAAACTCTGAGGTCTCAGTGCAGGGGGTCAGGGTTCCATCCCTGATCAGGGAACCACATGCCACAGCTAAGAGTTCACATGCCTCAACTAAAGATCCTGCATTCCTGAATGAAGATCCAGCACAGCCAAATAAATAATTTTTATAAAAGTATATGTTTATTTTTTGAGATGGATATTTAGATCATTGAACTGTAGCCCTCTGTTTCCTTAATGTTAGCATTTAAAGCTCTAAATTTCATCCAAAACACAGTTTTAGTTGCATCTGTCACATTTGATAGTTTACGTTTTCTGTTTTATTAATAATTTGGTTCAGTTTTGTTGTGAGTGATTCTTTGACCAATGGGTTTTTTTTTAAAGGAATATACAGCTTTCCTCCCCAAACATTTGGGCCTCTTCTATTAATAGTTACTTTTAATAATTTATTTCCAGCCTCATTTCATAAGATTAATTATTTAAATTCTTTGAAGTTTGTTGAGACTTGATTTATGGTCCAACACTTGGTTCATTTTGGTAAATGGTTTATGTATACTTGAAAAAGAATACATATATTACACATACCAGTTAAATGAGGCTCATTAATCATGTTTGTAAAAATCTTCTAAATTCTAAGATTTTCTTTTTTTCTTGTTCTTTACTGAGAGTGATGCATCCAGATCTTTAAATCTAGTCTTGATGCATCCATTTTTCCTTTGGTTCTGTCAAATTTTGCTTCTTTTGAGGCTATATTATTAAAAGTACACACTTTTATTATCATTAAGTTAACTTAGTGGATTGACCCTCTTATATTGATCATATATTTGCAACCTCTAGTAAAGCTTTTCCCCCTAATATTAGTACAGCTCTAGCAAGTTTTTGTTATTGCATGGTATACATTTCTCCAATATTTTGTTTTTAACCCCTCCATGTCCTTATGTTTTCAAGATGTGTCTCTTTTAAGGAATATGTAACTGAGTTTTATTTTTAAATCCAGTCTGATTTCATTCAAATTGCTGACATTTTTATTTTCAAATATGTCATTTTGTTGTTTTCTACTTGCTACTGTTTCTTCTTTCTCTTTCTTGCCTCCTTTGAATGATAAAATATTTTTATAAATCTATTTTGTCCTCTATGAACTGTTGATTATATGTTATTTCATAATATTTTCTAGTGGTTACCACAGACATTACAACATGCATTTGTGACTTAATAGAATCTACACAAGTTAGTACTTTTATCACTTCCTAAAAATGTAAAGATATTCAAACAATGACTCCATATGCTACATTCTTGCCTTTTTTCTTACATTTTCATGTTTAAGTGTAGTGAGCCCCTTCCAGGAGAAGTATTATTGTTTTCTACTGTAGCAATTATTTAGAGTTTCTTTCTATTGCTTTTTATTCTGTCTTACATTTAAGTGTTTCTACTTGGGGTTATTTTTCTTCTGTCTGAAGAACGAGTTTTAATTTTCCTTTTATTACTGATCTGCTAAGGATGAATTCTCTGTTTTTGTTTTTAAATGTTTTTATTTCTTCACATTTTAAAAATAGCTATTTTTAAATTAGAAAAAGCTTTATTTTTGTGGCTTGTGCTTTTTACATACCACAAAATTCATCTTCTTCTTCACTTTATTTTTTCCTGTTTCCTTCACTTTTAAAAAAATTGTGGTAAAATTACAACATAAAATTTATCATTAAATTAACCATTAAGGGTATAGTTAACCATTTTAAGAATAAATTCAATAATGTTATGTACATTCATATTGTCATGCAATCAATCTCTAGAGATTTTCATCTTGTAAAACTGAACCTTCACTTTTGATGGTTGTTTTTGGGACTATGGAAATATAACTTGACAGCTATATTCTTTCAGAATTTATGTAAGACAGCTGTCAGTATTATTGTTGGTTATTTGAAGGAAATATTTTTTGTTTTCTTTGCCATAAATGATAACTACATTATTTGATTATTTGTGGATTCATTCCTGTTGCCACTTTCTTGTTGTTGTTTAGGCTTCTGGTTTTTGATAACTTGGCCTTGTCTCTTGACATGCTCACTAATTTTTGACTGAATGCTGGATATTAGGCATAAATATTATAAACATTCAGATTATCTTATATTCCTTTTGGAGAAGATATTCTTTCTGTTGGTAGGCAGTTGTCTTTGATTTAATCAAAATTAAGATGATTTGCTATTTAACAATGAAAAATCAGAAAGAGAAATTAAGGAATTAATCCCATTCACCATTGCAACATAAAGAATAAAATATCTAGGAATAAACTTACCTAAGGAGACAAAAGAAGTGTACACAGAAAATTGTAAGACACTGATGAAAGAAATCAAAGACAACATAAACAGATGGAGAGATATCCCATGTTCCTGGGTAGGAAGAATCAATACTGTGAAAATGACTATACTACCAAATGCAATCTACAGATTCAATGTGATCCCTATCAAATTACCAATGGCATTTTTCACAGAACTAGAACAAAAAATTTTACAATTCATATGGAAACACAAAAGACCCTGAATAGTCAAAGCAGTCTTGAGAAAGAAGAATGGAGCTGGAGTAGTCAACCTTCCTGACTTCAGATTGTACTACAAAGGTATAATCATAAAGACAATATGTTACTGGCACAAAAACAGAAAAATATAGACCAATGAAACAAGATAGAAAGCCCAGAAATAAACCCATGCACCTATGGGTACCTTATTTTTGACAAATGAGGCAAGACTATACATTGGGACAAAGACAGCCTCTTCAATAAATGGTACTGGGAAAACTGGACAGCTGTAAAAGAATGAAATTAGAACACTTCCTAACACCATACACAAAGATAAACTCAAAATGAACTAAAGACCTAAATGTAAGACCATAAAGTGTAAAACTCTTAAAGGAAAACATAGGTAGAACACTCGATGACATAAATCAAAGCAAGATCCTCTGTGACACACCTCCTGCTGCTAAGTCACATCAGTCATGTCCGATTCTCTGTGACTCCATAGACGCAGCCCACCAGGCTTCTCCTAGAGTAACGGAAATAAAAGCAAAAGTAAACAAGTGGGACCTGATTAAAGTTAAAAGCTTTTGCACAGCAAAGGAAGCTATAAGTGAGGTGAAAAGACAATCCTCAGAATGGGAGAAAATAATAGCAAATGAAACAACTGACAAAGGATTAATTTCCAAAATATACAAGCAGCTCATACAACTCAATACCAGAAAAACAAACAACCCAATCAAAAAGTGGGAAAAAGACCTAAACAGACATTTCTCCAAAGAAGACATACAGATGGCTAACACACATGAAAAGATGCTCAACATTGCTCATTGTTAGAGAAATGCAAATCAAAACTACAATGAGATATCACCTCACACCAGTCAGAATGGCCATCACCAAAAAGTCTACAAACAATAAATGCTGGAGAGGGTGTGGAGAAAAGGGAACATTCTTGCACTATTGGTGGGAATGTAAATTGATACAGCCACTATGAAAGATGGTATGGAGATTCCTTAAAAAACTAGGAATAAAGCCACCATATGACCCAGCAACCCCACTGCTAGGCATATACCCTGAGGAAACCAAAATTGAAAAAGACACATGTATCCCATTGTTCATTGCAGCACAATTTTCAATAGCTAGAACATGGAAGCAACCTAGATGTCCATCGACAGATGAATGGATAAAGAAGTTGTGGTAAATATACACAAGGGAATATTACTCAGCCATAAAAAGGAACACATTTGAGTCACTTCTGATCAGATGGATGAACCTAAAACCTATTATACAGAGTGAAGTAAGTCAGAAAGAGAAAGATAAATATTGTATACTAACACATATATATGGTATCTAGAAAATGGTACTGAAGAATGTTTGCAGGGCAGCAATGGAGAAACAGACATAGAGAACAGACTTATGGACATGGGGAGAGGGGAAGAGAATGTGAGATGTGTAAAGAGAGTAACATGGAAACTTACATTACCATATGTAAAATAGATAGCCAATGGGAATTTATTGTATGGCTCAGGAAACCCAAACAGGGGCTCTGTATCAACCTAGAGGGGTGGGATGGGGAGGAAGACGGGAGGGAGATTCTAAAGGGAGGGGATATATGTATACCTATGGCTGATTCATGTTGAGATTTGACAGAAAACAACAAAATTCTGTAAAGCAATTATTCTTCAATTAAAAAATAAATTTAAATAAAAAAAGATTTCGATGGAATTTCAATCCGTCTAAAGTCTGCATAGTGCTGGAGCGAGCGGCAGTGAGTAGATACCCCACGTCCAAGGTCAGAGAAACTCCAGCAAGACAGTAGGCACTGGAGCCACTGTGAGGAGATACCTCATGCCCAGGGGCAAAGGAGAAGCCCCAGCAAGATGGTAGGAGGGGCGAATTTGCATTTAGAATCAAACCCCATTCCCACCAGAGATGCTCAGAGGGCTCAAACAAGCCTTGTGTGCACCAGGACCCAGGGACCCCACAGAAACTGAGACAGAACTGTGTTTGAGCGTCTCCTGTGGAGGTACGGGTCAGCAGTGGACTGCCACAGGGGCAGGGGCTCTGGGTGCAGCAGACCTGGGTATGGTATAAGCCCTCTTGGAGGAGGTTGCCATTAACCTCACCATAGAGTTGTGAGAAATTACACAGGACTGGGAAATAGATTCTTGGAGGGCACAAGCAGAACCTTGTGTGCACCAGGACCCAGGAAAAAGGAGCGGTGACCCCACAGGAGACTGACCCAGACTTGCCTGTGAGTGTCCAGGAGTCTCCAGTGGAGGCGTGGGTCAGTGGTGGCCTGCTGCAGGGTTAGGGGCACTGACTGTAAAAGTACAGGCATGGTATCTTTTGAAGGAGGTTGCCATTATCTTCATTACCTCCACCATAGTTTGGCCCCAGGTAAATAGCAAGGAGGGACATAGCTCCACCCATCAACAGAAAATTGGATTAAAGATTTATTGAGCATGGCCCCGCCCATCAGAAAAAGACCCAGTTTCCCCCTCAGTCAGTCTTACTCATCAGGAAGCTTGCATAAGCCTCTTATCCTTCTCCATCGGAGGGCAGACAGATTGAAAACCACAATCACAGAAAACTACCAATCTAATCACATGGACCACAGCCTTGTCTAACTCAGTGAAACTATGAACCATGCCGTGTAGGGCCACCCAAGAGAGTTGGTGGAGAATTCTGACAAAATGTGGTCCACTGGAGAAGGTAATGGCAAACCACTTTAGTATTCCTGCCTTGAGAACCCCATGAACAGTATGAAAAGGCAAAAAGCTAGGACACTGAAAGATGAACTCCCCAGGTCAGTAGGTGCCCAATATGCTACTGGACATCAGTGGAGAAATAACTCCAGAAAGAATGAAGAGACGGAGCCAAAGCAAAAACAACACCCAGTGGTGGATGTGACTGGTGATAGAAGCAAGGTCTGATGCTGTAAAGAACAATATTGCATAGGAACCAGGAATGTTAGGTCCATGAATCAAGGCAAATTGGAAGTGGTCAAACAGGAGATGGCAACAGTTAACATTGACATTTTAGGAATCAGCAAACTAAAATGGACTGGAATGGGTGAATTTAACTCAGATGACCATTATATCTACTACTGTGGGCAGAAATCCCTTAGAAGAAATGGAGTAGCCCTCATAGTCAACAAAAGAGTCCAAAATGCAGTACTTGGATGCAATCTCAAAAGGGACAGAATGATCTCTGTTTGTTTACAAGGCAAACCATTCAATATCACAGTAATCCAAGTCTATGCCCCAACAACTAATGCCAAAGAAGCTGAAGTTGAATGGTTCTATAAAGACCTACAAGATCTTCTAGAACTAACACCCAAAAAAGATGTCCTTTTCATTACAGGGGACTGGAATGCAAAAGTAGGAAGTCAAGAAACACCTGAAGTAACAGGCAAATTTGGCCTTGGAGTACAGAATGAAACAGGGCAAAGGCTAATAGAGTTTTGCCAAGAGAACGCACTGGTCATAGCAAACACCTTTTTCCAGCAACACAAGAGAAGACTCTACATGGACATCACCATGGTCAACACCGAAATCTGATTGATTATATTCTTTGCAGCCAAAGATGGAGAAGCTCTATACAGTCAGCAAAAACAAGACCAGGAGCTGACTGGCTCAGATCATGAACTCCTTATTGCCAAATTCAGACTTAAATTGAAGAAAGTAGGGAAAACCACTAAACCATTCAGGTATGACCTAAATCAAATCCCTTACAGTTATACAGTGGAAGTGAGAGATTTAAGGGACTAGATCTGATAGACAGAGTGCCTGATGAACTATGGACAGAGGTTCATGACATTGTACAGCAGACAGGGATCAAGACCATCCCCAAGAAGAAACAATGCAAAAAAGCAAAATGGCTGTCTGAGGAGGCCTTACAGATAGCTGGGAAGAGAAGAGAAGTGAAAAGCAAAGGAGAAAAGGAAAGATATTCCTATTTGAATGAAGAGTTCCAAAGAATAGCAAGGAGAGATCAGAAAGCCTTCCTCAGTGATCAATGCAAAGAAGTAGAGGAAAACAATAGAATGGGAAAGACTAGAGATCTCTTGAAGAAAATTAGAGATACCAAGGGAACATTTCATGCAAAGATGGGCACAATAAAGGACAGAAACAGTATGGACCTGACAGAAGCAGAAGATACTAAGAAGAGGTGGCAAGAATACACAGAACAATACAAAAAAGGTCTTCACAACCCAGATAATTACGATGGTCTGATCACTCACCTAGAGCCAGACATCCTGGAATGTGAAGTCAAAAGGGCCTTAGAAAGCATCACTACGAACAAAGCTAGTGGATGTGATGGAATTCCAGTTGAGCTATTTCAAATCCTAAAAGATAATGCTGTAAAAGTGCTGCACTCAGTATGCCAGCAAATTTGGAAAACTCAGCAGTGGCCACAGGACTGGAAAAAGTCAGTTTTCATTCCAATCCCAAAGAAAGGAAATACCAAATAATGCTCAAACTGCCACACAATTGCACTCATCTCACACACTAGTAAAGTAATGCTCAAAATTCTCCAAGCCAGGCTTCAACAATACGTGAACCATGAACTTCCAGATGTTCAAGCTGGATTTAGAAAAGGCAGAGGAACCAGAGATCAAATTGCCAACATCCGCTGGATCATCGAAAAAGCAAGAGAGTTCCAGAAAAACATCTATTTCTGCTTTATTGACTATGCCAAAGCCTTTGACTGTGTGGATCACAACAAACTGGAAAATTCTTAAAGAGATGGGAATACCAGATCACCTGACCTGCTCTTGAGAAATCTGTATGCAGATCAGGAAGCAACAGTTAGAACTGGACTTGGAACAACAGACTGGTTCCAAATAGGAAAAGGAATATGTCAAGGCTGTATATTGTCACTGTGCTTATTTAACTTATATGCAGAATACATCATGACAAATGCTGGGCTGGATGAAGCACAAGCTGGAATCAAGATTGCTGAGAGAAATATCAGCCTTAGGTATGCAGATGACACCACCCTTACTGCAGAAAGCAAAGAAGAACTAAAGATCCTCTTGATGAAAGTGAAAGAGGAGAGTGAAAAAGTTGACTTAAAGCTCAACATTCAGAAAACTAAGATCATGGCATCTGGTCCCATCACTTCATGGCAAATAGATGGGGAAACAGTGGTAACAGTGACAGACTTTATTTTTTTGAGCTCCAGAATCACTGCAGATGGTGACTGCAGCCATGAAATTAAAAGACACTTATTCCTTGGAAGGAAACTTATGACCAATCTAGACATTAAAAAGCGTATTAAAAAGCAGAGACATTACTTTGCCAGCTAAGGTCCATCTAGTCAAGACTATGGTTTTCCAGTAGTCATGTATAGATGTGAGAGTTGGACTATAAAGAAAGCTGAGCACAGAAGAATTGATGCTTTTGAACCGTGGTGTTGGAGAAGACTCTTGAGAGTCCCTAGGACTGCAAGGAGATCCAACCAGTCCATCCTTAAGGAAATCAGTTCTGAATATTCTTTGGAAGGACTAATGTTGAAGCTGAAACTCCAATACATTGGCCACCTGATGCAAAAAACTTACTCCTTGGAAAAGACCCTGAGGCTGGGAAAGATTGAAGGTGGGAGGAGATGGGAACAACAGAAGATGAGATAGTTGGATGGCATCACCGACTCAATGGACATGAATTTGAGCAAACTCTGGGAGTTGGTTATGTACAGGGAGGCCTGGTGTGCTGCAGTCCATGAGTTGCAAAGAATCAGACACGACTGAGTGATTGAACTGAACTGAAAGTCTAATATATTTTGATTTGTCCTCAGTCCTGAGACATAGCCTCTGTGGGGTCTATTGTGACGTCTAATGCAGAGCAAAAGTGTTTACCTTGATGGTTCTTAAGCATCAATTTTTACTTTCATCCTTGTGATCATGCTGAAAGCTCTGAGCTTAAAAGTTACATGCTCTGCTTGGCCACTAAGCCCAGTTGTGTTTAAGTTTTGCCAAATTTCTCAAGAGGTAAAGTGGAGGAGAATGTTAAGTTTACATTTATGTGCTTCTCTCTGTGATCTTGCCCCCTTTAACTGCTGCTCTTGAGTGCCTTCAAATAGCTGATTTCTTCTACAAAATTTGATCCAGGTCCTTGGTGAGAGTGTTGGTCTGATACATAGTTAGGAGTGGATTTCCTTTAAGTCAGATTGAAGCTAGAGTGTGCAGATTCTCTCAGTTGGAAATTCAGGTCTGATCAGAATTTGTAGGTGGATGTTCATCTCTCTGGAGTGATCTATCAGTAGTTTTATCTCAATGGGGAAATAGGTAATGGACACTGGTTAATATTTCTTAGGAATAGTATAAAAGTGGCCAGGAATCCTATAAACAAATGTTCGATCACAATAAATATTTAGAAAATGAAAACTGAAATAAGGAGATGACTTTGCTTTATCAAATTAAAAATAATTTTCTTGCTATTGGTGAGAGTGTAAATCAACCCTATCTACATTAATAATAATGATAACTGACATTTATTGAGAAATTCCTATGTGTGTCATGAACTATTTTGTAGGAAGGAAAAATCTCACTATACCAACCAAAGGAAAACTATTTTTTCCTACTCATTACATTCACACAGAACACTTCTGTGACCAGCTGTGTTTTTCCTACACCAACCAGTTCTCTGATACAAACTCAGTGCTCTACAATTCAGTTCATTGGAAGGACTGATATAGCTGGGCCTCCATGTATATTCATTGGCAGGATGGATGCTGAAGTTGAAGCTCCAATACTTTGGCCACCTGATGGGAAGAGTTGCCTCATTAGAAAAGACCTTGATGCTAGGAAAGATTGACGGCAGGAGAAGAAGGGAATGACAGAGGATGAGATGTTTGGATGGCATTATCGACTCAATGAAGGTGAATTTGAGCAAGCTCTGGGAGATGGTGAAGGACAGCGAAGCCTCGCGTGCTGCAGTCCGCGGGGTTGAAAAGAGTCAGACAGGACTGAACAACTGAACAACAGCAACATTATATCGGCATGATGGATAATAAACTCAGTTTTCAGCTTCTCTCCCCTCTCTAGGGAATGGAGAGTAGGACTGAAACTTCCAAGCTTCTAATCCATGTCGTGGCCCCATCCAAGAGCCCACCAAGAATCATGAGAATGAAAGATGCTTCTATTACCCAGGAAATTCTAGAGGGTTTAGGAGCTCTGTGTCAGACACTCCTATCGCTCAGGAAATTAACAAGGATTGTAGGAGCTCTGTGTCAGGAAATGGGATCAAACACCAAATATAAGTATATAAATGGCAGGAACTAGGGACAGAGTTATGTGTGTGTATATATATATGTCTTCTATATATGTATATTTCTTGTTATTTCACAGCTCTTCTAAACACTTTATGCATATTGTTTATTCTCACAATAATGTTATCATGTGAGTATGATTATTATTAATCTTATTTTCAGAAGAAAAACTGATATTCTGAGAGCCCAAGGTCACTCAGATTGTCAGTCAACAGCACTGACATTAGTTTCCAAGGAGTGTGACTGCAGTGTGCACACACTTGCCCACTAATTTACACTGCCTCTCAATCCTATTTCTAAAACTTTATTCTACCCACATGGTCACAGTAATGTACAAAGAGACATGTACAAAAGGTCCCCTCTGATTTTGCTTCTAATAGTTAAAAACTGGGAACAAATGAAATACCATATGGGATTATAGAAATGAAATCATCCATGAAAACTATCCAAGCAATGGAATTCTCTGCATTAGTTAGTAAGAACAAGGTAGATCTAAAGTTACTGGCATGGAAAAGTGTCCAAGATACAGTTTTTTGGGTTTTTTTTTCTCTTTAAGCAGTTTTATTTATTTATTTATTTATTTTTGGCTGTGCTGGGTCTTCATTGCTGCATGGGCTTTTCTCTAGCTGTTGCGAGCTGGGGCTGGGGCTATTCTCTAGTTGCCGTGTGTGGGCTTCTCATCGCAGTGGCTTCTCTTGTTGTGGAGTGTGGGCTCTAGGAGCACAGGCTTCAGTAGTTGTGGTTCCCGGGTTCTAGAGCACAGTCTCAATAGTTGTGATGCGCTGGCTTAGTTGCTCTGTAACATGTGGCGTCTTCCTGGATCAGGAATCAAACCTGAGGCTCCTGCATTGGCAGGTGGATTCTTTACCACTGAGCCACCAGGGAAGCCCCCAAGATACAGTTTTAATAAAGAAAATGTTAAAAAGCACTTTGGTAAAAAAAATTAAATATGTTCATATAGGTGTATATGTAGATAGAAATGTCCACATTGGTATTTACACCAAATTGTTCATAGTGATTTCCTTTGTAAGTAGGGTTTATGGGTGGTGGTGAGGGAAGACATTAATGTATACATGTCTTATATTTTAAAGTTCGTACTTTTAACATATTAAATATGTGTTACTTTTGTATTATTTAAAATATTTTTATTTTAAAAGATTTAAACACACATAAAGTAGAAGATAAAACAATGAATCTCCATGAATGTGTCATTTAGTACAGTCAACAATTATCAGAGTTTTACTTTACTTACTATATACATGCCCCACCTCTTTTTTCTTGGCTAAAATGCCTTATAGCAAATCTCAGACAGCGTACCATTTCATTCCTAACTAACTCAGTATGTGTCAACAAGAATTATAACAATTTTATTATGCAACCACAGCTCCATTATCGTACCACATAAATCGACAATAATTCCTTGGTATCATGTAACACCCAGGCTATATTCAATTTGTTCCAATTGTCTCAAAAATATCTTGTTACAGTTGGTTTGTTTAAAACAGGGTCCAAATTAAGTTCTCACATTATATTTAATTATTACATTGTTTTGACTTTTTTTTTTAACTTGGAACACTGCCCCTCACTTAGTTTTTTCACACCATTGACTTGTAATTTATTAATAGTATTTTTCAAAGAATTCAAACAGTAGTTCCTACAGCTGCTTAAATTAGGTGGTAGTTCATGTCACACATTAAATCCTATGGATGTAAGACATTTTAATCCTATTTGTATCTCTTTCTCCCATCATCCATCAATACTGTACTTCTCAGTATTTATTGACTGTCTAAGATGGTCCAAGCAAAAGACATTCTGAGAGAATAACAGTAGAGGAGAGGAGAAATACAAAAGGAAAAAAAAGGCAAAGTCATCAAATGTTTAAGTTTATTAAGCATAAGAACTGGACTAATTTTAAAGTTCTGACAGTTTTGTTTTAAATTACAAATTGGAGTAATCAATCTCATAGTTAAAATGGTCATAAATGTATTTTGTGTTAAATTCCATTTTGATGTTATTTGTAAGTCACACCTTTTCCTTCCCTCTCTTCTGTCTCTCCTCCACCCCGCCCCCCATCTTTGTCTCTTCTCTGGAGATAGTCAGAAATCATTGGTGTAGATGACATTTTCCTCAATATGTTCTAGTGAGTTTTAAATACTTATTTACCTTGGAAAAGACCAGAAAATTTAAGACCTTCCAAAGAAGGCAAGTCAACGTAATTACAATCTTAGGCAGAATTATTCAGGCCAATTTACAAGTATTTGGTGCATAATAAATAAAGCTGTGCATCATTGTCTATAGCATTTGAGAGAGTATGCTGAGATGGAACAGTATTCTGCCTGATCCAACGGGACCTAATTAGCACTAATGGGGGGAAAATAGCAAATGAGAGCAGAAGCTCAATATTATATCAGGGAAAATAACCTAATGGACAGATTGATCACTTAATGGAAAATTCCCAAGAGAAGTAATGTTAATGCAATTGAAATACGTAATTAAGAGGGCAGAGAACACTGGAGGAGGCATAAATGTACTGTTTGTAGTTCCCTCTATGCAACCCTTCACAGATCAGTTACTGTTTAGAACATTTCAGTCTTTATTTTGGAAATAGGAAAACTAGTATAGCTGTGTCCTTGCATGCGAAGTCGCTTTAGTTGTGTCCGATTCTTGGCGACTCTGTGAACTGTAGCCCACCAAGCTCCTCTGTCCATGGGATTCTCCAGGCAAGAACACTGGAGTGGGTTGCCATGCCCTCCTCCAGGGGATCTTCCCCACCCAAGGATGGAATCTGCATTTCTTACATCTCCTGCATTGGCAGGCAAGTTCTTTATCACTAGCACCACCTGGGAAGCCAGGACTATTTACAAAGAGAACAGAATCATGAAAACTGTTTTCATGTCTCTTGTTGATGTTAGAGTATGCCTTCTGGAAATTCCCAGAGGAGGCTCATGCTCTGTTATTCACTTACTTCAATATCATAAAATTGGTTTAATTATAATATAACCATGATATTACAAAAATTCATAGAACAACACCATACATTCAGTTTATAAGCCAGTTGAAAATAGTATGCCATGTATTCAATGCATTAGCAAGTCTAAAACAGTTGGAAAACTGAAGTTAAGTTGATGTCTGTTTATACTAAGAATATACTCCAGAATATTAAACCAGCCTGTATTAACTTTGTTTCCAGATGATGAGAGAAGTGAAACGAATTAAGAACTTTTTAAGAGTATGATCATCTAGGCTAACCCAGACTAAGACTCTCCTAGGCTAGGAGAGTCTCTTGGACTGCAAGATCAAACCAGTCAATTCTAAAGGAAATTAGTCCTGAATATTCATTGGAAAGACTGATACTGAAACTGAATCTCCAATACTTTGGCCACCTGATGCAACTGATTCATTAGAAAAGACCGTGATACTGGGAAAGATTGAAGGCAGGAGGAGAAGGGGATGACAGAGGATGAGATGATTGGATGGCTTCACTGACTCGATGGACATGAGTTTGGGCAATCTCTGGGAGTTGGTGATGGATTTGGAAACCTGGTATGCTGCAGTTCATGGGGGTCACAAAGAGTCAGACATGTCTGAGCGACTAAACTGAACTGAGACTAGTCCAACTAACCTTCAGTTCAGTTCAGTTCAGTTGCTCAGTCGTGTCCGACTATTTGCAACCCCATGAATCGCAGCACGCCAGGCCTCCCTGTCCAACACCAACTCCCGGAGTTTACCCAAACCCATGTCCATCAAGTCGATGATGCCATCCAACCATCTCATCCTCTGTCATCCCCTTCTCCTCCCAGCATTAGGGTCTTTTCCAATGAGTCAACTCTTCTCATGAGGTGGCTAAAGTATTGGAGTTTCAGCTTCAACATCTGTCCTTCCAATGAACACCCAGGACTGATCTCCTTTAGGATGAACTGATTGGATCTCCTTGCAGTCCAAGGGACTCTCAAGAGTCTTCTCCAACACCACAGTTCAACAGCGTCAATTCTTGGGCGCTCAGCTTTCTTCACTGTCCAACTCTCACATCTATACATGACCACTGGAAAAGCCATAGCCTTGACTAGACGGATCTTTGTTGGCAAAGTAATGTCTCTGCTTTTAAACATGCTATCTAGGTTGCTCATAACCTTCCTTCCAAGGAGTAAGCGTCTTTGAATTTCATGGCTGCAGTCACCATCAGCAGTGATATTGGAGCCCAAAAAAATAAAGCCTGACACTGTTTCCGCTGTTTCCCCATCTATTTCCCATGAAGTGATGGGACCAGATGCCATGATCTTAGTTTTCTGAACGTTGAGCTTTAAGCCAACTTTTTCACTCTCCTCTTTCACTTTCATCAAGAGGCTCTTTACTTCTTCTTCACTTTCTGCCATAAGGGTGGTGTCATCTGCATATCTGAGGTTATTGATATTTCTCCCGGCAATCTTGATACCAGCTTGTGTTTCTTCCAGCCCAGCGTTTCTTATGATGTACTCTGCATATAAGTTAAATAAGCAGGGTGACAATATGCAGCCTTGACGTACTCCTTTTCCTATTTGGAAGCAGTCTGTTGTTCCATGTCCAGTTCTAACTGTTGCTTACTGACCTGCATACAGGTTTCTCAAGAGACAGGTCAGATGGTTTGGTATTCCCATCTCTTTCAGAATTTTCCACAGTTTATTGTGATCCACAGAGTCAAAGGCTTTGGCATAGTCAATAAAGCAGAAATAGATGTTTTTCTGGAACTCTCTTGCTTTTTCGATGATCCATCGGATGTTGGCAATTTGATCTCTGGTTCCTCTGCCTTTTCTAAAACCAACTTGAACATCTGGAAGTTCATGGTTCATGTATTGCTGAAGCCTGGCTTGGAGAATTTTGAGCATTACTTTACGAGGGTGTGAGATGAATCAGGATTCAGTGCTTACAAAATAATGGCTTATTCATAAGAGAGAGGGTTATTGTGAAAGATTACAAACTAATGATGAGGAAGTGCCTACCTAATTATAGTCATTATGCTTCCACTACACCCACTAGCTGCTTTTGTTTTTTTAAACTTGCTGACCACAATCTAGGACACATTTATGTGAATGATGCAAAACATTTTCTTATTTGAGAAATGATCACATAAGCAGTTAATCTTGGTTCTAGAATTTGCCAAAAGAAAAGCCTGAAAATAGAATTTGAAGTCTATCACCAAGTAATGAATCAACCTGGAAACATCCTATGGATGTCAAAGGAAAGTCTATAAGGAAACGCAGTCTTCATATTTGACAAGGATAAATTCAAACTAAAGATAATTTAGGCTTAGTGAACAGATAATTTGCTACACAGTGTTATATTTTCCTCTTTCTTTGTACCCAGACATGCACTGTGTTTGATCTCTTTTGTGTCAGAGTGTCTGATTCACAGGGTGTTCACAAATCAAAACCATAATGCAGTACTCTTTATTCTTCCATGGGCATAAAGCCATATTCCCTATAAATTGAGTGCAATTGTTTTTGCAATTATAGAGTTACATTTTATTCTTTAGCAATACTATGTCTGCTAAATCACATTCATGACACAGTAATAATGCTTGTCAATACTAAGATAATACTGAACTCTGAGTCCCTTAAGACCTTAATTGCTCTTGTATGCTCAGCATACATTGCAGGCCTGACACATAATACAGTGAACAACCTGTAATATAGATTTGATAAAAGTATTATCATCCTAATAAGTCAATGGATGTCTTTACCCACTGAATGGCTAAAATGTTATGTACCTAATGCCAGTTAATATCTCCAGAGGTTAGAGTTACTAGCACAGCCCACTGAAAGGCACTGTGTTCTATGTTTTTAGGCTATAACTTTGGGGAGAGTGGACCCCTACTCCAGTATCCCTACATATAATCCTTCTCAAATCAGTTCAAGGCTTTTCTCTTAAAGGATATTAATTTAAAATTTCACTGCTTAAAAAAAGTAGTATTTTAACTTTTTACTGTTTCACTGTGGTGTAAAATAAGACTATTAGTGATAAAGTATTGTAATTTCAAATGTCCATTTATTTGCAGACTGTTTAGAAGGTAGGAAATTGATATGAGGGGCTTCCCAGGTGGCTTAGTGGTAAAGAATCTGCCTGTCAAGCAGGGCACGTGGGTTCGATACCTGGGTCAGGAAGATCCCCAGCGGAAGGATACAGCAACCCATTCCAGTATTCTTGCCAGGGAAATCCTGTGGATGGAGGAGTCTGGCAGGCTACAGGCCATGAGGTCACAAAGATTTGGACATGACCTAACAACTGAACAACAACAAGTTGATATGAATGTTAATTATTCTTAATGTTGGTGCCAAGTTTGAAGCTTCAGGTGATAGTTCCCACTGGGTAGTGTGGGGAAAGTATTTTTCATGTGTTTTTTAATGACCGTTATTGAGATATAATTGTCACATAATAAATTACATATATTTAAAGAGTAAAATGTGATGTTTTAGCTCATTTATTCTTCTCAGAAAATGTCACCACAATCTTGATAGTGAGCCAGTGTGTCACACCCAGAAGTTCCCTTGTGTTGTTTCATAATCCCCATCCTCTCTCTCCTTTTTCCTCAAGAAAGCACTGATCTGTTTTCTCTCACTCTATATTAGCTTGGATGTTTTAGAATTTAATACAAAAGAAAGTGTGTAGTATGTATTCCTTTTGTCTGCCTTCTTTCATTCAGCATAATTATTTTGGACTCATCTATATTGTGTGTACCAATAGTTCATTCATTTTTATACTGAGTAGTATTCCATTATGTTGATTCACTACAATTTCGTTATGCATTAACTTGTTGAAAGACATTTGGGTTATTTCTAGTTTGGGCTATTACAATAAAGCCACCATGAACATTTTAATATAAATCTTTGTATGGGTTATACTTTCATTTCTCCAGGTAAATATATGGAGTGGAATGGTAGGTCCTTGTTTAGCTTTTTAAAAACTGCCAAGCTGTTTTCCAATCCATTTTACATTCCTGCTCACAGTTGAATGAGAGTCGTAGGTGTCCTGTCAACATTTGTTGTGATCAGTCTTTTCAATGTTAGCTATTCTAATGATTAGGGCTTCCCAAGTGGTGCAATGTTAAAAAAAAAAACCCACCTGCTAATGCAGGAGTTGCAGTTTCTGTCTCTGGGTCGGAAAGATCTCTTGGAGAAGGAAATGGCAACCCACTCCAGTATTCTTGCCTGGAAAATCTCAGGGATAGATGTGCTTGGCGGGCTACAGTCAACTCATCATGACATGACTGCGCCTAAGCATGGACTTTTAGAGTCTCTATTTTACCCCATTAATCTGTCTATCTCATATCAATATCACTGTCTTAAGAACTGTAGCTATATTTATTAAAATCAAGTAGCATTAGTCCTTCAAACTTGCTTTTCTTTTTCAAAGTTGTTTTGACCATTCTAAGTCTTTTGTGTTCATATAAATTTTAGAAGCTTGTCAATTTCTATACAAAACACCTTTTTTGGTCAGAACTGTAGTGCATCTATAGATCCATTGGGAAAACAGACATTTTTTTTTTTAATTAATTTATTTTTTATTGAAGGATAATTGCTTTACAGAATTTTGCTGTTTTCTGTCAAGCCTCAACATGAATCAGCCATAGGTATACATATATCCCCTCCCTTTTGAACCTCCCTCCCATCCCACCCCTCTAGGCTGATACAGAGCCCCTGTTTGAGTTTCCTGAGCCATACAGCAAATTCCCGTTGTTTATCTATTTTACATATGGTAATATAAGCTTCCATGTTACTCTTTCCATACATCTCACCCTCTCCTCCGCTCGCCACTCCAGTATTCTTGCCTAGAGAATCCTGTGGACAGAGGAGCCTGGTGGGCTGCTGTCCATAGGGTTACACAGAGTTGGACACTACTGAAGCAACTTAGCATGCATGCATGCATTGGAGAAGAAAGTGGCAACCCACTCCAGTGTTCTTGCCTGGAGAATCCCAGGGATGGAGGAGTCTGGTGGGCTGCCATCTATGGGGTCGCACAGAGTTGGACACGACTGAAGCAACTTAGCAGCAGCAGCAGGTCCATTGTATCATTTGAAGTTTGTGTTTCCTTGCTAATTTTCTGTTTAGTTTATCTGTCCATAGGTGTGAGTGGGGTATTAAAGTCTCCCACTATTATTGTGTTGCTGTTAATTTCCTCTTTCATATTTGTTAGCATTTGCCTTGCATATTGTGGTGCTCCTATGTTGGGTGCATATATATTTATAATTGTTATATCTTCTTCTTGGATTGATCCTTTGATCATTATGTAGTGTCCATCTTTGTCTCTTTCCACTGCCTTTGTTTTAAAGTCTATTTTATCTGATATGAATGTTGCTACTCCTGCTTTCTTTTGGTCTCCATTTGCATGAAGTATCTTTTTCCAGCCCTTCACTTTCAGTCTGTATGTGTCCCTAGGTTTGAGGTGGGTCTCTTGTAGACAGCATATATAGGGATCTTGTTTTTGTATCCATTCAGCCAGTCTTTGTCTTTTGGTTGGGGCATTCAACCTATATACATTTAAGGTAATTATTGATAAGTACGATCCCATTGCCATTTACTTTGTTGTTTTGAGTTCGAGTTTATAAACCTTTTCTGTGTTTCCTGTCTAGAGATCCTTTAGCATTTGTTGAAGAGTTGGTTTGGTGGTGCTGAATTCTCTGAGCTTTTGCTTGTCTGTAGAGCTTTTGATTTCTCCTTCATGTTTAAATGAGATCCTTGCGGGGTACAGTAATCTGGGTTGTAGGTTTTTCTCTTTCATCACTTTAAGTAGGTTCTGCCATTCCCTTCTGGCTTGAAGAGTTTCTATTGAAAGATCAGCTGTTATCCTTATGGGGATCCCCTTGTGGGTTATGTGTTGTTTTTCCCTTGCTGCTTTTAATATTTGTTCTTTGTGTTTTATCTTCTTTAATTTGATTAATATGTGTCTTGGGGTGTTTCACCTTGGGTTTATCCTGTTGCCATTGGTAATTTGATAGGGATCACATTTAATCTGTAGATAGCATTTGGTAATATAGTCATTTTCACAATATTGATTCTTCCTACCCAGGAACAATGGAATATCTCTCCATCTGTTAATGTCATCTTTGATTTCTTTCATTAGTGTCTTATAATTTTCTGTGCACAGTTCTTTTGTCTCCTTAGGTAAGTTTGTTCCTAGATATTTAATTCTTTTTGTTGCAATGGTACATGGGATTGATTCCTTAATTTCTCTTTCTGATTTTTCATTGTTAGTGTATAGAAATGCAAGTGATTTCTGTGTACTGATTTTGTATCCTGCAACTTTGCTAAATTCACTGATTAGCTCTAGTAATTTTCTAATACTATCTTTAGGGTTTTCTATGTACAGTATCATGTCATCTGCAAACAGTGAGAGCTTTACTTCTTTTCTGATATGGATTTCTTTTATTTCTTTTTCTTCTCTGATTGCTATAGCTAGGACTTCCAGAACTATGTTGAATGATAATGGTGAAAGTAGACCACCCTTGTCTTGTTCCTGATCTTAGGGGGAATGCTTTCAATTTTTCACCATTGAGAATAATGTTTGCTGTAGGCTTATCATATATGGCCTTTACTATGTTGAGGTAGGTTCCTTCTATGCCCATTTTTGGAAGAGTTTTAATCATAAATCGGTGCTGAATTTTGTCAAAGCCTTTTTCCACATCTATTGAGATGATCATATGGTTTTTATCATTCAATTTCTTAATATGGTGTATCGCATTGATTGATTTGTGTATATTGAAGAATCCTTGTTTCCCCGGAATAAACCCAACTTGATCATGTTGTATGAGCTTTTTAATGTGTTGCTGAATTGTATTTGCTAAAATTTTGTTGAGGACTTTTGCATCTATGTTCATCAGTGATATTGGCCTGTAGTTTTCTTTTTTTTGTGTTGTCTTTGTCTGTTTTTGCTCTCAGGGTGATGGTGGCCTCATAGAATAAGTTTGGAAGTATTCCTTCCTCTGCGGTTTTTTGAAAGAGTTTTATTTTATTTTATTTTTTTAATAAATTTATTTATTTTAGTTGGGGGCTAATTACTTTACAATATTGTAATAGTTTTTGCCATACATTGACATGAATCAGCCATGGGTTTACATGTGTTCCCCTTCCTGGACCCCCCACCCACCTCCCTCCCCATCCCATCCCTCTGGGTCATCCCATTGCCCCGGCCCTGAGCCCTTGTCTCATGCATCGAACATGGAATGGTGTTGTTTCACATACGATAATATACATGTTTCAATGCTATTCTCCCAGAACGTCCCACCCTCACCTTCTCCCTCAGAGTCCATAAAATTGTTCCATGCATCTGTGTCTCTTATTCTGACTCGCATATAGGGTTATCGTTACCATCTTTCAAATTCCATATATATGCATTAGTATACTGTATTGTTGTTTTTCTTTCTGGCTTACTTCACTCTGTATAATGGGCTCCAGTTTCATCCATCTCAGTAGAACCGATTCAAATGTATTTTTTTTAATGGCTGAGTAATATTCCATTGTGTATATGTGAAAGAGTTTTAGAAGGATAGGCATTAGCTCTTCTCTAAATATTTGATACAATTCTCCCGTGAAGCCATCTGGTCCTAGGCTTTTGTTTTTTGGGAAATTTTTGATCACAGCTTTAATTTCAGTGCTTGCAAATTGGGTTGTTCATAATTTCTATTTCTTCTTGGTTCAGTCTTGGAAGATTGAACTTTTCTAAGAATCTGTCCATTTCTTCCAGGTTATCTATTTTATTGCCATATATTTGTTCATAATAGTCTCATAATCCTTTGTATTTCTGCATTGGTCTGTTGTAACCTTTTTCATTTCCAATTTTGTTGATTTGATTCTTCTCTCTTTTTTTCTTGATGAGTCTGGCTAAAGTATTGTCAATTTTGTTTATCTTCTCGAAGAATCAGCTTTTAGTTTTACTAATCTTTACTGTTGTTTCTTTCATTTCTTTTTCATTTATCTGCTTGGATCTTTATAATTTCTTTCCTTCTACTAATTTTGGGGGTTTTTCTTTGTTCTTCTTCCAGTTGTTTTAAGTGTAAAGTTAGGTTGTCTATTTGATGTTTTTCTTGTTTCTTTAGGTAGGATTGTATTGCTATAAACTTCCGTCTTAAGAATGATTTTGCTTCATCCCATAGTTTTTGAGTTGTTGTGTTTTCTTTTCATTGGCATTTGTTTCTAGAAATTTTTGTATTTCCCTTTTGATTTCTACAGTAATATGTTGGTTATTTAGAAACGTGTTGTTTAATCTCCACGTGTTTGTGTTTCTTACAGTTTTTTTCTTGTAATTGATATCTAGTCTCATAGCCTTGTGGTCAGAGAAGATGCTTGACACAATTTCAATTTTCTTAAATTTATTAGGTTTGATTTGTGACCCAAGATAGAGTCTATCCTGGAGAATGCCCCATGTGCACTTGAGAAGATGGTGTATTCTTCTGCATTTGGATGGAATGTCCAGAAGATATCAATGAGATCTATCTCATCAAATGTATCATTTAAGACTTGTGTTTCATTATTAATTTTCTGTTTTGATGATCTGTCCATTGGTGTGGGTGGGGTGTTAAAGTCTCATACTATTATTGTGCTACTGTCAATTTCTCCTTTTATGTCAGTGTTTGTCTTATGTATTAAGGTGCTCCTATGTTGGGTGCATATTTACAATTGTTATGTCTTCCTCTTGGATTGATCCGTTGATCATGTAGTGTCCTTCCTTATCTCTTGTAATCATCTTTATTTTAAGGTCTATTTTGTCTGATATGAGGATTGCTACTCCAGCTTTCTTGTGCTTCCCATTAGCATGGAATATATTTTTCTAACCTCTCACTTTCAGTCTATATGTGTCTTTAGGTCTGAAGTGGGTTTCTTGTAGACAGCATATATATGGGTCTTGTTTTTGTATCCCTTCAGCCAGTCTGTGTCTTTTGGTTGGAGCATTTAATCCATTTATATTTAAAGTAATTATTGATATATGTATTCCTATTGCCATTTTCTTAATTGTTTGTGGTTGATTTTGTAGATCTTTTTTATTCTCTTGTATTTCTTGACTATATAAGCCCCTTTAACATTTGTTGTAAAGCTGGTTTGCTGGTACTGAATTCTCTTAACTTTTGCTTGTCTGAAAAGCTTTTTATTTCTCTACCAATTTTGAATAAGATTCTTGCTGCGTACAGTAATCTTGGTTGTAGATTTTTCCCTTTCAGTACTTTAAATATATCCTGCCATTCTCTTCTGGCCTTCAGAGTTTCTGCTGAAGGATCAGCTGTTAAGCATGTGGGGTTTCCCTTGTATGTTACTTGTTGCTTCCGCCTTGCTGCTTTTAATATTCTTTATTTGTGTTTAGTCTTTGTTAGTTTGATTAGTATGTGTCTTGGCGTGTTTCTCCTTGGGTTTATTCTGTATGGGACTCTTTGTGCCTCTTGGACTTGGTTGACTATTTCCTTTTCCATGTTGGGGAAATTGTCAACTATAATCTCTTCAAAAATTTTCTCATACCATTTATTTTTCTCTTCTTCTTCTGGACTCCTATAATTCAAATGTTGGTGTGTTTGATGCTGTCCCAGAGGTCTCTGAGACTGTCCTCAGTTCTTTTCATTCTTTTTACTTTATTCTGCTCTTCAGAAGTTATCTCCACCATTTTATCTTCCAGCTCACTGATTCGTTCTTCTGCTTTAGATATTCTGCTATTGATTCCTTCTAGAGTATTTTTAGTTTCAGTAATTGTGTTGTTTGTCTCTGTATGTTTATTCTTTAATTCTTCTAGGATTGATCCTTTGATCATTATGTAGTGTCTTTGTTAATTCATTCTTGCATTTTCTCCATTTTGTTTTCAAAGTTTTTGATCATTTTTACTATCATTATTGGAGAAGGTAATGGCACCCCACTCCAGTACTCTTGCCTGGGAAACCCCATGGACAGAGGAGCCTGGTGGGCTACAGTCCGTGGGGTCGCTAAGAGTCGGACACGACTGAGCGACTTCACTTTCACTTTTCCCTTTCATGCACTGGAGAAGGAAATGGCAACCCACTCCAGTATTCTTGCCTGGAGAATCCCAGGGACGGGGGAGCCTGGTGGGCTGCCACCTGTGGGGTCGCACAGAGTCGGCCACGACTGAAGCAACTTAGCAGCAGCAGCAACAGCAGCAATATTGGTCCAGTGGTTTGTGTAAGCTTCATATAGGTGAGATTTGTGCTGAGTTTTTGTTTGTTTGTTTGTTTTTCCTCTGATGGGCAAGGATGAGTGAACAGTAATCCTGTCTGCTGATGACTGGGTTTGTATTTTTGTTTTGTCTGTTGTTTAGATGAGGCATCCTGCACAGGGTGCTACTGGTGGTTGGGTGATGCTGGGTCTTGTATTCAGGTGGTTTCCGTTGTGTGAGTTCTCACTATTTGATACTCCCTAGGGTTAGTTCTCTGGTAGTGTACAGTCTTGGAGTCAGCGCTCCCACTCCAAAGGCTCAGAGCTTGATCTCTGGTCAGGAACAAAGATTCCACAAGTGGCTTGTTATGGCATTAAGTGAGATTAAAACAAATATCCAAAAACAAGAAACCAAAGATCAACCTCAGACAAATGGCAGTTACAAAATCAAGCAAATAATAATTAAAATAATGGAATATACATATATACACCCATGAGCAAAGTCAAAATAGTCCAACAAAAATAAAGTATAGTAGATTAACCCGGTGAACAAAGGAAATCAAAAATTATATTTACCAGTTAAGAACAAAACTAACTAAAACACAAACTGGAAAAGAAAACTAAAGTAAGGTTCCAAGTGGGGAATAAAGCAATGAAAACAAAACTAACAAATATGTTGAGAGGAAAGGAAAGAAAGAAACTAAAGAAAAAATAGGTATGCAAAGTTAAATAGAGGTAGATGAAGATTTATATACATTTAAGATTAACTGCAAGGGGAAAAGAACAGTAGGAAAGGCAAACAAAGGAATAAATGTAGAAAAAGTATAATAAGTTTAAAAAATTAAAAATTAAAATTATAAAAAAGATAATAGAAAAAATGGAAGAAGAAAGTAAAAAAAAAGGAAAACTCCACAGAACTGCAAAAACCCAACGTAGAGGCAGAGGTTTATAACAACAATAAAAACTGTGCCTGAATATACACATATACATATACACCCATAAGCAAAATCAAAACAGTCCAACAAAAATAAAGTACAATAGATTGACCTGGTGAACAAAGGGAACCAAAAATTATATCTACCAGAACAAAACTAGCTAAAGAAGAAACTGGAAAACAAAACTAAAGCAAGGTGCCAATTGGGGAATAAAGCAATGAAAGTAAAACTAACAAATATGTTGAGAGGAAAGGAGAGAAAGAAAAGAAAGAATAGATTTGCAAAGTTAAATAGAGGTAGATAAATAAAATTTATTTACGTTAAAGATTAACTGCAAGGGGAAAGGAACAGTTGGAAAAGCAAACAAAGGAATAAATGTAGAAAAAATAATAATAGGTTTTAAAAAATAAAAAATAAAATTGAGAAAAGAAAAAAAAAAAAAAAGGAAAACTCCACAGAACTGCAAAAGCCCAGCATAGAGGCTTTATAACAACAAAAAATGTGACTGAGAAAAAAAAAAAAAGCTCAAAAGCAGAATTGGATTTCTTAGTGCCAATAAAATCAACAACTACAATAGAGGGGGAAATAAAAGAAAAAGAAATCCAAAAGAATCTACAGGACAAGTCAAAACGTAAGAATAATAAATGTTTTTCTTGAGACACTGCTCTCAGAGTCCTTTCTCTCTCTGGGAGTCACAGTCCACCTCACCTCCCTAGCATTCCCTCCAACACTGTGCTGATCTCAGGGCCTGCTGTGGGGGCAGCTCAGATTCTAATCTGGTCCTACTTCTATGTGTTCTTGCCTCCAATGTCCACAGCTATCAGAACTAGTGTGTTTTCTTTTTTGGGCGCTCTCAATGGCCTTTTATATATTCCATAGACACAGAGTCTGCCTAGTTGATCATGTGGATTTAATCTGCAGGCTTATAAAGCTGGTGGGAAGGTTTGGGGTCTTATTCCTTAGTCACACTGCCCCTGGGTTTCAATTGTGGTTTTATTTCTACCTCTACATGTGGGTCGTCCACTGAAGTTTGCTCCTGAGGTTGCCCTGGAGGATCTGGGTGTGCCCCTGTGAGAGCCAGGTGTAGAGGTGGTGCAGCTGCTTGGATCGCAGGGGTTCTGGCAGCACCAGGTACTCAAGGGGGTTGGTGGCTAGGGCAGCAGGAAATATAGTGTTCTAGAAGGTTATTGGACAATACGCTCCAGTATTCTTGCCCAGAGAAACCCCTTCCCTGACAGAGCAGCCTGGCAGGCCACACTCTACAGGGTCGCTGAGTCAGACGCGACCGAAGCGACTCTGAGCGTGTAGGCGCAAGACTTTTTTTTGCCTGTGGCAGCTCTGCCCCAGTGAGAGTTGAGTGTGAAGGTGGCGCAGCTGCTTGGCTTGCAGGGACTGTGGCAGTGCCAAGTGCGCAGGGACACGGACTGCCTCTGCCGCAGGAGTTATGGCCCTATCAGAGTCTTTTTTCCAGCCTTTTGTAGCTGGCGGTCAGAAGGCCTCTTTGGCCGGTCTTTCTCCATATCTGTGCCTATTCAGGCACTTAGAGGGCGCCCTTGCCTGTGGTCCTTCTCTGTTGTTCCGTGAATCAGGCATATAGCGGGCCCCCCCTGGCTGGGGTCCAACTCTGTAGATCTGCGCATCAGTCACTTAAAGGAGCATTCTGGGTGGGGTCCTACTCTGTAGTTCAGTGCCTCAGGTGTTTGATTGGCCAGCCTCTCTGTGGTTCAGCTGCCGATGCTGGCGTGTGGGGAGAATGGGGCTGTGGTGATGGCTCCGCCCCATACATGTGACTCAGCAGTATCGCCTTGCTTGCACGACTGCGTGGCTTTCCTCCACCTGCATTTCCCACCACGATCTCCTCCATCATATCCCCTCAATCCGTCTCTGCACACGCAACAGCAACCCTCGCCCTGCAATTTCTCCACAATCCCTAAACTCCAGCTCCCAGCCGCTGCGCCTTCCAGCGGACCAGTGTTCCTGTCTGGGGTATGCATGGCTGCGGCAAGGGCTGTCTGATTTTCATTCCATTTAGGCTGCCACAGATCAGCTGTTTCACTCTCAGTCTTAAATGTTTCTCCTCTGACTCAGACAGTTGCCCCAATGTGGAGACTGGACTCTTGCTTCAGTTCTCCCATCCACCCAGGGCAGGTCCAGTCCTATTAACACTCCGTTTTTCCTCCTAGTTCCTTCGTCCTGCCGAGTTTTGCGTGGTTCTATATATTTTTTTCCACTGGTCAGGTACTCCCTCCGCTGTCAGCTGGTGTGCTGCATGCACTTCTGTGTCTGAAGGTGTATTCCTTATGTATCTATGGAGGGAGATGTACTCCAAGTTGACCTACTCCTCCACCATCTTGTTCTTTCAGGCTCCAGTATTCTTACTCTGCTGTGAAAACAGACATGTTAACAACATAAGTTTTAAACCTATGAACTTGGTATATCTCTCAATTTATTTAGATCTTCCTTAATTTTTCTGAGCTACATTCAGTAGTTTTCAACGTGTCATGCATAGCTTTTGTGAGAATTATCCCTAAGGATTTTCATATTTTTATGTTCTTGTGAATGGTATTTTCTTTCCAATTTTAATTTCTCATTATTGCCGGTATACAGAAATAAAGTTGATATTCCTCTGTCAGGCTCTCTCACAACTTTGCCAAACTCGCCTATTTGTTATAGTAGCATTTTTCTGTAGATTCCATAGGATTTTCTACATAAATAATTAAGTATGTCTTCTTGAATGAAGACAGATTTTCTTTTCCAGTAAGAAGGAGTTCATTTCTTTTTCTTGCCCTTTTTCACAGGCTAAAATCCCGTATTTAATGTTGAATAGAAGTCTGAAGAGTGGACACCCTTGACCTGATCATGATCTTTGGGAAAAGGTATTCTGTCTCTCATCACTAAGTATTATATTAACTATAGGGTTTTTTTGGTTTGTTTTTTTGCATTTTATATAACAATCATCTTGTCAGTCTATCTTATAAGAGCATATCTATAAATTGATAAATATTCCTTCCTCTTAGATGTTCCAAATAATAGAAACAAAGAGATTTTCCTAAATGGTTGTGAATAACTCATTTTACCTTCTACATTCTTGTTACACCTGACCATTGTTAGCTTTGTATCTCACACTGGATATATTAAGGATGACTGCCAGCTTTTACAGTTGTTTTTGAGCACACTAGGGGCAACATTAGAGTGTAAGCTGTATTTCCTGCTAGGAGTCAAGCATGTCTGGCTGGCTGGGTGAGTGGGCCTGCAAGAGATCTATTTGCATGAATAAATGAAGCTTCCTGGGAAAGAACTCAAGCTTAAGAAGGAAAAGTCAGGCTGAGAAGGCTTTGCTTAATAGATGCCCCAAGCATTAAAGGGAGCCTTGCTTTTACATATAGCACCTTGTCAGACTCTCAGCCAATGTCCTTGTTCCAGCACTACACAGGTCTTATGCTGCTGCTGCTGCTAAGTCGCTTCAGTCATGTCCGACTCTGTGCGACCCCACAGATGGCAGCCCACCAGGCTCCCCCATCCCTGGGATTCTCTAGGCAAGAACACTGGAGTGGGTTGCCATTGCCTTCTCCAATGCATGACAGTGAAAAGTGAAAGTGAAGTCGCTCAGTTGTGTCTGACTCGTAGCGACCCCATGGACTGCAGCCCACCAGGCTCCTCCGTCCATGGGATTTTCCAGGCAAGAGTACTGGAGTGGGGTGCCATCGCCTTTTCCGACACTGGTCTTATAGAAAATAGGAATTAAGGATACAAGTGTCCACCACCTCTCTCTAAGACACGAGGACACTAACTACTCGACTTTGGTCACTAGGCACAAAGTCAAAAAGTGAGAGATGCACTCTTCTTTTTCTGGGGGGAATACAGCATGGCTTTGGCACATGTAAGTTTCCAGAGAGCTTGCCACATTTAGTGACATGAGAATTTAGCGTCATGATTGCTTGATCCAGCAGATGCCAAGTCTCTATGCTAATGGAGGCAGAATGGATCTGCTCCTAGGGATTACCAGGTAAAACCAGAGGGATTTTGAGTGAGTTTGGAGGCCCAAAAATTGTGTTTGGGGGACAAAATCAGAAGAACTGTGGGTTGTTACTAGTAGTGTGTGTGTATGCTAAGTTGCTTCAGTCGTGTCCAACTCTTTGTGACTCTATGGACTGTAGCCCACCAGACTCCTCTGTCCATGGGATTCTCTAGGCAAGAGTAGTGGAGTGGATTGCCATGCCCTCCTCCACCTCTAGTGTACCTTAATTCTATTCTCTAGGTAGGTGTTCTATGGTAAAATATGGGCAACATATTTTGATTAAGTTAATTTAAAATACTTTTATTTTAATTTTCAGTCCAGTTTAATGAGGTGAAAGAAAAAAGATGATAAAATCAACTACTAATCAGCATATCTTTATTAAAAAGGCCTCTGATTTGGCACAATAATTATTTTCTGCTATTCTTGACTATTTTTAAATGGTAAAACTTTGCTGTGATTTCTAAGTGCTAATTAATTCTAAAACTCTCTCAGGTCTGTAAATGGTATTTTTCCTCTTATTTTTTCTGGCATTCTCTAGAACATAAACTTTTTTTTTGACTGTGTCATGGAAGAGAAATGGAAGGGACCTAGTCTGGAAATGAGACAATATGAAGATTCTGGCAAGTATATGAGGGTCTAGAAAAGTATTTAGCAACTAAAATCCTTGGAACTACATCTAAGAAAAGTAATGTATTGAAACATTAAGAAGAAAAAAAAAACTTTCTGGACCTTTGTAGCCTAATCATAGGCTATCCTAAACTATTAAATTACTCTTTCAGAAAGACTTGTCAAGAACTACAAAGGGCCCAAGGTTTCACTCTTTCTGCCAGCTAACAAATAAGCTGGCCATGGTTTTATGGAGGCTGGTGGGAGACATGACACTCCTGGGCCTGAGAGTAACAAAAATATATGGGCACAGATACTTGTCTTGGTTCCTTTTGCCTCCAAACTCCACAGAAGTGGTACAGGCAGGCTCAGATGGATGCCTTCGTGGAAGTGGTTTGAGTTATAGGAGAGGAACCCTAAGCTTAGGGAACCAGAATTTCTCTCTTTTTTTTTTTATAATGGGCAACAAGCATGCCTGTAACCTTCAAGGCTGTTTGCCATGCCAAAATCCTTGAAAAGGTAGTTCAGAAGAAATGACAGTGACTTGCTTCACAAGAGCTATAGAATTGTGAGAGACTCATGGAAAATTGTCTTCCACAAGGTTATAAAGGACCTCGCTCTTTTGCAAAGCCAGAAACTGGTCAGAATTTGTCTTTCTGAAAGCAAAACTGAGACCAGTACTCACTAGGGTGCTGACAAATGTCTAACAAGTGGTTGTCTTCAAAGTAAAAAAAGCCCTAATTTGTATAACTTGCTGATTTTCACAGTGCAGAAATTCCTGTCATGACATTTTAAACTACCCACTATAATCACTGAACATGGAGTTATGAAGAGATGTACAGTAGCTCACACTTGTATAGTATTTCTGCCACACACGTATAACAGGCAAAAATAATCTCCAGAGCCTGGATAACACTAAAATCTAGTAAAATAATTAGGAAGTGATGAGTTTTGAATATTTACTACCTTTCAGTTTAATATATTTAATTATGTTTATGTAATTTTTAATAAGAGCTATCTTTAACAATTGGCTTGCAAAATTTCTGAAAATTGAACAATTGGCTGTTACAAGCCAGCCTTAACCAGCTCTAGCACCCCACTGTCAGGACTCCTCCTATCTAATTAATTGAGTTCCACTGGAGATTCTTCAAAACCCAGTCTCTTCGGTGTTTTTTCTGCTAGCTTATTTAAAAATCCTTTTTCTTGGTTTATTTGAAACTAAAATGATATTTGTGCAACCTGTTTATTTTTCAATCCCATGTGGTTAACATAAATAAATCTGATCTATTATATCCAAACTTAAATTATGTTGGAAGTAACTCAAATTAGATAACTTTGGGGGTTCTCTTTCTATCATTTTTAGAACTATGAGGTGAGTTTGAGTAGAAAACCTATTTGACTTTTTCTTGGAATTTGATATTTTTAAACCATCCTTTTTTTCTCAGAATTATATAAAGAGAACTATCTCTGCAAAGTCTGTCAGAAAATCTTGGGCAAAGTCTTGGGTTCTTTATATTTTGAAAAGAGAATGTGATTGTTATGTGCCCCTCCTTTCTCATGATCAGTATACACTCATTAATTATTAAACATTTCTACTGCTTTTTTTTTTTTTTTTGCTATGTTGGGTCTTTGTTGCTGCCCATGGGCTTTTCTCTAGTTGTGGCCAGCCAGGGCTACTCTTTTTTGTGGAACACAGGCTCTAGGTTGCATGGGCTCAGTAGTTGTGGTTCACCAGCTTAGTTGCTCCACTGGCATATGAGATGTTCCCAGACCAGGAATTGAACCGATGTCCCCTGCATTGGCAGGTGGATTCTTATCCACTGTACCACCAGGGAAGTCCACTATGGTATTTTTAACTGGAAACCATAACAAGACTCCCCTAAGGGCTCCGAGAGAGGAAAAAATATCCATATTCTGTGTGAATGTATAACCACAGAATATGGTTACACATTTTTGGTTGTAGTGATAATATATACATTATAGATTACTGTATCTACAATGTATTAGTGTGTCTATTAGATTATCACATATAGTGATAATACATACATTTTGGCTATTGTGATAGTCTAGAATGAAATTGTGGGGTCACACTTTACTAAAATATGCAAGAACATTTCAAATGAAAGTAATCAAATAGTTTGTTTATCAAACAGGAAGTGTAACTCAGTTTCAGGAGAAGTCACTGTCAATATCGTTAAAAATGGTACACAGAGCTATTAATATATAAATACACCAATGAACATTTTTTTAAAGGTGATTTAAACTCAGACTATACTGAAAATTTCAAAGTTTTTATAGGTGATTATTTTATTTCGGTGGAATATCTCCTCTTTCAAGAAAGAGGAAAAGACCACAGCAACTATTACAGACTTTGGGTTAAGTACAGCTACAGAGAGTTTCTCAAGAAAAATAATACTCTGACCACTTTATTTGATAAATCTAAACCTAATGAGAAAATCAGTTAGTCACATCACTTGGTTTGTTGTGTTACTGTCATTTACTTATTAAGGAGAAAATAAATTGCTCTCATTCCACAAGTAATAAAAATGCTGCAATTGTATAATATAATTGTGTGGGTCTGGGCATAGCTTAGTGAGTATTTGTTTAATTTGTGAGTTTATAGTCATCATCATTTCAGTGGACTTATTTTGTGTCCATTTCATAACCACCATTTCAGTGGGTACACTTTTAATGATTAACTGTTATCTGAGGATAGCAATTTTAAAACGGTAGAAGACAATTTAATATCTCATGTACACAACTTAAGTTCACAAGACAGAACCTGTTGTGTGGCTTATTTTGTTGGTGTTTATTTATCGCTGGACAATCTGTTCCTTTGGGGTGATATCTACTAGCAGCTGGGGTGAGAGGCTGCTGTGGTAAGCTTCATATGGTAGAGGATGTGAGTAGGGTAATTTCATTTAAAATGACCTAGGCAGATTGGGGCTTCCCTGGTGGCTCAGAGGGTAAAGCGTCTGCCTGCAATGCAGGAGACCTGAGTTCAGTCCCTGGGTCAGGAAGATCCCCTGGAGAAGAAAATGGCAACCCACTCCAGTACTCTTGCATGGAAAGTCAAAGAGTTGGACATGACTGAGTGACTTCACTTTCATTTTCATTTTCAGGCAGATATGCAGCATAAGGTGATTTTACTAAGGAAAGATTAGGCACCAGAAAATTAATAGTGCCTATCTCTGGGTGGGAAGATTATAAAGGTTTTAAAAACTAATTATTTTTCTTTTTGTGTTTCTCTATTTTCAAATTTTTCTTAAATAATTATGTATGATTTGGAAAATAAGGAAATAATATCACTGCAATGTGATTTGTATTTTGTCCTCTGTAGTTTTATAGTTTTGGTCTAATTCCATTTGGTAGAGAGATTTCAGTTTCTAGCAATATGATGTTGCATTAGGAAAGATGAAATGTACTGGCAAAAAGAGAAAGAGAAAGGGAGAGAAAGAGAGAGAAAGTTAAGCATGTATTTCTATTTTAACCAACCAGAGCCGGTACTGGGTACATTTTTGAGTTGTTTAGCTTTATAGCATGGCATATGCTGGGGCTGCTGGTACTGGAAAGATCTACACTCTAAGACAAGGCCTCTAACTCCAAGTTCAGCTCAATAAATCTTTATTGAGTATTTTAATGTAGAATAGGGATCCAGAGGTGATAAAATACAATCATTGCCTTCTCAAAGAACTAGCAATGCTGTTAATTATAAGGACAGGAAAATAAAATGAATAATGCAGGATGATATATGTGAAGGGTCCAGTGAATGACCCAAGAGTTCAGAGTAGTGGGAAATCATTTCATATTGGGATACATGAAAAAGACCGCATGAGAGATGTGGGATTTGAATTGGTCTCATTGGGTGGTGACAGCTTGGGTAAACAGGGGTATGGTAGAGGGTTTGTTTGATTGAGGGAATAGCTACAAAAGATAATAGGTAGGAAGGCACAAGGCAAGTTTGGGAGACATGAGTAATCCGTCTTGTGGGCTCATGCTGGAGAGTGGTGGCAGATAAGATTGTTAAGTACAGATAAGGGTTCATTGAAAGCTTTTCTAATATGATTTGATAAAATGCTTTGGATATAGTTTTTTTTTAAGTTTCAGGTTTATTTGTGATTTAGATTACTTTGGTGCTGACCAACTAGCCTGTGTCTGATAAGGGGAATGGTAATCCGTTGTCCTGCATCTGCTTCTCAGCCATGTCTTCATTACAAACCCAAAACCTTAGAATCCTCTGTAATGGATAAGAACCCAAAGACCATCTCAATGTAACTCTGACATTTTTGTCCTGGCATTCTGATATGGAATCCTTATTTGGACATTTATTTCATTGGAGCCTTTTAATCTGCTTTTAGGGACTTCCCTGGTGGCTCAGATGGTAAAGAGTCTGCCTGCAATGTCGGAGACCTGGGTTTAATCCTTGGATTGGGAAGATCCCCTGGAGACGGAAATGGCAACCCACTCCAGTATTCTTGCCTGGAAAATCCCATGGACAGAGGAGCATGGCAGGCTACATTTCATGGGATTGTAAAGAGTCGAACACAACTCAGTGAATTCACTTTCACTCTCTTTAAATCTACTTTTGCCTTTCCTAGCTATTTACTGCTAGCTGTTTTGCTCTCCACACGCTATTACTCGCTTCACTTTGATGGATATCCTGATTCAAGTCATTGGCCTTAACCAAGGGTGTTTTACCATGATTCTAATTTCTTAAAAATTTGTTTATTTTTAATTGAAGGATAATTGCTTTGCAATATTGTGTTGGTTTCTGCTATACATCAACATGAATCAGCCGTAGGTATACATATGTCCTATGTATTTGAGATTACTTGGATGCAGTCTCAAAAATGACAGAATGATCCCTCTTCATTTCCAAGGCAAACCATTTAATATCACAGTAATCCAAGTCTATGTCCCGACTAGTAATGCTGAAGAAACTGAAGTTGAATAGTTCTATGAAGACCTAAAAGACCTTCTAGAACTAACACCCAAAAAAGATGTCCTTTTCATTATAAGGGACTGGAATGTGAAAGTAGAAAGTCAAGAGATATCTGGAGTAACAGGCAAATTTGGCCTTGGAGTACACAACGAAGCAGGGCAAAGGCTAACAGAGTTTTGCCAAGAGATTGCACTGGTCACAGAAAACACCCTCTTCCAACAACACAAGAGAAGACTCTACACATGGACATCACCAGATGGTCAACACCGACATCAGATTGATTATATTCTTTGCAGCCAAAGGTGGAGAAGCTCTGTACAGTCAGCAAAAACAAGACCGGGAGCTGACTGTGGCTTAGATCATGAACTCCTTATTGCCAAATTCAGACTTAAATTAAAGAAAGTAGGGAAAACCCTAGACCATTCAGGTATGACCTAAATAAAGCCCCTTATGATTATACAGTAGAAGTGACAAATAGATTCAAGGGATTAGATCTGACAGACAGAGTGCCTGAAGAACTATGGACAGAGGTTCATGACACTGTATAGGAGGTGGTGATCAGAACATCCCCAAGAAAAAGAAATGCAAAAAGACACAATGGTTGTCTGAAGAGCCCTTACAAATAACTGAGAAAAGAAGAGAAGCAAAAGGCAATGGAGAAAAGGAAATATATACCCATTTGAATTTAGAGTTCCAAAGAATAGCAAGGAGAGATCAGAAAGCCTTTCTCAGTGATCAGTGCAAAGAAATAGAGGAAAACAATAGAATGGAAATGATTAGAGATCTCTCCAAGAAAATTAGAGATACCAAGGGAACATTTCATGCAAAGATGGGCACAATAAAGGGCAGAAATGGTATGGACCTAACAGAAGCAGAAGATATTAAGAAGAGGTAGCAAGAATACACAGAAGAACTATACAAAAAAGATCTTCATGACCCAGATAACCATGATGGTGTGATCCCTCACCTAGAGCCAGACATCCTGGGACATGAAGTCAAGTGGGCCTTAGGAAGCATCACTATGAACAAGGCTAGTGGAGGTGAAGGAATTCCAGTTGAGCTATTTCAAATCCTAAACGATGATGCTGTGAAAGTGCTGCACTCAATATACCAGCAAATATGGAAAACTCAGCAGTGGCCACAGGACTGGAAAAGGTCAGTTTTCATTCCAATCACAAAGATAGCCAGTGCCAAAGAAAGTTCAAACTACCACACAATTGCACTCATCACACACGCTAGCAAAGTAATGCTCAAAATTCTCCAAGCCAGGCTTCAACAGTATGTGAACCGTGAACTTCCAGATATTCAAGCTGGATTTAGAAAAGGCAGAGGAACCAGAGATCAAATTGTCAACATCCATTGGATCATTGAAAAAGCAAGAGAGTTCCAGAAAAACATCTATTTCTGTTTAATTGACTATGCCAAAGCCTTTGACTGTGTGAATCACAATAAACTGTAGAAAATTCTGAAAGAGATGGGAATACCAGACCACCTGACATGCCTCCTGAGAAATCTGTATGCAGTTCAAGAAGCAGCAGTTAGAACTGGACATGGAACAGCAGACTGGTTCCAAATCGGGAAAGGAATAGGTCAAGGCTGTGTATTGTCACACTGCTTATTTAACTTATTTGCAGAGTACTTCATGCAAAATACCAGGCTGAATTAAGCACAAGCTGGAAACAAGATTGCCAAGAGACATATCAATAACCTCAGATACGCAGATGACACTACCCTTATGGCAGAAAGCGAAGCAGAACTAAAGAGCCTCTTGATGAAAGTGAAAGAGGAGAGTGGAAAAGTTGGCTTAAAACTCAACATTCAGAAAACAAAGATCATGGCATCTGGTCCCATTGCTTCATGGCAAATACATAGGGAAAGAATGGAAACAATGAGAGACTTTATTTTTCTGGGCTCCAAAATCACTGCAGATGGTGACTGCAGTCATGAAATTAAAAGACACTTACTCCTTGGAAGAAACACTATGACCAAGCTAGACAGCATATTAAAAAGCAGAGACATTACTTTGCCAACAAAGGTCTGTCTAGTCAAAAAAACTACTGGTTTTTCCAGTAGTCATGTATGGATGTGAGAGTTGGACTATAAAGAAAGCTGAGCACCGAAGAACCGATGCTTTTGAACTGTGGTGTTAGAGAAGACTCTTGAGAGTTCCTTGGACTGCAAGGAAATCCAACCGGTCCATTCTAAAGGAAATCAGTCCTGAATATTCATTGGAAAGACCAATGTTGAAGCTGAAACTCCAGTACTTTGGCCATCTTATGTGAAGAACTGACTCATTGGAAAAGACCCTGATGCTGGGAAAGATTGAAGACAGGAGGAGAAGGGGACGACAGAGGATGGGATGGTTGGATGACATCACTGACTTGATGGACATGAAATTGAGTAAGCTCCAGGAGTTGGTGATGGACAGGGAAGCCTGGTGTGCTGCAGTCCATGGGGTTGCAAAGAGTCGGACACGACTGAGTGACTGAACTGAACTGATACATATGTCCCTTCCCTCTTGACCCTCCCACTTCCCACCCCATCCCACCCCTCTAGGTTGACATAGAGCCCCTGTTTCAGCTTCCTGAATCATACAGCAAATTCCCACTGGATATCTATTTTATATATGTATTATATATATTTCCATACCATGATACTAATTTTTGATTCCCAATTCTGAGGTCTTCATTCCAGATCTCAATCCATGGTATTCAGTTACAGTCATTGATGGAGGGAAACTTAGGGAAAAAAAGAAAAAAAGTAGGATCCTCTTTATCCTTAGATAATTTACTGGATGAAATGTAAAAAATGATATGTATGTATTTAAATAAATTAGCTTACAAAAATTTATTTCATAAAATAGGCCCAAAAGGCAGTGTTAATACTAATATCCATTCATACTCTTGTTTATAAAGTTGGTGTCCATTGTATTATGCTAGTAACCAAAAAAACATAAGACCAATTTTGCAAATGTTTTTCAACATTTTCTATTTCCACCTATTCTCCTCATCAACTTGTATTATTTTCAAAAGATGATGGTGATGTTGTTGACTTTAATTATTCAAAATAAATATTTTAAAAGCAGCATAACTGTGTTTGAACTTCTTCACACAACATTAGATTGTTCTGAGAAGATGGTCACTGACTATTAGTGGGACCATGGGGCAAGAACACTGGTCCGTTAGTGAATCTAATGCTTTGGTTCATTTCTTCCTGTCCCAGTCCTATTCAGCTACTGATACAGAGGATCTTCCCTATGCCAGACTGCTCTCCTGCCCAGATTTTGAACTCATCCTGTCCAAGGCAACAATATATCACTGGAATCACACATGCCTGAAGATGGGATCTGGAGTGAAGATAAATTGAGTACCATGAACCGTCTCTGAACCATCCCCAACGATTAGCCATCTCCCCCACAATGTGTTGGACACAGTTCTAAGACAAAATTCTTACCATGACTTCCTTTGCTGTAATCCCGCACCAGCTTCAGAATGGATATTATGCTTCTAACCTCCACCTCTTGTCTGGAACCCTATATTCTTCCTCAGCCTTCTCAACCCCTTTCCTGGGAGTTCTTTCTAGAACCCTGAGAAGGGCGAAAGACTGGTTCAGGACCCCAAAGCTCATATGGCTGTGGTTCTAAGGAGGGCCACCCGAATATCCATATCAGATTGATTGACCTGGAGTTTGTCTCCTTTCTTCGAGGCATTTAAAGTGTTATTTCCTGTTTAATTCTGAGAGGTATATGAAGAAATACATATAAGAACTCATCTAGTGTAGTAGATTTATTACATTTTTTACATTTTTATATGCAAGCAGGGAGTTTAAGCAGTTAGATTGCATTTCCTTCTTTCGGTTTGTGACACCAAAGCTGTTATTAATCTGAAAGAATCTGGGGCTCAACTAATACACAATTTATTTCTGCAAACTGTACCTTACAGTGAGTATTACGTTTTCAAAAAAGTACTGACTTTTCATATAAATCAGATTGGACCAGGTGCTCACCTAAATCATACTATTCTAGAGAATATTTGAGATGCTTCATGTAATTCACTTAATATGTTTACTGAATACCTACCATGTGCAAGGCAATATGCTATAAGGCAGTTGTTCCCAAACTCCAGTATCTAATGCCTGATGATCTGAGGCAGAGCTGATGTAATAATAGTAGAAGTAAGTGTTAGTCACTCAGTCTTGTCCAACTCTTTGCCACCCCATCAGCTGTATAGCTTGCCAGGTTCCTCTGTCCATGGAATTCTCCCAGCAAGAATACTGAGATGGGTAGCTGTTTCCTTATCTAGGGGATCTTCCCAACCCAGGGATCAAACCTGTGTCTCCTGCATTGCAGGCAGATTCTTAACCATCTGAGCCACTAGTGGAAGCCCTAGAAATAAAGTGCACAGTAAATGTAACGCTCTTGAATCATGCCAAAGCCATCGCCCCCACCCCAGTTTGTGGAAAAATTTTCTTCCATGAAACCTGTCCCTCATGCCAAAAAAGTTGGGTAACACTGCAAGGGATATAAAAATGAGTAAAGCGTAGTTCTGGCTCTAGTGTGAAAGGATTAAGACAACTGCACATAGACATGGGCACAGAATAGGGTAGCCAACATGATCTTTAAAGGACAAGAAAGCAGTTTTAATACTAATGATATGATCTCAGTTTTTTTTAATCCTTGGCTAAGATAAAGAATAATTATATACTCAAAGTGCAAATTATTCCTGGCTTAATTATCTCTATCAGTTTGAAGAAGCAGACACTCAGGTGTGCAGACAGATGCCATACTCCCTTGGGAGCACTTAATCTATGTCTTTTTTATGGGGGCTGGGGAGGATATTCACTGATTTAAGCAGATGTTACATTCTCTAAGAACAAGGTGGCAGAAGACCTTTTCTCAGACTGTACTTCAGTATCTAAGACCTTTGCCTGAATGTTCTTCAGCAGCCACAAAGACAGCCTAGCTGATGACAAAATCCACATCTTTGTGTTAAGCTAATTTAGGGAACATTTTATCACCTAGCTTCACAGTGCAAAGAACATTAATAATTCAGTGGTTTGTATACATTTCCATTCATTCTCCTTGCCAAGCTGTTTATACTGCAAAGCAATGGTGAAGGGATGGAGGAGTTGAGAAGAATATAGTTGATGTACATTCTAGGTGATGCAATGGTAAATCATCTGCCTGCCAGTGCAGGAGATGCGAGAGATGTGGGTTTGATTTCTGGGTTGGAAAGATCCCCTGGAGTAGGAAATGGCAACCCACTTCAGTATTCTTGCCCAGAAAATCCCACGGACAGAGGAGCCTGGCGAGCTACAGTCCATGGGGTTGCAAAGAGTCAGACACGAGTGGGCAACTGAGCACATCTGGGTTGGAGACATGTTCATATGGTGTCTTTTTGCCACCCTGTCCCCGTGCATGGCCCTCAACCCCTCTTTTTAGAATGTCTGTGGTTTCAGCAACAGTGAAATTCCAATGGCGCTGAGGAAGTGGTGGGGTTTGTTAGTACCTTATGCCTTTAGCAGCTTCTCACTGATGATACCCTGCATGCGATCTCTAAGTTATTAATCTTTTTTTTTTTTAGTTTCTTTTCTATGCTTTGGTGCTGGTAAGAATAAGGTTTAGTGTAAAATGTCTTTTTCTGTGTTGAAACACAGACTTTAAAAAGCGTAGACTTTGAGGGAAGATTCCAGAGACTTGGTCCCTTGGGAACTACCCATCTGTGAAAAAATTTTATTTCTGTTGGACTAGAGACCTGGCAGTAGCAAAATGGACTGCCACTGTGAGCCATTTTTTCTGTCTCACTGGACAGAATAAATGGTTTCCTAATTGAAGCTATGTCATGACATGAACTGTAAAATGTGGTAGCAATAATTTACTCTCAGCTTAAAGAGATGACAGAAAATTGTCTGCTCTTTTTAAAAGCTTTCTTTCCCCAACTAGACTGTGAGATAATGTTTCATAAAGGAATACTTTCTGCAATATTATTTATACATTAAGTGACATATTTTGCAACTTTTTAAAAGAATGAATTAAAAAGTATTGTGTGTGTGCTTTTGAATAGCATCCTTTTTGATAAGTGCATCAGAGTTTCTTGAGCATAATTTCATTTATTGTGAATTGTCAATTCATTTATTATGTCCTATAGGGCATAAACACTATTGCTGCCTTTAGGATGAAGTCTGTAATATAGGAAACTTGCCTACCAGATATGAAAACATGTGTATCTATGTAGCAACTACACACATACTCACACACACACACACACATACTTTGTCTTTATTAGCCACTAACACATCTGGAAACTTAGTGTAATAGCAACTGTGGAGCTTCAGAAATAATAGGAAAAATAATTATTCCAAATGATGTTAAGATACTTGGTAATCTAGTTAGATTTCTATACTACACCCTTCACAAAAATACATCCCAAATAACTAAAGATCTAGGCAGTAAAAAAAAAAAAAAACCCAGACTGTAAGACTGCCAGAAGAAAATGAATGAAACAGGCTTATAATTGTGGGATGATGAAGGATTCTCTCAATATGAAATAAAACTAGAAACCATAGAGAAAATCAACATATTAAAGGTGTATTTGAAAAGATAAAAAATAAGGGTAAAATATATGTGAGAGGTTGAGAGAAAAATATATGCAACATAAATATGTAAAGACAAAAGATTACTATCCAGATTATTTTACTAACATTCAGTACTAAAAATTTGAGAAAAAGATAATCAGCCAAATAGAAAATTGGCAAGGAACTCAAACAGGAAGTTAATGAAAGAAGGGGTATAAGTGTCCATTAAACTTATGAAAAAATAATCCATTTCAATAATTATTAAACAAATGAAAATTAAACAATAACAAGATACCTTATTCACCCACTTGATTGGCAACATTTCAACAGATTGATAGCATGCACCTTTAGTGAGGGAAAATGGGCACTCTCATAATTGTATTGATGGAAGTGAATATGGGTATAGCTTTTTGTAAAACAAGTTATTTATCAAAATTAAAATATGCATGACCTTTGACCCCGAAATGTCATTAGGAATTCCACTTCTCAGGGTTTATCCCACAGAAATACTAGCTTGATTACACACAAAATAAATGTCTGTGGATGCTGACTGCATTGTTTCCTAGTCAAAAGTTGGCGGAGAACTCTCAATAAGACAATGGTTAAATCAATACAGAATATTCATTACAGGAAGTTCATATAGCAATTAAAAAGAAAGTTATATTGAAAAGAAAGTTGTATTGAAAAGGTTCATATGTACTGACTTGGAAAAATGTTCATTGTAAGTAAAAAAAAAAATACATTGCAAAACCATATTAATAACCCAATTCTATTTTAATTTGGAGGAACCAACAAAACGATATATTCTTATAAGCATAGAATAAAATCTGGAAGAATGTAGAATGATCTCTTGATGGTGGCTACAGAGCTGGATGCTAAAGAGAAAGGAGAGAAGAGAAGGCATTTCACTTATTTCACATCCATTAAAAGATAAAAGTGGGATTATGAGTGATTTTATTTCTTTATATTTAACATCTCTTCTGTTATCAACATGTATTACCTGTATTACTTTTGTATTAAGAAGCCAAATGTAACCTTGAAAAGATAATTCTTGAAAGATGGAATGAAAAGATGAGAGACTGGAGGCAGGAGGATAATTTAAGAGACCTTGAATGACCTTGGGAAGGACATGAGCCACTGGCCCAATGCAGAGACAAAGGGGTTGAGAATGAAGGGCTGAGGTGAGACTCTGAAAGATGGAACTCGAGTGGAGAGGTCAGGTCTGGCTCACGGGTGATCACCAATCTGAGTTACACCCCTAACTGCTAGTCCAGAGCTCTTTCCCGGAGCCATGAAAGGTCCCATGATCCATCATTCAGGCCATATCCTGAGGCCCTCAAGGACCAGGACTGGGACACGGGTATACCCAGAGCACCCTTATAGCAGATAACAAAACCCAGGTTGTCCGGTTCCTAAGGAGGAATCATCTCAGTTCTGATTTCCCACTTACATGTTTCCACATGAGACCAGATGAAAGCAACATCATCTTTGCCAAGGGCCCCTTGGGCTGTTCTCTGCCATGGAGTGACCTGAAGGTTATGCACCATTACATCAGCCTCCTCCTCAGGGGCTGGCAAGCAGCTCTCAGGCTGTCTCCAGGGAAGCCAGCTCTCCTTCCTTCACTCTGCTTGATCCTGACATTTGCTGTATGTAGTCTGCTCAGCCTGTACTAAAACCTTCTGGTTCCTTTTTACTAAGTCAGGCTCATAAACACGAGGCTTAACCCACCTGGAGTCTGCTCTGACTTCCACTGTCAGCTGCCCTGCAGAGTCATCATGAACACTGTTGTTTGTGACCAACGCATGTCTTACCTTCTTCGAGTTATTTCAGGCTCCTGGGCACACCTTCCAATGTGCATAACAGACTGCTCAACACAGAGTAAGCAGTGTCATGTGATGGAAACTAATTTTTCACATGGGGCACCTCCCTGACGAGCCTGTTCACTCTTTGTTTGTTTACTCAGAAACAGATGTTTAAACATCTGCTTAAATGTTGTGAAATCTTTTCCCAGATTGGACCTTTGGTTCTTGGAGCACAACGGGGAAAGCTCATGTTATGAGTAGAGGCAAATTGCATGTTGAAAAGAAGAATTTAGTAGAACAGCTTTTCCAGAATTTCTGTGAAAACAAGTACAGTGTTGATAAAAATTCATGTGTGTGATAGGAAATGCCTTTGATAGTTTGAAGCTTTAAAGCTGATTAGTATCTTATTACCTTGAAACCTTTTTTTTTTTTTTTAAGTTTTATGGATATATAGAGTGCTACACATAAAATTTTTATAGAAAATTTTGAATGAAGTTTAAAGTATATCTGAGCACTAAACAGGTATGGTGAGAAAATATGTACAAAGCATTATCCCTTTTTTTCTTCTCCAGTAAAAGGCTGGGCAGCCTTTCTGATTTGAAATTATTACATTTCCACATCAACATCTCCAAGGAGCTGGCATATTGACCTATGAGCATGTAGCAACAGTCCTACTGCTTTACTTCCGTAATGGAATAGATGAACATTTGGCTTATACAATTAAGATAATCGGGTTACTTCACAGAGCTAATGTCTTACTTTGAATTTGAGTGATTTCTGTCTGATGTCACATGGAAGAAAATGTAATTGTTGCCTTGTTTTAGGGGCAGATAGATAATTTGTAGATTTTGTTGCCCAGTGGCTTATCTTTAGAAGGAATTTTGAAATTACACCTTGAGGCTTGTATCATTTTGCATATGAAATAACTGATACTATTCACTGGTAGCTTTTTTAAGCAGAAGCATGTGACTGGATGGAAGTGGAAAATTCAATTCAGTCAGTTGTTTGCCCTCCCTGATCTCACTCACTGGTTTTGACAGAAGTTGCTTAGGCATCATGGAGAACAGTTTGGGAATGAAGAAATTATTTCTTATTCAATCTCTGTTACCTTTCTGGGCTCAATTTTTCCAGTAAACACACACACACATACACACACTGAAATAATATAACAGGGAGATTTCAATCCATTTTAGAGAAAAATAAAAAGCAATTATAAAATATTATTAAAACTCTCTTTTTCTGTTTAAGTATCAGCAATGTGCTGTCAAGAGTGAAGCTAAGCTGGCGACCTTAAAGGGTGACCTCCACAATGACAGTGCGTTATTGTTCCTCATGCAGATATCTGATGGCCGTGAGTTTTAGGTCAGCTCTTCAGCACTCATAGAAGATCATCACTCGTTTCAGTTGATTTGAAAGCCTATTGATCTGCCCTTAGTTAGAAACATCCCCTAGCTGTACTCAGGTTTCCCACTCTAAATTTTTAAACTTGAAGACCTTGCTTCTCATTCATTTTCAAAAACTCTATTCAGAAGAACAAAATTCATAATGTGAATAACTAATATTTAAAACTGTCTAAAGAAATCATAGCCACAGATATATGACTACCTAATATTCATAGGTATGCAATTGCCTGCAGGACATGCCATTCATCTCTCTCCTTGAACACTTTAAACTTCTCCACCAGGGCAAACCAGGCCATGAGAGAGTTAGATCTTGCTCCTTGTTCACACTTGTGTGTTAGGATATCAGTCTACCTTTTTGAGACCTAAAGTGCTATGATACTGCAAAGCTGCAAAAGTGTTTGAGCAACTTGGATTTCCATCTATGTCTATGTCTCCCAGCATGCCTTAAGCAGATTCTGATCATCTATGTTCAGGATCAATTGCCTGTGTCCTTTTACCTTTATTTTCTCTAGCTTCCCTTGTAATTGGCATACCTGGTCTGAGGAAGAATACCTGTCTATTAGTAATGTGCCAAGCTTGTCCCTGAGATCAATGATGAGGTGATGAGTAACAAGTCAGAAAAATGAATGAATGAATTTTTTTTTTTAATTTGGATCTCACTAGAGAATGTAGGTTTTCCTGAAAAACTACAGACTTACTTTGTTGTTGTTCAGTTGCTCAGTCATGTCCAACTCTTTGTGACCCCATGAATGGCAGCATGCCAGGCTTCCCTGTCCTTCACTGTCTCCCAGAGTTTGCTCAAACTCATGTCCTTTGAGTCAATAATGCATATGCGGTAAAGGAAATTACCTAGGTTTTCCACATTATGTATCTGATTTAAAGAGGAGAAAAGCAAACATTGGTCGTCTGAGTGGTTCATACGATGCCTTTGATAAAAATAATTAGGTAATTACTTAAATTTGCATTTGTTTTGTCTGTAAAATCATTGTCTTCATCATGTGTCAAACTTTGGTTAATGGTCAGGGGGTATTTTGTTTTTGAAGGGATTTTAGTAGCATCTATGGCCAAATTTGTTTTATTTTAGACATGCTTGAGTGAAATAAATGCCTGCCCCCATCTAATTCCAAGACACCCAGTTCATGAACTACAAAATCTAATGAAACTCACTCTCTGTTAGTTATATTAATAGAAAAGCTGTAGATATGCTACTTGTTTACTGGCTTTTTGTAACACAGAGAACAAAAGATTGTAGCTTCCATTTATGCATGTGAAAGAGGAAATGGTGATGTTTTTCCTCTGTCTGAACAGAGTAATTCCTTCAGCTCATTTTCTAAACCCTTCTGCCAGAACAAGCTGGTTCTTCTGGGAAGACAGAACTGCCTACGGGCACATGTACCCATCTGTTCTTTGCAAACATGCTTTGGTCTTTTCTATGCCCAGCCAGTGGGCTCTAGGGGCACCCATTGCAGGTGGCCAGGCAAGGTCTCAGCCAGATAAGAGAGCATTTAGAGTTAAATGTGTGGTTATAAGAAAACAGTTACAAAAAAGAATTTGCCATAGCAAAGTTATTTCTCTGCTTCCACTAATGGCTCACATTTTTCTGTGGGCTCTGTACTCTGCTTTATAAATGCTCTTCTTGGTCTTTGTCACCTATGGTCAAAATAGCCTGTGTGCTATTTGTATTGTATAATTAATGCAAATAGTTGAGCTATGTGGTTCTCCAATTCTTTTCTCAAAAACATCAACTAACGACCATTCTTCCATTTTTGCTTTCTTGCGTCACTTACATTTCAACTCTTACTGAGAAAATACACCTGAGTTCCCAGAGCACCCACTAAACAGGCAGCATCCAGGCGCTTGTAAGAAGATAGATTAGAATAGAAGGAAATTGATGTTCCTTCCTTTTTAATAAAGAGTTCCAAGATTTTCTTTTCTCTTAATAATCTTTCTCTTTTGGCTATTCTGTCTTGACGTTCTGTAGGCACAATATGTGAACTCTAGTATTCAATTCTCATCTAACATTTTATTTTGATTAAAAATTGTAAAGCTTATGTGAAATTCACCATAATGGGGTTTTGCCATGTGGGTAATGAGGACACACAGACTTAAAATCATAGAACCCAAGAGTCATAGTGATTGATGCAATCAATTCAATCCCTAATTCAGAGAAAAAAGATCTAAGAGATTCATAAAGTGTGTTTACTTCCTATGGCTATGAGGTTGGACTTATTTAGGAAGAGAATGAATTGGGAAAATTGTGGCAAAACAAAACAAAACAACAACAAAAAGCCAAATACACCATCTATTTTCAAAACCAATATTGCTCTGGTTTTTACTTAGTTGTTGTTCAGTGGCTCAGTTGTGTTCGACTCTTTGCAACCCCATAGAATACAGCACTCCAGACTTCCCTGTCCTTCACCATCTCTCGGAGCTTGCTTAAACTCATGTCCATCCAGTTGGTGATGCCATCCAACTACCTCATCCTCTGTCGTCTCCTTCTCTTCCTGCCTTCAATCTTTCCCAACATCAGTGTCTTTTCCAATGAGTCAGCTCTTAGCATCATGTGGCCAAATATTGTAGCTTCAGCTTCAGCATCCTTCCAATGAATATTCAGGGTTGATTTTCTTTAGGATTGACTGGTTCTATCTCCTTGCAGTCCAAGAGACTCTCAAGAGTCTTCTCCAACACCACAATTCAAAAGCATTAATTCTTTGGTGCTTAACCTTCTTTATGGTCCAACTCTCCCATCCATACATGACTGCTGGAAAAACCATAGCTTTCACTATATGGAAATGGGGGGCAATGGCACCCCACTCCAATACTCTTGCCTGGAAAATCCCATGGACGGAGGAGCCTGGTAGGCTACAGTCCATGGGGTCGCTAAGAGTCGGACACGACTAAGCGACTTCACTTTCACTTTCACTATATGGACCTTTGTCAGCAAAGTGATGTCTCTGTTTTTTTACCTAGTTTTACTTGTTTTGTATTTGCATAACATCCCCTCTAGGGTACCTAATTGATCATGGTCTCTGAATAAATTATTAAAATTCATGCTTCCTACATTGGATACCATTATTTGAAGTTGATAAATCAGATAAATTGAAATTGATAATTTCCGATCTCTGAAATTTAATGGTGTCACTTTCTCAGCAGCTCTGTTAAAAGTAATTAAGCTACATCAAATAGTGTTTTCAAAATGATACCTCTGTACAGTTAAATGCCTTTTAGGACATTGACCTCAAATGATAGCCAGAAGTTGTGGCCTGAATGGAATTAATTTTCAAATTTAGCAGGTACATACTTTTCACATCTCCATCCCACTAAACAAACTTTAAGTTAACTTATGGTGATAGAGAGCTAAATGGAAACTGGGAGTAACCTTTGCTTCCCTATTGTTAGACCACACCAGAGTGTGAAGCATCTTTTACACACCAGCCCTCAGCCTGTCCAGCTGCCTTTTTGGTACTCACTTCATCGCAAGTTCCCTTCTTCCTTTCCTTTTCTGTGCAGTCCCCCAAGGCTGTCTTGGCCTCTTCACTTGCCTCCATTACAGCATTACTAGACCCAGAGCCTGCCCAAGTTTGCAGCAGGCACATCCTCCAAAGATGTGTGCGTGCTAAGTTGCTTCGGTCATGTCCCACTCTTTGTGATCCTAATGGACTGTAGTCCTCCAGGCTCCTCTGTCCTTGGGATTCTGCAGCCAAGAATACTGGAGCGGGTTGCCATGCTCTCATCCAGGGGATCTTCCTGACCCAGGGATCAAACCCTTGTCTCTTATGTCTCCTGCACTGGCAGGCTGGTTCTTTACCACTAGCGCCACCGGGGAACCCTCCTCCAAAGAGGTACATGTGTAATTCCTAGGACCTATGAGTATGTTGTTACCTTACATGGTTAAAGAAACATAGCAGATGTGTGATTAAGTTAAAGATTTTTAACTGGAGAGGTAATAATGGATTATCTGGATGGGTCCAATGCAATCACAAGAATTTCTATAAGAGAAAGGCAGGAGGATCAAAATCAGAAAAAAGGAGATGTGTTGACAGAACCAGAGGTCAGAGGGATACCCTCCGTACATTGAGGAAGGAGCCAGAAGCCTAAGAATGCAAGCAGCCTCTAGAAGCTGGAAAAGGAAAGAACTGGTCCTAACAACATCTTGATTGTAGACTTCTGACTTCTTGAACTGTGGAATGGAGTGGAAGTCGCTCAGTTATGTCCAACTCTTTGTGACTGTAGCCTGCCAGGCTCCTCTGTCCATGGGATTCTCCAGGCAAGAATATTATAGTGGGTGGCCATTCCTTTCTCCAGGGGAACTTCCCAACCCAGGGATCGAACCCTGGTCTCCTACAATGCAGATTCTTTACTGCCTGAGCCACCAGGGAAGCCTGAACTGTAATAGAATAAATTCATGTTGTTTTAAGCCACTAATTGGTTATTAGAAACTAATATAATTATTGCATATATTGAATCCCTGTCAAGGTCTTAACATGATAAAAGGTATTATTCATTGTAAAAGATAATAATACATTTAAACCCTTTTCCTTAGTACTGTGTTTAAAGAGTAAATGTCCTTTTTAAAAGTATATTTCTAAGCTTGTTTCAAAATATTTTTCTAGATAAATCTTGTACCGTTTCTATATTTTGTAATTAATGTATTCACTCGGCTTATTTTTATTAAATATGTACTGTCTGCAAAGGAACATAGAGGACATAAACATTTATGACATGGACTTTGTTTCAAAGGATTCATGAGGTTAATCCCTAGGAGTTCATGTATGTGTTCATGCTCAGTTGTGTCTGACTTTTTGTGAGTCCGTGGACTGTAGCCCGGCAGGCTCCTCTGTCATGGGATTCTCCAGGCAAGAATACTGGAGTGGGCTGCCATTTCCTCCTCTAGGGGATCTTCCTGACCTAGGATCAAACCAGCATCCCCTGTGTCTCCTGCATTGGCAGGCGGATTCTTTATCACTGAGCCACCTGGGGAGCCCAGTAACTAGTTTATATGCATAAATAACTATTACCCAAGGTGGCGAACTATATTCGTTTTCTAGAGCTCCCATAACAAAGTACCACAGACTGGCAGCTTAAACAACAGACATCGTTTTCTCACAATTCTGGAAGCTGGAAGTCCAAGATCAAGGTGTTGATATAGCTGTTTTTTTTCCTAAGGCTTCTCTCCTTGGGTTGCAAATGGTTGTCTTCAACCTGTGCCTTCACATGGCCTTCCTTCTCTGCATGTCTGCATCCTAATCTCTTCTAATAAGGACCCTACTCCAGTATTCTTGCCTGGAAAATTCCGTGGACAGAGGAGCCTGGAGGGCTACATTCCATGGGGCTGCAAAGGGTCTGACACAACTGAGCGACTGAGTGCATATCGAATTAAGGCCCACCCTAATGACTTCATTTTACCTTAATTACCTCTTTAAAAACCCTATTTCCAAATACAGCCATAAATGGGTACTAGAGACGTGGACTTCAACATATGAATTTTTTTAATTGAAGTATAATTTACAAAGTTGTATTAGTTTCAAGTGTACAGCAAAGTGATTCAGTTATTCATATATATATGAATTATATATGCACATATGATATATACTTGCACATATCATTTTGAAGTAGAGTTTTCTCCAGATATATGCCCAGGAGTGGAATTTCTGGACATACGGTAGCTCTGATTTTAGTTTTTAAGAAACCATCATACTGTTCTCCATAATGGCTGCACTGATTTGCATTCCCACCAACAGTGTAGGAGGGTTCGTTCCCTTTTTTCCACACCCTCTGCAGCATTTCCTGTTTGTAGACTTTTTGATGATAGCCGTTCTGACCAGTGTGAGGTGATATTTCTTGTACTTCTGATTAGCATTTCTCTAATAATTAGCAATGTTGAGCATTTTCCCTGTGTCTGCTGGCCATCTGTATCAACACATGAATTTTGAGAGAACATAACTCAGCCCACAACACACAGTAAAGGTCATAAAAGATACAAATAAATTGCTTTAGGAAAATTCAGAGCAGAGTGAGATACTCCAGATATTGCAAATAAAATTCAGTTAAAAATCAAATGATTGACAAAGAACTTCTTTTGCTATGTACGATGACTTTTAAGGCTGGGCCATCCCTCCCAGAGCACACTGAGGCAAATGGAACAATCCTGATGAAGTAGTGTGGAAATGGTAAATAAAATTATGGAGCTCGCTTGTGTCCTTTTATGAAAAGCAGTCATCATTGTGCAGTTTCTCAATTCCATTCCCAGGTAACAAATAAAGCCAGCAGCTAACAAGCCTTCTGATGAATTGGCGCTTTAGAAGTAAACAGATTCTCTTGTGCTCTTAGGAATTGTCAGGCTTACAGATACGAAGGCATCTTTGTGGAGGCAAAAACGAGACAACAAACAAGCAAAAACAAAAAAACCCATGTCAAAACATTTTGAAAAGCTTATTGTTCTCGTAGGAGAAGCTGTTTCAACAGAAAGAGGATGATATATTAACATGTAAGGTGAGCAAAACGTTCTATGTTCCTTAGAGTCCTAACTGATATGTTCCAGAGAAAAGATCCACCCCAAAGTTAAGTCAGCTGCAGCCAAAATATAATCCTGTATGAACAATCTTTTCATTACCCTATCAGCAAAGTGGGAATGCTCAGGATGGTGGGAACTCACTGGAGCTGGTGATTTAATCAACCTAATTTGACCCATATTTTTCTAGCACCGCTGATGGAAAAGTGTGGACCTGGGCCCTGGAAAGTTCCTGCTAAGGGAGCTAAGATATGTACACACTATAACTCACTCATTCATAAGTGCTAATTGCTTCAGTCATGTCTGACTCTTTGTGACCCTATGGACTGTAGCCCTCCAGGCTCCTCTGTCCATGGGATTCTCCAGGCAAGAATACTGGAGTGGGTTGTCATGTTCTCCTCCAGAGGATCTTCCCAACCCAGTGATCAAATCCTCATCGCCTATATCTCCTGCACTGGCAGGCCGGTTCTTTACCAGTAGCACCACCTGGGAACTCCAATTGACTCATTAGAAGGCCTTAATACATGACAAAACACTATATCAAGAGTTTGAAGGACAAACAGGTATAAGCAACTTTGAATTTCCAGGCATAGAAAGAAATGAAGAAATTCCACTTTTTAGTGTATTTGTTTGCATAAATATTTGCTAATTTTTACCTTATACATTTCTGTATCTTATACATCACTGTATCATTCTAGAAAAATTGTGCTACTAAAATTTTGAAATAATTTAGTTTTCAAATCCCAAATAGTAGTACTAATGGGACAAAATGAATCTTTTCATGCAAAGAACTAAAGTGGGAGAATGGAAGGATGCTCAGTAATGCCAGTTAAAATGCTTTTTTTTCCCCTCTAACATAGTTCTGTTGCAGTTGTAAAGTAACTGAATTTGGTTGTCTAAAAAGTGTTTGCTGGGGTCACATCAATTGGTTTAATGATAGTGTACAATTTTTAGTAGGAGTTACTGCAAGTTTTCTAAGAATCTTGATTCATCTCAAGTCACATTGTTCTCCACATGGCGCCTGTTGGGTTTTAACAAAAACCCCTTGGCTAATTGCAGGTAGGAAATAACTATACGACATAACTATTTTCATTAATGGTGTTGGTTTGTCTTAGATCCAGTACAACAATATGCTTCTTAACAACACACTTCCTGTAGTCAAGGAGGCATTGACATGCACGTGGAGGAAGAGATGGAAATTGATATCTAGGGCTGGGCTGAAGGTATTGAGAGGATACTTGCTTAGAAGTAACTGTTCTCTATTTTAATTAAATTAAAAGCAATTTTAATCACAACTTAAATGATTGAGATTGGGAAAAAAAATTTTTTTCCAGTAAAGATGCCTAAACTTGGCTACAGAGAGATTCTTATAGCTGGAGTATGACTCACCTGAATCTTAAGGCACAAATTATCCGCCAAATTGGGGATAGAGCCAACTCTAAGATTCTATGCCTGAGAGATGGGGAGGATTTCTAAAAGAGGTCTTTCAAGAAATGTGAAAAATGTAAAGAAAAGCCAGAAGGGAAAATTTTCTTGTTCCCTTACCCATACATCTCAGTAATCACATAAAATTACCCAACCAATCTTTGTAGATCTGCCCTGCTCTGCTCCAAACCAACAGAAGAGCATATAAAACAGCAACAAACTGGCTCTGTGCTTTCACCTAATTGCAGAGAAGCTTCAAAGAAAGTATTCAGCTCTTTTGTATTGAAGTGCAGGCATTGGCAAACTACAGCAGCTATGTGCGTGCTCAGTCATGTCCGACGCTTTGCGACACCATGGACTATATAGCCCACCAGGCTCCTCTGTCCATGGGATTTCCTAGGCAAGAATACTGGAGTGTGTTGCCATTTCCTCCTTCAGGGGATCTTCCCAACCCAGGGATTGAACCGTAGTCTTCTGCATCTCCCACACTAGCAGGTGGATTCTTTACTATTGTGCCACCTGGGAAGCTCGGCAAACTACAGATTGTGAGCCAAATCTTCTTGCTGTCTGTTTTTGTATTGCCTGAGAAATAAGAGTATTTTCTACAGAAGAATGTTTGCAACTTATTTGATGACAGGACACACTAATTTTGACCCCCAGTTCAGCAATCACTGGCAAAAGAATTCCATTCATCTCATTAGAAGACATATACATTAGAAGTTTATTACAAAAAATTATACTCAGTTAATATTATGATATTTTTATTTTTTGCTGCTCCACACAGCTTATAGGATATTAGTTTCCTGACCAGGGGCTGAGCTCAGGTCTTTGGCAATGGAAGCACAGAGTCCTAACCACTGGACTACCATGGAATTCCCATATTTTGAATAAAAAATTTTTTTAAGCTTGTTTTCTCACTTATATATAATTTATATATAGTATCCATTTTGGCCTCTTGACCCACAAAGCCTAAAATATTTACAATCTGAGATTTTGTACAAAATGTTTTCTAACTCTGTTCTAGTGAAGGAAATAGATGGTGTGTTATAGCCATTTCTGACATCTCATCTTCCACAGCTAATCAGAAAATGGTTGGTAACGTTTATCACCCCGTCAAGATACACTTGATTTTTCATCAGTTGCTTTACTTTCAGTGAACATGTGTGTGTGGGCTTAGTGTCTCATTCATGTCCGACTCTTTGCGACCCCATGGACTGCAGCCTGCCAGGCTCCTCTGTCCATGGGGATTCTCCAGGCCAGAATACTGGAATGAGTTGCCATGCCCTCCTCCAGGGGATCTTCCCAACCTAGGGATCCAACTCAGGTCTCCCACACTGCAGGTGGATCTTTACTGACTGAGCCACCAGGAAAGCCCATAACCCTGAAAAAGTCATTTGTTTCACATGATATTGATGAAAGTCAATTTGAATTTGAGATATTCAACTGGTAGATGGTTTCTCTCACATGTATCTTCTTGGTGGGGATGGCTAGAAGGCTGGCCTCATTTGGGACTATTCACTACTGCACACGCATATGTCCTCTCCAGCATGGTGGTCTCAGGAAAGTTGAAATTAGATGGCAGCATTCAGGAAACGTTGGGTGGAAGTTTCAAGCCTAGAAGTCCTAGAGTGTTACTTCTACCATCTTCTATGGGTCAAGAAAGTCACAAAGACCAGCCCAGATACAAGGCGAGGAAATGCCTTCTGATTTTGGCTTGATAATTTTTTTAAAATGACTATTTATTTAAATACCAAATGGGTTTTGAAAATGATCAAATATTTTTCTTGAATCTACTATAACATTCTTTTTCTACTCTCTTCTGTGATATAATAAATTATATTTATTGATCTTTCAAATGTGACACCACCTTTGAATTCCTAGCAAAACCCCCATCTTGGTCAAATACTTTTTATGTATTGATTAATATTTTATAGGGCTTTCCTGGTGGCTCAGATGGTGAAGAACCTGCCTGCAATGCAGAAGACAATACTTTGTTTAAACTTTTACATCTGTGTTTTTGACAGAGACTCACCTGTAGTTTTCTTTCTTACAACTTCCTTGTCAGCTTTTGGTCTAAAAATTATGATGGCTTCATAACTGAGTTGCTACTTGTTCTCTCTGTTTTTGATTCTCTGGAAGAGTCTGTATAAACTTGGTGCTGTTTCTTTCTTAACTTCACCTGTTGGGTAATTTGAACCTGGAGGTATATTTTCTTTTGTTTTTCTTGGGAGAGTTCCAAATTTTGGATTGAATTTCTTTAATACATGTAAGACTATTCATTGTATTTATTCTTAAATCGGTTTTGGCATATTGTGTTTTTCTAGGATTTGAGCACTTCATCTACATTTTCAAATTCATTGACAAAAGGTTGTTAGTAATATCTCCTTATTGTTTATTTTATTAATGACTCCAGCTGCAGCCCATGGGGTTGCCAAGAGTCAGACACGACTGAGCGACTTCACTTTCACTTTTCACTTTCATGCACTGGAGAAGGAAATGGCAGCCCACTCCAATATGCTTGCCTGGAGAATCCCAGAGACGAAGGAGCCTGGTGGGCTGCCATCTATAGGGTCGCACAGAGTCGGACACGACTGAAGCGACTTAGCAGCCATAGCAGCAACTAAGAGAATTGTGTTAAAGTATCACACTCTGTGGATTTGTCTTATTCTCCTTTTCAGTTCTGCAAATTTTTATTTCTGTATTTTGAAACTGTGTTATTTGATGCATACAAATTTACCTTCTTTATATCTTTCTTTCCAATTGTCCCTTTTAACAGTAGAAACACATTTCATCTCTAGGAAGCCTTATTGTCTTAAGGAGTATCTGTCTAATAATCATAACTCTTACAGTTTCATTTTTCTATTGCTTTTATTTGTGAAATCTTTTCTATTCTTTTAGTTACAATACTTTTTATGTCAGATGTTTTGTCAAAAGTTTTACTTTCATTTTAGGTTCAAAGGATTTGTTGACAAAAGAAAACATTCATTACAGACAAATAATTTCAATTTTTCATAGAAGATTATTCGACAATTTCAATATACAATTATTAAAAGAAAAGAAATAGAAACAACAGAGAGAAGTAACAGTGTTTACATAACCAAATTGGGCCGACCTACGTCCAGACTTGAACAGCGCTGCAGTCCCTTGTTAATAGCAATCTGAGTTCCAATTGGGGAAGGGTCCCAGGTGATAACATCCACTCCACGGGTGAGACTTCAAATTGCAGTTTTGGGGACTCCCATTTATAATCCCAGACTGCAAACTGATATCATCATCAATTTGCATGCAAAAATGCAGCTCTGGTTTTCCTTTAACTTTTACAGAGCTGCTTGTTTTACCTTCATAAGTCTTAGACCCTGGGGGCTTGGCCAGGCCTCCAGGGCTTAAGAGATTCCAAGACTCTTTTTCTTATTTAAAGTGATGCTTGACTAAAGTACGTCTAGTCAAGGCTATGGTTTTTCCAGTAGTCATGTATGGATGTGAGAGTTGGACGGTGAAGAAAGCTGAGGGCCGAAGAATTGATGCTTTTGAACTGTGGTGTTGGAGAAGACTCTTGAGAGTCCCTTGGACTGCAAGGAGATCCAATCAATCCATCCTAAAAGAGATCAATCCTGGGTGTTCATTGGAAGGTCTGATGTTGAAGCTGAAACTCCAATACTTTGGGCACCTCATGCGAAGGGTTGACTCATTGGAAAAGACCCTAATGCTGGGTAGGATTGGGGGCGGGAGGAGAAGGGGACGACAGAGGATAAGATGGTTGGATGGCATCACCGACTCGATGGACATGGGTTTGGGTAGACTCCAGGAGCTGGTGATGGACAGAGAGGCCTGGTGTGCTGCAATTCATGGGGTCGCAAAGAGTCGGACACGACTGAGCAACTGAACTGAACTGAACTGACTTTGTGATAACAGTTGGTGTGCTTGCAGTCACGGGTGTAATTCAGGCAGGGTTCAGGCATGGCCAGAAGTCAATCAGGGGCCTCCTCCCCTATTTATAAAGCCTGAACAAGACAACCTCCATTGTAATTTCTCTAACATTGAAGTTATATCTCTTATTTTTAAAAGTTCACTCTGTCCTTTAATTAGAATATTTAGTCCATTTAACTTTAATGCAATAGTGACATATTTGAGCTTAAATTTACCACATTAATATTGTTTTTCTCATTTTCCCTGATCTATCCTCCATTTCCATTCTTTTTCCTGTTGACAAGAAATTACAGCTCATTTATTCATTCATTCATCAGCATTCTGTTTTCCCCCAGCTGCTAACTGTGTGCACATTCTTTTATCATCCTTTTCATATTACTCTAGAGGTTATAACATGCAACCTTTACATATTAGAGCCTAACATTTTCTTTTTTTTGGAAAATGCTGTTATGTATTTAGGCCTCAGAAAATATTTTTAATTATTTAATATTAACTTAGATTTATCAACACATTTCTCCATTCTATGATGTTTTATTCTTCCCTGAATTTTCATACTTTTAATCTAGAATTGTTTGTCATATGTCTGAAGAACTTCATTCAGTGTTTCTTCTAGTATGGTTTACTGTAAATTAAATCTTTCCATTTTTGTTTTTCTGAAAATGGCTTTCTGGGTAATTTTCAGAGAACATTTTCCTTGAAAAATAGAATTTTCCTTCAGTACTTTAAAGATGTCATTTGTGATGATTAATTTTATAAGTCAATTTGCTTGGGCCATGAGATGTCCAGACATGGTCAAACAATATTTTGAGTGTGTGTGGGAGGGTGATTCTGTAGGTCATTTTTTCTTGGGTAGATTTCCCTTTTTATCTTCAGAACATCGACATCTTCTACTCTCTTCCCAGTATCCTGAAAAATACTTGCTTTGCTTCCAGTGGAAAGGTTCTTATTTCTGATACCATTTTTTTGTTTTTAATGGAATTAATCCCTTTATTTCCAGTATGAATTGATTGATCTAAATCTATTTTTTAAAGGAGTTCATTTCAGTTCAGTCGTTCAGTCATGTCTGACTCTTTGTGACCCCATGAACCGCAGCACGCCAGGCCTCCCTGTCCATCACCAACTCCCAGAGTCCACCCAAACCCATGTCCATTGTGTCAGTGATGCCATCCAACCATCTCATCCTCCGACGTCCCCTTCTCCTCCTGCCTTCAATCTTTCCCGGCATCAGGGTCTTTTCAAATGAGTCAGCTCTTCACATGAGGTGGCCAAAGTACTGGAGTTTCAGCTTCAACATCAGTCCTTCCAATGAACACCCAGGACTGATCTCCTTTAGGATGGACTGGTTGGATCTCCTTGCAGTCCAAGGGACTCTCAAGAGTCTTCTCCAACACCACAGTTCAAAAGCATCAATTCTTCGTCGCTCAGCTTTCTTCATCGTCCAACTCTCACATCCATACATGACCACTGGAAAAACCATAGCCTTGACTAGACAGATCTTTGTTGACAAAGTAATGTCTCTGCTTTTTAATATGCTATCTAAGTTGGTCATAACTTTCCTTCTAAGGAGTAAGCGTCTTTTAATTTCATGGCTGCAATCACCATCTGCAGTGATTTTGGAGCCCAGAAAAATAAAGCTTGTCATTGTTTCCTCTGTTTCCCCATCTATTTGCCATGAAGTGATGGGACTGGATGCCATGATCTTAGTTTTCTGAATGTTGAGCTTTAAGCCAACTTTTCCACTCTCCTCTTTCACTTTCATCAAGAGGCTTTTTAGTTCTTCTTCACTTTCTGCCATAAGGGTGGTGTCATCTGCATATCTGAGGTGATTGATATTTCTCCCGGCAATCTAGATTCCAGCTTGTGCTTCATCCAGCCCAGCGTTTCTCGTTATGTACTCTGCATATAAGTTAAATAAGCAGGGTGACAATATACAACCTTGATGTACTCCTTTTCCTACTTGGAACCAGTCTGTTTCCATGTCCAGTTCTAACTGTTGATTCCTGACCTGCATACAGGTTTCTCAAGAGGCAGGTCAGGTGGTCTGGTATTCCCATCTCTTTCAGAATTTTCCACAGTTTATTGTGATCCACACAGCCAAAGGCTTTGTCATAGTCAATAAAGCAGAAATAGATATTTTTCTGGAACTCTCTTGCTTTTTCGATGATCCATCAGATGTTGGCAATTTGATTTCTGGTTCCTCTGCCTTTTCTAAAACCAGCTTGAACATCTGGAAGTTCACGGTTCACGTATTGCTGAAGCCTGGCTTGGAGAATTTTGAGCGTTACTTTACTAGAGTGTGAGATGAGTGCAACTGTGTGGTAGTTTGAGCATTCTTTGGCATTGCCTTTCTTTGGGATTGGAATGAAAACTGACTTTTTACAGTCCTGTGGCCACTGCTGAGTTTTCCAAATTTGAAGGCCTGAGGTACATTGGAGTCCACTATCTATAAAGGGTCTATATGTATAGACCATTTTAATTATTTTGATGGTTACTGTTGTATCTTTTGAAAATGAAAATTTGTTCTTGAGTAGAATCAAACTTGGCCAGATTTTCTTAACAGTTTGGCTGCAGTATCACACTATTGGAACATGCTTAGTCACTCCTTTGTGCCAGATTCTCTGTGACTCTGTGGACTGTAGCCCACCAGGCTCCTCTGTCTATGGGTATTCTCCAGGCAAGAATACTGGAGTGGGTTGCCATACATCCTCCAGGGGATCTTCCCAACCCAGGGATCAAACCCAGGTCTCCCACATTATAGGCAGATCCTTTACCAACTGAGCCACCAGGGCACCCCACACTATTGGCACATGTATTTTGTCACTAGCTTTTACAAGAATAGAGTAGGTATAGATTTAAAGCAGATCTATATTTTATTCCAATAATCTGAGAACTTTATATGTTATTCTGTGAAATGCTTGAGTCACTGTAAATTTCACCTATCATCTATGTAGCTAAGCAGTTGGAAGACCAAATTACAGTAAATAAAATCTAAACATTTATCACTAAAGAATATCACTGAGCAGGTCAAATTTGTCTTTTGTAAGTCAGAATTTTTTGGTTAGTGAAAAAATTTAAAGTGAAATAAATGTATTTAGTATTTTGCAGGTCTTTAGGAAAATGTTATGTCATGCCTCTGTTATTTTACTGTATGAAGAAAGCATAAATATATCTTTTGGGAAGTCAGGTGTTCTTTGAAAAGGTTTTGAACATAGTTGGTCTTTGAGAATAAAAAAGTCTCTGTTAGCAGTAACAGGGACTAACAGACTAAGAGCTGTCTTAGCAACAGATAACTCTGATAGTTCACTGCATTTTAGCAATAAGAATGAAGAAATCTTTGTCAGAATCATGTATTCATTTACTTGTCAACAATGCCTGTCATCATAAAGCCTAGGTGAAAATTGTTCTTTCAAGATTTATCATGTTTTCCAGTTCAAAAAACTTCTATAGCCAAAATGGCACTGAAATCCAAAATATCAAATTCTTTCCCTCTCAGCTTTGTCTGATTTGCCAATTGCTCCCTGAACTTTGGCAACTTTCAACAAATCAGGTTGATTAATTCCTTAAATTTCTGATTCCAGTCCCATTAGTTTACATGGATGAAAACTTTATTGTGAAGATGAAAAAATTATCTCAACTAGACTTATGGAAATCATTGCCAGTTTTTGCTTTGTGTAATTTTATTAAAAGTAAAGTTGAAAAAAATCAATTTTCTGGGATAATAGTAAATTATGTGAGTGCTAGTTTTTCCTAAAGTGGCTCTTTACTAATTTTATCTTTGACAATTTCCATTACTGTGTCTATAGTACAACATTCTTTCCCTACATTTCAAAACAGATATTAAAACATAAGGAATACTTTGGGAAAATAATGGTTGACAATCTATTATTGTTTAACATTGGGGATCAAATGATTGAAAAAAAATGGAAGCTTTAAAACAGTGATTTTGTTCATGATTAAAGTTTGTTTTTAAATTCATACTTTAAGTGACACAAAATTGTATATTTATCAGTGAAGTTCTTTTTGGTTTCAGAGTAAATTTTGGTTTTCTACTATAAATTTTTATTGTACATATTTTGATTTTCTAGTGTCATTAGCTTCCCTTTTCCTCTCTAATATGATTTACTTATATCTTTCACTTCATGATTAATGATTTTTTATCACATCACATTTCTATTCCATGTTGTCTAATAACAGCTGCATCTATTATTATACCTTTCATTCCATGCATGATTCCTTCTCTTATTCCCTCTGACCTGGTATGGAACTTGTGTGTGTATTTATCTGGGTTTTTTGCAATACTAAGCAGGCCTTCCAGGGATTTACTCAAGATTTATTGAGCACCTAGGACATGCCAATCAGTGTGCTATATTTTAGAGATAAGATAAAGATAGTCCCTTTGAGCTCTTTAAGATTAAGGGTTATGTCTTTTTCATCCTGTATCTCTAGTGTTGGACACACGCCTAACCCATAGCACACCTTCCATAAAATTGTTCATGAAAGTATTCCCCCAAACCCACCTACCCTGTGAAGTATTCCATCTATACTGACTATTTCCTCTTAGTTCCAATAATGTTTGTTCAAATTTGGGGGACCATTCCATGTACCAATCAGTAAAATATGGAGGGGGGGGCAAATATTATTCTTTGATTTCCAAATGACATTGACGACTATGGCAGTAATTGCCTGGGTACAAGGAATGCACACTGCAAAGATCGCTTCAGGGACTTCATTGCTGCTTTGAGCTGGGTCGGAATGAAGCATTTGGGTGAGTTGCTGACTCTCTGGTTAGGATGTCTGCTGTAGAAAAAGCAATCAACCTGTGTAGCACTAGCTTCATGAGGCTGCGTCTGAAGTATACCTTTTCGTGACCCAGAGACCAAAAAGCTGATGAATGTGCAATGTAAGATGACATTAGTTTGTGTATTTTGAAAGTTTACAGTATAATAAATTGTATTCATATCACAAATGAAGAGAATAATACATAGTAAGACATGTAAAATCAAGACATTTGTGAAATTAATTTGATTTTTACTTCTGAGTAAAACAGCACACACATATTTTTAAACTTCAGAAATGCATTCCAGAAAAATCTTAATCACTATTTCCTGACCCATCTTCCCTGGGTAATCAAAATGACATGTTCACATTCAATCATTCAATTATTCACTGCTTGACCTTGCAAACTTGGCTTAATATAATTTCTTTTCAGCCAAACTACTTCCTAGAACTGTGAAACCACTGGATTTATACTTGAAAGAGTCAATTTGTGTATTGTATGGCATTGGGTCATGTCCTTCTGAAATCTCATTCTTTGTTTTGCCCAGTTTTCTTGTGAAGAATGCATTGCTGACTAATTTTAACAGCTCCTCCCTTTTTTTCTAGATAAGGTGTTAGTCTTTATGCTTTGCAGAGTTTTGCCTTTTTCAAGATCAGACTTGTTCAATGCCATTTCCTTCCTTCATTTGTTTCCTTTGTGAGGAAATTACCATTTCAGGGGCAAAGGAGTTGATAAAAGATAACTCTCACAGTCAAGTCTGTTTTAGGATATGAAAGGAGGATATGAAAGGAGTCTACTTCAAGGGGAGGCTTAAATGACTGAGAAGAGAAAAGAAGCAAAATGAAATCTAACAATCTAAAGAACAAAGACATAGAATTTGAAATAAAAAATATAAATCTATCTATACATTTCTGACATATTTAATCATAATTTTAACCAAAGTTCTTTGTCCATAAGCCTTCACGCAAGTTCAAAATATTGTTCAGTTAATTTTTACTTTCATCTAAAATAAATTTTGTCAAGCATGTTCTTGTTAAAATATTTTAGAACCAAACCCACAACACAATTACATCTAATTACATCTCCAGAAATGAAATTAGGCTTTCTAAAGGAACATCAATCTACTTAGAAGTGTGAGATCCATATTTTTAAGCTTGTATTTACACAGATGCTTTTTTTCTATAGGCAGCATGATGCAGTGGAAAGAATACGAGATTCTGGAATTAGAAAAACTGGGCATGATTCCCAGACTCTGTGCTACCAGCTGTGTGACCTTGGGAAAGTCACTTAATCCATCGGAGGCTTGTTTTCCTGCCTATCAAATGAAAAATGAAAGATACCAAACTTTCAGGTTCGGTGTGCCAATTAAATTGTGAAATTACTTTGTAAGTCATAAAGCATATTGCAAAGGCTAATTATTTTATTTCAGATTAATTCAAATATCGCTCTAAATTGGTATGTCCCCAAACAAAACAAATGACTGCTAATGCCTGTAGTTCTATCTTAATTTTTTTCCCCCTTTGGAGAAAACTTTTAATTAGCCAACTGTCCATGTGTCTGAAAATCTTAAAAGAATTATTGTATACTTGAATCAAATACAAAAAATATATAAGACTCCTTTAAGAGAACCTCCTTGAGGCTGAATCATTTTACCCTTATCTCAAGTTTGGTTCTATTCCCAAGTTGGTTCTATGCTGAAACCAAACCTGTTCTCCTTCAGAGAAGCCCCTTTAGGCTGTGAATTATGTAAGTGAGAAAAATGTTTAAATGAAAGCATATACACATAAGGGCAGTTTATTCATTCCATGAAGTAGGTACAGTGCCAAGGATCCACTCTACTCTTAGAGGTCAATGAAAATGTTTTACTCTCTTTTGAAATTGGAAGAAAGAAATGAACTTTAGGTCAAAGAAAATGTTGTAGTATACAATATTATGGGGCTTCCCAGGTGGCACAGTATTAAAGAATCCGCCTGTCAATGCAGGAGACTCAAGAAACGTGGGTACCATCCCTGGGTCGGGAAGATTCCCCTGGAGGAGGACATGGCAACCCACTTCAGTATTCTTGGCTGGGAAATCTCAGGGACAGAGAAGCCTGGTGGGCTACAGTCCCCGGGGGTCGCAAAGAGTAGGACATGATTCAGTGACTGAGCACACACACATACAAAATTATATATTTATCTTTATACCAGTAAGTCATAAATGTAACTTGTAACATTTATTGTAGCCCTGGGTAAGCTAAGATGAATTCTTTGAGGAGTCCAGTTATCTGCAGTTCAAGGCACACGAAGGCATTGCTCCAACAGAGGTGACATTGTCAGGAATCATAGATGTGGAGCAATTAGTTCTATCTTGGGAAATAGGAAAGGCTTTGCAGATTGTTGTGCTGTTTAGGCTTCGCAGAGCTGATATATACTTCACTTAGTTGAGGATAATTATGTTTTCTACAGGTGAAAATGGTGGGAAGGGCATTTCTGGGAGAAAAAGCAGCATAAACCAAGGGATAGGGCTATGGAGAGAGGGTGTTGGATCTTGGCAGTGGTCAATAACCAATAATGTCTTCCTCAGTATAAAATCATAAGGGAAAATTCTGTTACTTCTGTTGCTAAATCTTACTCAAGTAGTTCTTGTCCAGTATTTTGCATGAAAATATTTTAGAGCTCAACTCCAAATTACATGAACATCTGTGGCAATACCTAATGAGTAAGCAATTGGTTCTTCAAAGAGCTAATGAGCTTAGAAAGAATTACTAGGGATATTGTATCAAGAATAAGCAAAGTATTTTATGTAACAGTTTGTCTTTGATTGCAAGCAGTAGGAACTGATGCTATCTAATTCAAACAGAAAAGAAACAGAAGGGGGAAGAAAGAAAGGATGCTGTTCCTACAAACACATATGATAATCTTTTTTAACTTTGAGTGGTTTTCTCCTTTCCCCACAACTGAACCAAGTAATGGAGAAGGAAATGGCAACCCACTCCAGTGTTCTTGCCTGGAGAATCCCAGGGACGGGGGAGCCTGGTGGGCTGCCGTCTATGGGGTCGCACATGACTGAAGCGACTTAGCAGCAGCAGCAGCAGAACCAAGTAAGCTCCACCTACACAGGTTCTATTTAACCCCAGAGACCACTGGACCAATCCCATCCTTTGTCAGCACCTCTAGGTCAATACTTAGGTTACCCAGCACCAAATATGCAAACATCTGATATGTGCTCAGCTTTTTTAATAGCATGTGTGCCTTGCTTCAAGGCTGATATGAATTATGTGGTTAGCACACTGTGTTTTATCTTGTTCCTCAAAACAAGTCCTCACATAATAGCCTAATTCTTTGGTCCTCTTTCCTCTTATCAATGTCTCTCTGTTCCCCGTCAACCACATCTCTGCTTTTCATCTCCAAGGACCTATGAGCAGCGTGGTTACTCATGCCGTAACAATGCATTTGACTGGTAATTAATACTGGTATATTCTTACCTATTAAGGCATCCTTTGGCAGGGTCATGCTATCTGTTCTGATTACTTGGTGCTCATATATGTACCAGTGGTTAGATATGTTCATGTCATTCCTGCCCATAATCAGCATTTAATTTGATGTATCTGATGGCATCATTGGAATCTCATTGTGAAGATAGTAAATGTAGATCTTTTGTGTGGTGAAATGTTACCCCTCCTCTTCCTTTGTAGGATCAGCTAGAAGTATTTGTCCACCAGAAAATGTTATTTTCAGAACTGGACTGTTTTTGTTACTTAAAAGGCTAGGCATGCATGACTCTAATCAGAACTATTTACTGATTAGACTTTTAGTATATGTTTGACAAATATGCCAGATATTAGGGACAAAAGGATAAATTGGCAATGAATTTTGTCTGCAAGGAACTCACTGAGTAGGGCTTCTATTCATGAATTTTCATTTTTATTACTTTATTCAGAACTTTATTCCCAGGTAGCTCAAATAGTAAAGAATCTGCCTGCAATTCAGGAGACCTGAGTTCAATCCCTGGGTCAGGAAGATCCCCTGGCGAAGGGCATGGCATTCCAGTATTCTTGCCTGGAAAATTCCATGGACAGAGGAGCCTGGTGGGATACAGTCCGTGGAGTCGCAAAGAATCAAACACGACTGAGTGACTAACACTTTCACTTTATATTTGTTAATTTTAAAATTATGGTAGATTTACTGACTTAAAAATGTGTATGATTAATTAGATTCAGAAATATGTTTGAGAGTATTACAATTTGCTTGAAAGGTGGTTGGATAGACCTTTGGAAAAATCCATGCAAGTAATCTGTCATATGCTCCTTTATCTGTCCGTCCGTCCATCCATCCATCCATCCATCCATCCATCCATCTAGTTATCTGGTTATTGGATTCATCTGTCTTCCAGGAAATGTGCTTACAAACACAAGAAGACTCCCAAGGAGCTTACAGACTAGTGTAGAAATAAACACACAAATGAGCAATTACAATGCACTTATGGAGGTAAATTTACATGTGGATGAATTCACATAAGTTCCAGGGAATATAGTGAAAATGATCCTATAATCTGGAGGATGTAGATCTGGATTTGAATTCCAGCTTGGTTCTTGTTAAAGCTATGGCTTCAGGTGACTTGGGCTTTCCTGATGATGGCTCTGCAGGTAAAGAATCTGCCTGCAATGCAGAAAACTCAGGAGACTTGGGTTCCATCCCTGGGTTGGGAAAGTCCCTTGGCGGAGGAAATGGCAACCCACTCTAGTATTCTTGCCAAGATAATCATGGACAAAGGAGCCTGGCAGGCTACAATCCAAAGGGTCACAAAGGGTTGGGCTTCCCTTGTGGCTCATCTGGTAAAGAATCGCCTGCAATGCGGGAGACCTGGGTTCGATCCCTGGATTGGGAAGATCCTCTAGAGAAGGGAAAGGCTACCAACTCCAGTATTCTGGCCTGGAGAATTCCATTGACTCTATAGTCTGTGGGGTTGCAAAGAACTGGACACAACTGAGCAACTTCTACTTCACTTCACAAAGAGTTGGACACTCACTGAGTGACTGAGCCATCTCCTCGAGTGACTTATTTAACAACTTTATGTCCTAGTGTCCTCATCTATTATATATTCATAATGTCATTTTTCTGATACACAACAAATGCCCATCATGTTACCTACCTTCTTTCTATCTCCTCAGCTCTCTATCGTTCATCTCTAAACTTTGGTTTCTTTATCTCAGAATGGAAAGGCTTTATGACTTAGGAATGATCTCCCAATCTTGAAAAAAGTGCATTCATTACTTATGGTCAAAATATGCAGTGTGTTTTGTAAATACAGTAAAGCTTTATTAATAGCCTTGATTAGTCTCAAATATACCCTCTTTTTCAGGACTTGGCACAACCCGTACCTGCAGATCTCTGTCCCTTGTGCTAACCTGGCTAACACCTGCTCATCTTTCAGGTCTCTGGCTAGAGGTTGCTTCCCCCCAGAGTATTCCCACAGGTGATCTCCAGGGGTCTGGTCTGTGAATTTCTCTGGACTCTACTCACCCTATCAAAATAGCCACAACAGTACAGCAATGGCACGTAAATGGCAAAATTTGAGATCCCTAATCTTCTAGGGTGTTTCCCTTTAAAAAATGTCAGTGATAATGACTCTTCCAATAGACCCTTCTGGGAGCAACTTTATTGTTAGCTCTAGAGAAAGAGAATCTATTTATATTTCATCCTCTCAATGCAAAAGGTGGATACTAATTATTAATGGCTAATATGTATAAATCATTCAGTACATGCCAGGCACTATGCCAGGCACCCTATATGCATTATTTCGTTTACTCCTCACATTCACTTTAAGGAACAGGTTTATGAATAAAACAGGCGTACAGATGAAGAAGCAGTGACTTCAGAAGTTCAAATAAACTGCTTACCATTACACAGATTCAGTTCAGTTCAATTCAGTCACTCAGTCATGTCCGACTCTTTGTGACCCCATGGACTATAGCACACCAAGCTTCCCTGTCCATCACCAACTCCCGGAGCTTGCTCAAACTCATGTCCATCGAGTTGGTGATGCCATCCAACCATCTCATCCTCTGTCATCCCCTTCTTCTCCTGCCTTCAATCTTTCCCAGCATCAGGGTCTTTTCCAATGAGTCAGTTCTTTGCGTCAGGTGGCCAATGTATTGGAACTTCAGCTTTAGCATCAGTCCTTCCAATGAATATTCAGGGTTGATTTCCTTTAGGATTGACTGGTTTGATCTCCTTGCAGTCCAAGGGACTCTCAAGAGTCTTTTCCAACACCACAGTTCATAAGCATCAAGTCTTTGGTGCTCAGTTTTCTTTATGGTCCAACCCTCACATCCATACATGACTACTGGAAAAGCCATAGCTTTAACTAGACGGACCTTTGTCAGTAAAGTAATGTCTCTGCTTTTTCATATGCTGTCTAGGTCAGTCATAGCTTTTCTTCCAAGGAGCAAGCGTATTTTAATTTCATGGCTGCAGTCACCATCTGCAGTGATTTTGGAGCCCAAAAAGAGAAAGTCTGTCACTATTTCCATTGTTTCCCCATCTATTTACCATGAAGTGATGGGACTGGATGGCGTGATCTTTGTTTTTTGAATGTTGAATTTTAAGCCAATTTTTTCACTCTCCTCTTTCACTTTCATCAAGAGGCTCTCTAGTTCTTCTTTGTTTTTTGCCATAATGTTAACATACTGTAAGCTGTGAGACAAAGCAAGGCCAAGAAAGCCCCAAACATCAAGCTTCAAAATAAAAGCCATAACACTATTGGCTTAACAATAGCTTTTCAGGGAGAGAGGAAAAAAAACCGGCCTTATATACACACAGCAGTTCTGAGATGATCCTGAGGTCACATGCATTTGAATTGAGGAGCGTCAGAGGCAAGTTTGAACTCAGGACTATATGGCTTCAGAACCAATATTTTTACTCTGCTCTTCCAATTCAAAACATCAGTCCTCAACTACAAGATACTTGTGAAATGCCCATGAAGAAAATAAAATTCTTATAGAAAATTGTGAAAATGGGAAAATATAAAACCAAAGGAAAATATAAAAAATGCCCCCAAATCAAAACAAAAAACACCCATTAAATTCAAACTTGCCAGCAACATTTAAAATAAATACATAAAATATAGACTGTGTATTATGTACCTGTCACTTTATATAATTTATCTCATTTAGTCTTCTTAACAGTTGTATAAAGTAAATGTATTATTCTAATCCATATTTAACAAGTGAGGAACTGAGGCACAGAATCTGCCCAGTTTATATACTAATAAAAGGTAGAGTTTGTATTAGATCTAGAGAGACCACAAACTGTGGAACTGGTAGAAAATTCTATAATTTCCCAGATCACAAGGATGCAGCAATGTTTTCTGAATAATTGGATGAAGTTAGTCAAGAGAAATGTTTGCTATTGAAGCAAGGCTTTTATCCTGGGGAATCTGGTTTGCTTTGGAAATGAGATCCTTCCATATCCTCTATTTTCTACCAGATGTTAATTTTGCCAGCTTCCGTTTTGACAATCATGGTAATTTTAGGAACATGATCCCATGAAAGCCTAAAAGTAACTATGCATTGTAATATTTGGATACCTATTTTAGTGTACCTAGACTAAAAGCTCTTTGTGTTCAGGTGGTATTGTTTGTTCTTAGGTATATCACTGTCTGGGACAGCCAAGGAACTCAAAACATACTTGTCAAATGAATAAACCATATAGGAAATTGAGTACAAGCAATTTGGATTTAAGATTAAACAAAGTATATGCATATCATGAAGAATGTATTATCAAAGAATTAAACAAAGAATACATATCATGTGGTCACCAGGCCACAACCAACCTCTACAGGGCCTTTTAAAAATTAGAAGAGTTATCCCTCTGGTTCGATAAATTAGGAAAAGGCATCCACTTGATAGATGGGTTCTTTCTGACTTCCTCTCTGTTCACCCTCTCCCAACCCCAGAAGATAGCCTCCTCTGGAGAGCTATGGAGTCCAGCTAAGCAAATAAAGCTTAGACTTCCAAACTCATTTGCACCCACCTTGATCATATGCATTTAAGCAGTGCACAAAATATATAACTGTATGGGGTGGTCTAGTTAATTTCATTTTCTCCTTGATTTTTTTTTTGGAGGGGTAGGGCAAGTGTCCTTTTGTATTTCTCAATCAAGAAAGTACCAGTCTGCCTAGTCTGAAAAGATATAAAATGATTACATTCTAATGATTTATACCTTATTAAACATCCATTTCATGCTTTATTTTTCAAGGAAAATGCATTAGGTAGATTAGTTCCTTCCCTTCTAATGAAGTGAAGTTAAGTCGCTCAGTCGTGTTCGACTCGTTGCGACCCCATGGACTGTAGCCTACCAGACTCCTCAGCCCATGGAATTTTCCAGGCAAGAGTACTGGAGTGGGTTGCCATTTCCTTCTCCAGGGGATCTTCCCAACCCAGGGATCGAACCCGGGTCTCCCACACTACAGGCAGATGCTTTACCATCTGAGCCACCAGGGAAGCCCTTCTAATATTGTAATCTAAAATAATAGGCCCTTTTGAGATTTTGAAAGCCAAAAACATTGAACTCTGAGCCTGGATATTTTAGGAATGAAACATTCAGTGAATTTTCTTATTTTCTTGTGAGTTCTTATTTTGTGTTAGAAGAGCCACTAGAAAAAAGAAAAATGCGCTTAAAAAATTAGCCAAAGCCACAGTCTAAAAAACTTGAAATCACTTTTTTCTCTTCCAGACACATGCACAGCTTTTCTGTGCTAGGTAAGAATTTAGGGGCAACCTAAGTAACAGCAAAAAAAACCCACAGAAATTCAGTTGGAATTAGCAGCTCTCTAAACAGCTCCATTTAATTGCATGTTACCATCATAATGATAGTTCTTCAAAAGGAATTTGTTAAAGCTGAAATCTTAAAACTCCATTTCATCTCACTTAGACGTATATACATTCCAAATATTAAGGAATTAAAACCAACATTTACTTTGTGTTTACTTTTAATAAGGACTACAGAATCTTTCTTTAATTTTAGACACTATTAGAGGAAAAGAATGTTTCAATTCAGTTTGCCAATCCTCAGGTTAGACTATTGATTTCCTGTCTCCAAATCCATTTAGAAATGTAATCTCTGTGGATGCATTTTAGTATCTATTGTCCCTTTAATCCTCATCTTTTCCTTTAAGTTTCTCATTCATTAAGCTGAAGCAACAAAGCAGGGAAAATCTTGATGATGAAGAAGAGAACTTCACTAGCTCTGAGCTGTGATTCACTCTATTGTGTGGGTGGTGTCCGGATATAAGTGGGCTCTGTTTTTCCCATTGGTAAACAGGGCAGAGACAACTCTGACAGGAGAACACTTGAGCATTAGTGAAAAACATTACCTAAGTGTTTGAAGAAAAGCTAATCCTAGTGTTAGGACTGCTAATGCCTTCCAATATTGGTTGCATGAGTGCTAAGTCACTTCTCGCTTTAATAAATAAATAAAGTGAAGTCGCTCAGTCGTGTCCGACTCTTTGTGACCCTATGGACTGTAGCCCACCAGGCTCCTCAGTCCATGGGATTTTCCAGGCATGAATACTGGAGTGGGTTGCCATTTCCTTCTCGCTTTAATAGAAACATTAATTTGTAGCATTTTAAAAATGATGTTGTTTCCTGATGTCAAAGCACTTTTTCTGGTTCAAGTTGGTTTTACCATTGGCTTTTACCAAGAAAGAGCACACCCTACGGGCTTCCCTGGTGGCTCAGATGGTAAAGAAAGTGCACACCCTGGACTGGCCTCTACGTGCACCAGTAGGACTGGAAAACAGAGGGTTTGGGTCAGCAGGGAAACAGTTTTGAGTGGTAATTAAAGAGCAAGGGTTTTAAAGACTTGCCTTTGAACTCCAGCTTGTATCTTACTGCATGAACTTGGGCAAATTGTTTAATCTCTAAAAGGCTTTGTTTTCTTCTTTTACAACAGAACCTACTCTAAATGATCGTTTAAAGGATTAAGTTAGACAGTGATAGTGCAAGTAAAGCATTTAGCGCATTACCTGGCACTTAGTTCTCAGTAAGTGATAGCTTTTTTCTGCCATTTACATACAATCCTGGAGCATCTCTTTTGGTCTGAAATTTCCTTCTCAGAGGTTGAATTGTTAAGTCCTAGGAACAGCTAAAATGAAACAAAACTTTGGAGACTTTTAAGTTTATACAAAATATATTGCCAAGAGTAGCTACCAAATTAGCCTTAATATGCTTTAAAGGGTTTCCAATGAACTTGATTAGATATATACTACAAATAAAAATAATAATGATAAAGCTTATAAAGATAATAACATTAAAGATTTCTCTTTGTTCAAGGTAAACTTTATTTTCCAGTGACTTTAAATATACAATTTTAAGTACTTATAACGATGGCAAAATGATGTATCATTTTTCATATTTTATAGATAAATCAGTCTCAGAGAGATTATAGAAACTGTCAAAGGCTGCACAACTAGTAAACAGAAGACCTGGGATTCAAAACCACATCTTTGTTTTGCTGTTTAGTCTTTGTTCTTTCTACTACACCAGCTTTATGCTCAGAGGATATGCCAAAAGTTCCAGGAAGTGTGTCCTTCCATTTACAGGGAGTGATAATCAGCAGGTGGTTTTGTCTCCTCAGTGAATACTAAATATTTTGCTGCCAATTTCACAATTTACATTCAGAATCCTACATTCTCTCCTTTGCTAGAATCCAGAATCCCTTTAGCTGATTAAATTATTTCCATTGGTGTGGATTTCAATTCAGTCTAATAGCAACAAGACCCCATCTTGACAAAGGATGTGCTGCTGTTAGGGGTTTTTCTGAGATGCAGTTCTTTCATAACGTTTTCAGTGAGATGAATCTGAGGACAACGTTATTCTTATCTGTCCAGTCCATGGCAGATAAAAATTATATTGTGGGAAATACTGTTACTTCTAGTGGATCTTATCATAAGATTTAAAAAATCATGTAAAAGAAAGAAGAATCAATATATTGTTAGGAGAACAGATCACAGTGTTAGGAGGTCACATCAAAGATGAATAAGACATGGACAGCTTAGTAGGAAGAGACAGAGCTAGTAACAAGATTAAAGGTACCAGGAGAGAGAAACGTGCACGATAAAGTAGGGGCAAAAAGGAGGGGGGTGGTCTGACTTATGGGAATTCAGAAAATTCCTCAAAAAGTTAAAAATCATTTAACTGAGTGTTGAACAGTGAGTGTATGCTTCCAGATGATGGAGGAGAAGAAAGGAGTGTGCAGAGAAGTTAAAGCTCACATGATGAAGTCAAGTGTCAGACAACTTGGAAACAGATCAATAGAAATTATCCAAGAGGGACACACAACAGAAAACAAGCCAAATGTAGACCTACGTCCAACCGTGTCAGCAATTACTTTAAATGTTCACGAACTAAACCTGTGCTGTTTAGTATGGCTGACACTGCCATATGTGGCTATTTAATTATAAATTAATTAAATTAAATACAATTTAAAAAATTCAGTTTCTCAATTGTATTGGCCATATCTCAAGTGCTCAATAGCTACATGTGGATAGTGGCTACCATATTATATAGTCCAGAGGGAGAGCATGTCCATCATCCCAGAAAAGTTCTATTAGACAATGTTGGAAACAGAGATCAAAATGAACTTTAAAAAATTACATATTGTCTATAAGAGATACATTTTAAATGTAAAGATATACCATAAAAATGTCAGATAAAACTTTCTTCAAGACAAAGAGTATTATTAGAGGTAAATGGGATCATTTCATAATGATAAAAGAATCAATTCATCAGGAAACCATAACAACTATAAATGTTTATATATATGTGTGGTTTTTTTTTCTTGACACCAACCATTTCTCTGACACCAACTGTGGTCCTACAATTCAATTCAATTGATTCAATTCTGATACTAACTGTTCAGATGTGGTATAACCATAAGAGTAAAGGGCTGAATCCTAGAAGACTGCCCCCCACTTCAGACACCAGCCAGAAGTGGGGTCCCCAGGAGACTTATACTTCTGCCAGACAGAATACAAGTTTGGAGGTTCTCTCGACCCTGCCTCAGATACAATAATTTCCTAAAATGAATCACAGAATTCAGGAAAGTACTTTGCTTAAAAGTTATCTGTTTACTGTAAAGTGTACAACTCAGAACAACAAATGGAAAACATGTATCATGCAAGGTATAAGGGGAAGGGGTGCAGAGCATCCATGTTCTGGGCACATCACCTTCCTGGCACCTTAGGGTGTCCATCAGCCCAGGAGCTCCCCAAACCTGGTCTTTAAGGGTTTTTTATGGAAGTTTTATCATTTAGACACCATTCATTAAATTACTTGTTATTAGACTTCCCAGGTGGTGCTAGTGGTAAAAAACTGCCTGCTAATGCAGGAAACATAAGAGACGTGAGTTCGATCCTTAGGTCAGGAAGATCCCCTGGAGACAGGCATGGATATCCACTCCAGTATTCTTGCCTGGAGAATCCCATGGACAGAGGAGCCTGGCTGGCTACAGTCCATAGGGTTGCAAAGAGCTGTACACCACTGAAGTGACTTAGCATGCAGAAAAGCGACCAGCCCCTCCTAAAGCTATGTAGGGCCCTCCCCTGAGTTATCTCATTAGTATATAAAAAGACAGGAAGTTCCGGCAGTTCTAGGAGCCCTGTACCTCTACCAGGACTGGGGATGAAAACCATATGTTTATTTTTCATTTTATCACAATGGCTAATAACTGTGCTTCCAAATATATGAAGCAAAATTAACAGAATTAAAGGGAGAAATAGGCAATTCCACAGTCATATTTGGAGATTTAAACATTCCTCTCTCACTAATTGATAGACTAGATAAAAAAATCAGTAAGGACATAGATGAAGTGAGCAACCATCATAATCTATCTGATGTTTATAGGAGGCTACACCAAACAACTGGAAAAGACACAGTCTTTAAACATGAGCATGATCCTTACACTATACTGGGCAACAAAATGGGCCTCCATAACTTTGAAAGAATTAAAATTATTGACCTGAACAAAGTAGACTGCCAGTTATTTCTACAGCAAAAATGGGCTTGCTTGGGATCAGCAAAGAAATGCATTTCAGGGTCTGCAATCATGGTGAGCAACTGTGGAATTTGCCAAACAACAAGGGAAGGAGACATCTTTTAATGAGGGGGAAAGGAAGTTATAAAGTAAATAAACAGTCCATTGGAGGAACTGAGACTTCAAGTATGGTGGCTTCTCACTGGTGAGTTGTGACAATCTCTTATTGGCTGAGTTCTTGGTAGGTAAGAGGAAGTCTTCTTTCTTCCTGTTGGAATTTGCTGTCATCAAAGGGTGTGAGGGCTCCCCCTTCTGGTCTCATGACTCTATTTTAATTGAGGTTATGCTTATGAATTTTCACAAAATCATAGAATACGATTTTGAACCACAACAGTTAAATTAAGAATCAATAACAATGACATATCAAGGAAAATCTCATTTTTTTTTGAATTTTGGACTTCTAAATTAACTGTAGATCTAACAATAATAAAAGAATTAGGAAATAGTTAAAACTGAATGATAAAATGGCAATGTATCAAAATGTGTAGAATGTAGCAAAAGTAGCACTTCTAGAGAAATTTAAGTTTTTTTTAATTAATCTATTTTTTTATTGAAGGATGATGGCTTTACAGAATTTTGTTGTTTTCTGTCAAACCTGAACATAAATCAGCCATAGGTATATGTAGGTATACATATATCCCCTCCCTTTTGAACCTCCCTCTGCTCTCCCTCCCCATCCCACCCCTCTAGGTTGACACAGAGCCCCTGTTTGAGTTTTCTGAACCATACAGCAAATTCCCGTTGGCTATCTATTTTACATATGGTAATGTAAGTTTCCATGTTACTCTTTCCATACATCTCACCCTCTCCTCCCCTCTCCCCATGTCCATAAATCTTTTCTCTATGTCTGTTTCTCCACTGCTGCCCTGTAAATAAACTTTTCGATACCATTTTTCTAGATTCCATACATATGGTTAGAATACAATATTTATCTTTCTCTTTCTGACTTACTTCACTCTGTATAATAGGTTCTAAGTTCATCCACCTCTTTAGAACTGACTCAAAATGCATTCCTTTTTATGGCTGAATAATATTGCCTTGTATATATGTACCATAACTTTTTTATCTGTTCAATGGATGTCAGTGGACATCTAGGTTTCTTCCATGTTCTAGCTATTGTAGATAGTGCTGCAGTGAACAGTGGGACACATGTGTCTTTTTCAATTTTGGTTTCCTCAGGGTATATGCCTAAGAGTGGGAATGCTGGGTCATGTTGTGGTTTTATTTCTAGTTTTTTAAGGAATCTCCATACCGTCTTCCTTAGTGGCTGTATCAATTCACATTCCCACCAACGGTGCAAGAATGTTCCCTTTTCTCCACACCCTTTCCAGTATTTATTGTTTGTAGACTTCGGTGATGGCCATTCTGACTGGTGTGAGGTGGTATCTCATTGTAGTTTTGATTTGCATTTCTCTAATAATGAGCGGTGTTGAGCAACTTTTCATGTGTTAGCCATCTGTATGTCTTCTTTGGAGAAATGTCTGTTTACGTCTTTTTGAGAAATTTAAGTTTTTAAATGCTTATTTGAGGGAAGAAGAAAGGTCTAAAATCAATGTTGTGAAATTCCCTCTTAAGAAGGTTGGAAATTAAAAGCAAAGCAAAATGAAAATACATAGAAGGAAAGAGATAAGATAAGAGCAGAAGTCAATGGAATTGAAAAAAAACAACAGTATAGAAATTTAACAAAGCCAAAGTCCAGAGGGAAAGAGGCTGAGTGGTCTGGGGATGCCAAATGTGAGGACTACAGGTCTGAGGGGGTTGAATGCCCCTCAGTGTTGCCAGGTCTTTGTAGAAACATCCATCATGGGGGTCCTGTTGACACTGTCATTTTGCCTCAGTACAAACAGTGTTGGGAGGCAGGTATTATTTTAATAGCATTTGAAATTTAAAAATGTTAGCATAATCTTATGTTGTGCCTGTCACTTTTCTATGCTTCCATTATCTCTTTCTGCTATTTAGCACCCTTAAAACCTTCTTCTCTATTTCTCGCCACCACTGCCTTTGCTGGCTCACAGCAATATACAGTACAAACCTATGGAGATTTTATTCAGGACCTGAAGGGCTGGGCTTGGTCTTAATACAAGGTCTCCAGGAGAACCATCTCTGGAAGAGAGGGCTCCCTATTCTCGCCTCAGTTTAATATGTTGAAATTTGCAAATGCCATGCACACTTGTAATAATGTCAGTTACAATTTAGTCTATAGGAAATGACCATCTGATCAATAAATTTTTGCTTTTAATTTCCATCTGAGTTGGGATTTTTTGTTTTTTTTTTTTTCCGCTTTAAGTGACATTCACAAAACTCAACAAAACTTTAGATACATTATACATAAGCAATAGAATTTTATTCTTATGCTGTTTCACCATAACATTCTTCAGCTCCATTGTGACTTTTCTTTCATTTTTCTCTCCATGCAAGTGGAGTAAGAAAAAATATGTGTACATATTAAATGAGATTTGATGAAAACTAGAAAATATAGAACTTTGTTATATAGCAATTTGCGAAGTATATAGACTGGGCCACATCATAGATCAAATACTATCCTCTGAAACATAACTCTATGCAATAAAAAATTCTCATCAAAGATATTTTTATTCTATCCGTAAATATCAACATTATAAAGACTCCACTTGGTAGGAGGTAGGAAAGGTAGAACAGAAAGAATGTGCGCTTGAGTCAGACAAACCTGATTTCAAATACTAGCTGTGCACCTAGTATTTCTGTAATCTTATTTCCCTTTGTTGTTGTTGATGTTCAGTCGCCAAGTCATGTCTGCCTCTTTGTGACCCCAGGAACTGCAGCACGCCAGGCTTCCCTGTCCTTCGCTATCTCCCAGAGTTTGCTCAAACTCACGTTCATCGGTGATGCCATCCAACCAGCTCATCCTGTCTCCCACTTCTCCATCTGCCCTCAATCTTCCCCAGCATCAGGGTCTTTTCCAAAGAGTCAGCTCTTCTCCTCAAGTGGCCAAAGTACTGGAGCTTATCCCTTAATGGGTTTGAATGTCAGTTTTCCTACCTCCAGGGTTGCAATGTGCTGTGAAGAGTCCTGGAACACAGGGAATCCTCTGTTTTCTTACCTCCTTGACCTACAACACTATATACCTATAATGCAAATAATTAAGAGGTTTATGCATTTTCGGAGAGCCAGCATGGCAAAGTGAAAAGAACAGAGCCTTTGAGGTTGCACAAAACCAACCTTAGTCTCCTTTGTCACTCCTTGGTCACTGGTGACTTAGGCAAATTAATTAACTTCTTTGAGTTTCTGTTTCCACTATATAAAAGAAAGAGAAGACTGTTTGCAGACACATGAAAATCAATGAGTTGTGATATATAAACATCTAACACAGTGCCTGGCATAATAAATGCTCATTTAAGAGTAGCTGCAGTTATGAATATATTATTTTTGTGCTATTAAGGTTTTTTATTTCTTTTTTAAAGACACATTCTATTTTAATGATCAAAGCCCTCAGGATTACAATCAGCCATGCTAGAGCTCAGAGCAATTTCTGGTTCAAATACTGGATACTTAATTTGATCTCTGCCTCTGTTTATGGGGGCTAGAGAAGAAATCTCATTGTTCCACACACTGCAAGTAGAAAGATGCTCATGAACTCAGTGGAGGTTATCTTTTATGACTCAAGGAATGTAATCTTTAGGATTGATGATTGTTGTTTTTAAGATTTTTTAAAGTTCCATCCAAAGAATTCATATCTCAGATTATTGATTTTTATTTTTTACTTGCCTACTTTTCAGTGCAACATATTAATAGTATATGATCGGGGAGGTAAAGAGCAGTATTTATTTGATTAAAACTTCTTCAGCTTAATTTTCTTGTTGCTAGTGGCAACAAACAAAAAAATAGATCTAAAATGACAGGCAACAACCACAGTGATTAGAGTCTGTGTTTTTATCTTTCCCCAGTTGTAATTTTAAAATAGCCTCTCCAGTGCTTGTGGTCATAAAAATGATTACTATATACACCACTTTAGACATACTGACAAACCACCCACCTAAACAACCCTATTGCACTAATGAACCTTTTCCCAGAGCTTAAAGTCAACTTCAGGCCACATGTGCTGTTGCTACCCTAAATGGCTGTAAAGAAGGTGATATTGTGTATATTATTGAATTATATTCCAAAGTAAATTTTAACTGGTATGTCTTAGATCAGCATAATATTATGCATAGCAGTAGCATTTACACAGTTTTTCTCTTTTTGAAAACAGTATCACTTCCTAAACACACACACACACACACAGTGTGTATCTATTTAAGAATTAGATGGTTTTGATATAGATATGCGAAGAGCTGACTCATTTGAAAAGACCCTGATGCTGGGAAATATTGAGGGCAGGAGGAGAAGGGGACGATGGAGGATGAGATGGTTGGATGGCATCACCGACTCAATGGACATGGGTTTGGGTAGACTCCGGCAGATGGTGATGGACAGGGAGGTCTGGCGTGCTGTGGTTCATGAAGTCGCAAAGAGTCGGATACGACTGAACTGAACTGATATAGATATGTACTAAAATCACTAAAGGAAACTAAAAATACATCCTTGGCAGAGCTGTTCATAATACAGTGAAATTCTATGAGATTACTTTCCAAAGACAAAAAAACATTGAAACAGGAACAGGAAAGTAAGAACTTTACAGAAGCATGCCCCACCTTTGGGATGCATTTGCTGGCTATTCCGAAACTGAATCTGATATCCAGGAACACACTAGAACAGCACGTGACCTTAGTAATAAAGGTCACTCTTCCTCTGTCATCTTCCTCATTTGTAAGCCAGCAGAACCTTCTAGCTCAGGATTTGATCTCTACATGCTGTGATGCTACTTGTCTGACTCCTGACATGTTGCATTCGCTTGGACAGGAGTTCCAGAGGGGTGGCCATGATCAAACTTACAATAAGACTTCAGCTGGTTGAGGAGCTTTTTTGATGAATATCATGTGTGCTAATTTGCATTTCTTAAGGCCAAGAAAATGTTTTCATACCCTCTGTGTTAAAGGGTAGGATTTCTTAGGAGGGATACTGTAGACTGCTAACAGCACTTTTGGGACTGGATCTGGAAGCAAAGTATTGTCTAGTCAGCTGGGAATTAATGAAGCCAGTACTCCCAATGAGGGAAGGCCTTAGCACCCAGATTTGATACTGGATGTCAGTGCAGGGAGAGCCTCTCTGAGCTGAACAAGGTGAGAGGGCAGGGGAGGAAGCCAAGATGAGGCTTAAGAAGATCAAAAACGTTTTGTCTACTTCATAAAACTTCTTTGGGCTGGCACTCAAAACAGTTTCTAATGAATTTTTTTTAAAACTACTCGTCTAGCCAAAGTCACAAAATTAAAGAAGCAGTTTCCCATTTGCTTTTCTTCTAAATCTGTACAACATTGCAACACTCTGCTGTCTCCTTGCTTAAATTTGCCACAGGCATGAAGATCTGACTTTCTAGGCTTTGAGTCCGGGTTGGCTCTGAGTGAAGATTGCCAGTGTGCAGGTTATTAAACTAAAGAAAGGATGACTATAAACTGTTAAATGCTTACCTCTGCTTGCCTTCTCCATCAGCATTCAAACTGAAAATGGATTAGAACCCTCCTAAAAGATGATTGATCCTTGGAAGAAAAACTAGGACAAACCTAGACAGTGTATTAAAAAGCAGTGATATCACTTTGCTGACAAAGGACTGTATAGTCAAAGCTATGGTTTTTCCAGGAGTCATGTTCGGATGTGAGGACTGGAATATAAAGAAGGCTGAGCACCGAAGAATTGATGCTTTTGAATTGTGGTGTTGGAGAAGACTCTTGAGAGTCCCTTGGACAACAAGGAGACCAAAACAGTCAGTCCTAAAAGAAATCAACCCTGAATATTCATTAGAAGGACTGATACTGAAGCTGAAGCTCCAGTACTTCTGCCACCTGATGCAAAGAGCTGACATGTTGGAAAAGATCCTGATGCTAAGAAAGATAGAGGGCAGAGGAGAAGGGGGCGACAAAGGATGAGATGGTTGTATGGCATCATAGACTCAATGAACTTGAGTTTGAGCAAACTCTGGGAGATAGTGAAGGACAGGGAAGCCTTTTGTACTGCAGTCCATGGGATCACAAAGATTTGGACAAGACTTAGCAACTCAACAACAACAATTCTCTAGGGCTCCCAGTACGGATGTTTTGTTGTTTAGTTGCTGAGTCGTGTCTGACTCTTTTGTGACCCCATGGACTGTAGCCTGCCAGGCTCCTCTGTCCATGAGATTTTCCAGGCAAGAATACTAGAGCGGGTTGCCATTTCCTTCTCCAGGGGGTCTTCTCGACTCAGGGATCAAACCCATGTCTCCTACATTGGCAGACGTATTCTTTACCACTGACCCACCTGGGAATACTATTTATCAACCAGAAGACAGGTTTGCTTCTGGGAATACTATTTATTAACCAGAAGACAGGTTTGCTTCTGGGAAGAAGAAATTGGCTCCAGTCTTGACCATGAAATTAAAAGACGCTTACTCCTTGGAAGGAAGGTTATGGCCAACCTAGATAGCATATTTAAAAGCAGAGACATTACTTTGCCAACAAAAGTCCGTCTAGTCAAGGCTATGGTTTTTCCAGTGGTCATGTATGGATGTGAGAGTTGGACGGTGAAGAAAGCTGAGCGCCACAGAATTGATGCTTTTGAACTGTGGTGTTGGAGAAGACTCTTGAGAGTCCCTTGGACTGCAAGAAGATCCAATCAATCCATCCTAAAGGAGATCAATCCTGGGTGTTCATTGGAAGGTCTGATGTTGAAGCTGAAACTCCAATACTTTGGCCACCTCATGCGAAGAGTTGACTCAATGGAAAAGACCCTAATGCTGGGTAGGATTGGGGGCAGGAGGAGAAGGGGATGACAGAGGATGAGATGGTTGGATGGTATCACTGACTCAATGGACATGAGTTTGGGTAGACTCCAGGAGTTGGTGATGGACAGAGAGGCCTGGCGTGCTGCAATTCATGGGGTCGCAAAGAGTCGGACACGACTGAGCAACTGAACTGAACTTGACCATCAGGCATTCATTTTTGAACATGTACACTATACAGCACTCTCCACTGCACTGGGGTATCCTGTGAATGTATTAATAGCAAAATTCCTGCTAGACTGAGGGCGTATGAGAATATGTTCTCTAACTCAGTCATTAATTCAATTGTTTTTCTTTGTTGTTGCTGCTGTTCAGTTACTCAGTCGTGTCTAACTCTTTGCCACCCCATGAACTGCAGCACGCCAGGCTTCCCTGTCCTTCACCATCTCCCAGAGTTTGCTCAAACTCATGTCCATTGAGTTGGTGATGCCATCCAACCATCTTGTCCTCTGTCGTCCCCTTCTCCTCCTTTTTTTTCCCTTATATTTATTTTAAATATTTTCTCTGTGTGCTTGGGACATCCACTCTCACTGTATTGCTTGGGTTTTCTCAACTTGTTTCAGTCAGTAGGGGATGACGGAAGCTCCAGAGCTAGAAGCCGGGGATTCCACTGAGGACTTGGTGGACTGTGGAGCTTGGTCTTTTTTTTTCCTTTTTAACAGTATATGAAAAATGCTCTTTAAAATAACTTCACTCTGTAGGCACAGAATGGGAAATAAGTAAATCATGGCCTCAAGCAATTCAGATTTTTGAGCATATAGAAACCTGAGAAGACGAAATAGTAACTTATGAAATTAAAGCTCTATCTCCCTGGGACACTGATGGCAAAGATTCTTAAAGACTGGAGGATATTTGAAGGAGGGAGAATTTTTGAAGCTTCATGTTAGGAGGGAGTGTGTTTTCCTTACTAATCTTTCTTACCTGGCATAAAATCAACACTGAACAATTTTGTTGAATGAATGAATGAATGAATGAACTTTTATTTTGTATTTGTGTTGCTCTCTCTTCCTCTCTCTCTAGATCCTGCTTCTCTAGAGCCTGTATTTAATTATGCAACAAATATTTATTAACTGCCAACTTTGTGTTAGGTACTATGGTGGATTAAGAGTATTAAAAAATGGATAAAACTTGAGGCCTACCCCCCAAAAGACCTCAGTCCACTATTGCAATGCTTAGATTTATTGAGCAATGCTGTTTATCTTTACCTCCTTTTCATCTCATTCCTATTAAATTTTTAATTAAGTTTTATTTTGTACTGCATTATAGTTGATTTACAATGTTGTGTTAGTTTCAGGTGTACAGCAAAGCGATTCAGTTATACTTTTTCAGATTCTCTTCGCATGTAGGTTATTACAGACTATTGAATAGAGTTCCTGGTGCTATACAATAGGTCCCTGTTGATTTTTTATTTTGTTTGTAATAGTGTGTATATGTTAATCCCAAACTCCTTTTATCCCTCCTCCAACCTTTGCTCTTTGGTAACCATAAATTTATTTTTGAAGTCTGTCAGTCTATTACTGTTTTGTAAATAAGTTCAGTTTTTGGATCCCACACATTTTTCTAAACTTTTTTTTCAGTTAAAAAATTTTAATTACTTACAAGGCTTCCTAACATTTCTCCTCTTGGTAGTTCTCATTTTGAAGAACATGTATTCAAAATGCTTTGAATTTTGAGCAACCCTAGTGTTTTTGTGAACTTGCTAAATTAGATTTACTTCTTCCCTTCCTTCCCTCTCTCCCTTCCTTCCCTCTCTCCCTTCCTTCCCTCTCTCCCTTCCTTCCCTCTCTCCCTTCCTTCTTTCCTTCCACATTGATTTTCTCTACGTATACATCATGCACTAATTCTTTCAAAGTTTTTCTTACAATGTGATTCCCAAGTGTTTTGGACCAGAGTTTTGAAAGCTTAATGACCTTGTTGTAGGGTAAGGGAGTTAGAGAAGGCGAGGCTCGGAAAAAGAAGGTGATCCGTTAGGAACAGATCACCTTTAATGGGGCGAGAAGGGGCAGCAGTCAGATTAGTGAGCTGCAGCACTAACCCAAGAAATCTACTGTCTTAAGGGGGCCTGTTCTTCTCCAAGGTTGTTCAGATTAGTTATCTCTTAAACGGCTAGGGCAAGGAATTCTGGAGATCAGCCAGAGGCTGGGACCGGCTGGGAGCTGGGCATAATCAACCTTAATGTCCTTTTTTTTCTTCTGGTGAGAGAGTTCTTTGTTTTGCATAGAATGGTGGGGAGGACCCAGAGGGGAGTTTTTAACTCCAGGCTATTTTGGGCCCTGTAACTTTCCTTCATTCCAGACCCTAAGGAATATATATATATAAAGAGAAAGAGAGGTGGACGTTGTTAATGTTCAGGGCTTCTTTGTGCTGATAAATGAGGGTCAGAGATGTGTAATCTGGGAGGAGGGAAGTCTAAGGCCATCAGGGTCTCGAGCAAAAGAACAGTCTTGACTTGGTCTTGGGAAAGGGCTCAGATTCGATCTTGGAGGAATCCCTGGAAAAGATTAAACAAAAAAGGCCCAAAGGTGCTGCTGCTGCTGCTGAGTAGGTGATAAAAATGAATGGTCCGAGAAGGGGTAAAAGTTATAAAAGGTTCTCTGTAGCCACAGGATGGAGATGTAATCTTCAACGTGTTCAAACGTGGATCCTTGAGGAGTCGAGACCCAGATATCTACCAGAAGTTGTTTCAGGAATAATTGCAGCCATGAAACCGATAGGCTCATCCATCACCAGTTGGGGCCGGTGGAAGCCATGAGAACTTTAGAGTTGAGGGCCTGTGTGAGAAACTTGGTAAGTATTAGTCTGGCAAGCATTTTCATCATTAGGCTGCACAACCTTTTTTAGACGAGTGATGTGTACCCAAGGGGTGATTTCTTTTAATTTTGCAGTGGTAGGGGTCAGCAGAATTACCATGTAGGGACCTTGCCATTTTGGGGTTAGATCTGAGTGGGACTGAATTGTCGTATAGACTTTGTCTCCTACTTGAAGGGATGGGTATGGAAGACTGGGATGTGGTCGAGGGAGTAAGTCATCCATATGTTGCCAAAGGGCAGCTCATATTTAGGCAAGTAAAGGAAAAGGAAGGTGAGATGGCAGTTTGGGACCGTCCCAGGAGAGGGGACGACCTAAAGGTACTATGGGCCTCCCATACATGGCCTGAATGGACTGATATTTAAGGGTTTTTTTGGTAAGGCCTGGACCTTTAAGAGGGCTAAAGGGAGGAGTTTAGTCCAGTCTTGATGAAGTTCGATTGTTAATTTGGTCAGAGTTACTTTTAGGACTCGGTTGGCTCTCTCAACCTTACGGGAAGACCGGGGGTGACAAGGAATGTGAAACCTCCAAGGAACTTGAAGGGCTCGTGCATTTTGGGTGATTTGAGATGTGAACTTGGGCCTGTTGTCAGACTAGAGGGAGGAAGGCATTCCATATCTGGGGAGGATTTCAGTAAGAATAAGGCGAGCCACAGTAGGGTCTCATTTGTTAGTAGTCGGGAAAGCTTCGATCCATCCAGAAAATGTATCTACGAAGAGTAAGAGAAATTTAACCCTTTTTTCAGGTGCCACTCTATATTATGGCACTTTTACTACTTGTTTTATACAACTACATGATTTTAATAATGGTTTATGGATGCTATTTTGTGTGCTATAATATTTTCCAGCTTTTGCTCCTATGTCTTTGTACCTCTTTTTCTTTTTCCCAAGGAAAGTAGAGGAAAATTTTACAGTATTCTCTTTGGAATAGAAGATAGGGACTTTAATCACCGAGATGATGTAAACTACCATTATCCCACTGATGTGAATATTAGACCAGAATAGTTTATAAGATACAGTAAATCATCAATAAACATTATGGAGTCTGCAAGTCTCTTTGTGTTCATAGGAACAAAATGTTACTCCTGTCCTTGGGGAAGCCATACTTTACAAGAAAGAGCATATACAAAAGAGAGAATTAGCAATCTGTGGGGTCAGGACTCATACCAGAAAATTAAATAATGGTGATCCAAATTTTGTTAGTAGATGACATTCAGACTTTAAACATGCAAGCAAAGATATTTCTTCAGGAGCTGGAGGTAAATGTCACTTGCTTAAGTTCGTAATTGGAACAGAGAAGGTTGGCAATTATAACACATGTCAAAATAAAATTTTTAGTTTGAAAAAATTTTAATTGCTTACATGTTTCTTCTTAATGTCATATTAAATTGGTGTTATTAATGAATAGAACATTGAAACTGGTATTTCAGAGATTAGAAAAGAAGTGAAAGCAGTTAAAATACTTTTTTTGATTTGGGGGATTTTGTTTATGAGATACCATTGAGTATTTATACCCTAAAAGAATGTGGAGGACACAGGTCAGTGGGGAAAGGAAAAGAAAAGACTTCTGTCTCTTGATGAAGAGAGATGACAGGCAGATCCACAACAATTAATTATAGTACAAGAATAATAAAAGTGATTACATCTCAGAGAAACAGAGTTACCTATAGTTGTATGGAGCCAATTACACTAATATTTAGTTATTGGGAAAGAGGGAAGAATAAGAGACTAACAGTGTTTCTGAAGTGATTGTTAAGAAATTTCAGTTTTAAGAAAAATTCTCCTGTAAACATGTATTGTTATTGTGAATTTTTTTGATAGTTGACTCAGGTAGCTTTAGCATAGTCCTTCAGAAGAAGACATGATTATTCTTGGGACAAGGAGGCCTTATGATTATCTCTTGCTTTTGTCTACCCAACCCAAGGTGGCTTATATTGTAGCTATGGGGGAAAAAATCTTACCATTTTATCAATGTAGAGTTGCTATTTCTTCATCGCAAAGGATTAAACATTGCTTTGTGTGTATGTGGTTGAGGTTGAGTTGGGGTCCCATTATATAAGATCATAATGACTGGAGCCAGGATGAGGATGTTTGAGAACCACCGCCTTGGGTCATGAGACCTCCATCCACTTACTGCTTTTAGCCAAGTCATCTTTTATTCCACTTGAAAGTTTCCGTGGTGATTTTAGGTGGACAATAAAATTCAGTCATGGTGATTCCAATCTTATTGGGAGATGACAAGTCAGCTCTTAAAATTGTATCTATATGTCACCAAAATAACTAAACCTAATGCCTGAATTTGTTATAAATTCTGCATAAAGTCTTTGTAGTCAAATCCATGTTGAAAATTAGCCAACAATAAGAGCTGAAAAGAACTTTAAGGAAAATTTAAGGCAACCTTTTCATCTTGGAAATGATAACTTTTGTGATGAACGGAGGAGACCATAGTATACTTTCCCAAGGCAGTACAAAATTCTTACATGCAAGAAAGTGGTTTTGACCTAAAATTTCCAAATTAGCTGTTTTATGTATTAAATTATTATTCTTGGTCCCCTATGTTTTGACTGGGTCCACTCCCAGGATGGCAGAATTGGAGAGGCTAAAATTGACCAGTGATTTATAGAGGCCAGTCTATAAACTTAATGAATGGCAGAAGCTTGGGACTGTTAGTACCTATGCCAGTCAAGGTGAACTTTATCTTTGCTGTAGCTGAATCCTGTGAACTCTGGTCATACCACATTGTCCTTTGTAATACATCCAAGCTTAAACATAATAATATGTCCAAGCTTAAACATCAAATTTTCATTGGAAGTAATCACTCAGTCATGTCTGACTCTTTGCAACCCCATGGACTGTGTCCCTTCAGGCTCCTCTGTCCATGGAATTCTCCAGGCACAAATACTGGAGTGGGTAGTCATTCCCTTATCCAGAGGATCTTCTTGACCCAGGGATCAAACCTGAGTCTTCTGCATTGCAGGCAGATTCTTTACCGCCTGAGCCATAGTGGAAGCCCTGTAACAGTCACAGATTCTTAATTAGCTTGGTGCTTTTATGTGTATGGTGTCAAAATTTGGTGCATAATACTAATCCATCAATACATGATCCATTGTTAAGAGAAAATTGACTTGTTAGAAAGCAAAAGTGAATGCTAAATTCACAATTATGTAAATTTAAACCATAACTGTTTTAAGTATCATAAGGCATTAGTGCAAGAGTTTTGTATAAGTGTTATGTTTCTGCTTTTTAAAAGGTATCTGGGGTAATTGATTTGCTTCAGTAACCAGTGGTTTTCTGGGTACTCGTCTTCAGCCATCTCCTGCTCTGCTTGGCTCTGCATCCTTTCTGCTCTTCAGATGAGCTTGTGAGTGTACTACTTTCTTATGTGCATCTGTGTTAGCAGTAATTAGACTGGAATTGGGGTTTTTGCAAGATACTTAGTTTCTCTTTTTTAATTTTTTTTGTAAAATGAGGATAATATTTGCCTTGAAGATTTATTTTAACAATATATATAAATGTATGTAAAGTTTCACCTGCTCAATAAATGCTCAGGAAACTAACTAAAACTATGTTCATCCAGGGAAATGTCTGTGGTTTCTCTTTGTCTTGCTTTAGGGTGGATATTCAAGAAATATTGCCAAATAAGAAACACTCAGATGCAAACACAAGAGCACATGCTGAAACTGGCTTATAGATGCAAGCCAGCTGGCTGCTCTAGACAGTCTTAGGAAGAAAGCCTCCTTCATGTAATTCATAAATGGAATAGCCAAGCTTAACTGGCTTTTTCTGTGTGTGTGTTTTGCTTCCTCTTTTAATTTTTGTGAGCTCTGCATTGCTACATAACTGTGACAACATTAACCAGAGGGTACAAGAATAAAGTAAGTGGGTGGATGTTCACAATGCAGTGTTTACAACCATCTCTGTGAAAGAGTCTAGAGACAGTTGCATGTAGGAAACTCTCTGCATGGATGATGTGACCTCAGGCTAGCACAGCTGATAGTGAGGCAGGGAAACCCTCCACCCAACTTGGCAGATGTGTGTATGTGCATGTCTGTGTATGACACTGAAAATATTCCATGTTATGACTGTCTCAAAATAGATATATATATGTATATACAGGCTCCTCTGTCCGTGGAAATCTCCAAGCAAGAATACTGGAGTGGGTAGTCATTCTCTTCTTCAGGGGATCTTTCCCCAGGAATGGAACCCGGGTCTCCTGCATTACAGGCAATTTCTTTACCATCTGAGCCACCAGGGAAGCCTATATAAATATATATATATATATAAATGTATATATATATAAATATATATATGTGTATATTTATAAATATATATATGTGTGTATGTATATAAATATATATATGTATATATATATATAAAATTGGCATTTATTTCCATACTTTTATACTCTCCCTTCATCACAAGGCTGGAAACCTGAGAATCTTATTTTCCAGACTCCTTTGCTTTTGTTATTGTGGCTGTAATCTACATTATTAAAACAAAACACAAGAAAGTAACGGCAATGAAGTGAACTCATCCAAGATTCTGAATGCAGAATCGAGGCTTAGTGAGCCCTTATATGAAAAACATAAGAATTTATTTGCAATATAAATAGTAATTTCCATAATTTTTTTATTTTATAAGTTTGGAATTGTGAAGGGAGTCTTTCTACACCACCCGGTGACTTAAAGCAAGAAATACCTGTTTGCTCAGCATTTGCTGCAAAGGTTGAATCCTTTATTAGACAGAAAGGTGAATGACTTTTCTTTTCCTTTTGTTTGCTCTTTTTATGTGACATTGTTTGAGAGACTGAGCACGGTATTTTTAAACAGATGATAAGATGTCACCTTTGAGTGGCAGAAATTTACAAGCAACGGTGGAGGATTTCATTATGATTTCCTTATAGCATGAAACCCAAAAGTTACTCCTCATCTTCATGATGAAATCACACTGAGGGGCAACATTCAGACAGTGATTGGAAGGAAAGGCACTCACAGGAGGGTAGGGCCGTAATTTTCATCTAAGGAAATGCCCTAGACTTGCAAGAAGGGAACTGCATTTATTACTGAGCAATGTGATGGTTCTCCCATATGGATAGCTCGTCTCCAAGAAGCATTCAATCAGGTGAGCTATCAACAGATCTAGCCTTTGATAAACACATCCATTTTAATAGCAGTTCCTGAGATGAAAGGTTCAGATACTTTCAACTTCACAGCACTCAGTTTCTGCAGCCTGAAAATATGAAATGATAACTTCCTAGTGTGCTGCCTTGAAAACCATCAAATTATGCTAGAATCATCCTTTTAGACATAAAAGGAGACGTAGCATGTTACTAATTAACCCATCTCCATTGTTATTCCTGAAATGATTTAAGGCAACTGGCTGTATGATGTGATGGGAAAAAAATCCTTCTTGGCCTAATGCAAACTGACAGATTGCCCATGATAATCTTTATGGTGTCTTGCATAACACATGAGAACGTTTTGGGAGTCCATCATTTAAAACTTGATTGCAAGGGATCACACTAATAATTAATCTCTCAGTGTGGAGTTTAAGGTAGGCCTGAATTCACCCTAAAATCTACCCCCTCTTTGGACCATTGTGACTCTGAAGCTTACATGTATCCACAGAGTTGATGTAAACCCAATTCACTGGAAAATTAGAAGACAAGGATTCGTTCTCTGTTCTTGTTACTATCTTGGTGAATTTAGCAAGTGGTTGTCACCTTTCAGTGGCATAAATTTTGTAACCAAAGGAGGATGTTATCCAATCTCTATATCACATGAATTCTAAAACTGTTTGGTGACCTGGAGGGAGGTTGGTTAAAAGGATAGTAGATTTTTCTCTAGTGAAATGACCCTTAACTTGCAGGAAGGTGATTGTATTAACAGGATTACTGAATAACATGCAGTTCCTTCCTTGACCATATAGGTTTTCACCTGAAACAAAAGGTGTCAGTTTTCTCTTATTGAGAATTTTTTCAGCCAATATTTTACAAGAAACTTCTGCTTTTACAAGAAATGTTTTTTAAAAGAGTTTAAACAGCAGGAGGAGAAGGGGACGACAGAGGATGACATGGTTGGATGGTGTCACTGACTTGATGGACATGAGTTTGAGCAAGCTCTGGGAGTTGGTGATGGACAGGGGTCTGGCGTGCTGCAGTCCATGGGGTCGCAAAGAGTTGGACACGACTGAGCGACTGAACTGAACTGAAACAGCATAAGTCACAAGAGCCAAAAGATGGAGGCAAAGCAGGTACCCATGGACAGATAAATGACCAAAGGAGATGTGGTGGCTACTACAGACAGTGGACTATTATTCAGCCTTAGAAAGGAATGAAATTCTGATGCATACTACAACATAGATGCATGTTGAGGCTATTATGCTATGCTAAATAATCCAGTCACAAAAGGACAAATATTGTATGTTCCACTTCTGTAAGGTACCTAGAATAGTTCAGTTCACAGAGATGAAAAGTAGAATAGTGATTGCTGGGGGCTGGGGAAGTAGGGGATGGGGAGTTAGTGTTTAATGGGGGTAGAGCTAAAGTTTGGGAAGATAAAAACGTTCTAGAGATAGATAGAGGTAATGGTTACATAACAACATGGTGCATGCACTTTAAAGCCACAGAAGTATGCACTTAAAAATGGTTAAAATGGCAACATTTATGTTATACATATTTTATCACAGTTTAAAAAATACATTTAAAAAGGGAAAAAGAGTTTAAAAATCTCTAGGGCCTCCCTAGTGGCTTAGAAGTAAAGAATCCACCTGCCAATACAGGAGACACGGGTTCAATCCCTGGTCCAGGATGATTCCATGTGCCACAGGGCAACTGAGTCAGTGCGTCACAGCTATTGAGCCTGTGCTCTGGAGCGTGGGAGCCACAACTATTGAACCCACATGCTGCAACTACTGAAGCCTCATACCCTAGAGCCCAGGCTCTGTACCAAGAGAAAAGCCCGTGCAGCAACGAAGACCCAGCACAGGCAAAAACATTTTTTTTAAAAAGAGACTCTAGCTGCATCTTCATTTTCATCCCTTTTCCTAATTTAAGAAGGAGATAAATTCCACTTCTCCACTGTTTTAAGGCCAAATAAAATGTCACCAAAAGTGCTTTTTTTTTTTGCTTCTTTTAAGATGTTTCTCTTGGTAGACCATCAACTCAAGACATATTTGTGTGGCTCCAACTTCATAAAATAGAGTTGCATCTAGCATTTGTTTTACAATTACAAATATGGAAGGAAAAATAAGAAAAATACTGTTATCATTTTAGGAAATTGCTTTTTGGAGATAGTGTACATGATGTTAAAGATGTGATATTATCTTTATAAATATATTTTTTATTACTGAACATATTTTAAAATGTACAGTTGGGCATCGAGTTAAAGATATTTATGAAATATTTTCTTTTGCTAACGTGAACCCCACCAATCAATGATACATTTCTTGTTCCCTTATGAATATTTGACTGAATCTTACTGTCCTTTTATTTTTCTGAAGTAGGCTAATAGAAGGCTTTTTAAAGTAGGCTAGTAGGCTAATGTAGCCTACTTTAAGTAAGTAGGCTAATAATGGCTTCAAAAGTTGTTTATTTTTCTGTTTACTTTCTGAGATAATAACTATCGTGAATACCTTTGTGTGTCAAAGATTCATGCCAGAAATACTCAAGTGAGAATGATTTTTCCATTTTTTTTAAAGTAGAGTCACAGTAATTTATCCAGTGTTTCAAAATTCAAATTACCGTTCAAAAACTTGCATGAGATTTATTTTAGAAGAGTTGTCTTTCCCCACAGAATGGTGGTAAAAGGTGAGAAAATATGACTCCAAGAGCCTAGACATATTTTGACAGAATATAAAGCATCTAGAATTTTCCTTCTTAATTAGTCCATTTTTATTGTGAGTCTCTTGTTTTGACAGAAAAATTTCGTAAATGATTAATTCTTCCACAGATAAACTAATTTAAAATAAAACAATCATTACAGAGAATAATCAATAACTTGTAGCATTGTGTTGAATTTAAAGGTGAAAGCATTTATAGTGCAAGCACAACCACACTTGGAAGTTTCAGGAAAGTGATTAGCACAAAAGTGGAATAAGCCATAAACAAGGCAAAGTCAGGGATGGGTGAGACAGAACTATTATTGCTTTTCTAAAATTTATTTTAAAATTTCTATTTACTAGTCATTTTAAATTTTTATTGGACTATAGTTGTTTACAGTGTTGCATTAGTTTCTGGTGTATAGCCGTTGGTGTTGTTCAGTCGCCCAGTTGTGTCTGAGTCTTTATGACCCCATGGACTGTACAGCCATTACTCAGCCATTAAAAAAAAAAAAACTGAAATAATGCCTTTTGCAGCAACACCTAGACACTGTCATACTGAGTGAAGTAAGTCAGACAGAGAAAGACAAATATTATATAATATTTATATGTGGATCTTAAAAAATTAGTACAAATGAACTTATCTATAAAATAAAAATAGAGTTACAGATGCAGAAAATAAACTTATGGTTGTCAGGAGGTAAGGGGGGATAAATTGAAAGCTTGGGACTGACATTTATATACCACCGTACACAAAATAAAAAACTAATATGGACTTATTGTACAGCTCAGGGAACTCTACTCAATACTCTGTAATGGCCTATGTGAGAAAAGAATCTAATAAAGGTGTGGTTATATGTATACGCAGAACTTTTATCATTAAATGCATCCTGGGCAGTGCTGATCCTGGCTTTGGAAAGATTCCTTAATTATTTTTTTCCTTCCAAATCTATTGCAGAACGGAGTTTCAGGTGTTCCCAGGAGGTGGTTGGTTCAGTGAGAGTGAAATTTCATGCTGAAAAGTCCATGTAATTGGAGTACACTGAGGGTCAGGTGTTTCCTGGTGAGTGGTTTGACTCTATTTTGGGTCAGTCTGAGTGAAAGTCAAGTGCTTCTTCATGTGGGGAAACTGAGCTCTTCTGTGGCACCTCTTATGAAAGGCAGAGATAGTGGCAGGGATGGGGCAGTGCCTCAGTCCTTTATGGGCTCGCAGAGTCTCATCCTCATTTCCGCTGGGTCCTCTGCCTGGTCTCACAGTCCTGACTTTATATCACGACACTACTTTACCTGTCTTAGTAAGTTCTCTTTGTATTGTATTTTCCCATTATTGAGAAGCACCCATAAGATCAACAAATCTACTACTGATCACTTCTCATGGTGCATCTTGAATTTATTCACTGAATTATTAAGTGACTACTGTGTGTACTAGGTGGGCTTCACTGGTGGCTCAGATGGTAAAGAATCTGCTTGCAATGCAGGAGACCCAGGTTTGATCCCTCGGTCGGGAAGATCCCCTGGAGGAGGTCATGGCAACCCACTCCAGTATTCTTGCCTGGAGAATACCCATGGACAGAGGAGCCTGGCGGGCTACAGTCCATGGGATTGCAAAGAGTCAGACATGACTGAGTGACTAAGCACAGCACCGAGTGTACTGGGTACTATACTGTACAGTGGTGAACAGCAGATGTGGAGATTGTTAATATATGTGTATGTATGGGGGGGGTGCAAGTGGCTGACAAGTGAACCAATGCTTTTTTTAAAAGAAGATAATTTCAGGTGATGATAAATTCTATGAAGAAAATAAATCAGGGCATCGTAATGGAGAACTGAATGTTCCCTGTAGATTGGAAAGTCGGAAAGTTCTCAATATTATGCTTAAAAAATGCCCTCTCTCCTGAGAGTGAGGATGCACGCAGAGAGTCCACCTTACCCCACTGGATGGGATGAGGAGAGTCAGAGTGAAACGCTGTACCTCAGAGTGGGACTTGAACCCACAGTCTCTTAATTATAATCATTCACTTGGTGTCCATCGATAGATGAAAGGATAAGGAAGAATGTGGTATGTATATACAATGGAATGTTACTTAGTCATAAAAAGGAACGCATTTGAGTCAGTGCTAATGATGTGGATGACCCTAGCGCCTGTTATACAGAGTGAAGTAAGTCAGAAAGAGGAAAACAGATATCGTATACTAACGTGTATGTATGGAATCGAGAAAGATGGTAGTGATGAACTGATCTGCAGAGCAGCAATGGAGACGCAGACATAGAGAACAGACTTATGGACACAGGGTGATAGGAGGAAGGAGAGCATGGGATGAATGGACAGAGTAGCGTGGGAACATACACTACCATATGTAAAATGGAGAGCCAGTGGAAATTTGCTATATGACTCGGGGCTCTGTGACAATCTAGAGGGATGCAGAAGGGTTGGGAGTGGGAGGGAGGTTCAAGAGGGAAGGGACATACGTATACCTATGACTGACTCATGTTGATGTTTGGCAGAAACCAACACAATATTGAAAAGCAATTATCCTTCAATTAAAAATAAATAAATTTTAAAGAAAAGGAAGTGGGGAGAGGGAAGACCACCTTCTTCCTCATTCTTTCAGTAGATGTAAGGCTTACCTCACTAACTCTTCTTTTGCACTGGGCAGGAGAGTATATGACCCTATGAAGTCAAACTAGAACTGTCTCAGTGCTTATTCAAATCAGTAGGAGGGTGGTAACATAGACTAAAATATGTTAAGTAATCTTGGGTTTCAGTATAATGAGGGTCTCCTATTTTGGAAAGTCACCTTTCCCTCATATTCCTGTTCTTGGTTCTAAGGATCATTTTCTTGCTAGACTTCATCAGCAGGATGCAGGCCTCATTGTTTTTTCACTTAATAACCTGGAGTATGTCTCATGCTTTTATTGATGACTTGATAGTTAAATAAGTCTACTTCCTTCCTTCCCATAGCTTTCTGAGCTTACAGTGGTCTCCCAAAGTTCCCTGAATTTCCCTCTCTATCTGCAATCCCCTAGTGGGACTTCTGAAACTACCTGTGTAACTATCCTTCTCTATTTCTATCAAAAGGAGTAAAGATGAAAGAAACCTGGTCTAGTTAATGCACCCATTTCAGAAATAAAGATCCAGAGGGCAGAGTTACCTAGGCTACTCAAACATGTTTGACTCAGAAAGGATAAGGTCAGGATTCCAGTCTCTGCCTAGTCATTCTTTGAACAAAAGCACTAGTTCTAGGCCCACAGTATCCAAGTCTTGGAAGCCTTGGATAAAGTGATCTACCTGGCTTGGCAAGTGAGGCTATTACCAAACTAAGTATCAGGGCTAAATGATGTATTCATAAAGACACTGTGAATGGTTTGAAGACATCAAACCAATGGGCAACATCAAATTAAAATTTTCACAACCATACCACGTCATAATTGTAAAATGGGCTTCTCTGGTGGCTCAGATGGTAAAGAATCTGCCTGCAATGCAGAAGACTCAGGTTTGATCCCTAGGCTGGGAAGATCTAGAGGAGGGAATGTCTACCCATTCCAGGATTCTTGCTTGGGAAATCCCATGGACAGAGGAGCGTGGCCAGCTACAGTCCATGGGGTCTCATAAGAGTTGAACACGACTGGGTGACAAACACTTCACTCTCATTCTTGGAAAAATATCTGAAAGGTTGTAAAGTGGGGCTAATGCAGGATTTGAAATCCAATCCAGGCTTATTTCAATGGTTGAATACAATGTAGCTAATTAGACAGTCTAAAGAAAAACTTTTTTAGATAGTTGGGTTTAAAAAATCTGCCAAAGGTCACCTAACCCCTCCCTTCTTTTCTAGGAAGGAATGTGCCTAAATTTTCCCAGAAAGATGGGTGTTCCCTTCAGAGAAATAGATTGCTCAACCTTGCTTGGTGGCAGCCAACTCCAGAGAGTCACAAAAATTAGGACAGGATTTTTTTTTCATATTTTACCAAAAAGATTGCATAGAAATTCAAGGCTCTGCACAATGGTCTGTGCTTCACTGCGGTAGAAAAAGATCCAGAAATTGCTGCTGCTTGATTGGTGTGACAGTCCCCTTAAGACTCTGACAAGACACCTGGGATGTACCTTGACATGTGACTATGGAGCATGGCTTGGGAAAGTATGGGGAGGTGCTTCTCCTCATTAGTCTTCCAGCTTGTATCTAGTTTAAGGGACTACAATTAAAACTGTCTATACAAAACCAGGAAATAGACTATCTACTTTAAAAGGGAGCTAAGGGCTTCCTAGGTGGTGCTAGTGGTAAGGAACCTGCCTGCCAATGCAGGAGACTCAAGAGACTTGGGTTTGATCCCTGGGTCGGGAAGATCCCCTGAAGGAGGGCATGTCAACCCTCTCCAGTATTCTTGCCTGGAGAATCCCATGGACAGAGGAGCCTGGTGGCCTAGAGTCCATAGAGTAGGAAAGAGTTGAACATACCTGAAGCAACTTAGCACTGTATCTACTGTAAGGGAACGAAATGACAATTAAAGAGTTAGAAAATAAGATTTATGAAGGAAAATTGAAGAAGAAGGGGAATGATGATGATAAGTCTGAAGGGATCAGATCCAACATTGGTGCTTGATCCTGTTTTCTCCTCATCACTGGGAAGACCTCAGTGTCCCTTTGGAAATCCTCTGAAGTGCTTCCAGGAATCTGTTCAAGCTCCATCCAGTTCCTATTCCTATTCTGAACTTCCTTCTTCTGGTATTCCTCCTGCCTTCCTCCCCCATTTCTTCATACCTGGTTTGTTTCTGTCCACCCAAGCCTTTAGTTAATTATTTTATTAAGCTGTGCATTTTCTGGGTCCCCACCCTTTTTCTTGACAAGTATTTACCACTCCCATCTAGTGATTAACCAAAGGAAGACTTCCTGGTTTCTGGCACACAGCTTTGCCTACTGAATGTTTTTTGGAATTGAATATACATAGTATCTTTGCCAGGGCTATATTATATTGGTCTGGAGCTTTGTGAATGAGTGACAGAAAATGGGAGAAAATAGTAGGTGTCTATATTCACACCAGTTCCCAGCACGCTTGGTTTCCCATTCCAGCACACGTTGGCGAAGACCTATAGAAGAACATTAATTTTCTCAGACTGGTGTATTAGTTGGAACAGGCCAACTACTATAATACAGAACTTTAACGTTTCAAAGTTAAAAATTTGGATTAGAAATCCAAAATAAAGTTTATTTGTCACACATATTAAAGCCTTCACCTGGTTGGCTGGGTCTACTGGGCAGGTTTCCTCCAAGCAGCAATGTAGGCACTAGGTCTTTTTCTTTCTTCTTAGACTTCTCTGTTCACTAGGTGCAAGGGGAAATAAGAGAGAGTACTGTGTATGTGAGCCCTGAAAGTCATATACATTTCTATTCATACACTATTACCATTCATATACTGTTCATTCCATTCATATTCCATTGACCAACACCCAGTCACAGGGCTCTATTCAACTGCAAAGCCAGCTGTGACATGTTGCCCAGAAGTGTGCTTGGGGAGAAAGAAAAATTCACTTGGTGAACAACTAACTAGCTGTTGGCATAGATGCAGTGAATGAGTCTTTGTTTCTGTTAATCACAAATGGCTTTAACTAAAAGCTAAGAAAAAATATTTCAGTCTCAAAGGGTACATACAAAGTCCTCAAAGATCCTTTCAGGTGGGAAACCATTACACTTTGACACATCGAGTTATAAAAATGAAGTGAAATATGCTATATTAAAGTCTACTGAAGGTTAAAATATACGTGGTTGATATACCAGAATTGTGACTCTGCCAATATAGTACATGTTTCTCTTGGCAAAATAATGATCATTGTTTTAGTGGACATTGAAGACAGTTTGATCATGCTTTGTCATTTTTGCGGGATGTTTGACACCTTCCCATTTCTCCATTTTTCATATTTTCAAAGGAAAAAAACCTCCTTTGTTTATTTGCTAACATGTGCGATCATGAAAGAATGAATAAACAAATGAGAGAGAGAGAGAGAAAAAGAAGGAAGGGAGAATTTTCCTTATATACTAAGTAGAATATAAATACCCCTACACCTACCTTTTTGTCTTTTGTTTTATTTATTTATTTGTGGCTGCACTGGGTCTTCGTTGTTGTGCATGGGCTTTTCTCTAGTTGCAGTGCGCGGGCTTCTCATCGCGGTGGTGGCTGCTCTTGTTGCAGAGCATGGGCTGTAGGGCTCCTGGGCTTCATTAGTTCTGGTACACGGATTCAGTTGCCCCAAGGCATGTGGAATCTTCCTGCACAAGGGATCAAACCCATGTCCCCTTCACTGGCAGGCGGATTCTTAACCATTGGACCATGAGGGAAGTCTTCTATACTTATGACCATTTTCTGCACTGTTTTATTGAACAATGGATCCCATTAAATTTTAAGATTTTCCTCTGAACTATGAAAAACAGGCAGAATTTTGTTTCAGGGTTTGTTTTGGCACCAGGTTTAGTGATTTTTCTTTTCTTTTACTTATATCAGATTATCCCTACATCTATCAGCATTCACTCCTAATACAGGAGTATATCAGCTTCTGGGCAGAGTATATATCAATAATAAAGTGCAAGCAGTTTCACAAATACCATAACCTGGAGGAGGTTTGGGAAGAAAAGCAGAGCCTGAAGAGAATAAGTGGAAACATAGCTACAAATAGAGCTATAAACCAGATAAAAGATCAAAGAGGCCAACTTTTTCCTAAAACATAGAACTTTATGAAACCCTCATTGCAGGAGCTCTATGGCCCATTCCAATGGTATCATTAAGTGGAAAGATAGAAGAGACCAGAAGGGCTTCCAAAGAGAACAAGTGGCCTGCACTAACCATTGGGCAGATTTGGTTTTGAAAATTCTGTCTACATTCAAGAATCCAGAGCTTAATGTCTTTCTATAGAGTCATTCTCTCCTTCCTTCCTTCCTTCCTTTTGTAGAGCATACCTGCAATATGAGAGATGCTGTGCTAGACATGAGCCCGTCCCACAGCCTATGGAGGAGTAATAAGTTAATATTGTCCAACAGCTCAAGAACTTGGAGGTTACTTTCATTGGTGCAGAAGTTGACTAGCTTGTGCATATAGACACGGCAACCAGAGGCAGCACCAACACCTGTGAACAAGGTGGAGACCATCCTTGGAAGTGCTGGGTCTTCTCTTCTCTGGCTGGGGAATTAAACTGCATTAGAAGCTAAGTGCTCAGGCAAGTGTGTTGGCTGAGTCCCACCCGTGGCTTACCTTCTATCTTTGCAATCTCGTTCATTGGGTCATTGTAATTCACTGAATTACAAATGCATAAGACAGTCCAGGCTGGAGGAGGACACAACAACCCACTCCAGTATTCTTGCCTGGAGAATCCCATGGACAGAGGAGCCTAGGGGGCTATAGTCCATGGATGAGGCCCAGGACAAATGAATGGTGCACCCAATGTTTTAGGACTTTACAGTAACTATAATATAAGATGCACAGGGCCATCTGAAAGATACAGTTACAAGCTACAGGGGTGCATATCTCTCCTGGTGAGACTAGAGAAGCTTCAGAGAGGAATCTCTAGGATCTATTTCATTGCGTGTTTTAACTGGGTGCCCCAAGTGTCAAATGTACATGTACTTTAGCATCTTAGCTTTTACCTCACATGTTACTGACTGAGTTTACAACCTGTCCTGAAATTTACACAGTGTAGGCTAGATTCTTTGCCTTCGGTAGTAACCAGATATACAGGACACCTGTATATCTGGTGCTCAGAACCTATGTAGCTCATGAAGAGCTCCTCAGGAAATCTTAGGAATCACTACTCCAAATTCCCCTGCCTCTTACAGTAAATAGAACAACTCCAGTGATTCCAAGTGGCCAAATATTTAAGGCCTGCCTGATTCTGCTGTGAATGTGCTAAGTAGCTTCAGTCGTGTCTGACTCTTTGTGACCCTGTAGACTATAGCCTTCCAGGCTCCTCTGTTCATGGGATTCTCCAGGCAAGAATATTACAGTGGTTGCCATGCCCTCCTCTAGGGATCTTCCTGACCCAGGAATCAAACTTGCGTCTCCTGCATTGCAAGTGGATTCTTTACCACTGAGCCACCAGGGAAGCCCGCCTGATTCTACTGATGCCTTGCAAACCTGCTCTGTAGAAGGAAAATGAAAAGCAGACCCAAGGTCACATAGATTATCTTTTTCCACATAGATATTTAGAGAGGAGTTTAGAATAAAATATACTCAGAAGACCCATTGTAAGATGGTTTCCATTAGACCAAATGATTTGTTTTTCTATGCATTCATCTGAAAAGTATATATTTCCTAACAAAAATATAAGTAAATATGTTCAGTATATTGCACCTCTGTTTTGGACAGATGGTGAGAAAAACTGTCTTGGACCTAAGCATCACACTTATTCCTTTTTACTGTCAGCAAGTTAGGATTAGTCATCTCTCTCTGAAGGAACAAGGATGTGGTTATTTCCCACTGTCTCAACTTCAAGTGCCTAAAACTTTTTCCTGCAAGGAGCCAGGATGCTGTCCAGGGAAATCCCAACACCTGCTGGCTGACCTCTGCTTCAGAAAAGCAAATGTGTTCTGTCCTTATTCATTGCATTCGTACCTAGAATCCCCGGAGATTCTTTGGTTACTTTCAACATTTGTAAACTACATTTATCATCGCAGTTGCATGGTCAGTTGAACAGTCACTGATATGGAAAAGCCTCTTGGATGTAATATCACGGTATAAAGACTTTTGTTTTCACTTTAAAATGGTTAAGAGAAAAATTAGAGACTAGAAATAATGGAAAATAGTCTATGCTGAGAACTTTAAAATACTTCTTATCTGTAAGGTCTAAGATTATGCTTAGAATTATTTCCTGTTCATTATGCTTAGAATTATGCTTAGAATTAATTCCTGTTCACGTCCTCCTCACTCCTAGCCCTATTCTCCTTCTGGAAAGATTTTTAAAGAATAAGAACTGATCTAGTGAGGTGGATGAACCTAGCATTTGTTATACAGAGTGAAGTAAGTCAGAAAGATAAAAACAAATATCATATATTAAGGCAGACATATGGACTCTAGAATGGTACTGATGAACTCATTTGTAATGTAGCAATAAGGATTTCAACTCTGAATATTCATTGGAAGGACTAATACTAAAGCTGAAGCTCCAGTACTTTGGCCACCTGATTAGAAGAGACGACTCATTGGAAAAGACTATGATGCTAGGAAAGATTGAAAGCAAAAGAGAAAAGGGAGGCAGAGGATGAGATGGCTGGATAGCATCACCAACTCAATGGACATGAATTTGTGCAAACTTCAGGAGATAGTGAAGGACAGGAAAGCCTGGGGTGCTACAGTCTATGGGGTTGCAAAGAGTTGGACATGGCTGAGCGACTGAGCAACAACAGAGGAGCAGACATAGAACAGACTTGTAGGCACAGGAAAGGAGAGTGTGGGGCGGATGGAGAGAGTAGCATTGAAACACATTCATTACCATGTGTAAAATAGATAGCAGGGAGCTCAAACCCCGTGCTCTGCGACAACCTAGAGGGGTAGGGTGGGGTGGGAGGTGGGAGGGAAGTTCAAGAAGGAGGGAACAGAGGTATACCTATGGCTGATTCATGTTGATGTATGGCAGAAAGCAACAAAACACTGTAAAGTAATTATCCTTCAATTAAAAATAAATACATTTTTAAAAAGAAGAAAAACCAATAAGAACTGAGTGCTTCAGTGTCTGTCATCATTTTATCTGCGCTTTCACACACTTTTTAGCAATTTCTTGAGTCATTTTTTCCTCACTTCCCACAAATAGCATGGGTTAAATGGAGCTAATTTTTTTTTAAAGTAATAATTCTGATTTTGGAATCCAAAACGACATCACTTACAGTAATAACACACATGTAGACAGCAAACCATCCACCAATGCAGCTGCCTATGAATGTTCTGTAAAGCCAATGACAGTGATTTATGTTTTGGTGTGTTATCCTTGATCCTTTGCTGTTTGGGAAGCAGTGTTAAATCAGAGGGGATTGGGGGACTGACCTCATTACATCACAGGTGCTGATTCACTGTCCTCCAACTCCCCTTCCGAAGGCACGGGGCAGACTGAGAACTGTCATCACCCTGCCATGGAAATGTGTACAAGCGAAAATCCTTGCAGGCTTGTGTGATATTTTTACTGCTGTCTCCTAGTGTCCCATTAATAGCATGTTAATGCAATCGAGAAGATACTTTGTATCCCCGCCCCAGCCCGCAGCTAAACAATCAAACACTTAAAATCCTGCAAAACAGCTTTCATTTTAAGGTTCTGATCCAGGGACTTGCCTTGCTACATTATGCAGTGTTTTGACTGCCCCCTAGTGGCTGTTTGGAATCATATTCTCTTTCAAGAAGAGAATTTGTCTTTTTGTTTCTTAACAGTGTCTCACAGAAAAACCGGTGTGCTGGGAGTGGTCCTCGAAGAACGCTATGCTTTCCTCTTTGAAAAGAACAAAAAGAATAAGGATGGATTTTAATCTCTATTTTGTATTATCTTTGCTGCAGTCTGAAAAACTCAACCTCTGAAGTGTTAAGTAAACTAATCCGTGTCTGTTCAGCCTCCGTCAGTGAAGGCAATAGTTTAAGAATAGTCATTCTTTGAGGAACAAACTGCTTTTGTCTGCGCCACTCAGTTTAAGGGAAAACCACCTCTGGAATGCTATCCAAGCTCTTCATACTCTACACGATTTCTGCTGCCCCTCTACTTATCAGCCAGGATGCTGATTTGTAATCACCGGCTTTCAATAACTTAAATAGGTAGTTTTTCAGCCAAGTATTTTTATTCAAAACGGGACAAAAGCTAAAATTGCGTGTTGAATTTTAGCCAGAAGCTGTCGTCTTGTAGGATGTGCCAACTGATGCAGAGCAGTTGTTCATTTTCTTATGACATGTCGGAAGCACTTACTTTATGAATCTAACCAGCAATCTACCTCAAAGTCTACAATTTGTATATCAGCTCAGTTGCTTGCCAGAACCAGCATGCAGGGAATTTTAAGATTTAATTCAGTGTACCGAATCATCAAACATAACCACACCCAAGCTCTGTTATTCTTCAGAGACTTTAAAGATTAGCTTTTCATTGTCTATTTGAACTTCAGAGAGAATCGTCTTGCTAGTTACATTTTTCACTAGTTATTACAAAGATTATTTTGAATAAATTTGTCCATGTGAATAACACTACTACTTACCGTTTCTGTAAAGACCCTAAAAATCTTTTGTCTAAATTTTCTTTTGTACTTTTATGTATAAGATGGACCCATTTCTTAATCTCAAAAAGAATTGAATCAGACAGAATCCAGATTCCTCAAGAAAAAAATTTCTCTTATTTCAAACTTTCTTTTTTAGTCCAATAATTTTGGTCTTCTGGGCCAGAAAAAGAGGTCACTCTGAAAAGTCCCAAAGCTGCAAAATTGCAAAACTGAGAAGCTAGGTTAAAGGTCTCCTGTTTTGTGAAATGTGCGGGATTTTGCCAAGTTTCAGGCTTTGTGTTGAAAAATTGTGTTTTCCTTTGTCTGGGTCTTTGTTGAAAACACATCTGTGAAGGGGGTAATTGCTGTTAGCAAAGGCAAATAGAAGCAGTTGCCTCAATGCAGCTCAGTTTTTCCAGTTTCCAGGAGCCCCCCCTTCCTTACTGTGGCTTTTCAAAGTCTTCATTCCCCTCTTCAAATCCTCTCCTGAACTCCCTACACTCACTGTCAGCAGATTACCTTGGCTGTTACCTCACAGAGCAAATAGACTATTTACAGGAACTCCTTCAAGTTCCTACCAGTGAGCAAACACACCATCCTCTGCCGTCTCAGAGCGGGGTTTGGGAGGAGGGCAAGGAGGCTGATTTTCCAAGACCCATCCCTCCTCTTCAGTCCTCTTTCCTCAGGGCCCTTGCTCAAACCTTATCTCTTCTCTCTTGATACATCTTCAATCTCCGACTCGTCACTGACTCCATTCTCTCAGCATATAAACCTGACACCATCTCTTCCAGAGGATGGACTTAGGGCCCATGAAATTCCAAGCAGCAGCTCCCAGCTCCCTCGTGCACAGGGAGGCCACAGGTGACTCCTCTGATAGAAGCCACCATGTTTTCAGTGCCTTGGCCCTACCACCCTGGCCTCAGGGAACTGGATTATGATGGGGGCTGTAGTCAAAGGCAGCAGATGTAAAGGCTGTGGGCTTCCATGGTGGTTCAGATGGTAAAGAATCCGCCTGCAGTGTGGGAGACCTGGGTTTGATATCTCGGTTGGGAAGATCCCCTGAAGAAGGGAGCAGCTACCCAATCCAGTATTCTTGCCTGGAGAATTCCATGGACAGAGGAGTCTGGCAGGCTATAGTCTATGGGGTCACAAAGAGTCGGACACTGTCAAGGGACTTTCAAAAAAAAAAAAGGCTGTTACCAAAGGCAGCTCAAATGTGAGAGCCAAAACTACATGATGTCTGAGTCCTGTTTGAATTCCTCCTTGCAAGCAATAGCAAATGATCCTGCCTAATTTAACCTCAGCAGGATATTCACTAGAAGGATGTCTGTGGTTCACACATTCATAGGGGTCTAGAGGACCTGACTTAGAAAAGAGGCAAAAGCCAAGGAGCTCTGAAGAGCTCTGCTGTGAAGACTGCAGCAAGTGTAGTACAGGAAGAGAAGTGTGTTCTGTTGGCTGCTTCTGCTGCTCCTCCGAGGCAGTGGTCTGCAGCTGTGTTTGCAGCTGTCTTGTCTGACTGGCTTAGGCTGAATGGCAGGCTTGCTCCGTAAGTGGGCTGGGTGGGAAGAGAGCGCGTTGGTTCATTGGCTACTGTGTGGGAAGCAGGTTCTGTCCTTACAACTACACATAATAGGAGATTCCCGCAAAAGGGGATTGGATTGCTCCTAGGAGTTGGGTGCTGGACAACCCAAACCAACAGATGGTGACTCTAGTTGGTTCTCTAACATAGTTGGTTCTCCAACGCAATTGGTACTGAGTCTGAATTTGTACTGCTAGCCACATGATGGGCCAAAAAACTGAGAGATGAGTTGTTGGGGCAAGGAATAGGACTTTACTTGGGAACCCAGCTGACTGAAAAGATGGTAGACTTGTGTCCCAAAGAATCATCTTAGGTGAGTTATAATTCAGGCTTCTTTTATACAAAAAGGGGAAGAGGTGTGGCTGGTTGTTATAAATTTTCTGATGATGGAATCCTTTGTTCTTGCAGCTGTCCACATAGGTTTGGTGTTTATAGTGTTTCGATAAACCTCTAACAAGACAAATGTTATTGTCTGTTCTGCAAATTTTTTTATCTCTGTATGAATGGGGAAGTATTATACCTTCATGGGTCAGAGCCCTGAGAATAGCTATGCTGAATATTTCAGACTAGAGGCAATATTGTTTTACGAAGGTGCAGGGCCACCATGGCTAAGTACAGGCAACAGAGCACAAAGGTTGGAGCTCAAGGAATAGAACCAATACGGAGTCAGGTTTGTTCTTCTCTGCCACACAATGAGATGCTCTCCTGAAGAGCATGAATGGGAGACACACATAACAGAGAAATAGAAAGCAGTGGAAAGGGAGAAACAATAGCAGAGAGAAACAAAGATGAGATAAGACTCAAAGAGACGGTGGGACTTAGAGAAGTATCATGAAAGTATCAGGAGGTGGAGACAACTGGTGACCATAGGTGCTGGGATGCTGGAGCTGGCTCAGTTCTGGAAGAGCAAGTAGTGAGCTTTGGAATCGGAAAATCATGGGTGTCCTTGACATTCGAACCTCAGCTTAACTGGGTGACCTTGGACATGTTTTTTAACCACTATGTACTCACTTTCCTCATTCGTAAAAATTGTACCAACATCATTTAGGTGAAACAACAGAATGATAATGTATATAATGACAATGCATATGCTGAGCATAGTTCATGGCATATTGTATGTTACCTGTTACTATTACTATTTTATGTCTCCCATGATTTTTTTCAAATGCTATTCTATTCCTTTATGGTCACAGGAAATTCCACTTCACCTTTCAAGATCCAGCTCAGATGTTACCATCTCTGCAAACCCACCCATGAATTTTCCTCTTGCCCTATGTGGGACTAATAATTCAGGTCAGGACTTACTGAGTGACTTCTGTATGCAAGATGTAGTATTTTTCTAAATACTAGAAAAATCAAAGATGTCAGAGACACAGTTTGATTACTCAACAGCCTACAATCTAAAGGGAGAAGCAAAGGCATAAACACACAACTTTAATACAATCCAGTAAAAACCATGATAGATTTTGCTTTCCATTTTTTTCCACCCAAATCATATATCTGCTGCAGCAATTTTGCCCTTATGATCTAGTTATTTGCATGTCTACCTCTCTCAGTAGGCTATACACTTTTTAAACTCAAGAATTTATCTTTTTATCTCTAGACTATTAGGCACTCAATATATTTTTTGAATAAAGTATGATTCCATTATGTTTTCAACCAAACCCTTATTAATTTTCAGACATGCCATTTCCAATGGGTTATTACTATTTAAAAGCTTTATTCTGAAATTTCACAAGTTATTTCCTGACCCAAAGTGAAGATTTAGACTCTGTTCAATGTCATCACCTCTAATCTGGTTAATATCTGAATAGAGGGAGGGAGATGTGTCTGGGATCGCCAGGCTAAAACTTGCAATGAAGCACCCATTTGAAGATAAAGCTCCAAGTTTGGAGAGCCATGAGGGGGAAATGTAGGGCTAGGGGAGTAGGGAGAGGCAGAAATGGAGCTGGACAGACACATGATGGGTGGGAGTAGTCCAGGGAGGAGAAGGGTGGAAGGGGAAACACTCAGAGGCATCCACCACGTGTGAGAAGGAAGAGAGCCCAGTGTGATCAGAGCAGAACCAGGCAGAGAACGGGATCCAGAAAGGTAATGAGGATGAAGGAGAAGGATTTTGATCATTTATTTGGGGAGTTGTGTGAAACACTGGCATGTCTAACAAAGGCGTGGGGAAGGTTGGATGAATTACCTAATTGTAACAAGGAGGGATGTATGGACGTGTCAAAATAGTGGTCCCTGGTGTCAGGTGGGAGAGTCATCATCCTAGCTCCAGGTGAGCCGGGATGAGTGGACTAGAGAAGGGGTGAGGACCCATGTAGTAGGGCTCAACTCTGGTGTTCCTTGTCCAAGTGAGACTCATACCCAAAATATGTCTGGCTCCTCTAGTCATTCATGGGATCATTCACCTATTAGAAATGTCATTTTCTCTGCATTTGACTTGCTGGACCAATTTTGTCAATGGCAATTTCTTTCATCTCAGGGTCTTCTTAACCACAATCTGTGTTAATGGCCAAACATTGTTTGAAAACATCTTAAAGCATCATAGAAGTGCTAAATGACCATTTTTTCCTTATGTGACTTAGACTTGGTAACTTTACAATTTTGTTTTACCTTCTTTGGCTGATTACCTTGATCAATCAAGCCAAATGGAAACAGAATCCACTTAGGTGGGAGCAGAGCATGGGCAAATAGACTTTGCCAAGGACAGCTGACACTCTTTTAGGGCTGCAAAGTGAGAGCCAAATGTTAGTTGCTCAGTTGTGGCTCTTTGTGACCCCATGGGCTGTAGCTCTCCATGCTCCTCTGTCCATGAAATTCTCCAGGCAAAAATACTGGAGTGGGTAGCCATTCCCTTCTCCAAGGGATCTTCCCAATCCAGGGATCAAACCTGAGTCTCCTGCACTGCAGCAGATTCTTTACCATCTGAGCCACCAGGAAAGCCCCAGAAATGCAGAAAACACTGTTCAATTTCTTCATTTTGTAAATGTGCAAACTGAACTTAAAGAGGTCATATGATGTGCCAAGCCATTCCATAGGAGTGGAAATAGGAGGATGTATTTCCTCTCCTAGTTGAATCATTGTAGAATCTTTGATATTTGTTAGAGACAGTTGAAAAAAAAAATCTATTCTCTAGCACTGGGTAAGTGGAGGAGAAATTTTTTTTTAATTTATTTATTTTAGTTGGGGGCTAATTACTTTACAATATTGTAGTGGTTTTTGCCATACATTGACATGACTCAGCCATGGGTTTACATGTGTTCCCCATCCTGAACCCCCCTCCCTCCTCCCTCCCCATCCCATCCCTCTGGGTCATCCCATTGCCCCAGCCCTGAGCATTTGTCTCCTGCATCGAACCTGGAATGGTATTCTCTTTCACATATGATAATATACATGTTTCAATGCTATTCTCCCAGAACGTCCCACCCTCACCTTCTCCCTCAGAGTCCATAAGGCTGTTCTATGCATCTGTGTCTCTTATTCTGTCTCACATATAGGGTTATCGTTACCATCTTTCAAATTCCGTATATATGCATTAGTATACTATATTGGTGTTTTTCTTTCTGGCTTACTTCACTCTGTATAATGGGCTCCAGTTTCATCCATCTCGATAGAACTGATTCAAATGTATTCTTTTTAATGGCTGAGTAATATTCCATTGTGTATATGTACCACAGCTTCCTTATCCACTCATCTGCTGATGGGCATCTAGGCTGCTTCCGTGTCCTGGCTATTATAAACAGTGCTGCGATGAACATTGGGGTACACGTGTCTCTTTCAATTCTGGTTTCGTTGATGTGTATGCCCAGCAGTGGGATTGCTGGGTCATATGGAAGTTCTATTCCCAGTTTTTTAAGGAATCTTCACACTGTTCTCCATAGTGGCTGTACTAGTTTGCATTCCCACCAACAGTGTAGGAGGGTTCCCTTTTCTCCACACCCTCTCCAGCATTTATTGCTTGTAGACTTTTGGATAGCAGCCATTCTGACTGGTGTGAAATGGTACCTCATTGTGGTTTTGATTTGCATTTCTCTGATAATGAGTGATGTTGGGTATATTTTCATGTGTTTGTTAGCCATCTGTATGTCTTCTTTGGAGAAATGTCTGTTTAGTTCTTTGGCCCATTTTTTGATTGGGTCATTTATTTTTCTGGAATTGAGCTGCAGGAGTTGCTTGTATATTTTTGAGATTAATTGTTTATCCATTGCTTCATTTGCTATTATTTTCTCCCATTCTGAAGGCTGTCTTTTCATCTTGCTTATAGTTTCCTTTGTTGTGTAAAAGCTTTTAATTTTAATTAGGTCCCATTTGTTTATTTTTGCTTTTATTTCCCATATTCTGGGAGGTGGGTCATAGAGGATCCTGCTGTGATTTATATCGGAGAGTGTTTTGCCTACGTTTTCCTCTAGGAGTTTTATAGTTTCTGATCTTACGTTTAGATCTTTAATCCATTTTGAGTTTATTTTTGTGTATGGTGTTAGAAAGTGTTCTAGTTTCATTTGTTTACAAGTGGTTGACCAGTTTTCCCAGCACCACTTGTTAAAGAGATTGTTTTTTCTCCATTGCATATTCTTGCCTCCTTTGTCGAAGATAAGGTGTCCATAGGTGCGTGGATTTATCTCTGGGCTTTCTATTTTGTTCCATTGATCTATATTTCTGTCTTTGTGCCAGTACCATACTGTCTTGATGTCTGTGGCTTTGTAGTAGAGCCTGAAGTCAGGCAGGTTGATTCCTCCAGTTCCATTCTTCTTTCTCAAGATTGCTTTGGCTATTCGAGGTTTTTTATATTTCCATACAAATTGTGAAATTATTTGTTCTAGTTCTGTGAAAAATACCGTTGGTAGCTTGATAGGGATTGCATTGAATCTATTGATTGGTTTGGGTAGTATACTCATTTTCACTATATTAATTCTTCCAATCCATGAACACAGTATATTTCTGGAGGAGAAATTTTTTGAAATTTAAATCAGATTTTATTTACATGTCCTTCATGAATAATCTCCATTCCAGGAAGTGTAGGGTCTATTTTGAGGATCAATGGGGAATTTGAGGAGGATAATGAAATGATCAGATTTATACTTTAGGAAGTTATTCTGGCAGGAGTATTTTTCAATACTGGAAAGTGTTAGAAAACTGTATCTATCAAAAACTTTTCACTGTTTTTTTTAAATTAATACAAGCCAATTCTTTTGGCATGATTCATATCTTGGAGGTGTACAAAAATATATTACCTTTTTGCTATGATTATATTATTTCCAGATATGGGCCATATGTTTCTCCTTGAATTGACTTGGTTAAGATAGTTGAAACTTTTGTTTGAGTTGCTTATGATAGTGATGACCCATTTGGTGTCATTTATGCTCCCTGTTCTTTTATGTAGAGCCCTGTGTAATATGGCGCAATGCACTTGTCAAGTTGCAGTCATCAGTGGAGGAGGAACCCACGTCAAAGCTGGAGTGTGATGTACCCTATACTTACATACTATTTGATGCACTGCTTTAGAATGAAACATTGCTGTTTTGATTTATGAGGTCTGGGACCTTAGTTCATTTATTAACCGTGTGTGTAAGTATGTAATGCAGTGGGAATAATGGCTGCATTATTCCCACATGGTCTCTAATCTAATTGGGAAGTAAAAGCATACATATATGAAAAATTCAATAAAAAATAAAATGTTTTTACTAAAATGAACCCTTTTAAAATAGTTTCTATTTTGATTAGTGTTTTTAAGTAACAGCTTTCATTGTTTAAACATCTGGCCTTACACATTACTTCTCATTCCAGCAAGAAAGTTTTCACATCCATTTTGCTCATGAAGGAAAACAAGAGGTTGACTTGTCTAGATCATATAGAAAGTGAAGAAAGTGTACAAATTCAAACCTGAGCTGTCTGTAACCATAGACCCTGCCAGTTCTTATTAATATAAATAAAGCTTAATAAGATAGTATAAAGCTAAATAAAGTATGAGGGTGTCCATCTCAGCATCAGGACGCATTTTCTGTGTCTGGGAAATGTTCTTCCTCAGAGCCTTGCCAGGCTCCTTGCAGTTAGGGCACAGACCTATGCTCTGCCAATCAGATCCACTTGATCTCCAGACTGTGAATCTATCACCAGTGACACCAATAAGCAGGGGCCTCCCGGAATATATTTGGACAACATATGACCTTCCCAGGTGGTGCTAGTGGTAAAGAATCCACCTGCTAATGCCAGGAGACATAAGAGATGCAGGTTCGATCCCTGGATCAGGAAGATCCCCTGGAGAAGGAAATGGCAACCCACTCCAGTATTCTTGCCTGGGAAATTTCCATGGATTGAGGAGCCTGATGGGCTACTGTCCATGGTGTTCCAAAGAGTCAGACATGACTGAAACAACTTAGCATGCATGCAAGGGATGGGGGACAGCAACGACAACCATATTTGATTGCCAAAGACCACAGTGACAGTGGCTCCCAGGACAGAATCCAGATTCTGGTCCTGATGCTGCCTGAATGTGCTGAGAAGTCTGTGCCGAGCAGAAGTGTCACGATGTCTTTAATTGATGAGTCCTGTGGTTTGCCTTTGAGAATTGTTTCTGGCTGTAAAATTCCTGAATGTGCTGCTCTAGCCCTTTCAGAGAATATGTGAACTATCCAGCATCTTTTAAACAACCTCCACTCCTGCTTTAATTCAGCAGAGTTGGTTTCTTTTATTAGCATCCCGAAGCCCTGACTGTTACTAAGAGTTGTGCCAGGAGAGGTTGCCAGCAATAGACCTTCAGAAAAATAGGGGACGTATTAATCGCTCAGTCGTATCTGACCTTTTGCAACCCCATGGACTGTAGCCTGCCAGGCTCCTCTGTCCATGGGATTCTTCAGGCAAGAATACTGGAGTGGGTTGCCGTTTCCTCCTCCAGGAGATCTTCCTGACCCAGAGATTGAACTTGGGTCTTGCACGTTGCAGGGTTCTCCTGCACTGTGGGCAGATTCTTTACCAACTGAGCCGCTAGGGAAGCCTGGAATTAATTACCTGTTCTGGGAGTAGGTAAGGGGAAATGGAAATCAAGTTGCTGTTAAGAAATTGGACCTGAACAGCCACTGACATTTATGAAAAAAACAAACAAACAAACAAAACCCCAGGTGTTCAAAAGATCACCCCCTGTCCCCTTGAGTGACAGTTCCATTGAAGTCTGATTTGTGAGATAATGATTACTATAAGAAGACAGTTGAAGGGAAGAATTCAAGGACTGTGTTGTGTAGCAATGGACAGTTTACTAGCAGAAAATGAAAAACTCAAAGTATTTTTGCTCCTTGGAAGAAAAGCTATGACAAATTTAGACAGCATATTAAAAAGCAGAGGCATTAGTTTGCAGACAAAGATCCGTCTAGTCCAAGCTATGGTTTTTCCGGTAGTCATGTATGGATGTAAGAGTTGGACTATAAAGAAAGCTGAGCACCGGAGAATTGATGCTTTTGAACTGTGGTGTTGGACACTCTTGGGAGTCCCTTGGACTACAAGGAGATCCAACCAGTCTGTCCTAAAGGAAATCAGTCCTGAATATTCATTGGAAGGACTGATGCTGAAGCTGAAACTCCAATACTTTGGCCACCTGATGTGAAGAACTGACTCATTGAAAAAGACCCTGATGCTGGGAAAGATTGAAGCCGGGAGGAAAAGGTAACAGAGGATGAGATGGTTGGATGGCATCACCAACTTGATGGACATGAGTTTGAGCAAGCTCCAGGACTTGGTGATGGACAGGGAAGCCTGGTATGTTGCAATCCATGGGGTCGCAAAGAGTCGGACATGACTGAGCAACTGAACTGAATTGATTTTTAATTGGAGGATAATTGCTTTTCAATATTGTTTTGGTTTCTGCCATATATCAACATGAATCAGCCATAGGTAAACATATGTCCCCTCCCTCTTGAATGTCCCTCCTACCCCATTCTTCTCAAAGTTTTTAACTCTCAGCTCAAGACACCACTGAAAACCAGTCACTTTCTAAAACAGTGCTGAAAGATTAATCTCTCTTCTCCACAGTTGGAATGCACACTCAAAGATTTAGCCTCCAAGTTGCTTATGTCAATTTTATAACCTTCCCTTGTCCCTTACATGGAAATTCCAATTTCAGCTAACACAGGAGGCTAAGCACAGGTCCCAACATCAGGTGGAGACCAGTGAGAGAAGCTAGGTATTCAGCATTCAAACCATCAGGGACAATGCAAATCCATTCTGACCCCACCAGTGTGAGCCCTATCGGCTTTTGTAAAGACAATCCAAAAGAATTACAAGATTTTGTTCGCTTATATTTGCAAAAATCCAGCTGATACAGATGGGAATGAATTATCAGAATTGTTAACCAAGGATGGAGGAATGTGATTGAGATGAAGCAGAATGTGTCCCAGTTTGTGCATGCAAGGCAAGCGTTAGTTGCTCAGTCGTGTCCGACTCTTTGTGACTCCATGGACTGTAGCCCACCAGGGTCCTCTGTCCATGGGATTTCCCAGGCAGGAATACTAGAGTGGGTTGCCATTTCCTTCTAGAGGGAATCGTCCCAACCCAGGGATCAAACCTACATCTCCTGCTTTGGAGGCAGATTCTTTACTGTCTGAACCACCAGTGAAGCCCCAAAATGTGTCACAGTTTGTACGTGCACTTATATGCAATTCTGTATTGAACTGGGGGTGATTTTAGTTACTTTTTGTAGTCTACTGACAAAATTTGGGCTGAACAGTGATCTAGACATTCCTGGTGTAATATAAAGAAGAGGAAATTAAGACTTAGAGATGTAGGGAAGTGGGAGTGAGTTTCTTGTATGCAATCCATTTACATAACTCCTAACTGTGGCCCCAAGTCCTCCTCACAGAGCCAAGCATTGAGAAATTCATTGGTGAAGAGCACTCAGTCTTTTGGAATATCCCTATAGAAGCTGCTCTTTGTGGACCTAGATGAAGTGAAAGGAGGCACAGTCAAAATGAGCTCTCTGATTTCACTTTGATACTAGAATCCCAGAGTGGCAGAAGCCACGTAGCAGCCATAAATGTTGGAGGAAATTGGGGTTTGGGTGGCCATCAGGGGAAGGAGAGGCTGAGCCAGTGTGGTAATCAAAGCAGTCCAATCCCCAGAGAGTGTTGGTATTTGCTAATCACTCATGGTATTCTAGGAATGAACTATGTATACAACCTGCCAAGAAAACATTTGATTTGTCAAACAGTACCAACACCAGTCAGACCCCCAAAAACTCTAGGTATAGTAATCAGAGGTCCAACTTGAACTACTACATAAGAAAGTGTTGGCCTTTATACCCAGTTTCCAAACTTAAATTCTCAATACTGAAAGGAAGGCAGGGCTTCCCTGGTGGCTCAGAAGTAAAGAACCAGCCTGCCAATGCAGGAGACGTGGGTTTGATCCCTGGGTCAGAAAGATCCCCCAGAGAAGGAAATGGCAGTCCCTTCCAGTATTCCTGCCTGGGAAATCCCATGGACAGAGGAGCCTGGCAGGCACACATGGGGTCACAGAGAGTCGGACATGACTTAGCAACTAAACAAACCAAAGGAAAGCTACACTGCCTTGAAAAAGAATTCAATGCCACTATTGTAAGTATGTATTTCTTCCAGCCTCTTCTGCAAAGGGACTTTCAGCTATTGGGATGACAACATTGGGAAAATGAAGTGCCTAGACTTTTCAGGTATAGTACACAAGTTTCTCTGAGTTAACACTAATTTCTGAGGGGCCAGAACCCCACTGTGACTATCAGTTAGGATGAGGGCTTATAGGGATCAGGTAATAAATAGAGTTTTGAACTGAATCTATATCAGCTGAACCTGGACTCACCTTTGTTACTGATTTTACGATTACAATTAAAACTCCTCAGCAACTGCAAAATCCCTTTATTGACACTGACACATAAAACAAAGGTTATTGTGATAAGAAGAGCCCAGTGGAAGCCCCTGGAATTCTTCCTAATGGTTTTCAAAAAATACTTAATCCACTCATTAAACAATTTTTATTGAATGTCTGCTTTATGTCAGACACCATGGCAGTTGTCATTTATGAGGGAACAAAACAAACAAAAATTCTGCCTTGATGGAGCAAAAGTCCAAGAGGAATAAGACAAATTAATAAGTCAAATATATGGTATGGCAGGTTCAGTTCAGTTCAGTCACTCAGTTGCGTCTGACTCTTTGTGACCCCATGGACTACAGCACACCAGGCCTCCCTGTCCATCGCCAGCTCCCAGAGCCTACCCAAACTCATGTCCATCACGTTGGTGATGCTATCCAACCATCTCATCCTCTGTCATCCCCTTCTCCTCCCGCCTTCAGTCTTTCCCAGCATCAGGGTCTTTTCCAATGAGTCAGTTCTTCGCATCAGGTAGCCAAACTATTGGAGTTTCAGCTTCAGCATCAGTCCTTCCAATGAGTATTCAGGACTGATTTCCTTTAGGATGGACTGGTTGGATCTCCTTGCAGTCCAAGGAACTCTCAAAGAGTCTCCTCCAACACCACAGTTCAAAAGCATCAATTCTTCGGTGCTCAGCTTTCTTTAGAGTCCAACTCTCACATTCATACGTGACTACTGGATAAACCATAGCTTTGACTAGATGGACCTTTGTTGGTAAAGTAATGTCTCTGCTTTTTAATATGCTGTCTAGGTTGGTCATAGCTTTTCCTTCAAGGAGCAAGTGTCTTTTAATTTCATGGCTGCATCACCATCTGCAGTGATTTTGGAGACCAAAAAATAAAGTCAGCCACTGTTTCCATTGTTTCCCCATCTATTTGCCATGAAGTGATAGGACCAGATGCCATGATCTTAGTTTTCTGAATGTTGAGTTTTAAACCAACTTTTCCACTCTCCTCTTTCACTTTCATCAAGAGGCTCTTTAGTTCTTCACTTTCTGCCATAAGGGTGGTGTCATCTGCATATCTGAGGCGACTGATATTCTCCCAGCAATCTTGATTCCAGCTTGTGCTTCTTCCAGCCCAGCGTTTCTCATGATGTACTCTGCATATAAGTTAAATAAGCAGGGTGACAGTGTACAGCCTTGACATATTCCTTTCCCAGTCTGGAACCAGTCTGTTGTTCCATGTCCAGTTCTAACTGTTGCTTCTTGACCTGCCATGGGAAAAAAAAAGTCAGGTTTAGTGTGGCAGTGAAGGGTTTGCTTCATTTCTCATAGAGCCAACTGGGATTAAAATTGAGGAATTAGGGGCTGCTGTGGGGGTCCTAGACCTCTTGAGGTGACCAATGTAAAGACAGATTGAGAGAATAATGAAATAATAGATAATACCAAATGCAAAACATGCAAATGAATAACCGTTTTCACATAGTGGAAGGAATCAGAAAGTCACCAGCAGGGGCTTGAAAGATGCAAGGATGATAATTGTCTATCCCATCTCCATGTCAAATGTGTCTGTTTGGCAGATGCAGATGGCAAATTGGTGTTGGAGAGAAAGTTTTTGTGTTTCTATATAGGATTTAAGCTAAGCAGGCCACATAGCGAATCCATCTCATTGTGGGTGATCAGTCAATACCACATTATATATTTGAGTTCTCATCGTACTTGATACATCTTTCCTCATAGCTCAGTCAGTAAGGAATCTGCCTGTAATGCAGGAGACCTGGGTTTGATTCCTGGGTCGGGAAGATCCCCTGGGAAAGGAAATGGCAACCTACTCCAGTATTCTTGCCTGGAGAATCCCATGGACAGAGGAGCCTGGCAGGCTCCAGTTCATGGGGTTGCAAGAGTTGAACAGGACTTAACGGACTAAACCACCACCACCTACTTAAAACTGTGATCTTTTGCACTGATACATTTGATATTAAAGTATTTAACAGTTCAGCTGGTCTCCATGGAATGATGCTAGAGAGTCAAGTACTTGGTAGTGTTTGAATACTATTCTCCATAGCTTGACTGATTGTTACATCATTTGTTTCATGAATGGCTTCCTTTTCCATTGTTTTATTGTCATTAATCAGTGGGGTAGTCTTCTTGGTGTTGCTGTTAAACTGAGATTAAAATCTGTTTGTTAGGGTGGTTTTAAGGAAGTTTAGAACAATAAGGCAGGAATGATTTGTGCAAAAGTTTATCTTTCAGCACTTTTATTTTCAGAGCCCGCTCAGTTTCATTACACAGAGTAAAGCTTTTGACCTTGATCTAGGAAACTTTGGATTTGATCCCAAACATTAAAGTACAAAGAGAAGATTTCCTCCTGTTTAATGTAGTTCTTTGCTAACAACATTAAGAAAAATAATGTCATTTCACTTTTCTCCAAGATATGACCTGGCCTACATATTATCTATACTAGTTTTATTTTTGTTGTAAAAAGCTTTTTATTCTGTTATAAAGTAAGCATATTTACTAAAGAAAATCTGGAAAACTTAGAAAAGTGGAAAGGAAATGAATTCACTTTCTATCAACGCATGACAAATTACCACAGGCCTAGTAGCTTGAAGGGGCTTCCCAGGTGGCGCTAGTGGTGAAGAACCCACCTGCCAATGCAAGAGACATAATGAGATGCAGGTTCGATCCCTGGATTGGGAAGATCCCCTGAAGAGAAGAGAATGGCTACCCATACCAGTATTCTTGCCTAGAGAATCCCATGGACAGAGGAGCCTGGTGGGCTATATACAGTTCATAGGGTAGCAAAGAGTTGGACGTGATTGAAGTGACTTAGCATATACACAGTAGCTTGAAACAACATACATTTAATATCTCACAGTTTCTGTAGGTCAGGAGTCTGGGAACAGTTCAGCTGGGTCCTCTGCTCGAGGCTGCCTTCATGGTGTCACTAGGACTGTGGTCTCATCTGAGGTTTATGGTATGACTCCAAATGGTTGTTATCAAAACTCATTTCCTGCAGCTGCCTAACTTCTTCAAGCCACAGGCATTTCACCTTTCAGGGAAGATATGGGCCCGCTTTCAAAGGACTAACCTGATTAGACCAGGCCCACCCAGGATCATCTCCCTTTTGGTGAACTCAGCTGATAAAGGGCTTTGGTTATCACTGCAAAATCTCCTCACCTTTGCCATATAATGTAACTAAATCATAGATAAGGTATCTCATCATATTCACAGGTCCAGCTAACACGCAAGGGGAGAGGACTATACACAAACATGGGTTAACTTCGAATTCTACCAACCACAGCAAAAATACTCAACAGTCTATAATAACAGCCTCAATATTTTAAGGTATTTCTTTTATTTTTTTTCCTGTGTAGTGTGTTCTTGACATAAGTGGTATTAAATTTGGGGTAACATTTTCCTAAACTTTTATGCAAAAGTAAAAAGAAAACTAAACTCCCATGAACCCCTCACCCAGCTTCAATAATTATCATCATTTTGTAGTGCATAACATTTTGAAGTTTAATTCTTTTTCCATTATTATTCTCATTATAGCAATTTTCTCAATTCATTAAAAAATATTTAAAACATCATTCATCTCTTTATGGAATTAGTGCATTTATTGAATGATGACTATATACCAGGATAGACTAAGCAAAAGAGATAAGGCCCTGCCTTCAAAGAGCTTATTGTCAAAAAGTGTCTTGCCAGTAAAAATATAATTTCATGAATTTGAGCAAACTCCAGGAGGTAGTGAAAGATAGGGGAGTCTGACATGCTGCAGTCCATGGGGGTCACAAAAAGTCAAACATGACTTATTGACCGAACAACAACAACAGTGATGTATACAACTTGTAATATGAACTGAGACTGCTAAGGGAGGAAGAGATACCAAACCCAGTTTTGAGGACTCATAGGAGTTTCCCTAAAGGAGAAATATATGGCATGTGATATGCCATATATATTACTTAAAATGTTTTTGTAAGCTGTTTCCTTATCTAGAGCCTGAGTTTCATGGTACATGAATTTTTGTTTTTATTTTTTTGCTGCTGTTAATGCAGTGTCTAGATGGTCATTTGGCATATAGTATATACTCAATAAATATTTGAGGGACAAGTAAGAACCATAGTAACTAGACAAAAGAGAGGAAACCATAGGCGTAGGGGTCTGGTGTTTTCTGAAAAGTACAGCATGTGAGCAAAGATCTAGAGACAGGAGAGCAGGGCTCATACTATTATTATTAGCAGCAGTTTCCACCATACTGAATGAATGTCCCACAATTTACTTAAATAGTCCCCATTGTTGATTAGTTTCAAATTTTTATTGTACAGTTATGCATATTTTTGCTAATAAATCTTGTACTTCTTAGGTATTAAATAAACTGGAGTCCAGAAGCGGAATGACTGGGACAACAATATGACCCTTTCATACACTTCTGATGCATGTGTCAACGAGGGTTTAGTCAGAGAACAGAACCATAGAGAATAGTAGAAAAGATTGATAGTAAGGCATTAAAAGGCTTACAGAATTTGGAGAGAGGATCTAGGTTGAGCTTCGAGGAATAAGTCTCAATGTCGTGCTCAGAAATGGGCCAGCAAGGGGACCGATACCTCTACTAGGAATGGTCAGGAAGCCACCTGGTGAGCCGAAACATGGCCACAACAGTTGCCATGTGCAAAACCACACTGTGCCAGCTAAAACCCATGCTAGCTAATGAATGCCCCGTATTCGAAACCCATAAAGCCAGTGGGGGAATATTGGCCATTCTTGTCACCCTGTCACTATAAACCCAAATGTCTCCACATCTGTTCTTGCCAGAAGATATGCCACAGCAGCCAAGAATGGCCACTGCTTCCCATCTGCTTTCCAAATCCCACCAGGCGTGTGAAATTGATGTCTCCTGCATTGACAAGCAGCTTCCTTAACACTAGCGTCACCTAGGAAGCCCATACCAACTCAAATCATATGAGAATCGTGGCTACCAGAAACTCTGGAATACGAATTTTCAGTTTTCTGGCTTTGGCAGTTTAGCAGGTTAGGGAGCTATTTTAGTGAAGAAGGAGATAGGAGTGGCTGTTGAGTGAGTACCAATCCAGCACATCCGCCAAAGGGCATGCTGTCAAGCTGCTTCTAAAAAATTTATACAGGTTGTGGTCCTCTCAGGAAGGGACTGATGTGGGAAAGTTCTGGTTTCATAGCACTGAACCCCAGAGTGGTATATAGTTGCCTAAACACCTTTGTAGGAGGTAAATTTTTGGATGAGCTGGAGTGGTACTATACTGCCTTTGGCATTGTTTGATGACTTATGAGGTTGATCATTTCCCAAATAGTTGATAACAAGTGTTATGTTTATGAAGTGACTAGTCATCTTTTGCCATGAAACTATTGGGTTCTTAAAAGATTTTTCCTAGTGAATTTAAATGTGTATAAGCATACTGTGGGCAGGAATCCCTTAGAAGAAATGGAGTAGCCATCATAGTCAACAAAAGAGTCCAAAATGCAGTACTTGGATGCAATCTCAAAAATGACAGAATGATCTCTGTTCATTTCCAAGGCAAACCATTCAATATCATGGTGATCCAAGTCTATGCCCCGATCAGTAATGCTGAAGAAGCTGAAGTTGAACGATTCTATGAAGACCTACAAGACCTTTTAGAACTAACACCCAAAAAAGATGTCCTTTTCATTATAGGGGACTGGAATGCAAAAGTAGGAAGTCAAGAAACACTTGGAGTAACAGGGAAATTTGGCCTTGGAGTACAGAATGAAGCAGGGCAAAGGCTAATAATATTGCCAAGAGAATGCACTGGTCATAGCACACACTCTTTTCCAACAACACAAGAGAAGACTCTACACATGGAGATCACCAGATGGTCGACACCGAAATCAGATTGATTATATTGTTTGCAGCCAAAGATGGAGAAGCTCTCTACAGTCAGCAAAAACAAGACCGGGAGCTGACTGTGGATCAGATCATGAACTCCTTATTGCCAAATTCAGACTTAAATTGAAGACAGTGGAGAAAACCACTAAACCATTCAGGTATGACCTAAATCAAATCCCTTATGATTATACAGTGTAAGTGAGAAATAGATTTAAGGGACTAAATCTGATAGAGTGCCTGATGAACTATGGACAGAGGTTCATGACATTGTACAGGAGACAGGGTGCAAGACCATCCCTAAGAAAAAGAAACGCAAAAAAGCAAAATGGCTGTCTGAGGAGGCCTTACAAATAGCTGTGAAAAGAAGAGAAGCAAAAAGCAAAGGAGAAAAGGAAAGATAAACCAATTTGAATGCAGAGTTTCAAAGAATAGCAAGGAGAGATGAGAAAGCCTTCCTCAGCGATCAATGCAAAGAAATAGAGGAAAACAATAGAATGGGAAAGACTAGAGATCTCTTCAAGAAAATTAGAGATACCAAAGGAACATTTCATGCAAAGATGGGCTCAATAAAGGACAGAAATGGTATGGACCTGACAGAAGCAGAAGATATTAAGAAGAGGTGGCAAGAATACACAGAAGAACTGTACAAAAAATATCTTCACGACCCAAATAGTCATGATGATGTGATCACTCACCTAAAGCCAGACATCTGGAATGTGAAGTCAAGTGGGCCTTAGGAAGCATCACTACTAACAAAGCTAGTGGAGGTGATGGAATTCCAGTTGAGCTATTACAAATCCTAAAAGATTATGGTGTGAAAGTGCTGCACTCAATATGCCAGCAAATTTGGAAAACTCAGCAGTGGTCACAGGACTGGAAAAAGTCAGTTTTCATTTCAATCCCAAAGAAAGGAAATGCCAAAGAATTCTCAAACTACCGCACAATTGCACTCATCTCACACGCTAGTAAAGTAATGCTCAAAATTCTCCAAGCCAGGCTTCAGCAATATATGAACCAGGAACTTCCAGATGTTCAAGCTGGTTTTAGAAAAGGCAGAGGAACCAGAGATAAAATTGCCAACATCTGATGGATCATCAAAAAAGAAACAGAAGTTCCAGAAAAACATCTATTTCTGCTTTATTGACTATGCCAAAGCCTTTGACTGTGTGGATCACAATAAACTGTGGAAAATTCTGAAAGAGATGGGAATACCAGACCACCTGACCTGCCTCTTGAGAAATCTGTATGCAGATCAGGAAGCAACAGTTAGAACTGAACATGGAACAACAGACTGGTTCCAAATAGGAAAAGGAGTACATCAAGGCTGTATATTGTCACCCTGCTTATTTAACTTATATGCAAAGTACATCATGAGAAACACTGGGCTGCATGAAGCACAAGCTGGAATCAAGATTGCCGGGAGAAACATCAATAACCTCAGATATGCAGATGACACTACCCTTATTGGGATAAAGCGAAGAAGAACTAAAGAGCCTCTTGATGAAAGTGAAAGAGGAGAGCGAAAAAGTTGGCTTAAAGCTCAACATTCAGAAAACTAAGATCATGGCATCTGGTCCCATCACTTCATGGCAGATAGATGGGGAAACAGTGGAAACAGTGGCTGACTTAATTTTTTTGGTCTCCAAAATCACTGCAGATGGTGATTGCAGCCATGAAATTAAAAGATGCTTACTCTTTGGGAGGAAGGTTATGACCAACTTAGACAGCATATTAAAAAGCAGAGACATTACTTTGCCAACAAAAGTCCATCTAGTCAAGGCTATGGTTTCTCCAGTGGTCATGTATGGATGTGAGAGTTGGACTATAAAGAAAGCTGAGTGCAGAAGATTGATGCTTTTGAACTGTGGTGTTGGAGAAGACTCTTGAGAGTCCCTTGGACTGCAAGGAGATCCCACCAGTCCATCCTAAAGGAGATCAGTCCTGGGTGTTCATTGGAAAGACTGATGTTGAAGCTGAAACTCCAATATTTTGGCCACCTGTTGCGAAGGGCTGACTCATTGGAAAAGACCCTGATGCTGGGAAAGATTGAGGGCAGGAGGAGAAGGGGTCGACAGAGGATGAGATGGTTGGATGGCATTATCGACTCGATGGACATGGGTTTGGGTGGACTCCGGGAGTTGGTGATGGACAGGGAGGCCTGGCGTACTGCAGTTCATGGGGTCACAAAGAGTTGGACATGACTGAGCGACTGAACAGAACTGAAGCATACCTCAGAAGTATTGTGGGTTTGATTCCAGACCATCATTGCTTTATTTATTCACAATAAAGTGAGTATCACAATAAGCCAAAGAACATATATTTTGGGGTTTCTCAGAACATGTAAAAGTTAGGTTTATGCTATACTGTAGTCTTTTAAGTGTATAATAGCATTATGTTGAAAAAATCCATATACATACCTTAATTTAAAAATATTTTATTGCTAAAAATGCTAACAATAGAGAATCTTGACTCCATATTAATGGTTGCTGACTGATCAAGGCTGGGGTGGCTGTAACAATTTATAAAAATAAGGCAAAAATGAAGTGTGCCACATCAATGGACTCTCATGAGCAATTTCTCTGTGCACACAATTCTGTTTGATCGTATTCTACCCACAGAACTTCTTTCCAAGTTGCAGCCAGTCCTCTCAAACCCTGCCACGGATTTATCAGTTAAGTTTATGTAATATTCTAAATCATTTGTTGTCATTTCAACAAGCTACATGGCATCTCATCAAGAGTAGTTACCATTTCAAGAAACCACTTACTTTGCTCATTCATAAGAAGCATTTCCTCATCTCTTCAAGTTTCATCAGTGATGGCAGAAGTTCAGTCACGGCTTCAGTCTCTACCTCTAGTTCTCTTGTTATTTCCACCACATCTGCAGTTACTTCTTCCACTCAAGTCTTGAACCCCTCAAAGTCATCCATGAGGGCTGCAATAACTTCTTCCAAACTCCTGTTAATGTTGGCATTTTGACCTCTTTCCATGAATCATGAATGCTCTTAATGGCATCTAGAACGGTGAATCCTTTCCCGGAGGCTTTCCATTTATTTTGTCATTATATGGCAGCTATAACCTTATAAAATGTACATCTTAAATAATAATAAAATCAAAATTACTTCTTGATCCATGGACTACAGAATGGATGTTGTATTAGCAGATGTGAAAACAGCATTAATCTCATCGTACATCTCCATCAGAGCTCTTGGGTGACCAGGTGCCTTTTCAATGAACAGTTATGTTTTGAATGGAATCTTTTTTTTCTGAGCAATTGGTCTCAACAATGGACTTAAAATATTCAATAGATCATGTTGCTAACAGATGTGCTGTCATCCAGGCTTTATAGCTCCATTTATAGTGCACAAACAGAAGAGATTTAGCATAAATCTAAAGGACCTAGGAATTTTGGAATGGGAAATGAGCATTGGCTTCAACTTCAAGTCATCAGCTGCATCAGCCACTAAACAATAGAGTCAGCCTGTCCTTTGAAGTTTTGAAGCCAGGCCTTGACTTCTCCCCTCTAGCTATGAAAGTCCTAGATGGCATCTTCATCTTCTGGTAGAAGGCTATTTCATCTACGTTGAAAATCTGTCTTTAATTATCTTTATTAGTTACATTAGCCAGCTCTTCTGAATAACTTGCTACAGCTTCTATACCAATCCTTGCTACTTCATCTTACAATTTGATGTTATGGAGATGGCATCTTTCCTTAAACCTCATGAACCTATCTCTTCTAACTTCAAACTCTTCTCCTACAGCTTCCTCACCTCTCTGTCTTCACAGATCAGAGCCTTGCCCTGGTTTAGGCTTTGGCTTAAGGGAATGTTGTGGCTGGTTTGATCTTCTATCCAGGCCACTAAAAGTCTATGTATCAGCAATAAGACTGGCTCTTATCATTTGTGTGTTCTTTGGAGTATCACTTTTAACTTCCTCCAAGAACTTTTCCTTTGCATTCACAATTTGGATAACTGGCACAAGATGAAGTAGCTTTTGTTCTGTTTTGGATTCTGACATGCTTTCCTCACTAAGCTTAATCCTTTCTAGTTTTTTATTTAAAGTGAGAGACATGCAACTCTTCTTTCCACTTGAACACTTAGAGGCCACTGTGCGTGTGTGTGTGTGTGTGTGTGTGTGTGTGTGTGTGTCTGTGTTAGTCACTCAGTCGTGTCCGACTCTTTGTGACCCCGTGGACTATATCCTGCCAGGCTCCTCCGTCCATGAGGATTCTCCAGGCAAGAATACTGTAGTGGGTTGCCATGCCCTCCTCCTCCAGGAGGCCACTGTAGAGTTGTCAGTTGGCCTCATTTCAGTATTGTTTTGTGTTGGGGAAGAGGGAGGCCTGAGGAGAGGGAGAGATGGGGAATGGAGCAGTGAAGACACACATATTTATTAACTACACCATCTTATATGGGTTCAGTTCACAATGCCCCCCATATAATTAGAATAGTAATGTCAAAGATCACTGATCACTATACAAATATAAAATAATGAAAAAGCTTGAAATATTGCAAGAATTTTTATATTTAAATCCTTATAAACTGTTTTAAATAAACCAAGATTCTATTTATTTATATATAAATATAAAAAATGTATGATTATATTTTAAGCCAAGGTAACAGTTTTTAATATTACAGCTTTATAATATATTGAAATATCTTATAGCACAAACCTTTGTTTTTAAAATTTTCTTTGACCTGCTTCCTCATCCTGAGATAATATCAAAGCTTGTCAGAGTTACTTGCCATTTCACTTATGCTGATGCATATACTGATGTTGCAAATACTGATGTTAATCCGTAATTTTACAAATCTCCATTTGTCCACACAACTGTTCAAACTGAGTGTTTTCTTTTGCATTTGGAATAGATTAGCAAACATTATACATTCTAACAAAGGGTAAAAGAGCTTTATTCTGCAGCTTTTTTAGTACAGTTCTCTGAGAAGCTCAAAGAAGATTCTCAATTGTATTTTATATGGCAACTGCTTACAGGGTAGATTGTTATGAATTGTTATTCTTTCCTTTTCTCTTTATATTGGTAGTGTCTTTAGTTTGTATTTTTACCACCATGGTTCCTTGAATCCAGCCCCTGTGAGTTTTCTAGGTTAGAGAGAACCAGGCTGCTATTTGGACTATGTTTGCATTCAAAGCATAGCCAACACTTTATATTAGGGCAAAATCTAATCTGCTTAAATAACTAAAAATTCGAGTTTTAACTGATCTTTTTTGCAGTCACAAAAAACTTAATAGGGGGTGCAGAAAGCAGGGAATCATCAGCAAAGAACTTTTTGGTTTCCTAAGACATGAATATAGGAAATTCATTTTAAAAAAACTTGTATGGGATTTTACATTTTATCGATATGATCTCATGTTTGAATGAGGATATAACACGATCATTTATTTATTCAGTCCACAAGTATTAATGGAGGGCCTAGTATGTGGCAATGTGTAGGACAGCAGGGAAGGCACTCCAGCTAGAAGACACTGAGCAAGGAGGCATGGATTTCAGGATGCTTGATTATTCGGTCAAACGTCATAAAATGAGAATTTAGTGATGGTTTTATGAAAATAAAAATTTGTGTTTAAGTGCTTTAATTTAAGCATCAGCCAAAAATATATAAATTTTTATAAAACCAGAGAAGTTCATTACCCTAGCCTAGGTTTTTGTGCAATCATACAACATCTAATTTCATTCTGATTTTTCTTTTTTATCTATTTTCTGTTACTTATTTATCTTTTTCTTTCCTCTATTTTCCAACAACACACATACACATTTTCTTATCCAACCTTCCTCATGCTATTTCCTCTTCTATTTTGAGGCAAAAGGTATTCCATTTACCCTGATTCAAACTGTATATTAAACAAACATGATTCTATCTTTATATCCCTGCTTATGCTTTATTTCTTCAGAAACTTTTCATGATTTATTATCATAAATTTTGAGTTTATTCAGTTTATCTTCATCTACATCATACTCTCATACTCTTGAAATTATAAGTGTTTCTTTTGTGCATGAATTTTTGTACCTTCTCTTTAGTATTGGATTCATTAATCTTTAAGAGATCCACTCTTTACCTCAAATAAGAAATACATAGTAATATAACTTTTATACCTTTTGGTACTATATTTACAAAGTACCAAAATGAGTCATTCATTTTATTTAGGGAATCTCTCATTTACAAGGCACAGATGCACTAAGCCGTGCTCCATAAGGATGTAATCGGGGATTTCATGGGACTCTCAGAAGAGTATAGTTGGGAGGTGGGTGCTCTCTCTCCCTGTCTATGCCTTTCTTTTTTAATTTAATTAATTAATTTGCTTGATTATTTATTATTTTTGGCTGTGCTGGGTCTTCATTGCTGCTCTTGGGTTTCCTCTAGTTGTGGTGAGCAGGGGCTACTCCCTAGTTCCAGTGTGTGGGGTTCTCATTGCGGTGGCTTCTCTTGTTGCAGAACACTAGCCTCTAGAGTGCAGGCTTAGTAGTTTCGTACACAGGATTAGTTGCCCTGTGGCATGTGGGATTTTCCCAGAGCAGGCATCGAACTCATGTCCTGTGCACTGGCAGGTGGATTCTTAACCACTGGACCTCAAGGGAAGTCCCTCCCTACTTGTTTCCAGGTCCTTCTCTCTTGTGACTTTCTGCTTCTCTTTGTGTGTGTGTTACCTTTTATTATCTTCTCTGTGTCTGTACACTGAGCTGCCTTGCAGTTCAGTTCCGTTCAATCACTCAGTCTGTCTGACTCTTTGTGACTCCATGGTCTACAGCATGCCTCCCTGTCCATCACCAAGTCCCGGAGTTTACTCAAACTCATGTCCATCGAGTCGGTGATGCCATCCAACCATCTCATCCTCTGTTGTCCCCTTCTCCCACCTTCAATCTTTCCCAGCATCTGGATCTTTTCCAATGAGTCAGTTCTTCTCATCAAGTGGCCAAAGTATTGGAGTTTTGGTTTCAACATCAGTCCTTCCAATGAACACCCAGGACTGATCTCCTTTAGGATGAACTGATTGGATCTCCTTGCAGTCCAAGGGACTCTCAAGAGTCTTCTCCAACACCACAGTTCAAAAGCATCAATCTTCTGCACTCAGCTTTCTTTATAGTCCAACTCTCACATCCATACATGACCACTGGAAAAACCATAGCCTTGACTAGACGGACCTTTGTTGGCAAAGTAATGTCTCTGCTTTTTAATATGCTATCTAGGTTGGTCATAACTTTCCTTCCAAGGAGTAAGTGTCTTTTACTTTCATGGCTGCAGCCACCATCTGCAGTGATTTTGGAACCCAGAAAAATAAAGTCAGCCACTGTTTCCACTGTTTCCCCATCTGTCTGCCACGAAGCGATGGGACCAGATGCCATGATCTTAGTTTTCTGAATGTTGAGCTTTAAGCCAACTTTTTCGCTCTCCTCTTTCACTTTCATCAAGAGGCTCTTTAGTTCTTCTTCACTTTCTGTCATAAGGGTGGTGTCATCTGCATATCTGAGGTGACTGATATTTCTCCCGGCAATCTTGATTCCAGCTTGTGCTTCCTCCAGCCTAGCATTTCTCATGATGTTCTCTACATATAAGTTAAATAAGCAGGGTGACAATATACAGCCTTGACGTACTCCTTTTCCTATTTGGAACCAGTCTATTGTTCCATGTCCAGTTCTAACTGTTGCTTCCTGACCTGCATACAAGTTTCTCAAGAGGCAGGTCAGGTGGTCTGGTATTCCCATCTCTTTCAGAATTTTCCACAGTTTATTGTGATCCACACAGTCAAAGGCTTTGGCATAGTCAATAAAGCAGAAATAGATGTTTTTCTGGAACTCTCTTGCTTTTTCAATGATCCATTGGATGTTGGCAATTTTATCTCTGGTTCCTCTGCCTTTTCGAAAACCAGCTTGAACATCTGGAAGTTCATGGTTCATGTATTTCTGAAGCCTGGCTTGGAGAATTTTGAGCATTACTTTACTAGCATGTGAGATGAGTGCAATTGTGCAGTAGTTTGAGCATTCTTTGGCATTGCCTTTCTTTGGGATTGGAATGAAAACTGACCTTTTCCAGTCCTGTGGCCACTGCTGAGTTTTCCAAATTTGCTGGCATATTGAGTGGAGCACTTTCACAGCATCATCTTTCAGGATTTGAAATAGCTCAACTGGAATTCCATCACCTCCACTAGCTTTGTTCGTAGTGATGCTTCCTAAGGCCCACTTGACTTCACATTCCAGGATGTCTGGCTCTAGGTGAGTGATCACACCATCATGATTGTCTGGGTCATGAAGAACTTTTTTGTACAATTCTTCTGTGTATTCTTGCCACCTCTTCTTAATATCTTCTGCTTCTGTCAGGTCCCTACCATTTCTGTCCTTTATTGAGCCTGTCTTTCATGAAATGTTGACTTGGTATCTCTAATTTTCTTGAAGAGATCTCTAGTCTTTCCCATTCTGTTGTTTTCCTCTATTTCTTTGCATTGATCGCTGAGGAAGGCTTTCTTATCTCTCCTTGCTGTTCTTGTGAAATCAAATTTGGCAGCAAAGCCACGTTGCCTGGGTTTCCGTCTTACTCTCCCAACTAGTGATCTCACTAGCTATGTGACCTTGGACAAGTTTCTTAATTCCTGTGAGCCTTGGTATTCTCATCAGTAAAATGGTGGTGGTGGGGAGTTATTTACTATAGTAAAAACTTCATGGGATAAATAAACTGAGAAACCTACTACGTGAAATACATCGTAAGTACCATATCAATGGTGATTCTTATGACTTACACACTTGACTTTCATTTCCTCAGTGTTTCAGCTTGCTGGTGAACCAGCATGTGTGTCCTGATACTTTCTACAAGATGACTCTGACCCTGCTGCTAACTCAGTCCCACATCCTCAACAGAGGAATCTCTTTGGCATAGCTCATCTTTTTAAGCTGGACCACATTGTCATTGGTTCCTAGCAGGCCAGTGGATTGACTGCCTTTTAGGCAAATGCCTTGCTGTGGTCCAATGCCATGTACAGGAGGTCGGGGTTGAATCCATGTGCACAACACAGGTGCTGTCTCTAATCAAATGTTGTCAGTCAGTTTTCCAATTTCCGACAGAAGAAAGAGTGGGCAGTGGACACCCTTAAACGAGCATTGGCTAAAGATGTAAGTAAATACGTTTATGGAAACATTGCTTGGCTTTTTAGGGAGTTTTTATAAATTGAATCATGATTTTCATTGGCTTTATAATCTAAAAAAGTAATTCATGGACTTCTTACCATTATAAACATGAACATTTTCTTAGGGGAGATTAGACACATGTATATGTATGGCTGAGTCCCTTCCCTGTTCACCTGAAACTATCACAACATCGTCAATAGGTTATACCCCAATGCAAAATGTTTCTGGTGTTAAAAAAGTAAAATAAAGAATTTAATAAAAAAAAATGAAAAAAATAAACATAGATCCTTTCAATCTGGTAAAGACATGACACTGCACAGTGTTATAAAAGGAGCACAAAGCTGGGAGTCAGGATATTTGGATGAATTCTGGTTCCTGCCTCATCCACTGTTTAGTCCTGGGCAATGCATATCTCCCTGAGCATCACTTTCTTCATCTGCTAATAGGGACCAAAAAATCCATCACACAGAATGTACAATATCAATTATTGTTATAAATATACCACTTTACAAGGAATAGCTTCTGTGGGTGGTACCTTTACTTGAAAAACTCAGCATCAGACCTCAGAAATATAAAGTATGTCATGATCACATTAGACAAAAGGTCTTTTTTAATGTCTGTATTTGGCAGATTCAAAAGACCAGCAGCACAGAAGAAAAAAAAAATCAATGGTACAGTGAAGATAACAATGAACCATAAATGATATGGAAGAACAGCCGTCAATACTAAGCAGGAAATAATAAAATTCCAGCAGTTTCCCTAGATCAAAAACTTAGGCCCCATGAAAGAAAAAGGGAAACAATTTTGAAATTTTTGAATGTATTATTGGGCTCAAGTCGAGCAGCACTCACTCTTACCAATCTCATTTTAAAAATTGCCAGATTAACTTACTTTTTCATGTTCACATGTGTGTTAGTAGCTCAAGTATAGTCAACGTGTAGGATTCTGATGGAAGCCCAGCTTGTACTAACTGGTTGAGTGACCAAACCCTAACCCTAACCCTAACCCTTTGGGTGATACAGATAGCCTCCTTCCTGAAATACTCTTCCAATAGACTGACCAGTTCTATATTATTGATTTTCCTTGAGAACACCCACATTAGCTAGGCTTAGGAGTTGTGTTTTGTGGAAGATGTAACTGTCTGAGAAATGCCAACAATTTTCGTTTCAGAATACTCATGAGAGAATAGGCTATATTTGTAGAATAAAGTCACATCGAGAAACTCACACTTCCATCTTTAAAATGGGGATAATAGGGTTCCTTGTAACCATGTTCTTCATAGGTTTGAATGAGCGTATGTATATGAAGACTGTTTAAGTATCAACTCCTATTATGTTTATTAAATGAGAAAAAGGTCTGGAAATGGAATCATTTCTTAGTAAAGGTGTGTGTGGTGTGTGTGGTGTGTGTTGGTGTGTGTGTGTGTGTGTTTGGTGTGTAGGGGACAGCTAAAAGACATCATGAGAACATTAGGGCTGAAAAGAGTGCAGGTGTTAGAAAATAATATGAAGAGAACGCCCAGAAGAGTGATGGGTGTTGATTATTAATCTTCCTTCTCACAAATTTTCACAGAATCATCCATCTACTGATTAAAGCACCTTTACCACTTTAGCTGCCAGAGAGGGATTAGGGTAAACCTTCTCTTTCATCTTATGGTCCACTAATCCTTTTGTTTGTCAGTAGGGGAGTTTTCTGTTCCCCTAGTTATTTTCTCTTCTTCCAATTCCATTAATTTAACAAAACTTTTTGGACTAAGCAGTAGGAGTATGCAGGCTGTTCAATGTCTCTCCTGTGTCCAAGCAGGAAAATCTCATGACTGTACAAGTTTCTCAAAGAAACAGTGACAGAAATAAACGCTTTATTCTGGAGATGTTAATTTCACTGCTCAGCTTGTATGTTGCATTAAACAGAAAACATAAAAGGATGAAAAGGATGAGCTGAGAACTGAGTTCCTACAGATTTACCCTCATTTCTACCACATTCTACACTGATAGTCCTGTAGCCACTTAGAATTCATACTTTTTTTCTTGATATGACTTTTACAAAGATGACAGCACAGTGAATTACTTAGGGTTGAGTTTACTAATAGTTTCTGCTAGCAGTAAAACTCCACTGAAAGTGCTTTAGTAAAGGAAGTCCATTTTCCTCTCCCATTTGCCTGTATATAGGCATCCCATGGCTGAGAGGGCCAGCTCTCAGCTTCTTAAAGTGCTCAGGGACTCAGACTCCCATCCTGGTGCTCCTCCATCCAGGGTCTCCATGTCTTGGGTCATGCCGCCATGTCCCCACCCAGACGTCGTGATGAGGAATTGGAGAAGGGCATGTTCCCATCATTTAAGAACCCTTCCTGGTGCCTCACATCCCACTAGCCAGACTTAGTCACAAAAGTAAGCTTACCTGTAAGGGAAACTGAGAGCTACACTTTTTATTCTGTACAATGATGCACCCAGGAAGAAGTGAGACCAGTTATTTTGGGGACAAATAGCAGCCTTTGCCTCCTGGGTCTAGGCTGACTATGAGTCAACCTGTAAAATAAGAGAACAGTGTAACGTGCACTTAAATGCTCATCTAAGTATCTCAGAGATATCTCCAATTGCTCGGTTTCTTAGAATATAGTATTTAATTAATTATCATGAAAGAAACTCTTTTATTTCAACCAATGAATTAGGATTTCAAGCCAAGAGGATGTAATTTAAGTGATCTGCTTGGCTTCCTAAACCCCTATTTGTTAAATTCCCATAGCAAATTCCACACAGGATATGAGGTGAGTGCCTGACCGGGAATTAATTTCATTCTGAGCTGCAAGAAACAGAAGGAAATCTAGTTCTATGGCATGGACACTCAGTATCAGGTCACAAGCTGTTAATTTCCCTCAATGAACTTTGTGTGTGTGTTCCCTGTGGCTCAGTTGTGTCTGACTCTTGTGACCCCATGGACTGTGGCCCTCCAGGATCCTCTGTTCATGGGATTGTCCAGGAAAGAATACTGGAGTGGGTTGCCATTCCCTTCTCCAGGGGATCTTCCTGACCCAGGGAATTGAGCCTGCATCTCCTGCATTGGCAGGTGGGTAATACTTCATTCTGAACTTTGACTTAAAAGAAAAAAGACAAAACCAAACAAGCCCCTTGCTTTGCACTTCACTCAATGGGTCCTGTTGGCCTGAAGTTCTCATCATTCTTTTGGGGGACAATTGCCCTAAACCTTTCTCCGAGGTCATGTCAGCATCTGTTCCTGATGTCCACCCACGCATCCAGCTCTATGATCACTGGACTTCTCAGTACTGTGTACCTGGTGCTGACACACTCAGGGCTGAGCCATTGTACCACTCTGGGCCTCTGGGCACTGCGTGGAGCTTGCTGGACTGCTTGTCTCATTGGTGTGTCTTAATCATATAGGTTTCTGCTTCCTTATTCCAGCATCTTCCAGGAAGCCTATGACTTCATATGCCTAACAACCCAGATGAAAAATGAGAGGCTTCATGACACACTCAAAGTCCTACTTGCATGATGTAAAAGCAAAACAAAACTCAATATTTATATACTTGCCATCAGGCTTCCTGGTGGCTCAGATGACCAAGAATCTGCCTGCAATGCAGGAGACCTGGATTTGATCCCTGGGTTGGGAATATTGGAGAAGGGATTCTGCTACCCACTCCAGTATTCTTGCCTGGACAATCCCTTGGACAGAGGAGCCTGGCAGGCTATAGTCCATGGGATGGCAAAGAGTTGGGCACGACTGAGCGACTAACACTTTCACTTCTTGGGCTTCCCAGGGGGCACCAGTTGTAAAGACCCCACCTGCCAATGCAGGAGACATAAGAGATGCAGGTTCGATCCCTGAGTTGGGAAGATCACCTGAAGGAGGGCATGGCAACCCACTCCAGGATTCTTGCCTGGAGAATCCCGTGGACAGAGGAGCCTAGTGGCCTACCATCCACAGGGTTGCAAAGAGTTGGACACGACTGAAGCAACTTAGCACACACGCACGCCATTCATTGTAGAGACACAGTTCAAGATGGAAGAGTTGACAGTGGGAGGACACTGCTTATGGTGGCTGCAGCTACAAATTAAATTTGGAGCCAAGAGATAACACAGTGTAAAAGGATTCTCCACAGGAGCAAACATGCACGCTGTCAGAATTCACCACCCTGGAAACGAAAACCAGACACCCTTGAGAGTATCAGTGATCCAGATCAGGATGAGAAGCATCACTTCCCCAGTAAGCCAGAAATGCCTTCTTGGTTTGACAATGGCTTAGGAAAAGGATCCTCTAACTTGCTCTTTACAGATATTCAAAAGAAAATGTGTTCCTTTCTTTCAGAGAAGCATCTCTTGGGGCATAGGGAAGAAGAGTTCAGGCTTTAGATTTGGCAGATCTCAGTGAGTCCTGACTCTCTCACTAATCAGCTATGTTACTCTGGGAAACCTGCATTATCTCTTCAAACCTCAGTTTTCTCATCTCTAAAATGGGTATGTTAGTAGTACTTATAAAATTATTGTGTAGAGAAAGGAAATAATTCATTTAAATACTTAGTATACTATCTATGCATTGTATACCCTTAATGCATGCATGCTAAGTCTCTTCAGTTGTGTCCGGCTCTTTGTGACCCTATGGACTGTAGCCCGCCAGGCTCCTCTGTCCATAGGATTCTCCAGACAAGAATATTGGAGTGGGTTGACATTCCCTTCTCCAGGGTATCTTCCTGACCTAGGGATCAAACCTATGTCTCTTGCATTGTGGGTGGATTCTTTACCATCTGAGCCACCAGGGAAGCCTGAATGCCCTTAATAAATATCAGCTTAAAAAACTAGGAAAGATACCACTATAACTACAACTTCATTGCTGTCTTTAAAATGAGCAGGTGGAGAATCATACATTAAATTAAAAAAAATAGTACGATTCTTCATCACAAACGAAGTTGACTTGGAAAATCACAACTCTCTTTCCTCAGTTTTATCAAGATATATTTGACATACAGTTCTGTGTAAGTTTAAAGTATACCGCATAATAATTTGACTTACATATATCATGAAACGATTACCACAATAAGTTTAGTTAACATCCATCATCTCATATAGATACAAAAGAAAGAAAAAGAAATTTTTGTGTGTGATGAGAACTCAGGATCTACTCTCTTAATTTTCATGTATAAATGTTGAACAGTGTCCACTATAGTCATCATATTATACATGACACCCCTAGCACTTATTTATCTTATAACTAGAAGTTTGTACATTGTGACTACCTTCGTTCAATTCCCTCTCTTCTGAACCCTGCCTCTGATAATCATAAGTCTGATCTCTTGGAAATATTATGATTCTTAGCATGTTCTGCCATTATACTATCCTGAACACTGTGGGTTTATATTGTAGTTTTATAAGTGGTGAGATGTTGAGGGAATACTCAAGATTCAAAAAGCAAACCAGGGAGGGGTGCTCTGGAATATTTGCATAATTATTACTCCACCTAAGCCCCAATTCTAATCTCCCAAATCTTGCTTTAAGCTTGTTGTGATTGCTTTGATTTCTGGGATGACTGGCTATTACCATACCTGTTTCAAGCAGGTGAAACCTGAAAAGGTCTTGCTTCATTTGACAAAGCAGAGAGATGTAGTTCTCATCTGGTATTTCAAACAGGCATCAGGTAAAGCTTCGCCATGCACAGAGCACTCTGTGGCTCCATAGATCTATATCCTCCAAGACTGTGTTAGAAATGCAGTCTTTGGCCCCACCCCAAGCCAACTGACTGCTTCTCTTTTGTTCGCTTGTTTTAATTGAAGCATAGTTGATTTATAATATTGTTAGTTTCTGGTATACCGCAAAATGATTCAGTTATATATATATATATGTGTGTGCGTGTGTGTGCATATATGTGTGTGTGTGTATGTGTGTGTGTGTGTGTGTTTGTGTTAGTTGCTCAGTCATGTCTGACTCTTTGTAGCCTTCCAGGCTCCTCTGTCCATGGGGGTATTCCAGGCAAGTATACTAGAGTGGGTTGCCATTACCTTCTATATATATATATATTTGGGGGGATTATTTTCCATTAAAAGCTATTACAAGATATTGAATATAATATCTGTGCTATGTAGTAAATCCTGGTTGTTTACCTATTTTATGTATATCATTTTGGATCTATTAATCCCCTACTCGTAATTTATCTCTCCCCTGCCCCTTTCCCCTTTGGTAACCATAAGTTTGTTTCTATGTCTGTGAGTCTGCTTCTGTCTTGTCTATAGATTCATTTGTATTATTTTTTAGATTCTATGCATAAATGATATCATATGATATTTGCCTTTCTCTGTCTTACTTCACTTAGTATGATAATCTCCAGGTTCATTCATGTTACTGCAAAACCCTCACAGAAGCACTGAGATGAAAAATATTTAACATCATGTATTTCATTTACATTTTAGAAATAGTTATACAGAGTGACGGACCTCACTGTCGGTTTCAATCAGTTTGTTAAAAATTGCATTTTCCCTAATTCTGCCTTCTCTCCCATTCAATAGTCATGACCTCTTGTCTCAGCTTTAGTGAGAAAGTAACATTACTATTTAAGTCACTATTTCCCATACTTTGCCTGAGCTGGTATAATGGTAAAGCCCACAAACCTTGGGCTTCCTAGGTGGTGCTAGTGGTAAAGAACCTGCCTGCCAATGCAGGGAGATGCAAGAGACGCGGGTTCAATCCCTGGGTTGGGAAGATCCCTTCGAGGGGGCATGGCAACCCATTCCAGTACTCTTGCCTGGAGAATCCCATGAACACAGGAGCCTAGTGTGCTACAGTCCGTAGGGTCACAAAGAGTTCACGACTGAAACGACTTAGCACACACGCCACAAACCTTGCATTCAGAGAGATGGAGATTAAGTTCCATCTCTGCCGCTTACTTAGGTGAAAAGCAGAGTAAATCAGTATTCTCATCTGCATGGGCATACTAAATGGTTCTTTCCCCTTTTTATCTGTCAATGACTGTCACAGCTTTGGGGTCAGATACAAGGCTCTGTGGGGTCAGATACAAGGCTCTCTAGGATCAGTTCATTTCCTAAGGAAGCCTGAGAGACTATCTCAGATTAGCCTATACCTGAGTCAGAATATTTGGAATTTATGCAAAATCACCTTTTGATTTCCATTTTTAAGATGAGAACAAATTTTTCATTTATCATTGCTCAAGCCCGTTATATTGATTCAACCAAGACTGAGTGCCCTGCATGTGCCCAGCACTGCCCTAGTGACAGGAACACCACACTGGGCAAGGTAATGGCAGCCACTACTCCATGGACCTTATAGTCTAGAAATAGCTGTGCAAATTGTAAATGTGTTTGCAAGACTTTATTACAACATTCACTATCCCTTTTTGTTTCAGGTAAACTTCTATAGGGCATGTGTGTGCTTAGTCTCTCAGTTGTGTATGACTCTTTGTGACCCCATGGACTGTAGTCCACCAGGCTCCTCTGTCTATGGGGATTCTCCAGGCAAGAATACTGGAGTGGGTTGCCATGCCCTCCTCCAGGGGATCTTCCAAACCCAGGGGTCCAACCCAAGTCTCCTGCATTGCGTAGCTCCCTGTATTTCTACAACTTTTATTTGAGCATCACAAACACTGAACTAGAAGATGAAAAGACCAAAAAAAGAGAAAAAAAGGTGCCATTATCCATTATTATTATTCATCATCATCCATAGGGTTTATGAGAGCTGTTAAGTTTTGAAACTCAGAAAAAAATAAAACACAAGTGTAATGTTACTTTTTCCAGATCATTCTCTTACTATATGGAGCAATTTAGAGGTATCCAACACTACTGAACTTACACTCCCTCAGATTTTAAGGACCTAGAAAAGACTGACTACATTTATCCTCATTCAGCCTTGCAAAATAAAAACAAAATGTGCACCATCACTTAAAATGCATATGTTTGGCTTCCACAAAAAAATATTTCAAATGCCTAAAACTGGCACTTAACCACTTTTTTTTTTCTATTTTAACAATAGCTAGCTAGCTCTTAACTATATTACACACACATATTGCATGTATGCATTTTTACATGTAATGGAGATGGACAGCGAAAGGAAGGATTCAAGCCTCGGAACTCCCAGAAGGGCTTAATGACCCTTGTTACCAAGTACTACTTCACCATTACTTTGAATAAATTTGATGGGGCCCAACGTTACTTTTTCCCCTTCAATATGAACGATCCCTGGTTGGATGAAGCCAGTTACAAATTCAAATATTATCATTATATCTCAATATCAAACTAATTCCAAAATTGTTCCATATAAAAGACATGATTATAACCAGTCACTGAGGTAGCACTTGGAAGCTTAGTCTTCCTTCACCTGAAATTTTGCTCCATTTGAAGGTGGAGGTGAACAGCAGATGGAAGGGTTCAAGCCTGGAAATTCCTAAAAGGGCTTAATGGCACTTGTTATCATCAACAATGAAAGTTCCAGACACATTTTCCTTATGAGAAGTTGATGCTGAAATGTATGCACTAAATTGTAATACTTCTTTCTCCAGCCATGACCTTCCTATTGACATACTTAAAAAGAAAGCCCAAAGTCAGAAATGGGTTGTTGTCCGCTGTTCTTAATAAGTTCTTAATAACAGTGGAAAATATGCTCCTACAAGTAATTTGGAAAGTAATTTCCTGAAAAGAAGTTAAATAGTCCTTTAATAATAAGTTGGTGTAATGGACACTCTTCTTGAACCTGAGTTACAGTTTCACTTTTTTTCTATCTTCACAGGAGTTAATGGATCTTCTGAGGTTCTGCTGTAGATTTATTCCTGAGAAGTAGGATTGAAATATTGTGAAATAAAACCCAAAACAGCATATTTTGAAACCAGGCCACTATTTGAAAGCTTTTTTTCTCTCCTAAAGAAGAATTCATTAAGGTATTCTTCTCCTAAAGAATACCTTAATGAAACAAATGTGTTCTTTTAACCGATTAGAATCGTTCTTTTAATCATTGTTTTTCTTACTTTGTCTCCCTCTAGTGCTCACAGTGAAAAGTGCATGGAGAATTTTCTAGAGATATCCAACCCAAATGAATTTGTTCAATTAAAAAGGAATTGGGTAGATGTGGAATCTATAAAAATGGTATGCGATGCTCAGTTGCTTCAGTCATGTCCGACTCTGTGAACCCATGGACTGTAGCCTTCCAGGCTTCTCTGTCCTTAGGATTCTCCAGGCAGGAAAAAACTGGACTGGGTTGCCATGCCCTCCTCTAGAAAATGGTATAGATGATCTTATTTGTAAAACAGAAATAGAAACACAGATGTAGAGAATAAATGTAGGACACCAAGGGGAAAAGTGGGGTGGGGTGAATTGGGATTGACATATATCCACTACCGTGTATAAGAGAGATAACTAATGAGAATGTACTGTAGAGCCCAGGGAACTCTACTCAGTGCACTGTGTGACCTAAATGGGAAGGAAATCCAAAAAGGAGGAGTTATATACATATGTATATATATAGACCATCATAAAGGAGATCGGTCCTGGGTGTTCATTGGAAGGACTGATGTTGAAGCTGAAACTCTAATATTTTGGCCACCTGATGTGAAGAGCTGACTCATTGGAAAAGACTGATGCTGGGAAAGATTGGGGGCAGGAGGAGAAGGGGACGACAGAGTATAAGATGGCTGGATGGCATCACCAACTCGATGGACATGGGTTTGGGTGGACTCAGGGAGTTGGTGATGGACAGGGAGGCCTGGTGTGCTGCGGTTCATGGGGTCACAAAGAGTCAGACACGACTGAGCGACTGAACTGAACTGACATAGATATATATATATAGCTGATTCACTTTATGTACAGAAGAAACTGACACAGCAGTGTAAAGCAACTATACTCCATTTTAAAAAAAAAATGAAGATTGACTCTCATTTTCTTTAGAAGCTGGATGCTATTGTCCCTGTTAAGATGATGTGTGGACCATAGTCCTGAATCCCCTTTATCTCTCTAACTCCTTAGCTACTGAACTCAATTCCTGCTCATACTCAGCTTTCAGGGGATCGCACCTAAGTATATCTGTTTTTACATCGTCGACGTGTTCTTGGTATTTTGTCTGAATTTAGTGACCCTGCAGATTACAATGATGTGCAGGCATTAAAGTCAAGTTGGAACAATTTTTATCTTAGAGGTTAAAAAAATCTACTTATAGGTTAATAAAATAAACAACTTTATAGGCTTAATACAGTCAAATTTTCACTTTACGATTCCCTACCTTTATAGTAGCTTTTCAAAAGGAGAATTGGATTAATATTTGGATTTCAGGGGTCAAACACTCTATTTTTGACCCAAAGATACTATCCTTGTCATATTTCTAGTTGTTCTTGAGCATCTGAGGAAATAGAAGTCTAACTTTCATCTGTCTTAAAAAAGAGAAAAATAAATGATCAGAGTTTGCTACCATAGCAAGAGCTAGTCTTTTGGACGAGAGTTACTACCTTGTTGGTATTCTAAATGAGGAAGAATATGCTTTTTGGTCACTCTGGGCTTGTAATCTAGAACTGTGATTTGGAGCCATTTAATATTCCTTTTGACAGGAGGCCAAAGTATATTTTGGTAGTTTTTCTAGGGTTTGGTGATCTCAGAGTTTAGACTGGACAACTTCCCACAATGACAGGTCCATTAATCAGAGAATCTAGGCGTGACGACCAGCCAGGGTTGGTTTTGTCCTCTTCTCAGTAAAGAGGATACTGGACAGGCCAGCAGGGAAACACGCAGATGCTCTGCGAGCTTGACAAACCCTCACATTTTGTGGTCTCACGTATATGATATATGACCAGATACCTCAACTTCATTCTCCTTGCCTCTTCTCCAGCAGATGATACAATCAGGTGAAATGATAAAATGGCACCTTTCAGATTTCAGCCAACAGTCTCGGCTGGTAGGTTTTTAAAGGTCAAGGTGGAGCTGTGGTGCTGTAACAACATCCAGGGTATTTAGAATTAGACCAGGGGAAACTAAGATGAAGTAAACCTGGATGAGAGAAGCATTTCTGTGGCTGTCTCTTAAAGACAGTTGGCAATAATCTTTACAGGAGGGTGTGTGTTTATCTGCTTTGGCATGGCTTTTGTTCTACTTCTCCTGGAGCCCCACCTTTCATTTGGGGTAATATTTAATCTGATATCTCTGCTGGCTGTGATGAGGCTGCTCACAGTGCCAAATTATCTAGTCAATTTAGGATGAAAACTGGGTCATTTGAATTTTTGGCATCAATTAGAAAAATAATATCCAAATTATTGCTCTGCAGTTCAAAATGCTGGTTGTTATGTTGAGACAAGCACAAGGCAATCTGAACAGTGAAAAATTTTGGTAGCTCATTTGTGCAGAACTCAGCAAAGTGGACTTTAGAAATAAAATATCAATGAATATTTTATTTTACTTAAAAATATTTCAACTCTCTTAGCCATTAGCACCAGCTTCACTTTTTATGTGAAAGAACAAGTATGTAAGGCAACAATTTAGGATCTTCAACTATCACTTGACTATAGACCCAAAATCTAAGATGGAAGTATTCAAAAGGAGCTAATTCTTTTTTTTTAATTTATTTATGTCTTTGGAGGATAGTTACTTTACAATATTGTGATGGTTTTTGCCACACATCAACATGAAATGGCCATAGGCATGTATGTGTCCCCTCCATCCTGAACGCCCCTCCCAAGGAACTAATTCTTTTTTTCTTTTTCCAGTCAACATCCTTTGATTTATTTTCATTTCCAAGGAAAGAAAAATACTGTGCACATGAGTGAATATTAGCAAGTTGAGCACAAAGTTATATATGATGAAATCCAAATGTGATTAAAATTAATAAACTATCTCTGTTTTCTTTGTTTCTGTCCTTTATTGAGCTCCCTTCTTTTTTTTTTTTAATAAATTTATTTATTTTAGTTGGGGGCTAATTACTTTACAATATTGTAATAGTTTTTGCCATACATTGACATGAATCAGCCAAAAAATATGGAACGCTTCACAAATTTGCGTGTCATCCTTGCGCAGGGGCCATGCTAATCTTCTCTGTATCCCAAGGAACTAATTCTTAATGTAAAAATATAGCAGTCAAGTGCAGGGGTTGGGAACTAAACAAGATTGAGGCTAAAACCATGCTCTACCATTTACTAGATAGGAGAACTCTCTAAGGCTAAACGCTCTATGAGATTAAGAGTTTTTCTTCCTTTTATGCCATTTTGCCTTTCTCGACTAGCAAATTTCCTAAAACATAGTAAAAGTTCAAATATATGAGTGTTAAAGATTAAATTTTTTTTCTGTGCATGAAAATTCTTTTTGAGTTAGTGGCTCTTTGCTCTTTTCTGAAGATCAGTTGGGTCCCATAGTGTATTGTATGCTCGAGAAGATGAAAATCTTCTCAGAAATTCAATATTCCTTGCTTCCTGTTTCTGGTTCACATAGTCATTATTGAGGATGCCAGTGAAATTGCTTCTGAACCTCCTTTCTTAATGATTGGTTAAATGAAGTCAGAGATATATCCAATATTAACTGCTTTATAACATTTAATAAATTAAGGAGCTCTCAGCATTCAGAGCCTATAAAGGGAAGAGTCATTGAAACTGAGGACCAATGTGTGTATGTGTGTGTATGAGAGAGTGGGGGGGGGGAGAGAGAATTATTGGCAAAACACTAGGAGTATTTCTTTTTAAAACTGACTGTGCTCTCTTTATCCTTTTCATTTTTTCACCACCATATAAAGAAAAATACGCAGTTGTACCTTCAATGCATATTGCTGAGTGAAAGAAGCTGGTTTAAAATGGCTATGTACTATGATTCCAATTATATGCCACTTTGAAAGAGGCAAACTATAGGGAATAAAAAAAAAAAAAAAATCAATGGTTGCCAGGGGTTTGGCCAGGAGAGGGAGAGTAAGTAGGTAGCGCACAGGGGATTTTTAAGGCAGTGAAAGTACTCTTTCTGATGTGTAATGGTAGGTACAAGACATTCTGCATTTGTCTAAATCCATAGAGTGGTCCAACACAGAGTATACTCTAGTGTAAGCTGTGGGCTTTAGTTAATAATAATCAATGTCAGCTCATCCACATAACAAATGTGCCACACAAATGCAAGAGATTAGTAATAGAAGAGACCGGGGCTGGGGGGTGGGAAAGGCGGTACATGAGAACTTCGTATTTTCTGCCTAATTTTTTCTGTAAAACAAAAATCACTCTAAAAATTAAGTCCTGTTAATTAAAAAAATCGCAAGTTTTAAATCTAGAAAAATTCAGCTAAAGAAACAGCTTATACTATTGTGAGCTTTAAACCACACCCAGCCCAGTCAATTAATTTATCATCCAAGAAGATCTAAATATTGCCAAAGGTTTTTTGTTGTTGTTGTTGTTTTTCATCATTTGTTTTTGTTTTTTAGGAGTTATAACAAATTTGGAGATTTTTAAAGGTAGAAAATTATATTTTATTTTGGCTTTCAATCAGTGATCATTGGGTCATCTGTAAAATAAACTCTCATAGATGTATTATAGCAGACCCTATTGGAGTTGCCTAGTTTCCTTCTGCATCGGGCACCCTCAGGCAGCTACATGGCTGAGAAGATTTTCTGTACTGTTCTTAGTGGCCAACCCACTGAATCTGAGTTCTGCCCAGCCAACTCCTAAATTGGGCTTTCATGATGGAGCCTGCTCCTTCCTTGAGCCTCCTGGTTTTCTAACTGGAAAAGCAGCCATGCTCCTGGGCCTGAGTCCTTGGAAGATACACAGTCTTACTGACCTCTGTGAAAGTGAAGGAAAGCATTAGTCACTCAGTCACATCCAACTCTTTGCAACACAAGGTCGGTACCCCACCAGGCTCCTCTGTCCCTGGAATTCTCCAGCAAGAATACTGCTGTCTGTAGGCACAGGATAAATGGCTCAGGGAGCAAACTTGTGTTGCTCTGACAGTTGGGTCATGTTTTCCATCAGGACAAAAGCTTATCTTTTTCTGCTTCTTTCGGACAGTGAACTTGATCCTCTACATTCAGTTTAAGTCCATTTGCTCTAAGGTCCTCAGCAAAATTCTTGTGCCAGATACTCACTATGGCTGTGCTCTAGAGCTGTGTGTCCTTATGGTTTAGCTGCCTCTAGGCTCTGCTCTTCAGAGAAGGCACTGGCAACCCACTCTGGTACTCTTGCCTGGAAAATCCCATGGACAGAGGAGCCTGGTAGGCTGCAGTCCATGGGGTCGCGCAGAGTTGGACATGACTGAGCAACTTAGCAGCAGCAGCAGCAGCAGCAGGCTCTGCTCTTAGTTTCTCTTGGCTTTAAACGGAAGAGGGGAGCAGCCTGGATGAACTGGCTTTGATGGGAAGTATGGTATCCATATTGTTTCTCTTGCAGTCCTGTGAGTACTTTCCTCCTTAAGATTAATCTAGAAAACATGGGCTGTGGAAGGTACAGCTGAGTGGGCAAAACTCAAGTGTCCTAATATGGACTGAGGGAAGAGAAAGGCTATAATCCATTGGTGGTGGTGGTTTAGTCGCTAAGTTGTGTCCAACTCTTGGGACCTCATGGACTGTAGCCCGCCAGGCTTCTCTGTCCATGGATTTCCCGGCCAAGAATACTGGAATGGGTAACCATTCCCTTCTCGAGCAGATCTTCCCTACCCAGGGATTGAACCTGGGTCTTCTGCATTGCTGGCCAATTCTTTACCATCTGAACCCCCAGGGAAGCCTTCTGCCCTGAGGTAACCTTTATTCCCAAAGGGCTGATACTATCCCAAACATTTTGTATGATGTTTTTCTCCCAGCATCCTTCCTGTTTTGTAGTTGGTCTTTCTGGCCTTTAGGAACTGGCCTATTATTTCATATACCACTGTCCATGGACGAGTCAGAGAGTCTTCCTTATTGCAAAAAAATGAAACTAAATAACAACAACAAAAAGCCCTTTAGTGCACCACCCACTCAATGCTGACATTCAGTAGGTTCATGAATGATTCACAGGGCTGTGATAATTGACTCATTGAGAACTAACAAGAGACTCAGCTCTCAGCCCAGGGTGATAGCTCAGGTCATCTCTCTAGTCTCCCCTGGTTCTCCCACTCAGCCTGAGACTCCTCCCTTCCGATAGAGAAGTAGCTTCACCCCTTTGCAAACCAACAGAAAACAACACCTTTATCAGCCAATATTGTACTCTGTCCAAAGCAAGCAGAACCACACATCAAAAATAGGAACTAGACCCTCAGGCTGGTCTAGTTGGAATCCTTGAGATAAAAAGGTGGGGGCTGGAAATGAATTCTTTTCAAGACTTTGACTTTTTGCATAACTAACATGGCCTGTGGAAACAAAGTGTTAGTCGCTCAGTCATGTCCAACTCTTTGCAACTCCAGGGACCGTAGACCGCCAGGCTCCTCTGTCCATGAAATTCTCCAGGAAAGAATACTGGAGTGGGTAGCTATCCCCTTCTCTAGGGGATCTTCCCAACCCAGGGTACGAACCCAGGTCTCCTGCATCGCAGGTGAATTCTTTACTGTCTGAGCCTCCAGGGTAGCCCAGTGGAAACAAGGTCAGAGTTAGAAAGACATCAGCATCTCTCTGCACGCACAGTGCCGTCTGGGATTGGAAAGGACACCACGGAAGGCCAGTGTTTGGTCTAAGGCCTGTCACCCCTCCTGGAATGTATGAGGTACTAGAGTCTTCCTTACTGGGTTCTCAAAACCTACCGTGACTATCAGAAGCTGTTTCACTGCTGTCCCATGGAAAGAAGGAGGAGAGAAAAGAAAGAAGTAGAAATGGTATTCATGCATAGCATCTTACACTAGTTCCATCCTCCACTTGGTTCAGTGCTAGTAACATTTGTCAGGCTAACTGTTGTGTTGCTATGTTTTAAAATATTAAAGATATCAGTAGCAGAGGAAGACTATAGGTGTTTTAATGTAAATGTGGATTTCTGGATAAACACAGGTTAGTAATGATTTCTTCTAGAGAGGCTACAGCTAACCCCATGCCCTTGGCCGAGGAACTTGTTCTTTATGCCACACCTCAGGAGGAAGACACAGCTGCCAAATTCTTCTGCACAATCCGCAAAGAATGTCCTTGCTTTTGAGAGTGTATTTACTCAGACCTTGTCAGATTTGGCTGTGAAGGGTGGGTCAGCCCACAAGGCTGCATACCTTTCCTGGGAGATCAGGAAGCTGTCCAACCACTCACAGGACAGTGGGAACTTAATGTGAAACAAGAAATTTTCTTCTGTGGGTAGGCATTTGCCTGGAAATATCTGAAGTGCTTCAGTGAGTTCCTCTCCATGGTGATTTCTTGTTGTTATTTTTAAATAACTCCAGTTACCTTCACTAAATGACATCAATTGACATGATTTTTTAACATTTCTTAATTTGCCTGTGCCATCCTGGCAGATCACACAGTTATGTGAAAAATGTTGGCTTTCTGTTAGCTTTCTTCCCTTCTAATCTTTGCAGTCAACTCAAGAGGTCCCTGAAAGAGCACACACAATTTCTCTCTGCCGTGACTCTGCCGAATGAGTGAAAAGAAGAGGAGGGTGTTTAATGCTGCTCTTTTATAATACAACCCATTGCTTTACTACTCCAGTCTTTTACTTCACTGGAGACGCCTATGGGGTGCCTTACCAATTTAACCCCAGTTTTGTTTTTTTCCTTACTGTTGGAGAAGTAAGGATTTGGATGGACAGCAGACTTTATCAAGTAGCTTCATTAGAAACCCACTAGGAATTAGTCTTGGTGCAAGATAGACCTTCACTTCCACTTGCTGTGTTCATTCGAACAGAGGCAAAGTGGGGCTTGTTTGGGAGGAAAGGCAGAGAGGGAGTATATGCTTATAGGCTTCAGTTGTCAGAGAATAAGGCATCTTATATGTACCCCTTTTCTAGAATCTGGGATGAAAATGCAAGTACCCAGACCACATAACTTCTTAAGGAACTGGGTGAGCTAACAGTGACCTCCATTCATACATAGGACACATGAAGAATATTTGATTCTGTAACATGAACTCATCGACTCATGGAACCTTTCTTTTTCAGTTCATAGCTTGCCATTTAGCCTGTGATGTCTTTTTATTTTAATGGTGAAGGCTTTACAGGTGACACTTACCAGTGTTCATAAGAAAATCCACTCATTCAGAAAAGAAGTCTGCGCTGAGTATCTCTCTAGTGAAGTTGCTCAGTCGTGTCTGACTCTTTGCGACCCCATGGACTGTGGCCTACCAGGCTCCTCCATCCATGGGATTTTCCAGGCAAGAGTACTAGAGTGGGTTGCTGCCAGAGTCCTGCTCCAGCTGGTCCAGGTGTTCCCTCAGGATGGACGGCATCGGCGAAGAGAAGAGAAGACACAGCGAGACTAGGCAGATGTGAAGCAGCGTCTGAGTCTGAGCTTTATTTTTCAAAGGGAGCTTTTATATCTTGAGTTGTAGAGTCATGCCAAATCAGCTTAATGGGTTGGCAGTTTTTGACCCTTATCGAAACCAGGATATTTTTTGTATATATATTATTTACAAAGGTCTTAAGTTGTTTACATTATCTTCTGGCCTGGAGGCCTGCTAACATCTTTATGACTCTTTAGTGATAAGGGTTGATTAGCCAAAACACTTGTTTTTTTTAAAGAATACAGGCACAGTGGATTATGACAAAGAAAGGATTCATTAACTCAAAGGTTTAAAGTAAAACCTGTTTTTTGTAATCTATCTTTTGCCTTGAGCTTAACAGAAAAGAATGTGGTCCCATAAGGTCATGGTACAGCAAGCTGAAACAATGTAGCACAAAAGTCAGTTCTTTAACAAAAATCACCAGCTAAATAAACAACTGTCTTATTATTTTTATATTAAGACTAAACCTTTATTTATATAAGTCTCTAACTATTATACCTTTATTATACAGGCTCAGGACATTAATAGCAAAAACATAGCAAGTAAATATATACCAAATAACAGTTTTATAGAGTAATATTTCTTAGGTTTTCCAATAGGCTTTCTCCCCCTTGAAGGGTTCTGTGCCCATTGGGATCTTTTGTGCGTACAGGCTCTCAATGCTGTTTATTGTTGAGGAGCAGTCATACACATTAGCTCTAAAGGCACAGGCACATTTATCAAGCAAACTAAGATGTTAACAAGAGGAGTTTAGATTAAAATACTGTCTTTTATGGATAATCTTATAGAGTTCGGGGGGCATGTCGATTAGAGTTTTAAACTGACCTGGTTAGGAAAGGGTCACGGAAGGCCTTCTGCCTAAGTCACAGAAATTAGGGAGCAGTCTATTATAACAAGCATCAGAAAGATACCATCTTTAAGGTGAGCGCCGAGGCAGCTTATCGAAATCCCTGAGGCCTGCATTGCCTTGCTCATCAGGTCTTCTCCTCATGACCTTGTCATGGGTGGGATCTTGTGTGCTGGCTCCCGACAGGTTGCCATTTCCTTCTCCAGGGGATCTTCCCGACCCAGGGATCAAACCCGGGTCTCCCGCACTGCGGGCAGATGCTTTACCCTCTAAGCCCCCAGGGAAGTCTCTCTATTCCTTCCTATATTTTTTTGCACCTACTTGTTCCATGGGGGTTATGGAGAGACAAAGTGGGCAAAGTGGGCAATGTTAGGGAGCCAAGAAAGCCCGACTTGCCAAGAGAATAATACATTTTCACTGTGAAATGAAGGGGAACCCCAGTCTGGGTTTTCAGGGGCCTTCCATGAACTCCTGGTGGCTGTGAACTGGGTAGGGAGCCCCAGAGCTGATCCGGGTGTCTAACAGAGGAGGAGTGATATTTAGGTGGGTTTTCCTCAGGTTGGAGTGGTGCAAACAAAGATCAAACACAGGCATCCTCAACCTTTCTACATGGGACTGGTCATGGGTGTGTAAACTCCAGGTCCACTCCCTGTTTCTGTGTTGCAGAATAACAGGTAGACTGGATAGGCAAGTCTGGTTCTGTGAGTGCTTCTGAGGGGGAAAAAAAATCCTGACCAGCTCGAGTCAGATGCGATGGTGGGGAGTCTAGTGTTGGACAGAAATACACACACTAAAATGAAAGGACTTCTCAAGAGCATCATGAAACAACACTCAATGGAAAGTAGAAAGGGCAGCATGTGGTGCAGTGGCAGGAACAGCAGCAAGGAGCAGAGGGTTAAAAACCCTGACTCTGGGCAATGTATCCTCTGTGAAACTCTCAGCATGTTGCTTAATCTTTCTGGCACCTCAGTTTCTTCATCTGTGAAATGAAGATGATCACTTGTTTCGAGGATGAAATCAGATACAGTGTAAGTGCTTCAAAGCTAACCTGACATAGTAAGTGATCAAGAAACATTCCATCATTTTGAACAGGCTCTGGTTTCATGCAAAATGCGGGCTGGATAAATCAGAAGCTGGAATCAAGGTTGTTGGGAGAAATATCAATAACCTCAGATATGCAGATGATACCACTTTAAAGAGATTCCCAGGAATACCAGACCACCTTACCTGTCTTGTGAGAAGCCTGTATGCAGGACAAGAAGCAACAGTTAGAACCAGACATGGAACAATGGGCTGGTACAAAATTGGGAAAGGAGTACATCAAGGCTGTATATTGTCACTCTGCTTATTTAACTTCTCTGCAGAGTACATCATGCAAAATGCTGGGCTAGATGACTCACAAGCTGGGATCAAGATTGCTGGAAAAAATATCAACAACCTCAGAAATGCAGATGATACCACTCTAATGGCAGACAGTGAAGAGGGACTAAAGAGCCTCTTGATGAGGGTGAAAAAAGAGAATGAAAAAGCTGTCTTAAAATTCAACATTCAGAAAACTAAGATCATAGCATCCAGTCCCATCACTTCATGGCAAATAGAAGGGGGAAAGTGAAAGCAGTGACAGAATTTCTTTTCTTGGACTCTAAAATCACTGTGGGCAGTGACTGCAGCCATGAAATTAAAAGACGCTCATTGGAAGGAAAGCTATGACAAACTAGAGAGTGTATTAAAAAGTAGAGCCATTACTCTGCTGGCAAAGGTCCGTATAGTCAAAGCTATGGTTTTTCCAGTACTCATGTACAGATGTGAGAGTTGGACCATAAAGAAGGCTGAACACCGAAGAACTGATGGTTTTGAATTGTGGTGTTCGAGAAGATCCTTGCAAGTCCTTTGGACTGTAGGGAGATCAAAGCAGTCAATTCTAAAGGAAATCAACCCTGAATATCCATTGCAATGACTGATGCTGAAGCTGAAGCTCCAATACTTTGGCCACCTGATGGGAAAACCCAACTCTTATGCTGGGAAAGATTGAAGGCAAAGGAGAAGGGGGACGACAGAGGATTGCATCACTGACTCAATGGACATGAGTTTGAGCAAACAAACTCTGGGAGATAGTGGAGCACGGAAGAGCCTGTTGTGCTGCAGCCCATGGGGTCTCAAAGAGTTGAACACGACTTAGCGACTAAACAACAACAACAACCGGTTTCATGTCCACATAAAAGAAGTTGTTGGATCTTTGGCAAGTCACCTGATCATTCAGAACCTCAGTATCCTTGTCTTGAGAATGAATTTTTAACCGTTTTTTTTTTTTTTTTTCTCATTTAGCGTTTCCCCCTCCACAGGGAGAGAACGAAAAGAAAATGCATGCTTTCCAGATAGCACGGGCTAGCAGAGAGCAGAGAGGGACCCAGCTCGGACACTTCAGGCTGCTATGGACCATTTTGCGCATGCCCAGTTCCTTGGCCATATTGTCTACGGCTGCTTTCTGCTGCCAGGGCAGAGCTGAGTTTTTGGATATGGCCTACAAAGCTTATGAATTTACTATCTGGCCCTTTAATTTAAGAAAAAGATAGCTGACCTCTGGCCACAGACAATGAGGAGTAGGAGGGCTGATTCTGAGTTGTGCCGGTTACATTAACAGTGAAAGCTATCATAGCGTTTTTATTCTGTTTGATGATTTCCAATCAGGCTTTGTCTTTCTGTGCTCACAGACAAGCGGTATCATAGTCTATTTGCTAATGCATGGTGTGTGAACCAGAATCTTGTTGGTTTCTTGGAAATTTCCCATGATTGAGAAGAAATGTTCTATAAAATGTACTTTTTTTTTGCTAACTGTCATAATTTAAATGGATAATAACTTTGGAATCATATAGGTCAGTAAATTGTGTCTTTTTCATATAAAAGTGCATTTAATCAAGTCTTTAGATTACTTTTTAGCCTGCCTTGGGAATTTGGTTGGTTTTTTAGTTTAAAATTCTCTGTCTTTACTCTTCTTTGGCTCTTAGTAGAACTGGTGAAAGTCCAGATTTGTTTTTATGGAAAAAATCTGAATGAATACACATTTATGTATTTTTTTTCTTCCTGGAAGACCTGAATACAAAGTACAGAAAATTGAAAATAATATATTATGTTGGTTTTAAGCCACTAAACTTGTGGTAATTTGTTATACCAGCAGTAGGAAACTAATACAATTGTGAATTATTGGAGGAAAGATAAAATAGATTTCAAAAGAGAAATGAAACTCTACCATGAAGGGTATGGGATAGATACTGAGGAAAGAGAACAAAGGGGACAAAAAGAAGGAAGTACCCAGCCCACCAAATACAAGAGCAAGTTGTCATCTCAGAGAAGGGAATCTCAGAATCCTGCAGGGAACACTGCACAGATCAGAAAACTGAGATGAGAAGAGCTCATTGACCAGCCCCTGGCCATACACACGTAGCTGTCAGCAGAGGCCATCTGACACCTGTCATTGTGTTCTTTAACACTGGCCACACTGCCTTCACTGTTGAAGTCTCCTAGAAGGGTGTGTGGTGTGCTGGGTACACCTTGTTTATCATATAATGTGCTGAAGCCCTGTAACGGAGGCATATAGAGTTCCATTGGAGCAGAGAGAATGAGAGCGCCTGCCTGTGCTTGGGAAATAGGACAATAGGAAAATCTTCACAGAGCATGTTAGATATTCACTGGGCCATTAAAGATGAATAGGGCTTTCCAGGTAGTGCTAGCAGTAAAGACCTGCCTGCCAATGCAGGAGATGCAAGAGACGCAGATTCAATCCCTGGGTCAGGAAGATCCCCTGGAGGAGGGCATGGCAACCTACTCCAGTATTCTTGCCTAGAGAATCCCATGAACAGAGGAGCCTGGCGGGCTATAGTCCATGGGGTCACAAAGAGTCAGACATGACTGAAGTGGCTTAGCACACGTGCATGTAAAGATGAATAAGAGATTACCCTTTGCACAAGAGGGAAGGATATTTCAGGTCACAGGAATGGCATAAGGAAAATATTAAGGGCCTGAAATATGCACTATGTTTGGGCAATTGCAAGGACTTCGATGAGGTTAGAGCTTAGGGTGCATGGGGGCAAGTGGTGGAAGCGGAGCCTGGAGGAGTTGAAAGTTACTTTAAAAATGCATCTAGACCAACTTTCTGCCTGTGCCCTCTGCCGGGAACTGTGTGGTATTTCAAAGTGGTTAGTGCAACTGAAGAACTGAATTTTAAATTGATCTAATTTGATTAATTCTTATATAAGTTTTAATTTATTCATTATTTATTTTTGTCTGTGCTGAGTCTTGGTTGCTGTGCGAGCTTTTCTCTAGTTGTGGTGAGAAGGGGCTACTCTCTAGTTGTGGTGCGTGGGCTTCTCATTGTGATGGCTTCTCTTATTGCAGAGCATGGACTCTAAGGCATGCAGGCTTTAGTAGTTGAGGCTCCCAGATTCTAGAGCACAGGCTCAATAGTTGTAGCCCATGAGCTTAGTTGCTCCGCAGGGTGTGGGATCTTCCTGGATCAGAGATCGAACTTGTGTCTCCTGCATTGGCAGGCTGAGCCATCAGGGAAATCTTAATTTAATTAATTTAAATTTAAATAACCACACATGGGTAGGTGGCTGCTGCCTCAGAGTCCAAGTTATTGATTTAAGTTATGGGACATGGGGGACTTATGATGGGTTTGAAGCTGGGCAGGGACATAGTTGCATCTGTTTTGGAAAAGTAATGTTAAGGGGTGATGTGTCCTTACTGGGGAGAAGTTCTGACTTGCTGTGTGCCCTGCCTGGAGCCCACTTCTGAATAGTTGCAAGGCCTAGGGGAGCAGTGCCCTGTCCCATGTAGTACTGTTGCCTCGGTCACAGCTGATTGAGATGGAGTAGATGTCTGTGCAAGGCTGTCCTTGTCTGGCTCACCAGAAGCCTGGGGGGTGGGGTGGCCTGATGCAAGAGCTCTACCTATAGGAACTCAGTGTGGCCTGGTGGCTAACCAATGCAAGCAGCTTTCTCCCAGAGGATTTAAGCTGATTCGTGCAGGGACTGTGATAAATTGGTGACATGGTAGAACAAAGAAGCTGGAAGAGAATCAGAGTCATGGTAGGGAGACTCAGAATTGCTATCAGGTGCCCAGAGTTGCACTAGACAGCCACTGTTGCTTTGCAAAGTTAACCAATAGAGAATATTATGTAATTTCTAAAAAAGGCTGCTGACACTGTCTCCTGTCTTCCTTACAGTCCCCTGAATCTTTATACTGAATGTCCTGTGTTGTGAGAATTAGTTTCAGCAGGTCTGGAATTAACCTGATGATTCTACTAAAATAATAAATAAGCATGCAAAGCCCTCATCTGAAACATACTGATTAATAGTATTGCTTTGTAACTTGTGTCCTGAGAGTTTCAGGGTGGTTTGAACCAGCTAATTGGCATTACTTACTGATAACAGTGAGACTGAGGACTATACCTGGTGAGACTCTGGAACCCCTAGTCACATAGCAGGAATACTCTACGTGACTCGCAGCATGTAAGAAATTCCAGCTGAGACTCCATTTGCGTGACTCATTTCACACGTAAGTGGTTCTGGATATGAGAAAGAAAGTATATCCTGCAAAGACCCTTTCAGAGGGAGGACAGCTGAACCTACTAGTGACTTTTCTGACCCTTTAATGAGACAGTCTTTAGCTGTGAAACTTGTCTTTAATGTGTTGCTACAGTGCATCTTTTTCTCATAACAAACTATAGATTTCTAAGTATCATCATTTTGGGTTCTATGGCTCTTCTCTGAGTTTATCTTGTTCTCTACTACCTGAAAAAGCCTGATGAACTCAGCTGGGGACATATTTGAACAAGGAAGAGGCCAGTTATCAGGTGATGGAAGTAGTGTTCCCTCAAGATGGTGAGGTTAGCTGTCAAAGCAGGGGTGATGGAAGTACAGAAGAAGGGGAAGGTTGGACTGAATTAAGGGGTAGACTTGACAGTGATGGGCCAGTCACCATTTAATTGGACGAAGATATGAAATAGGCTTCCCAGGTGTGCTAGTGGTTAAGAACCTGCCTGCCAATGCAGGAGATGCAAACGGGTTCTATCCCTGGGTTGGGAAGATCCCCTGGAGAAGGAAATGGCAATCTACTCCAGTATTCTTGCCTGGAGAATCCCATGGACAGAGGAGCCTGGCTGGTTACAGGCCATGGGGTCGCAAAGAGACATGACTGAAGCTACTTTACATGCATACATGGAATGGAGAGAGGGAAGGGGGAGACAATGACAATGAAGGTTTCAACCTTGGGCAATAAGGGCAGCTATGTTAATATGATTTGAGCAATCTCTATAAGATGCAGAGAAATCTCTTTTTTAAGAGAATAGTGAAAGTTGTAACCTGTAGGTGAGTTGAAGAACCAATAATATAGCCTTTAGTTGAGCCTATTATATAGTCTATAGCCTATACTACAGCCAGAGATAGAAAAATTTGATTAGAAAATCAGATTTAGAAAACAGATAAACTGGATGTTTGGCAAAGAGTGAATATACCTTGTATATGTCCTTTTATGGGGTCGCAGTCCATGGGATCGCAGAGTCAGACATGACTGGGCAACTGAACAACAACAATGTCCTTTTACTGTTTGTGATTATTATTCCTTCATTCAGTCCACAATACTGAGTGCTACTATGAGTCAGAACTATGTTACATGCTTAGGATAAAGCTAAATCTAAAGGCCTGGCCTCTGATCGCAAGGGTCTGCTTGATGTAATACCATGAAATATTTGGCTATGGAGAGACTAATGTAAAGTGGAAAGATTGTGAATTGAAGAAAATAAAAAATGATGATTGTGAAATTATGAAATAACAATCTGGGTTTTTTAATAAGGCTGTTTGCATAAAGATATTCACATAAGAATACTAGAATCTTGATAAATTGTTGGAAGATTTTGGAGCAGTTAAAATGATCAATGATCACTCCATTCTGGCTCTGTTACTTTGGTAGAGTGGTAAAAGAAGGTCTGCTCCAAATCTCACTCTTGGCCGTGAGGAACTGAATTTGCTGGCCTGCAAAATGGCTGATTCTGGTGGGTACAGCAACCAGGAGGAAGTTAGCAAAACTTTCAGTTTGGTTTTCTCAACTTTGACACTATTGAGGTGAGTTTGGCGGCAAGCCCTGCTTACCCCATTACATCTCTGCTCCTAGTCTCTCATTTATTAAACTCAGATTGCCAAACTCCAAACTATAAGCAAAATCATAAGCAAAATCTGGAAACATTAAGAAGAAAATCCAGTACGGCAGAACGGGTGAATGGTTCATTTCCCTCTTGAACTTCAAAATTGAGTGTCAACAATGTCTTCTAAGTCCAGGTGGAATTCTTAAGTCTCTTCACTGTGTGACACCCTCAAAATTGCTCTGTATTACTTTATCTTGATTTATTATAATTACTTAGTTCAATGTCTTTCTCCCCAAACATGGTGAGCACCTGAGACCAATCACCAGGTCTCATTAATTTTTCTGTCCACTGGGACTGAAACAATACCAGAAGTGTGTGTGTGTGCACGTGCTACATCGCTTCAGTCGTGTCCTATTCTTTGTGACCCCATGGACTGTAGCCAGCCAGGCTCTTCTGTCCATGGGTTTCTCCAGGCAAGAATACTGGAGTGGGTTGCCATGCCCTCCTCCAGGGGATCTTCCCGATCCATGGATTGAACCCTCATCTCTTAGGTCTCTTGCCCTGGCAGATAGGTTCTTTACCACTAATGCCACCTGGGAAGCCCCCTAGGTACTTAATATTTGTTAAATGAGCAAATGACTGAAAAAGACAAATGTGAATAAAAGACATAAATTGGTAAACCCATTCCTGAGGGCAATTTGGTAATATTTTTCTACCAAATTTAAAATATATAAACCCTTGAATCCAGCAATAACATCTCTAAGAATTTATCTGACAGATAAATACACACATGTATGAAATATCTATGTGCAGTGATATTCACTACAGCATTGTTTATTAGCAGAAGCTTAGAAATAGTAGAAATATCCATTAATCATGGATTAATGAAATAGATTATGGAATATCCATATGATGGAATGCCAGGCAGCTATGAAAACACAATGTGGAAAGATATTCAGGATTTACTGTTAAAGGAAAAAAAATTCAGGATAGTATAACATGTAAACATTTGTATAAAAATGGAGGAAATATCTGTATCTTATGTTTGTAAAAATGTCTCTGGGAGGACCCAGAAGAAACTAATAACTACAGTTTTTGGAGATTGAGCTTTGGAGGGAGAGAGACTTCTCATTGTTTTCCTTCTTACACTTCAAATTTCTGGAAAAAAAAGTAGATATATGACTACTTAAAAATACTGTGTAAATAATTTTTTAAAAAGAAAACTGTATATGGATGGCTATAGCAATTTTATTCTTTTTTGTCCAAACTTGGGAGTGGCCAAGATGCCCTTACTAGGTGAATGGCTAAATAAACTATGGTACTGCCAGACAACAGAACATTATTCAGGATTAAAAAGGAATGAGCTATCAAGGCATGAAAAGACAAGGAGGAACTTTAAATGCATATTACTAAGTGAAAGGAGCCAATCTGAACAGGTTACATACTGAGTGGTTCCAACTATATGGCATTTTAAAAAAGGCAAAACCACATAGACAGTGAGAGGGTCAGTGATTTCCAGGTATTGGGGGGAAGCAGGGATGATTAAGTTGAGAACAGAAGAATTTTAGGGCAGTGAAACTATTCCGTATGATACTATAGTGGTAGATACATGTCATTATATGCTGTGCTGTGCTTAGTTGATCAGTCATGTCCAACTCTTTGTGACCCCATGGACTGTAACCCACCAGGCTCCTCTGTCCATGGGGATTCTCCAGGCAAGAACACTAGAATGAGTTGCCATGACCTCCTCCAGGGGATCTTGCTGACCCCGGGTTCGAACCCAGGTCTCCCACATTGCAGGCAGATTCTTTACCAGTTGAGCTATCAGGGAAGCCCAAGAATACTGGAGTGGGTAGCCTATCCCTTCTCCAGGGGATCTTCCTGACCCAGGGATTGAATCAGGGTCTCGTGCATTGCAGGAAGATTCTTTACGAGTTGAGCTGTCAGGGAAGCCCACATTTCATTATATATTCATCAAAACCAATAAAAAGTTCAGCATCAAGGTACATATTAGGAACTTTGAGTGAGGATGATGTGTTGATATAGGTTCATTGACTGTAACAAATTTAACACACTGTGGGAGATGCTGATAAACAGAAGAGGCTATGCATGTTGGAGGATGGGGTATATGGGTTTTCTCTGTACCTTCCTCCCAATTTTGCTGTGACCCCAAACTGCTCTATATGTAGTCTATTTCAAAGGAAAAAAAGAAAACTAGTGAGTTAAATTTACACCATCATTAAAGGATCTAGACCCTGTAACAACTGCTCGCCATTCTTCTGACTGATTATTTTTATCTAACACATGTGGGCTGTGGTTTCTTATTTTTGATGCTATAAATGATACAAGTGGCTATATATATGCATGTGTACATGGTTAAGTCGCTTCAGTCATGTCCAACTCTTTGCCACCCCATGGACTGTAGCCCACCAAGCTCCTCTATCCGTGGGATTCTCCTGGCAAGAATACTGGAGTGGGTTGCCATGCCCTTCTCCAGAGGATCTTCTCGACCCAGGGATCGAACCTGCATCTCTGATGTCTCCTGCATTGGCAGGCAGATTCTGTACCAGTAGCACCACCTGAGAAGTCCATACACGTGCATTTACTGATAAAAGCCATTGTTCTTTACTGACACCTATTATTCAGGGCTCAGACCTGATGTCAATGAGGCTTACCCTGTAATCCAGCCATGGTTTCTTGGGCAAAGTGCCCATCTCCTTTCTGGCACTTTGAGGAAACAGTGGACCTGCAAACCCAAGAATGCAGGCTCTGCAGTCAGCCTGTCTAGACTGGAATTCTGGACATGTCTAACTCCGAACTGTGTGATCTTAGGCTTCCGTTCTCTGCTGTCTATCACCTAACCACAGTTCCTATGGTGTAAGGTTTTTGTGAGGATTAAATGAAATAATAATATATGAAAAGCATTAAGCAGTTAGAACTGGGCATGGAACAACAGATTGGCTCAAAATTGGGAAAGGAGTACATCAAGGCTGTATATTGTCACCCTGCTTATTTAACTTATACACAGAGTATATCATGCGAAATGCTGGGCTGGATGAAGCACAAGCTAGAATCAAGATTGCTGGGAGAAATATCAATAACCTCAGATATGCAATGACACCACCCTCATGGCAGAAAGCAGAGAAGAATTAAAGAGCCTCTTGATGAAAGTAAAAGATGAGAGTGAAAAATTTGGCTTAAAACTCAACATTCAGAAAACTAAGATCATGGCATCCGGTCCCATCACTTCATGGCAAATAGATGGGGAAACAATGGAAACAGTGAGAGGTTTTATTTTCTTGGACTCCAAAATTCACTGCAGATGGTGACTGCAGCCATGAAATTAAAAGACGCTTGCTCCTTGGAAGAAAAGCTATGACCAACCTAGACAGCATATTAAAAAGCAGAGACTTTACTTGGCCAACAAAGATCCTTGGAGTCAAAGCTATGGTTTCTCCAGGAGTTATGTATGGATGTGAGAGTTGAATTATAAAGAAAGCTGAGCGCTGAAGAATTGATGCTTTTGAACTGTGGCATTGGAGAAGACTCCTGAGAGTCTTTTGGACTGCAAGGAGATCCAACCAGTCAATCCTAAAGGAAATCAGTCCTGAATATTCATTGGAAGGATTGATGCTGAAGCTGAAACTCCAATACTTTGGCCAACTGATGTGAAGAACTGACTCCTAGAAAAGGCCATGATGCTGGGAAAGACTGAAGGCGGGAAGAGAAGGGGATGACAGAGGATGAGATGGTTGAATGGCATCACTGACTCGATGGACATGAGTTTGAGCAAGTTCCAGGAGTTGGTGATGGACATGGAATCCTGGCGTGCTGCAGTCCATGGGGTCGCAAAGAGTTGGACACACCTGAGAGCCTGAACTGAACTGAACTGAAAGCACTAAGCAATGACTGGAACATATTTAAACTATTGTTGTTGCTGTTGTTATTTTTATCATCATCATTATACTCATCATTTACCTTGCCTTATCTCTTCTGGTTTCTTTGGGTAAGGGCGGTTTGCCTGTTTGGAGAATTAAGAAGAGTCAGAAAGCTTCAGGAATTCAGGGCTGAGCCCTTTTGGGTCCTTCCAGTGTTGTGTGTAAAGAGCAGGTATGGATTTGTAATTAAATAAACCTGATCTCTTCACTGCACCCTGTCGGGGCAGTAAAGAGATTGATGTCATCCTAATCCTTGCACTAAGAAAGACATGGATCTAAGAGTGAAGTGACTGTCCACAGTGAGCAGTGGGTCTGCACAGGTGATGGCACCCAGGCTCCCGCGGAGTCTCTGCTGGGCTCTCCGAGGCGGGTATGCATCATGCTGGCACTACCAGTGCCTATTAAGCAGTGCACTTGCTCTTGCAACACTGGCAGTAAGGCAGTAATTCATTAATTCTGGCATCTATCTACTCCCAGCCCAAGAGAAATTGGCACTGTAATTATCACTCTAATGATACCGCTTTTGTTGCAACATGTACATAACATTTCTTTTCTCCATCTGGGAGGAAAGTGGGAAGCCCTCTATCTTTCAACCTCTCAGAGTCCCTGCATGACAGATGTGAGAGTTTTGACTTGCTGATTTGTCTTGTTTATATTTTTCTTTTGCATTTTCAGCATCACTTTTTGAATCTCTCTGGGATGAGAAGGCATCTTAGTCTGTTCAGGTGGCTAAAACAAAATTACACAGACCTGGTAGTTTAGAAACAACAGGAATTTGATCTTCCAGGAGGCTGGGAAGTCTGAGATTAGGCTGCCAGCATGGTGGGGTGAGGCCCCTCTTCATGGTTCATAGCCTGCATCTTCTTACTGTGTCCTTAGTAAGGGGCTAGAAAGCTCTGGGGAGTGGGATCTCTTTTATAAGAACAATGATCCCATTCATGAAGGCTCCACTCTCATGACCTAAACACCTCCCAAAAGCCCCACTTCCCAGCTCTATCATCTTTGCTGGTTAGGATTTCACATATGAGTTTTGAGAGGACACGGACATTCAGACCAGGAGGAGGTGAGGATTTTTCATAGCAATTCTTTTTTTTTTTTTACTTTAAACTTTTTAATTAGTATTGAGGGTATAGTCAATTAACAGTATTGTACAACATCACTCATTAGTAGAGAAGTGCAAATCAAAACTACAATGAGCTATCACTTCACACCAGTCAGAATGGCCATCATCAAAAATGCACAAACAATAAATGCTGGAAAGGGTGTGGAGAAAAGGGAATACTCTTGCGCTGTTGGTGGGAATGTAAATTGATACAGCCACTATGGAAGACAGTATGGAGATTCCTTAAAAAACTAGGAATAGAACCACCATATGACCCAGCAATCCTACTCCTAGGCATATACTCTGAGGAAATAAAAATTGAAAGAGACACATGTATCCCATTGTTCTTTGCAGCACTATTTACAATAGCTAGAACATGGAAGCAACCTAGATGTCCATTGACAGATGAATGGATAAGGAAGTTGTGGTATATGTGCACCATGGAATATTACTCAGCCATAAAAAGGAATGCATTTGAGTCAGTTCTAATGAGGTGGATGAAACTAGAACCTATTATACAGAGTGAAGTAAATCTGTATAAAGACTTACTCTGTATGACTTTGAAAGACTCTGTAAGTCTTTCTCATAAAGACTTTCTTCTGTATGAAGAAAGAGAAAGATAAATACATATTCTAACACATTTATACAGAATCTAGAAAAATAGTACTCAAGAATTTACTTACAGGGCAACAATGGAGAAACAGACATGTAGAATAGACTTATAGACATTGGGAGAGAGGAGGAGAGGGTGAGATGTATGGAAAGAGTAACATGGAAACTTACATAACCATATGTAAAATAAATAGCCAATGGGAATATGATGTATGGCTCAGGAAACTCAAACAGGGGCTCTGTATCAACCTAGAGGTGTGGGATGTGGAGGGAGATGAGAGGGAAGTTCAAAAGGGAGGGGATATATGTATACCTATGGCTGATCCATGTTCAGGTTTGACAGAAAAAAACAAAATTCTGTAAAGCCATTATCCTTCAATAAAAAATAAATTAATTAAAAAAAAATTATAGTAGCATCAAGTGAACAGCAAAGGGACTCAGCCATACATACACATGTATCCATTCTCCCCCAAACTCCCCTCCCATTCAGGCTGGCACATGAACAGTGTTATGTAAGTATTTGCTACTTTCCTTATAATGTAGTAATAAGTGCTCATTTTTTGGCTGTTTGTTTCACTGGAATACAACGCGTAGAAAAAGCACTGTCCTGTTTTGGGCAATAGGTGCAGCAAACATTCGCCCATCTGAGACCTGTGGTGGCCACTGCTAATCAATCGTGGCTCTCCCCATGTGGGGCTTCCCAGGTGGCGTTAGTGGTAAAGGATCCACTTGCCAATGCAGGAGACAAGGGTTGCAGATTCGATCCCTGGGTCGGGAAGATCCCCTGGAGGAGGAAATGGCAACCCACTCCAGTATTCTTGCCTGGGGAATCCCACGGACAGAGGAGCCTGTGGGGTTACAGTCCATGGGGTCACAAAGAGTCAGGCACTACTGAGCACACCACAAAGGAGTCTTCTATATAAGTTCAAAGCCACCTTACAAACCTCATTGTATCACCCCAGGCAGCCAGTGCCAAGCAGTCGGCATTGGCAACCTGGATAAAACATTTGCCATCCCAGCCTAGGAGCTTACATTCTAGAGGCCTCAAGAACTCTGCCTCTCACAGTGAACTAGGTGTGGTAAAGCTGAGTTATTCTAAGCATGTTCGAAGCTCCCCAGCTCAAAGCCTGAGTGAAACTAAGGCCAAACCTATTTGACATCCTCCACCCCTGGGCACATTCTTGACTGACCTCTTTGAACTCTGAGATTCTTAATTTTCATCAGTCTTTTGGCTGAATGTCTGTTCAGCAATGAGGAAGTCTGAATTCTGCCCAAGTGTTTAGAATTAGCCCTTTTTTGAATCAAAGACTTAGTTCTAAACTGAAAGACACTGATGTGACTTAGTAGTATAGGTTCTAGTATGTAAAATAAAAGAATAATAAAAATAATAATTAACCATATTTAATAATAAAAATCCTCAATTCCACACAGAAATAATTGTTTGGAAGCTCAAAATCTTTAATGTATCTTGGGTGGTATATTTTTCTTCATTGCAAAGTAGAAAATTATTTTCTGTTTCTATATTCTACAAAGGATGGAAACATACATTTAAGCATTCTGTAATATATTACTTGTCCCTACAAGCTAACTCTGAAACTGTTTTAGCCCTTCATTCAGTTAAATGAATACTGAATGATCCTGAATATAATATTTCTAAAATACTTATTTTTTGAGATGAGCAAAGTCACATCTCGGTTTTTTAACTTTCTCATCTGTAATATTAATATCCAAACCTCAGTCCAACCAATATTTATGGGCCTCACAGAAATTTAAAATGTATTTCTAAAATGACTTTCAGACATAAAATTCTATGAAAGTACTGAATAAACATGTATATATATACATATATATGTGTATATATGTATATATATCTCTCAAGTCAAAGTGTTAGTCGCTCAGTCATGTCCAACTCGTTATGACCCCATGGACTGTAGCCCACCAGGTTCCTCTGTCCATGGGGATTCTCCAGGCAAGAATACTGGAGTGGGTAGCCATTTCCTTTTCCAGGGGATCTTGACCCAGGGATCAAACCTGGGTTGCAGGCAGATTCTTTACCATCTGAGCCACCAGGGAATATAGATATACATATATACATTGGAAAAGGAAATGGCAACCCACTCCAGTATTCTTGCCTGGAGAATCCCACGTACAGATGAGCCTAGGGGACTACAGTCCATGGGGTCCCAAGAGTTGGACACAACTTACCGACTAAACCACCACCACCACCATATATATATATATATATATATATATATATACACACACACACACACACACATATATAACCTTTAGAGAACATTTTCCATTTGACTTTATTTTTTTTTTAATTTTTGGCCCAGCCACATGGCATGTAAGATTTCAGCTCCATGCCTAGGGATCGAATCCCTGTCCCCTGTTGGAAGCATGGAGTTTCAACCACTCGATGGCCAGGGAAGTCCTTGTTTTCCATTTTAAATGTTCAAATCCTCAACCCAGAATAAAGGCACATGAAGATAGGGATGTCCCAGTCCATGATGACCGCATCCTGCAATTGCCTGAACCTTCTAATGGGAATGTTTCTATATCTTCTTAGAGTCACTTCTATGACTAGCTCTGCTGGACTGTGGTTTTTCAGGAGCTGTCTTGAAATGGGAAGGATTTGGTTAATTATTGGTGTGGCAGATGAATAAAGGTGACCCAGGAAATTCTAATGACTCGTTCCTCTCAGCAGCGTTCCAGATTCATTAAGCTTTAAAGACTCCTGGCTGTCACGGAAGGTACATTTCAGAACCTGTAATAGGAGCCCCCACCTGGTGTGGCTCCTCTTCAGCGTTCCTTGCTCTCCAAGCAGGTGTCAACACTGGAGTCTACGGCTGCTCTCAGATGAGAAAGCTTCCAGGATGCTTTTCACATTTTTATAGGTGGTGAAATCACAAAACAATCAGAATTTTGTCATCTTACATAAATGTAAGCAGATGTCTTTACCTTTGCAAATATAATTCAACTTACCTGTCTTGGGCAGAAAACTGGGACTTTCTGCTTACAGATGTAATTTTGTGTAAATGTAACGATCTTACATTTACTTCAGGATATATTTTTCCTCTGATCGTTTTACCAAAATTCCATGTGCAGAATTTGTGTAACAGATTCCTTTCCTATTTCCTGATCTCAGGCTTCCACAGGACTTTTCTCTCCTAAGGATCTTGATTCCAACCAGCAGTGCATTTCCTGTGTGTGTATCTGGGCCACAGTCTTCCAGGCACCATGAGCAGAGAACAGACTCCTTCCAGCTTAAGTTTTCTGTTTTGTTTTTTAAAAGAGAATCCAAAATAGGCTGGATACTATGGCACCTGGTCAGGGTAGAGTTGTGTGTACTGTTGATGCCAATTAAAAGGGTGATAACAGAAGTACATATTTTTGGTCTACCAAAGCCATAAATTGCAGAAAGAATTCACCAGACAAAGACAGCAGGTCGGTGAGTGAGCTGGTTTAATTGAATTGGTATTTGTACAAGGTGACACCCTCTCTCATACCACCCACCCCCTCCCTGGGTGACTCAGCCACTCAAGGAGAAGCCTCTGAACTGTTCATTAACGCAGGCAGGTGGAGGTGGAAACTGCTTTCAGTAAACCCCACGTACTCATTCGTCTCAGCCGGATCACCTGGGGGAATCACTGCAGGTTGTTAAGACAGAAAGTCCTGGTTTTCTGCCCAAGACAGGTAAGTTGAATTGTATTTCCAAAGGTAAAGACATCTGCTTTATTGCATCACTTTCTCTGTTTCCTTTGCAAGTGGTTAAGATTAGAACTTACTCTCTTAACTTTGTCTTCTTTCCAGTGAATAGTTTTTTTTCTTTTCAGTGAAATTTTGACACCTTCCAACTGGCAGCTCTGCTTGTCCACAGCTCTGCTGCTCCTTGTTGTGATTTTAGATGGCGTTGCTTTTAAATTCTCCACAATTTTACACATTTCTGGCAGCGGAGAAATGAAAGCCTATTTGCGTTTCCATGTGGGAGCTGTCAGCTGGCAAATCTGGTCACACATAAGGATAGTAAATTCTTTAAGTCGAGGGACCAGCATTTACTGGTTTCTTTTCTCAAGAGACTATAAAAACCTTTTTTAAAAGGAGCTCCCTGTCTTCACCAATGACGCTTTTACTGAAATGGTGAGCTCTACCGTTTTATAGATAAGAAGTCTTATTTGTTTTTCTTGACTGCTGAAAGCACTGCAAGTCAGTCACTGAGCTGTGTGAGAGGGCTAGCCCTCCACCCTGTCCTCTCCAAATAAGAAAATCATGTTTATTGAGTGAATGTACCAAGAAATAAAGCAGGGCGGGGTTAACTATTGCGGGGTGGTACGTGAGATTCATTCGTATGCACTTTGCCAACTTGACTATGTTATATCCTGAGTTCCAATTTACAAATCGATTAATGTACATGGGGGCAATTTTCAATGTCTATTCAAATCCTAGTCCTGAAAAACCAGTTTTAGAAGTCCTTTGATAAGAATAGAAAAGTTATTTTAACCAGGCTTTCCTTTATAATTAATAGCTAAGCTGATTTGTCTGACCTGTGTTTTTGCTCCACCATTTCCATTCAAAACTCAGAGCAGTGGGAATCAAACTCAGGCGCTAATCACACTTAGAACAAGAGCTCTCTTTCCTTCAGAAGGGCGCTTCCCACAGCATATCTGCCTCAGCCTTGACTTCCAGAGCTTCCATCACTTTCCATTGCTGAGCAGGTCACCTGCCATCTCAGGAGCATTTAGAGCTCAGTGCCCAAAGGTTACTGAGGAGTTTTGTAATTGGTTTTCAAACACTTATAGCAATCAGAAAGCTAAAGTGTAGCATTTGTGGATTATAATTTTGTCATGAAATGTGATCAGATTTAAAACCGGCTTTCTCTTCCAAGTTTACAATGCACAAATGGCCCTTCTGATGTTTGCTGTCTTCCAGAATTAAAGGACTAGGAAAATCAACTTGAGAAAACTGTGAGATTACATCAGTAAAAATTTTAGTAAAACATTTGATTGATTCTGAATGTCAGGGTAGACAGAGAATGCAGATAAAAGGCCAAGATTTTTATTAAAATTTTAGCTTCATGAAACCTTAGAGCCGATTGACATAAATTTGCAACTGGAGCAGCCAGCCCCATATAAGCGGATGATGTAGTATGCACATGTAGGTTGTAGGTAGGTTGCAGGTTGTGATCCACTCACCTCGGCTACCAGTCTGTAGCTGCTGCTCACCTGGCTGACTCCTCTAACGGCTGGAATTTTGACTGAAATAGCTGAGAGATTCACTTTCCTGGGGACTTTGTCAACAAAAAGGAGATGTTTTGAATGACAAAGCTCAGACTGTGGAATGAACTGTATATGGTTAACTAAGCAGTCAACTTAAGCAATTTTCACTGATAGTGACCCTATGATTTGGGCATCAACTCCGAGCAGTCTTCAAGAGGGGTGTGATAGACTCATTGGCCAGCTAGCGGTCCATGCGAAATCTTTGCTGGTCCCACAGTTTGTCTTCTGACATTATCCCGCTTCTAGGCTATTGGTTGATCATGTTTCTCTTGCTGAGAATTCTGAAATAAGGGTTTTGTGTATTAATTACTGGATACTTGTCTGTAGTTGCTTGAAGTTTACTTCTGAATCAAAAGTCTTTATCAAATACATTTCTTAAGGGTTTCTAGTCCATTGTAAAAAATCCATGTGATTTTAGAATTTCATGAAGGCCCTTCCTCAGATGGATGCTCTGTCAAATAACAGCTATATTTATTACATTTGTGTTTATGTTAGTTGCTAAGCTTTTTAAGGATATGAATCATCCTTTTACTGTGATTATTAAATGGAAGAGTGCTTTTTATAGCTATCCATTAAACAACAACTGGCTTACTTCTAGCTCTGAACTCATTGTAATTGTATACTTGAGAGCTCTAAGCATCTAAATAATTTATTCTCTGTTTCTAGACCCAAGTTTTCCTAGCCTAAAATGTGATTAAGTCTCCTTTTAGTGGAACCTTCTGGGAGAAAGTAATGAACCGTATATACCATGCTTTTTTAACTAGAATACACCCATCCCAGGAAACTGTGACAGTATTCCAGAAAATTCTCAGAAGCCACAGGATATGCCTAATACATCCACATCAAGAACTATTTTAAATATTTTGGAGAAAACTGCCTCCCTACAGCCTTACCTTCCTCCCTCATCTTTCCCATGTTCTCTCTCTCGTTATTAGGTAACATTTGAAAGGAATCCACAGGAGGCTGGAATCCACATAGATTTGGATTTAATTATGACCCCACTTTGACCAAGTGTCACTTGTATGACCTCATGTTGTGAGGTCACAGCACCAGCAAGTAAAAAGAAAATTTAGGGTTCCTACTGAATTATGCATATATTTGTATAATAAGATAATGTGACTTATGTAGTCTTTCAGAAGAACACAAAGAGACATAAAACATGGAGAAAAAATTTCCATATGAAAAGTGTGGGACCTAGATTAAGAAAATCATAGAAGTTTACCATAAGGCATAAACTTTGTTGAGAAAAAGCATCTTTGAGTAGATTCCTGGATGAACAGATTGAATATCATCAATGTCAGCTCTTCTCAAACCATTTTATGGGATTCGTGCAGTTCCAATCAAAAGTGTTAATAGAATATTTGTTTCGAAATCAAAGAAAATAATTTTAATGTTTATCTTAAGAAATGAATAAATTAGAATAGCTGATAGAATTTCTACAAGGGAAATTAGTGAGGGGTGTTTGCGTATTAAATATGTTTATTTATTTAAACATTGTTTAAATATTAAAATGTATTATAAAAAGACAATAACTAAAATAGTTTGTTTCTGTTGCAAGAAACTAATGGTAGATCTATGGAACAGAAAAGACAGCCATGAAGCACATTCTTGAATATATAAGAAATTTTTTATGTGACAAAGGAAAAATCATGTATCACTGGGAAAGGGATTATCAAAGTAAATCCATATGGATTAGAGTTTCTATGTAACAATAAAATACATTCTTTAATTAGAAGAAAATGTGTAAATATTTGTTAATCTCATTTTTGCAACAAACGTTCCTCTAGAATTGATTATGTGCCAGATACAATAATAATATTTGGAAATACAACTGTAGAGAAAATGGTTGGGTACAACCCTCAGATTTACAATGTCTGTGTGTGTATGTGTGTGTGTGTGTGTTGGAGATGGAGACAAACTATTCAGCCACGCAAACAGGCAGTTTGTATGGTAATGTTCTTATGGAGAGGTACTCTTTGCCTTGTGAACACTTAATAGGCCTCTTAACTCAGCCTGGAGAGGTGGAGGTACAGACAGGTTGTGATGGTATCACTGAATGCCTCTAGGAATATATGTAATGTGTGACCTGAAAAGTCTTTCCTGAGAGGAGAGTAAGGGTGGAGAGAGGCTCAGAAAGAATGCTTTAGGCAAAAACCATAGAGTGAGCAACAGCATAAAGGTGATGAAAAGGATGGAGCCCTCAAGAATTGGAACGACTTAGTCTAGCAGTAGCTCAGACGGTAAAGCATCTGCCTGCAATGCAGGAGACCCAGGTTCAACCCCTGGGTCGGGAAGATCCCCTGGAGAAGGAAATGGCAACCCACTCCAGTATCCTTGCCTGGAAAATTCCATGGACAGAGGAGCCTGGCAGGCTACAGTCATGGGGTCACAAAAGTCAGATACGACTGAGTGACTAAATTCCTACTATATAGCTGAAAGTAGAGTTTGAGTGAAGCATGGGGAGTGGGAAGAAAGAAGACCAGAGGGTACAGACTTGTAAGCCTTGTCAACAATTTGGATTTTATCCTGACAGAAATGGAAGCCATTGAAGAATTGTAAGCAAAGTGGTGACTTGTGAGAATGGATTAAGAGTATAAGTCTAGAGATTGGGAATATAGGTAGGAAGCTGTTAAAACAGTAAACAGATCATGCCAGCTTGAATTGGTAGCTTGAATGTAGAAAGAAAGTCAATCAAGAGTGATGTAGTAGAAGAGTTACAGTATTTGGTGATAGCTTGGATTTTGAGGTCAGAAAAAATTTTATTGATGGTCTACAGGGGTTTTAAGGAGTGAAAGAATTCATAAGGAGAAAGAGAATCACAAAATTAGAAGCTGCCAATGAAAAATCAGAATTAGAAGAAAAAAAAAGAAAAATCAGAATTAGAAGCCAAATGAATACTGGGAAAGTAAAAATAAATATTTCTGACATATAAAGATGTCAGACATATAAATGTTTTCCTACAAAGAAAAAAGAAATATTTATCAATGGATAATTAATCAATGGACAATTCACAAAATAAGAAAATAACCAATAAAATTATAAAAATATGCATTTGAGCCAAAATGATTCCACTTTCACCTATTAAATCATTAAAGAGACTAATAAATGAGAATTCTAAATCCTGGCCGATGTGTGGACATTCATGTGCTGAGGGTGGATTGTAAACTGGTATAAAGTTTATGGGAAGATATTTGACAATAGAGACCAAGTACATTTTAGAAGTTACACCCCTTGGCAAATAATTTTACTTCTAAAGATCTATAAGACATAGATAAGAATAATAAGGGATGTGGTCAAAAGATTTTTATGGTTTTGTTGGAAAACAACAGAGGAGTTATGTTATACTGATAGACCCATAAGATGAAATATTTTGTAGTTGCAGAAGAATTATTCAAATATTTTTAAATGGTATTGAAAATGTGCATCAATAGGCTGTAATATGCAAAATGATAATAATAATAATAAAACAACCCTGGAGGAAAAGAACAAAGGTTGATGAAAGGTATCTGATTTTTCCCTTCTTTGTGCTTTCTCATATTTTCCACATTTTCTGTTGAACACATAGTATTAATATAATGAGAAAGATTTTACTGTGTAAAATTGAGGTGAAGAGTGACCACATGACAGAGCTGAGGTGAATATGAAATAAGATTAAGATAAAGAACTTAGGGTAACAGTGTTTTGGTTCATAGTGCATGGTCTAAATTTGTTTTTTTTTTACTCAGTTAACAAATGTCTTCAGTTAGAACTGAAAATAGTGCTTGAGGGGCTCAGGCAATAGATAATTTGTATTAGGTAGCATTTTTATTATTAATAATAAACACTAGACCAGTGTCATGATATGAATTTAATCACAGAGACTAGGACTCTGCATGCTACAACTTGATGTTATCTATCATTGGTGGTGGAAACAAGGGCAGGTGGGGGCTACGCTAAAATCAAGAACAAGCAGTAAGAACATTTTACGGTTGATGGTTTGTTGTTTAGTCGCTCAGTTGTGTACAACTCTTTGTGAACTTATGGACAGTAGCCTTCCAGGCTTCTCTGTCCGTGGGATTTCCCAGGCAAGAATACTGGAGTGGGTTGCCATTTCCTTCTCCAGGGGATCTTCCTGACCCAGGGATTGAACCTGTGTCTCTTGCATCTCCTGCATTGGCAGGCAGAGTCTTTACCAGTGAGTCACCAGGAAAGCCCTTGGTCGATGGTTTTCAGACTCCAAATTTGTAGCATATAGATGACTGGCTGGCTCCAAGATGTCCTTTGTGCTACGTTCTGAACTTTTTCACCCTCAGCAAGCAAGTTTTCTAATGGTAAGTGTAGACTGGGAAGCTGTGTGACTAAAGAAATAGCAAATTTCTAACCATCACAGCAGGCTAAGCAAGTCTTTCCCAGCCTCATAATTATTGGATTTCCTTCTGCAGTGCATGTGAAGGCTAAACCTAGTCCATTAATTTAAATGCACTTATTAACATTTACACTTCATGAAGCCCTGTTTGTTTTATCCTTACATAATATTTCATGTTCATTTAGGTGATAATTAGTTGTTTGATGGTTTGTTGTATTTATCTCACAGAAGATAATGCTGTTGTTTATTGGTTTGTAATTATAGAGTCTCTCTTATTCTTCTGTTGAAAATAGCTTAATAGCGTTAGTGCTTTTTTCGGTTTCTAGGCGTTTTTCCCTATTATCAGTGATTTCTGGGAAGCAAGTACTAGTAGATATTATTGAACCATAAAGGCTTTTTCATACACAAAAATGAATACCACCAAGCTACATATGTCATTCTAGACATTTTTGCTGTGTTTGTTTCCATAGTCTATGTTTGCTGTTGTTTTTCCCCCCATCACTTAAGCGATTTCTCCTAGGCAACTATTCACATTTGGTCTTTTCCATAAAGGCATCAATTTACCTAAGTATATTAGAAGCTCAGTAAATTAACTCTGGAGAGACTCTGGAGCATCCAACTATCACTCTGTGCTGTTCTCATGATACTTTGTTAAGAAGATCAGAGAAAGTCTGCTCCAAATCTCTCTCTTGGTGGAGGTCCATCACAGATTTCTATTGCAAAGGAAATGTCATTCTCCTCACCCTTTCTTTTAACCTGGTAACTTTCTACCTGTTGACACCTTTTTATTTCCCGAGCTTCTGGGACAGGAACTCTGATGTCAGGTGCATTTGGGTTGGAATCCCAACTGTGCACTGGCTGTGTAACTTGAGGCAAACTACTCATCCTAAAAACCTCTTTCCAAAAAGAGCGAATTTTTTCCCTGTTTTCCTTGTTTTCTTTTTTTATTAGAGGATATTACTCAGCTATAAAATAGAAAGAACTAATATCACCCCCTCTCCACATTTCCAACTCCTGCACTGCCTTCTGCAAAAAGACTCTGACTTCATTGAAGTCATTCATTATAAAGTTTCCTTAGGTGGAGAAGGAGGATAATCACAGTGTCAGCCTTAAGGCATTATGTGGGTCTAAGTATAATACATGCATGCGTGCGTGCTAAGTCGCTTCAGTCATATCTGACTCTTTGTGCCTCTATGGACTGTAACCCAACAGGCTCCTCTGTCTATGGGATTCTCATGCAAGAATACTGGAGTGAGTTGCCATGCCCTCCTCCAGGGGATCTTTCCCGACCCAGAGGTCGAACCCACGTCTCCTGCAGCTCCTGCAATGCAGGCGGACTCTTGACTGCTGAGCCACGGGGGAAGCCCTAAGCATAATACATATACAATCTAAGCTGAATAGGGCTAACACTATCACATGACTATCACAAGTATCGGTGGTGAATTCTTTTTATTGTTTTTTTTCTCTTTTCTTCTTTCATCTTCTAGTTTGTTATCCTATTTTCTGCTCTGCATTTTTTTTTTCTTTTCTGTCTTGCTCTTCCTAGTCTTTTTCATCTCTGCACCACCTCATTCCAGTTGCTTTGCTCACACAATCTTTCTTAGGGAGAGTTAGCAGGGAGTGGTAACCCGTAGCACTTATTAGGTATGTCGAGAGGCATTTTGTCCTTGGGAGGGAAGAGAGAGACCCACAAAGTCTTTTTTGTCAGGAGGATCCAAAAGATGGAGAGGAGTGCAGCTTAGCTGGGAGGTGGCCCAGGGGAGTCTTAGAGTTGGGCTAGGAGGAGCTGGGGCTGACTGGCTCCCGGGGCAGGGAATCACCTGGTGATCTAAATCTCTCAAGGAAGTGCTATTATTCAAGATAGAAACTGAGAAGGACCAGAGGGAGATGAAGAGGATCTGAAAAGGGACAACTTGAAGAAATAGGAAGTGTTTCATAATTTCAAATGCATCCAAAGAAAACTATGGAAAACTTGACTGGCTTTGTAATTCAGAAATGAAGAAGAGCAATTTCCTCTAAAACCTAAATACACATGTCTCTGGGCAGAAGCTGTAGAATTGGGTACAAACTAGCACTTTCTGGTATTTGGCCACTAAGAGAAAATGAAAGAGAGGCCAAAAGTTGAAAAGATTTTTTTTTTTCCCCTCTGCCATATTGACTTATTTTGGCCATGACACATGGTTTATGCGATCTTAGTTCTCCAACCAGGGATTAAACCCAGGTCCCTGCAGTGGAAGTGTGGAGTCGTAACCACTGGCCAGCCAGGGAATTCCCTCCCTATTGACTTTTGACAACATGATTTCACATCAGAGTTTTCAACTTAAGCATTTGGTGGTTTAAAAGGGAAAAATTTCTGTAGTTCCCAGCATAATAGAGACACATCTTTTTACACATCTTTTCCCATAATAGTACACATTTAAAATATAGTTGTTGGCATATGTGCCAGTAACGGCATTTTGAGAAGCCAAGATGACAGTTGCATCTTTCTCGTGAGAAGTTTAAAACTTGACTGGAAGGAAACCAAGGATAGCACTTAGAAATAAATCTAATTGGCTGAACTGAGACTATTGAAGTGTGATTATCTGGGTGTTAAGTAAATATGAAACTCAGCATAACCTCAGCTGCTGAAATAAGTAATTTCTTTAAAAAATAATATAAAAATGAGATTTTGCTGCATGTATTTCTTGATATTACCAATTTGAAAGGTTTTTAATCTCCAATCCATTCTATAAACAAGTATTTGTTTAACAAGAGCATTATTCACAGGAACCTAATTGTTGATCCATTTTTAATAGCAGTATAGAAAATTTCCACATGTAAAAAATGTATATTCTGTCAAGATGGAAAGTGTTCCATTGCAGTAAAATTTCTGTGGAATTAGAGGTTGATGAGAGAGGAGTTTGCACCTTAAAGGTTTTAGATTGGAGCTTCTAGAAATGGTTCTGGGGCCACCAAATGGGCTGACGTAAGGGTGTAGTTAGGTGTAGTAAGCTGAAGTTAGGGTGTTGTGGCCAACGGGTCCTAAGGAAAAATAAAAGAGCAGATAATCCTGAGGAAGTTTGTGCAGTTGTGAGTGAAACATGTAGATTTGATGAAAAAAAATTTTTCCCACAGTATTAGTCATTTTTCACTTAAAAAAAAACTCCTGCATACTTATTAAACTGTTATCATTTTAAAATAAAACACATTATATTTTCCTGTCTCATTTCACATCAGAGTTTTCAACTTAAGCATTTGGTGGCTTAAAAGGAGTCGATGGACAGCATGTAGATAGGAAAGAGTATAAAACATTATCAAGCCACTGAGTAGGGAGAGAGATTCAGAGAAGGAGTCAGGTAAGGAATAGTGGCAGGCCACTCATGGCGTCTGGAGAAGGCAATGGCACCCCACTCCAGTACTCTCGCCTGGAAAATCTCATGGACGGAGGAGCCTGGTAGGCTACAGTCCCTGGGGTCGCTAAGAGTCGGATACGACTGAGCGACTTCACTTTCACTTTTCCCTTTCATGCACTGGAGAAGGAAGTGGCAACCCACTCCAGTATTCTTGCCTGGAGAATCCCAGGGACAGCGGAGCCTGGTGGGCTGCCGTCTCTGGGGTCGCACAGAGTCGGACACGACTGAAGCGACTTAGCAGCAGCAGCAGCAGCAACTCATGGTGTCCGTGTGGCCACGGGAGGGGTGAGGCTCGAGCTTGAGCTGCCCAGCGGTGATGGAGCAGTTATTTACTACTGCTGCTCCTCCCAGCTCCTCTCCCATTATCTCCCATCTTTCGGAACTTGTGGGCACTTCCTGCATGTCTGGGATTGGCTACATCACATGATACTTTGTGCAACATGTAGTATCGTGCCCTGAGAGGACCCTGGCGTTGCAGTCTTACAGACCTAATTGCAGTTCCTGCCTGTCACTTCCTCCGTGACCTTGGCCAAGTTATTTAGCCTCTCTTGAGTTCCTATAATTAGAGGTAATGATTCTCACCTGGGAGGATTGAATAAAATGATGTGCACTAAGCATGTGGCTCAATCTGAAGCAACAGTAGGAACTAAACGCATGATCCTTCTTGCCAGGGGCCTCAAACACATGGACATGTTGCGAGAAATAGTGTTTTACTAATAAAAGAGTCACTAGTATCTCATATTTTGAAGTCCACCATGGGCTTTTAGACCTTCTGTTTCAGACCTACACAATGACCTTATAACAGGCAAGAAGAGTACTAAGCTTGAGTAACAAAAATATGAAAGAGTACTCTCATGAAGAAACTAGGAGGTTTGCTTTTCTCTTTCCCAAAGTTAAAAATTAGATCATCCAGGGCTGTCTGGCAACTCTGTAAGGAACTCTGCTCCTTCTAACTTCCCGCTCTGCCGTTGTTAGTGTGTGACTTCAGTCCTGAGGTTGGTTCATGGTCCAAAGACGGCCACTCTTACCTTCAGTCATGCAGTTTCAGAGATGGAAAGGGTGAAGTGCAAAAGGCCTAATTCTTCCCAGGAACTTTCATGAAAGAGGGAACAAGTTGAAACTGGGGTGTCCCAGAGAAAGCAAGTGAGGTCATTGGAAGCTATTCCTAGAAAGTATCCCAGAGACTCTGGGGGTGTAGCCAGAGTGGTGTTTATGGGATACCAGAGGCTAGTCATTGGCAGGGAGACAGCAGTAAGGGCACTGAGCTTGTCTGGATGTCGGAACTTATGACTCCTTCTGGAGAATGCATGAAAATATCAGATGCTTTGCTGCTGCTGCTAAGTCGCTTCAGTAGTGTCCGACTCTGTGCAACTCTATAGACGGCAGCCCACCAGGCTCCGCCATCCCTCAGATGCTTTAGCAGGATCTGATTAGAGCCAGCCTTGAATATAAGGGGTGTATGTGTGTGTTAGCTACTCAGTCATGTCTGACTCTTTGTGACCACATGGACTGTAGCCCTCCAGGCTCCTCTGTCCATGGGGTTCTCCAAGCAAGAATACTGGAGTGGGTTGCCATTCCCTTCTTCAGGGGATCTTCCTGACCCTGGGATCGAACCCAGGTCTCCTACATTACAGGCAGATTCTTTACCATCTGAGCTACTGGGGAAGCTGAAATACACGGAGTTGCTACATATTACCACAATTGTCTGTCCGTAGGATTTCCCAGGCAAGAATACTGGAGTGGCTTTCAATTTCCTTCTCCAGAGGATCTTCCCAACCCAAGGATCGAACCTAGGTCTCTTATATCTCTTGCACTGCAGGCAGATTCTTTATCCACTGAGCCATTGGGGAAGAGTAAATATAAGGTAAAGAGGAGGTGCTGCTTTTTTCTCTACAACTGCAGGGAGTCCCTGGCAGAGAGGAAAAGATGATGAACCTTGAGCTGGAAAGCCTCAGGGGGAGTCCCAGCTTTGCCTCTCAGCCACTGCTCGAGCCATGAATCTGCTAAGTTGGGATTACATTACTCTTAGAATGTAGCTATGGAAATGAAATGAGATAAAGTATACATTACTATAACATCATCTACAGAATTATTATTGTCTGAACTCTCCTCTTTCTTACCCAGTAGAGCCTAAAGGGACAGCAGAAGCCTGGCTTGGGAGGAAATTGAGGTGGAATATGGGGAGGATAACAAGGAAAATCTAAAAAAACAACATCCGTATAGAACCCTACATAAGTCGCCTTTTTGCCTGGCTTGTTTTGCTTAGCTTGTTTCAAGCTTCATTCACATTGCAGTACATATCAACACTTCATTTCTTTTTGTTGCCAACTAATATTCCACTGTATGGATGTACCACATGTTGTGTATCCATTCATCCATTGATGGACATCTGGGTTATTTTCACCTTTCGGCTATTTTGAATAATGCTTCCGTGACCATTTGTGTGCATGTTTTGTATGGACATAGGTTTGTAAGCTAGGAAGTGTCAGGGATTACACAGGTCAGGCTGCTCTGTGCATTTGTTTGCCGCAGTGATTCCTTGAGAAGCTGTTCTGGTTCTGCTGCCGGGCACTGGGGCAGAGCTCGTGGGATTCCAGAGATGTCAAGAGTCAGGCAGGCCCTGCTGTGTACCTGCCCTCTCTCAATGTAATGCCAGGTTCCTGTCCCATCTTGCAGTGACTCATCACAAGCATTACTGCTGGTTGCCGAGGAATGAGTTGGCTTCAGTTTAGAAGCCGGATTCTGCTTGTTTCCACTTTGGCAGGTTACATTCTCTCCCTAAGCTTTAGGTGTCTTATCCAGGAGATGGAGGTAATAGCTGCTGTGCAGAGTTTTATGTGAGGAAGAGTTTATGATGCCTGTGAGGTACCCTGTCGAGAGCTGGTACTATGGCTATGGACAACTGCCCTGTGCAGTGGGGCCATTAAAAAAATGAAGGTCAGAGACACAGTGGCACGAAGCTCTTTGAATGACTTAGCTATTTTAGAAATGTTTAAACTGCTTTCCCCGTAAGGACTCTGTTAGTTTGCTAGGGCTGCCAAAACAAAGTACCACAGGCTAGTAAGAGACATTTGTTATCCGTTAAATAAGAGAAATTTGTTATCTGGGGGATTTCCTTGGAAGTCCTAAGGTTAAGGCTCTGAGCTGCCAATGCAGGGGGTGGGGCTCTGTCCCTGGTTGCAGAACTGGGATCCCACATGCCATATGGTGGGGCCAAAAGATTTTTTAAAAATTTTTTAAGAAAGAAAGAAATGTGTTGTCTCATAGTTCTGGAGGTTGAAAGTCTAAGATCAAGGTGTCCTCAGTTTTGGTTTCTCCTAAGGCCTCCTTTCTCAGTTTCAGGACGGCCACCTTCTTTCTGCCTGCATCCTCTCGCACCCTTTTCTCTGTGCAGACACAGAGAAAAGGTGTCTTTGGGTGTCCAAATTCCTCTTCTTATAAGGTCGGAGGAGAGATTGGATTAGGCCTCACCCTAATGGCCTCATTTTAATGTAATCATTTCTTTAAAAGCCCTGTCTCCAAATACAGACACATCCTGAAACTCTGGGGTGTTAGAAATTTTGAAAAGGACCTAACTCAGTACACAGTAAGCACCCAGGGGGCATCTACTCTGTCCCATAGGCTGGAAATGAGAAGACACAGTCTTGGGTCTGGCTTACAGGACACTCGGTCTTTTGTGAGGGACAAATAAGCAGTTAATTGCCAAATGCCTTTTCTCTGTTGACCCTGCCCTGTGTTTCATGGTTGAGTTTGCAATCTCTGCAAATACATTACCAGCTGTACATTCGGCATTCTGCCCACATCAGAACCCCAGTTCAGTTGGCTACGAACCCTTCAGGTCTTCACTGGCTCAGGAAAAGGTTTATCAGAGCCCATCTAGAAAGAGAAAGTTGGTTAGCCAAGAGCCCAGAGAAGTAAGGCCAGACTGAGGTGAAGTGAACAAGTGGTTGAGACTGAAGTTTGCCAGGCCTTTTTTCCTCCCCTTTCTTCCAAATTTGAGGGGCCTCTAAATACAGGAGACAGGGTCTGCCCTACACCCCTTGCGTGTCCAGCACTCAGTGGCCCAGCCTGTTCACTTCCTCCCCACACCCAACCACACCTCCTCTATGTCTTTGCCTTACACTTTCTGAGGTGATAGAAGCCTGTGTCATCATCTTGATAGACAAATCTGACCCTCAAAACAACCACAGTTCATCTCATTTTACACATAAGGGAGCTGAACTATAAATATCATCCCCAAAGTGACACCGTAAATAGCACACCTTAGATGCTGCTGCTAAGTCGCTTCAGTCGTGTCCGACTCTGTGCGGCCCCATAGACGGCAGCCCACCAGGCTCTGCTGTCCCTAGGATTCTCCAGGCAAGAACACTGGAGTGGATTGCCATTTCCTTCTCCAGTGCATGAAAGGGAAAAGTGAAAGTGAAGTTGCTCAGTCGTGTCCGACTCTTAGCGACCCCATGGACTGCAGCCTACCAGGCTCCTCCGTCCATGGGATTTTCCAGGCAAGAGTACTGGAGTGGGGTGCCACTGCCTTCTCCGACCTTAGATGCAGGTCTTTCTAATTCCCTGGTGACGAGGTGGTAAAGAATCCATCTGCCAAACAGGAGACACGAGTTGACCCCTGGGTTGGGAAGAACCCCTGGAAAAAGAAATAGCAATGCACTCCAGTATTCTTGCTTGGAGAATCCCATGGACAGAGGAGCCTGGCAGGCCACAGTCCACGGGGTCACAAAAGAGTCGGACACGAGTTAACGACAACTTTCTAATTTCACTGAGACCTTCAGACTCTCTGCAGAGCGAATAGCTGCCAGTCTTATGCTGGTTGTTAGTCTGAGGTTGGGTCCCCTCAAAGCAGTGCCTGAGAGGCCCTTGGGTGCCTGTGATTTATGAAGGGTATGTGCCCAGGAGAAGGAGAGAGGGAAGAGCGGGGAGGGTTGGGGAGGCAGGGGAATGAGCTGGGCAATGATGAGCCCCCTGCTGGCCTAACGTCCGCCACGGTGAGGGCTGAAGCACCAGTCGCCTGCAGAAGTGGCTGTGCAGTCAGTTGCTAGCTGCGGGTGTAGTGGATGAGGAGGGTGTGTAACTGGCAGCCTGACCAGCCAAGGGCAATTTCCCAGAAGAGATGAAGCTGTGACCCCATAGTGCCAAGCACTAGGCTGGTAAAGTCACCAGCACCTTCCAATTCTCACCTCCTCTTGGGGCTGCTGCTAAGTCGCTTCAGTCGTGTCCGACTCTGTGCGACCCCATAGACGGCAGCCCACCAGGTTCCCCTGTCCCTGGGATTCTCCAGGCAAGAATACTGGAGTGGGTTGCCATTTCCTTCTCCAGTGCATGAAAGTGGAAAGTGAAAGTGAAGTCGCTCAGTTGCGTCCGACTCCCCGCGACCTCGTGGACTGCAGCCCACCAGTCTCCTCTGTCCATGGGATTTTCCAGGCAAGAGTACTGGAGTGGGGTGCCATTGCCTTCTCCAACTCTTCGGGCACTGATATTCTAAATGAAGACAACAGGGAAACAATTCCTTGATCCAGAAAATGTGTCTTTACCTCTTCAGGTCCTATAGCCAGTTATTGTAGGAGATACATTTGAACCAGAGGGTGGGAGATGGGGGCTTTATAATCCCCACATTATACCTGTAAACTGCTGTCTGATGATGCAACTGTAAGTCTCAACTCATTTATAGTTTGACAAGGTGATTTTTGTGTACCTTGTTCAGATGATCATCACAACCTTATGAGGTAGGTAGCGGGTTTCATTAGCCCATTTTACAGGGAGATTAAGTAGTTCAGAACTTTGATGTCATGAAGCTGGACCTAGGACTTGCTTCTGACTCAAGATAGAGGGCCCCTCCCACATTCCGTACACTGTCTGGTGGGATGGACTCTGCAAAAAACATAACGCCCCACCTAGGGTGACCAAGTCATCACTATTGGCCCAGGACTTTTCCAGTTTGAAAACTGAGAGTCCCACATTTGTGGAAATTCAGGGCTGACTTTTCTGTTAAGCAGAAAGGCCACACCTGGGACTTGCAATACCTTTAGGGCCCCAGAACAGATGCTTGTCATACTATCTTTCTTGTTTCCACCTCCTGGTTCAGTGCCAGGCTCTCTATGCATATTTAGTCATTGAATAAATGAATTAACTGATGGGCTGATTCAGTCAATTGCTTGTTCTGTAACATAGGGGACACTAAATACTCCTGACTTCAGTATCTTCATCTGTAAAACAAATACATTGGAATAGATGAACTCTCATGTTCTCAGGGGACAGTTTATATCATGTATTTATCATACCAGGTTATAGGACTGTCCTTGTCATTGACAAATGTGTCTCATTAACAATGAACGAGCCCCTGGTTGACTCTTTGTTAAGTCATTGTCATGTTTTTCCCCATCCCCATTTTTCTTTTAGGTCCTGACTGGAAGGCAGCATGTCCAATTTCACCTTGAGAAAAACATCTCCCACAGGAAATGGTAATGTAGATGGTGTTTCCTTACTCAGAAAACTTAAAAATCTGGGAAAAACAATCCATAGTTCCTAATTTTTTCATGTAGCTATGAAATGCTTAGAAGCAGCAGTCTAATTTTAATTAACATGGCCAAAGTTAGGCTTAAGATAAAAGTCAGAGTGCTATAGATTTAACTCATCTAATTGCAATTTAAAGATTTCTTTTAAAAATCAAGTATAGGTGACCTTCTGTACTTCTGACTCCCATGAGATCAAAGAATCACATTATTTATAATCAGAAGCACTAGGAGTCATTGAGTATTATTTACTAAATACTTCCAAAACAGTCTTGTGTGTCCTTCCAAGGCATATTTCTTTCTGAGCAAAATGGCTCACCCACTAAACCCAGTATTGATTTAGCTGAGGCCTGTGGTTCTTCATTCCCAGGTGCAGGGCAGGGCTTCCTAACGTGCACAGGTAGTTTCAGTTGGCACTTGAGCAGTCTTATATGTTATGTTATCTTTGATGATAGGTGTGGGTTTTGTTCTTTCTTGCCAGTGCATCCTACTTTGAAACAGTACTGGAGGTGCCAGACTAGAAGATGAAGGCTGGACCATCAGATGTGCCTCTCAAGATTTCCAAGTTAGCAAACACACACTCAACTCCCTGGCACTGTATCTCATGAGGTTTCATTTTTCTGTTGTTAGATATGAAGACTACCATGCAGGGGACCACACTGAGGCAACAGGGTTTCCAAGAGGTCAACAAAAGAAGGACTTTCTTACAGGATAATAGCTGGATAAAGAAACGTCCTGAAGAAGAAAGGTAAGAAAGCATGGGGAGGGAGGAGCGGGGAGAAGAAAGAGAAGAAAGAGAAACTAATGGCCAACTGGAAAGTGGATGCTTTTTTTTTCTAAAGCACTTTGTTGGTTGGCCTCATTTTTGGTAAGACTTAGTAAGCATACCTTAGTTATATCAGATTTTTAACAATATCTCTACCATCTTAAATAGCCATATACCTAAAAGAACATGAGTTGTGAGTGAGAGAAAGCAGGATTTCATTGTTATGAGTAGCATAGACATTGATAATCTGAAAAAAAAAGACATTCCAGATTCCAAAAAGGGAATATTTAGTCCATGGTGGGGATATTCCTGGTATATATTGATCATGTCAGTTGAAACAAACAGAAGTATGATTCCGAATTTAATAATACTTTATCTGAAATTTCCTTATGAGCAAGTGAAATAGATAAATTCTTGGCTCATTTTAGTTCCCACTGGCTGTATACCTCTAGGTCCAGGAAGGTGCTAAATGCACTGTCACTTCATGAGTGAAGACGTTTACCACCAAGAAAGTATTGTCTGTTTTAAGCATTGCGTCTATTAGCTATATGTTTAAAGGTTTGAAGACTATGTCCCTAAACATATTGCCTCATTGCCAGCACAGATTTATAATAGATATTTGTCCAACCCAGATATATTTATTGTAAATTGTATACACACACACACACACACACACACACACACATACATGTATATATATATATACACACACACACACGTGTGTGTGTCCTTAGTCACTCAATTGTGTCCAATTCTTCGACTCCATGGACTGTAACCCGCCAGGCTCCTCTGTCCATGGGGACTCTCCAGGCAAGAGTACTGGAGTGTGTTGCTATGCCCTCCTCTAAGGGATCTTCCCAACCCAGGATTGAACCCAGGTCTCTCGCATTGCAGGCAGATTCTTTACCATCTGAGTCACCAGGGAAGGCCAAGAATACTTGAGTGGGTAGCCTATCTCTTCTCCAGGGGAACTTCCTGACCCAGGATTGAACCAGGGTCTCCTGCATTGCAGACAGATTCTTTACTAGCTAAGCTACCAGGGAAGCCCATGTATTTATATATATATATATACATGCATATGTATATGTTCTTTGATTCCCTCTTACATGTCAAGTTAGATGCTAGGTACTTTACATATAAAGCATCACTAAATTCTCACAACTATCATACAAGGTAGATATTACATTCTCGTTTTACAGAAGAGGAGTCTGAGGCTCAGAGAAGTTAGGTAACTTGTCCAGGAGCACACAGCTATTAAGTGGTAGAGCTGAGAGTAACATGACCCATTGTCTTTACGTTACACCAGTGGTTCTCAGTCAGGGACAATTTTGCTCCCAGGGGATGTTTGACAAGGTCAGGAGATATTTATAGATGTCAAAACTGGGAGCAGGGTACTCCTGACATCTAGTCAGTAGAGACTAGGAATGCCACTAAACAACCCATTAATACAATGCACAGGACACTCCTCACAACAAAAAATGATCAAACCCATAATGTCAAGAACTCTGAAGATGGGAACCCCTGCATTACAGGATACTTACTCCAAGCTTTCTACTAAACTGTCCATGCATGGTTGTTTGAGGAGCATACTTGTAATTGGTAAACAAAAATGTCTCTTAAATTCTGTTATTAAATTCTATTATTTTAAGGAACTATAGGGGTATTTGGAGATACACTAAGTTTTGGAGGTAGCACTCTTAGACAACAATCAGTTCCACACACTAAGGTTTGGAGTTAACACTCTTGGACTACAATCATTTCCTTCTATAAAGCAACATTTACTGCTTCTCTTGAAACCTATTATGACATTTCTATTTTTCCAAAATGACAGAGGGGTATCAAAGGTAAATTTGGCGCTGCAAGTATTTGCACAGATGTGGGGAGATAGAGATGTCTAAGACAATTTACAGTTAGTAAGAACGATGGTTTTATGCCAGACACACTTCCTTAAAAAGGCCCAGGGAAGCTTGGACGGTGTGACAGCTTCTCAGTGAAGGGGAAATTGGCTCTGATGCTTCCCCCACACCTGCTGGCCCAGTGCTGGGTTCCTTGCTAGGATTTTGCTTCAGGCAAAAAATGTGTCTGTTGTCTGCTGCTCTCCCCAAGTGTAGGGAGGGGTTACCGGGAATCTGGAGGGTTCTCTTGGGATTTCTGAGGGTGTATATTTGCTGCAATTGTTTCAGTTTCACTGTCTTTTTTTTTAATTATCTACTGCAGTTCTTATATAGCTTTATTGTCAGTGGTTCCAGAGTGTTGAGTAACGTTAGTGGAGCAGAACCAGGAGAAATGTGATATTTCAGGTTTGGTTAGGTTCACACTGAAAGGTTCAGATACTTACTCTCTGCCTTGGCTCAAAGCCAAAGTCTTTACTACATGTTTTGACATTTCCTAACATTGCCTGTGGGCTTCCCAGGCGGTGCTAGTGGTAAAGAACCTGCCTGCCAATGCTGGAGACATAAGAGATGCAGGTTCAATCCCTGGGTTTGGCAGATCTCCTGGAGGAGGGCATGGCAACCAATTCCAGTATTCTTGCCTGGAGAATCCCATGAACAGAGGAACCTGGCGGGCTACAGTCTCCTGGAAGAGGGCATGGCAACCCACTCCAGTGTTCTTGCCTGGAGAATCCCATGGAGAGAAGAAACGTGGCAGGCTACAGTCCATAGGGTTGCAAAGAGTCAGGCATGACTGAAGCAACCTAGCACATACACACACAACAATGCCTGTACTTTCAGGTCCACTGTACAAAGTAAGAAATATATAACTTTAGAATTTTATGTATGAAGTCCTACTGCATGATTGACCAGTAGGAAAAGCAAAAGTTTGGAATATAGAGATCTGGGTCCTAAACCCACCCTTGTCACTTGCTAATCTTTTAGCTTTAAGAAAGCCACAGACTCACTGAGCAATTTTCTCATCTGTGAATTGGATATGAGTGTCTCCCTTGCCTAATTTATAGGCTATTTTAAGGACCAAACAGAGCACACTATATAATCTCATGGTTCAAAAATAGGCTAAATCTGTGAACAATCAACCTTCTTAGCCACAAATACTGGTATGTATTATTTTCTTACACTTTGTCAAGGAAAACTATCAAGGTCATCAAGTGGAAAAATTTCAGACATAACAGGCTTAATTAAATTTAAAACATATTTGAAAAAACATTTGCCTTCCTGCAGAAAAGCATGCGTCTAATGTATACAAAGTAGTTGGCCGAGCATTCCCATACTCTGATGAAAAAAAACCAAAACCAAAAAACCAAAGAGCAAACACTCATTCTGTTGTGGAATCACCTGGAAATCTCATGGGATAAATCAGAATAATGGTCGTTTGTACTCCCAAACTTGTTTCTTTTCACCGTGTTCTTTCAAGTGGTGATGTTAAGATAAATGCATAGTTGTATTCTTAGGCCTGAAGTAAAATGAATTAACTTTGCCAAACATTGCAAGCTCTTTCCTGTCTGCCTTATTTAATACTTACTAAAGACTGTGATAACTTTTCATGTGACTTAATTTTGTTCTTTCTCTGCAGAGATGAAAATTACGGTAGGGCGGTGCTCCACAGACATAATTCCCATGATGCCTTGGACAGGTAGGTGTTTCAGACAAGTTACATCATTAGAAGAAACACAAAGACAGTTGTTTTTGAGAGTAGACTTGTTCAAGGCTGAATACTGGTGCCTAGCCACAGGCTTTCCCTGATGTTCTAGGCACGTGAAGGAGAATCTGATAACATCAGGGATTTTCACAAAGCAAACTGTGCTTCTCCAGCTTTCTGCTTCCAAAATACAGCTTGGAGATACGGAATCATCAATCCACTGCTTACCCTACCATGGTGGCCTTCCTGACAGGAAAGAGCAAGGGCTCCCACAGAAACATGATGAGATAAGATATTTCCAAGCCTTAGAGAAAGGAACCCTAAAAGAGAAGTATCAGCTGACTTCACTTGCTTTATGGGACAGTATGTTTCTTTTCTGAGGACAGTGACTGCAGCCATGAAATTAAAAGACGCTTGCTATTTGGAAGGAAAGCTATGACAAACCTACACAGCGTATTAAAAAGTAGAGACATCACTTTGCCAACAAGGTCCATATAGTCAAAGCTGTGATTTTTCCAGTAATCATGTATGGATGTGAGAGTTGGACCATAAAGAAGGCTTAGTGCTGAAGAATTGATGCTTTTGAATTGTGGTGCTGGAGAAGACTCTTGAGAGTCCCTTGGACAGCAAGGAGATCAAGCCAGTCAATCCCAAAGGAAATCAACCCTGAATATTCATTGGAAGGACTGATGCTGAAGATGAAACTCCAATACTCTGGCCACCTGATGCAAAGAGCTGACTTATGGGAAAAATACCTGATGCTGGGAAAGACTGAGGGCAGGAAGAGAAGGAGGCGATAGAGGATGAGATGGTTGGATGGCATCACCAACTCAATGGACACAAGTTTGAGCATACTCTGGGAGATAGTGAAGGACTGAGAAGTCCAGCATGTTGCAGTCTATAGGGTCTCAAGAGTTGGACATGACTTAGCAACTGAACAACATTTCTTTTCAAAAACTCCTAGGCATGTGGAAAATCACTAAATGATATTCAGTGGCCAGTAGACTGACAAATGCAAATTAGTAGGAACATTTAAGTAAAACTCATAATCACAGTGATGTAAATAATCTGATTGATAAAATGAGTAGATACTGTTCTTATTAAAGCACATTGACACTCACACACATACAAACAACCACATCCAGCAAAAGAACCTAGTTATTTCTCAGACATAAGTTTTATCTCTTTCAGTAGCCAGTGTCTACCACCAAGGCATACTTAGTAAAAGGACTGTGATTGTTTCTCATGGTGGGGCTTTAAAAAGTTAAGTAGACATTGTAAAGTAACTGTTGTTATTGTTTAGTTGCTAAGTTATATCGAACTCTTTTGTGACCCCCACGGACTGTAGCCCATCAGGCTCTTCTGTCCATGGAATTCTCTAGGCAAGAATTCTGGAGTGAGTTGCTATTTCATTCTCCAGGGGATCATCACGGCTCAGGGATCAAACCCATGTCACCTGCTTTGGCGGGTGGATTCTTTACCACTGAACCACCTGGGAAGCCCCAAAATAACTATACTCAAATAAAAATTAATTTAAAAAAGTTAAGTGGACACTTTGAATATGTCTATTTTGGAATTTTTATCTGTGAATTCTTCTAAACCATTTTAAAAATGTTCAGAATTTTGACATGTTCTAAGGGTCCTGAGTTTACCCCCCTCTACATAAAGTATCCAGTTGGTTTTTGGGTTCCCAGCCTTAGTTATTCTGTTTGACTGTTCTGTGATTTGGCTGATTCTCCTGTGAACTGTCCTAGGTCTTCATGATTTTGAAGCTTATGTTCTTGTTCTCTGTTGGCTCTCTCTTACCAAACAAGGGAACCTGATCACTTGAATCCAGGCATTAGTGGAAAACACACTCTTCATTGTATTTGCCTTTCTCTGGAACTATTAAAGAACATATTTGTTGTGAAGCATGACCAGGAAAACTAAGATTCGTGTTCTTAATATGTTTCAAGATGTGTGTGTGTGCTTAGTTGCTCAGTCATGTCCAACTCTTTGTGACCCCATGGACTGTAGCCCACCAGGTTTCTTTGTCTGTGGGGATTCTCCAGGCAAGAATACTGGAGTGGGTTGCCATGCCCTCCTCCAGGGGATCTTCCCAACCCAGGAATCAAACCCAGGTCTCCCACATTGCAGGCAGATTCTTTACCATCTGAGCTACCAGGTTTCAAGATAATGTGATCTTAATGCCTTCTATGGTTATTTTATATATTTAAAATTATATTAGTTACCTGAACCCTTCATGTTGCTGGACAGCATTCTTGCTAAAGCGGCACATTGGGCTGTTTTTATCTTCACTAATAAAACTCTATCAGCCTGAGACATTTCCCCCTGGACTCCTTGGCGAGTATCTCAAATGACATCTTTATAAAAGGTAGTGTAGGTTATTTTTCTCCTTGCATTCGCTCAAACAGATGTCCATGTGACACTTTTCCATCCTTCTGCAGAGGTTATGTCCACTTTGGTGTTCACCCAACACCACTTTGGAGCACCTACTGTGTGCTGACACTGTGCCAGGTGCTGGGAATACAAAGATGCATCAGACACCAGCTGTGATCTTAAGGTGCTCTCACATTTCATGGAAAAAGATGGACCCATAGACACAAATACTCAGATTTACCATGTAAAGTGCTTGTAGAAGTGTGGGCCATGCTGTGGGAAGAAGCAGAGGGTAACTCTGACTGAAAGAGTGGGAGCCCTCCCTGAGGAAGTGCTCATTGGTGTTGCTGCTTGAACGATGGAGGCTGTTTCCAAGTAGGAAAGGGTAGCTGGTGGGCGAGGGGCCGGAAAGAGGCACTTCCAGCAGAAGTGATAACATGCCCAAGAGTTCCACGTGAGCAGAGACTGAAAATAAAGGAAAATAAATAATAGTCTCGTCATGCTAGAAGACAAGCTTCATAGGATGCACAAACAACAGGACATTTTACTATGTCCTTTCTCTGCAAGATCATTAACACGGATCAAGTGAGGCAGAAAGCACAACAAATAGTACTGGTGGAGATCCCCTTCGGAGCCAGACAATATTCTGCAGTCTGGGAACAAAACAAAATCCTTGCTTCCATAGAACTTCAAGTCATTCAAGTGAAAGTCGCTCAGTCATGTCCAACTCTTTGTGACCCCATGGACTGTACAGTCCATGGAATTCTCCAGGCCAGAATACTGGAGTGGGTAGCCTTTCCCTTCTCCAGGGAGTCATCCAAACCCAGGGATCGAGCCCAGGTCTCCCACATTGCAGGCAGATTCTTTACCAACTGAGCTATCAGGGAAGCTTCCTGGTTAAAGGTAGAGGAGGGAGAGATTGAAGGTAAATGAACACAGTATGGTATGTCCTGTGGTGATAAGTACCTGGAAGAATACAGCAGCTAATGAGACAAAGCAATGGCGTCTGTGAGGGGTTATTTCCTGGATGGGGGTCAGTTCCATCTGCACCCATGCATTACACCTGCTGGTGAGCCTCACCATGACCTCACTCCGAGTTTCCTTAAAAACACAAGAGATTGCATTAGCCATTTTATATAAACATTATTCTTTCCTTAACAAACACTATTCCCTCTACCTCTGTTCGTTCATGTCTGTTTATCCTCCAAGTCCCAGCTCAACCTGTATCTCATCCAGGAAGCCTTCTCTGATCCCTTCTCTCCAAACAAGTTTTCTCAGCTTCGAACTCCCTTGTACTTGACCGGAGCCTCTCTTCTGATACTGACCGCTTTCTATGCTTGGACGTACATGTCTTACTTGTCCCTCTAGCTCTGTGTGTGCAGGGTCTATAGTTAATTCAGAACTCATTCCTCAGCTGATGATATACTGCTGATGATATACTGTCATCAGTACAGTATATGGTTTACCTGCAAACCATGGTTTACCTGCAAACTTTATTATTTGCTTAATAAAGATACACTACATCAAGTTAAAAATTGCATCTTAAGTAGTATACTGTTTTGGTACATTTTCTGATTCAGTACCTTTGATCTGTCAGCTTCAAATGATGCTTTGAAATGCAAATACAGTCAATCGTGGTAGAACTCTCCAAAGAGCTTACTTTCCCTGTATCACAGGGTTAAGACATTGAACAGGCTTTTCTTGCTGATTGATCAGTCTGATCAAGCTATCTCCAGTGCTTTGATGATCGTGGCTCTTTCTCTAATTTTCTTGTCTTCTCTCTGCTCCCTCTTTTTTAAATTATCTGTCTGTCTCAGTTCTCTGCTGCTGTCTCTCCTCCCCCTGCTTCTCCCGGGCTCCCCTCTCTTCTCTTCTTCCCATCCATCTTTTCTCTCTTCTACCACTTTCCTCTGTTCATTTTCTTCCTATGTTTCCTGTTTCTCTCTTTTCTTCTCTCTTCCTCCCTCTTTCTTCCAGCAGGGACTCTTCTTTCAACCCTGTCCACGGTGCTGAACTCATAGTAGACTGATTTGTATGTAGCCGTTGTGCTGGCATAAGGCTCTGATGAAACTGTAAACACAAGAGAGCTGATGATAAGGGATTGAGTTCTTGTTACATAAAAATCAACAACACTGAAAGCAGTACATATTAGTAATTAACTCTTTTGCATGTTGTGTTGCTTGTTTCACATATCCTTATCCTCGATTTGAATATGTTACATTGTAATTAGGTTAATTGGACCTAAAGAAGAATTCTTTTATTAGCATGGGGAATTAGGTTTGCTAATTTATCCTAGGCAGGTCAAAGCCTGGGACAATTTTGGTACTCCAACTTTGCCTTTTCTTGGTAACATGTATATCTCCCACCCCAACAGGCCAAGATTTTACCAAATCTGTGGAAGTTGTATAAACTATTTTTATAATTTATTTGATCTTCCTATAATTATTTTTTGCTACAGGAAAACAAATGAGAGAGAGGAGCCGAAAGCCACAATCAGTCGGTACAGATCTGACGACACTTTGGACCGGTAAGGTGTTTTGAACCAGAAAGTGAAACGCATAACATATGTTAAATCCCATTTCTTATAAGGCATGAGGCAGCTAAATGGTTACCAAAGTGAGCTTTGACCCATGATATTTTATCACCAGTAGCAGAAGAACTATAAAGATGGAATTATCTTCTTCAAAACTCACAAAATCTTGACTTGCTATGCTATTTTCCTAAAATCTTGCTAATAGTACATCAATAGGGAAAATTCTAAAGGAACTTGTTTGAGTATAGATGGGATGGGCACTGCATGTTATCTGCTTAATTTTAAAAGGAGAATATAGTTTTTTGTGTGTGAGTCACCAATTCTTGTTCTAACTTTTGTTTTTCCATTCCAGAGGCAGAGAAACAGCAGATTTTGTTTAACTGTCTTATGGAGAGACTATACATTTTAATAACACAGTAGTTTTGATTCACTATAGGATAAAGACATTAGCTCTTTACTCTAGAAAGTAAAACGGCTCTTTCGGCCATGGAGTCACCACATGGCTGTACACAAGTCATTGTGTTGTGCCTATTGTTGGCTCACTCTTAGATGGAAGGAGAGGAAGGGCTCATAAATAGAAAACCGAGGAATATCTATTCAAGTTGAAGTATAAATGCTACAAGTCACATTTAAATTTTATATCTGATAGAGGTGCTTCCCAGGTGGCTCAGTGGTAAAGAATCTGCCTGCCAATATAGGAGACGCAGGAGACTTGGGTGCAATGCCTGGGTGGGCAAGATCACCTGGAGGAGGGCATGGCAACCCACTCCAGTATTCTTGCCTGGAGAATTTCAGGGACATGAGACTGGTGGGCTACAGTCTATGAGGTCGCATGGAGTCAGACATAACTTAGTAGCTGAGTACAGAAGTGTTTATTAAGCATAGATAAAGAACAAAGTTAACATCTTCATTTGGAGTCTAGACGCAGTGAATGCCCGAGGCCATCAATAGTCGAAGCCACACCCCTGTAGCTAAAGATGTGCTGTCTTTGGAAACAGACATGCAACCTGCTGCCCTTGCAGCACATACACTGAAACTTATGGCATCTAATAGATTCCATGTTCACACCATGCCCATGTCAATTAAAAGAGCAAATGCATGCACTTCTGCACTCTTTACAGCCTTTTAAGTCAGTCTCCCTAATAGCGAACTAAGGGGGTGACATTGCTCTTGTAATTAACAACCTTGACAAGAATCAGGTTGTGAAAGTATGTACCCAGGATCTCATCTCCACAGCACTGAGTGACAGAGGAGTCACAGTGCTTCTGTCTGTTCACCTTGGCCTTGCGGGCGGTCCTATTGCTCTGTTAATTGAAGCAGGAAACCCTACTTCTAGGGATGAATTTACAAGTGAGACAGTTATATCTAGAGAAAGATAAATATGTGGGAGACCTAAGCCTTTACAGGCTGTGTGTATGAACATTTGTATCAGGCCAGTCAAGATAGAGCCTTAGAACATCAGCAGTGAAGTAGACCAGACCTCACAGTCAAGCCTGTTAGTCATTCTCAACCTCAGCAGCAGATTAGAATCACCTAGAAAGTGAAGGTGTCAGTTGCTCACTCTTGTTTCTTTGTGACCCCATAGACTATCGCCCACCAGGCTCCTCTGTCCATGGAATTCTCCAGACAAGAATACAAGAGTGGATAGCCATTCCCTTCTCCAGGGGATCTTCCCAACCCAGGGATTGAACTCAGGTCTCCCGCACTGCAGGCAGATTCTTTACCATCTGAGCCACCAGGGAAGCCCAAATCACCTAGAGAGCTTTTCGACTGCACTGATAGTTTGGTTCCAACAGCTCTTATTCCCTAAATCCTAATCTAATTAGTCTGAGACGGACTTGGCATCTTTTAAAGTTTATGACGTGATTTCTAATGAGCAGCCAAAATTCCAAAACACCAAACCAGCCCAAACCCTTCATTTTAAAAACTAGAAAATGAGGCCAGAGATTTCTTGCTTTATCTACACAGAGGATTAGCAGCGCATGTTTGAAAGATGAGCTCCTTCCCCAGGCAGTCCTATCCCCAGCTCACTCCCAGTAGTGAGCTACATTCATCTCTCTAAGTGTGGACACAGGTGTGAGGGAGAGAACGCAGAGGAGGTAAAGAAAGGCAAGCCCTGGTAACAGGAGTCAGACCCCATCATGCAGGGCTCTCCAAGTGTAAGATGTGAAGTCATTTTAGGAGGAAGATGATCAAATATATTAGGAGTGTGCATATGTGTGCCATTTTAGTACTAATGTGTGTAATAAATAAATATGAGAAAAGTATTGAGTTACCTTTAAAGAGTTCCCTTTTAAAATATACATCTTTCATGTCAATGTATGGCAAAAACTATTACAATATTGTAAAGTAATTAGCCCCCAACTAAAATAAATAAATTTATTAAAAAAATAAAATAAAATAAAATATACATCTGTCGGTAAAAATATGAAGTGTTCTAAAGAAACATAGGTAATCAATAGTATACCATAGCATTCAATATGTCTCAAACCCTGAAGATTGTTTCATCACTAATTTGGAAAAACTGAGGTTAGGGAGACCTCTAGTGTTCTGTTGTGGAAGTGTAACTTTTCCTTTGGTTCTTTTGATCACGTTGCTGATTATATTCAAGTATTTCCTGTCTCCAAGACTGACTCCTATTAAAACAATCTATCTCATATCACAAGTTGATAGAAACTTCATTTCTAAGGGAAGTACCAAGTTAATCTCCCTAAGAAATGAGAAATTGATGAACACATTGGTATGATGGTTAAATTAATAAATACATTGGAATGATGATTCTGTCCATTATGATTTATATTATTTATATTTATATAAATTATTATTTACATTATACACAATTATTTATATATTATTTATATACCGATCCCCCTAGTGTTGTGAAAGAGATAATGGAGGTGAAATATAATAACTGAAGAAAGACATGTTGCTCATGAGTGTTGAAACAGTTAGACTACAGAACCAGGTGTACGACAGTGGGCCCTACTGGAAAGACTTTGGAGACAGACTGCTTCGTGGTTGTGTGGCCAAGAGAAAGCCACTCACATTCTCTAAGACTCTATTTCTTCATCTATAAAATGAAAATAATTACATCTACCTTGTAGAGATATTCTGAAGAGCAGAGAAAATTGCAAAGAGTAGTAGGTAGCTGTTTTGATTATTCCATGCTATATTGCCCGCAAAGACGAACACTGTAGAATTTTGATTAACTTCATTTAATTTTAACATCACAACTCTCCTTTATTTAAACCTTGAAGATGTTTGAAATTAAGGTTCTGTTTTCTTTAGACAGATTGTTATTTTCAGGGTACCAGAGTAGCAATTTCCCAGGATTATTTTTATCTTCTATGAAGATCTCATAGATGGCTCTAAAGTCTGAGTAGTTTGCAAGGAACACTTCAGTTTTACGATTTAGGATTACATGACATCATGTTTATGATATTCACCATGGTTTACTGCAGAGCCTTTTAAATATAAACATATCAGAGGCTCAGTAGCAATTAGTGCAGAGAATATACTTGTAGTCTTTGGTCGAATGATCACCTGAGTGATCGTCATGAGTTTTTTGTTTTTTTTTTGCACATCTGTGCAAATTCTTTGTTAAACCAACAACCAAAATACAGGATGGCTCACTTTTCTTTCTTTCTTTCTTTTTTTTTTTTTTTGCTTTTTTCACTGCTATATCAACTTAAATATCAATCATTTGTTTATAACTTTAAATTATTTTTAAAAGGTATACATTTATAATTTACAAATCAACAGAGTGACTTTTCCATCCAGATACATTTTTCCACCCAGATGCATTTTTCTATCTTATTTCCCACTTTTAACAAAGGACATCTAGAACCGGAGGGACAGCACATCAAACGTAAGTGCCAGCACCCTCTGTGAGCAGCAGTGCTAGAATGTCTAAGAGATACACTGAAGGTTTACATTCCTCATTAACTAAAAATAATTTATGCCAGAATATTCTCAGACCTATTTGCTTTCTGTTTTTACGTTCTCTATGAGCTTCAATTTCAATGGTGGCATTCTGAGCATTAGACCCCTTACATATGACATCTCTAAAAAAAAAAAAAATCTCAATTAAAGATCATTATCACCATCATATGATATTTTCTCATATAACAGACACTCAGTCCTTCAGGAAGCATAACAAGCAATTCTGTTTTATTCCATTGCCCCCCCTACACACTAATTTGTTTAATCCAAACCTTGTTAATCACTGTAGAAACTCTACAAGTCATTAGGAAGATGAACTTTTTTATCTACTTAGAGGATTTTTAAACGAACAAGTGAATGTAGAAATGACTTAATAGCTTGAGGATAGTGGTGGTTTAGTTGCTAAATTGTGTCCGACTCTTTGTAATCTCAAGGACTGTAGCCTTCCAGGCTCCTCTGTCCATGGGATTTCCCAGACAAGAATACTGGAGTGGGTTGCCATTATCCACATCATGAGTTTTAAATGTAGATTCATTCTGTACAAGTTAATACCTGGATTGTGAGCAGTCAGTTGAGAATATGGAGCTCTGGATGATTCAATGTTCCTTCCTTTTTGCATTCAAGAGTTACCAGTTTGCATTCAAGGTATCAGCATTATGCACCATAAACAGAAACTATGTGGGGTTGACTTGGGGAATTTTCATGTATTAGTGTTAGTTATCAAATGTTTTAGTTACACATGTCACAATGACATCTAGGAATTGAAATCATTTTAAAGCTGGGACAAATAAGCCGTATTTTTCCATCATGAGTTTTTTTTTAGAGCAAGGCAAGGTTACCGTCCATCTTCCCAGGAACGGTTTATATAAAACCCTCTAGTCAAGTGGATGGTGGGACTTCCCTGTTGGTCCAGTGGTTAAGAATCCACCTTGCAATCCACGGGTTTGATTCGTGATCAGGGAACTAAGATCCCACATGTAGGGTGGCAATTAAGTCTGCTCCCTGAAACTACTAAGCCCACATACTACAAGGAAGATCTCACTTGACACAAGAAAGATCCTGTGTGCTGCAACTTAGACCTGATGCTGCCGAAATAAATATATAAATATTGAAAAAAAGAAACAGATGTTATGTGCACCACCATAGCTTATTTTTTTTTAAATAACATGAATGATAAAGATAAAAGTTTAGAGAAAATTATATTAATAGTAGACCCATAGTATGAGATCAGCAGAAGAATCTTGCTGACCTTTTGTTTTCCAGAACCTAATTTTTCCCCATCCTAGTTTTGTGCAACATGGGGAAGGGAATGACAACCCACTCTAGTATTCTTGCCTGGAGAATCCCATGTACAGAGGAGCCTGGTGGGCTGCAGTCTCTGGGGTTACAGTTTTGTGCAAGCCTGCAGAATCCAGAAGACTGCCTCACATCTCAGGAAGAGCTTTCCTTTCTGATGTGTGTTTCTAGGGGTTGCAGTTGTGAGATCCCACCACTGGCATGCAGGCTACAGGATTCCTAATTTGTCTTCTGACCCAAAAGACAGACAAACACACCTTTCCTAGACCTACTCTCCTATGGAGACCCAAGTTTAGAGTGTTTTAAACCTCTGATGGTCCCCAGGGCCTATTAACACAGTGTGTTAGTCAATGTAAACAAATTTGCCAGAGTAGAGCAATTCCTGTGACGAGTTCTCTCCCCTGCCTCCAAATCTCCATGGTTTAGCACAATAGAAGATTACTGCTTGCTCTCAGCAGACTTCAAAGTGATATCCTAGAAAATTAGGGGACATCTCTGCTCCATGAAATGACTCAGAGGTCTAGGTTCTTTCCATGTTTTAATTCTACCATCTTCAACTCATGAGCACCAAAGCCACAGTAGAAGGGGAGGAAAGAGCATGGAGGATCATGCAAGAGATTTTATGATGGTTTTGGGAGTCATGAATAATATTTCTGTCCACATTCTTTAGAACTCAATCACATGATCCCAACATATGTGTACTGAAGATTGGGATATGCAGTCTTCCTGTGAGTTCAGAAGGAAAACAGATTTACAAACATGTAGCATTGTCTATACCACAGAACATTTTTTAAAATTGCATAAGTCTTCCATTGATTTCTTTTAGTGACATGGAAAGTACTGTCATTGGTAGATAAATTACTAAACAATAATGAAAAGGAAATAGTTAATGAATTAAATGTTCAGTGAGTCAGAAAGACTAACTGAAAAGCATAAACTTTAAAAGTTACAAACTGTATCAAAATGGCCTCATAAATGGATTTTGTGGTAAGTATAATAGTTGTTTTTAATTGTAAAATTTTCTAAAATGTAACACCTGAAAAGCAATTGTTTTCACTAGAGAAAGGCTATGTTGTGAAGTGATTCTAGCATGAAAGAGGTCTAAGAGGAGTTTAATAACCTAAATGTTGATCCAGACTTTTATCTTATTTCTTTATAAAGGATTTCAAACAGAAATGATGCTGCTAAAACATATAAGGCCAATACCCTGGATAACCGACTAACCAATAGGTACCAGTATTTACTAACTTGGGGAAATGTTCAAGTATAATACTTTTCTAAGCATTACTTACTTACATACAGTTCTTCAGTCCTACTTATTATCTTTCTGTAAAACCTTATCCTCTATTTTTTAAACAGAAATAATTCTGGCATAAAAACTTGGCTCCTGCTCATGGTTAAAGAAAAATAAAATCTTATTCCTGGCTTCAAAATGAAGAGAATTCATTGCTTCAGGCCATCATTCTTACCACATTTATGTTTCTGTTTAAATTATTCTGGTGGCAACATTGTGAAATACATGTAAATGTAAATTTTACATTCCTATTGTAAAAAAATTGTTGAACTCATCAAAGAAAAACACTGGGCTTAAAAGATGAAATTTCTAAAGAAAAAAACCTTTTTTTTGGAATCTAATACACAAAAGGTGAAAAATCATGAGATCGACTTTTCAAATGTATTCAACTACTAATACTTTCTTTTTCTTTCTCACCACTAATGTTAACTTTTAGTAGTAATAATTCTAAATTCATGGACAACTGCAAATTGATGCAAGAATTTATTCTTTGCTGCTGCTCAAACTTTGCCTTCTCGTTTTCTTACCAGAAATGTGTCCAGGTTTCAACCACCAGAAGTGACAAAGACGTATGTACTTCTCTAAACTGATTTTACATTTTAAGAATACAGTGTATTTCTTCCTATTTGTCCAGGAAAAAATCAAGGTATATTGTCTTCAGGCCAAAGTTTCATTGTAACACAGCCATGCCCCCACAGCTTTGACAGGTTGAATAGTATTGATAGAAATACTGAAGTGGCCGGCAAAACTTAAAGTACTTTTTATGTGGACTTTAACACAAGAAGTTTGTCAACCTCTGCTCTAATCAAACACTGAAGCTTAAGTCATTCTTTATTTCTTTTCTTTTTGAAAGTCTAGGTTCTTTACTCTTTTGCCCATAGAACTTTAAAATTTTTTCCTACTCCTATGGCAACTTTTTCTTCTTGTACATTTCACTTGCCTCCCAAAACACTCATCACATCTACAGCTCAGCTGAGTCTTGAAATCATGGTTTTGCTAACAATCTGTATAGATGAAATACATTTTCCCTGGAATGTACTAATGGTGCTTATAGGCAAGCAAAATAGATATATTTTTGAAAACCTGGTTGATTTTTAAATTTGTACTTTCAAAAAAAGTAATTTTCACACTGGACTGCCCTCCAATAGTTGAAACAGGCCTGAGTCACTTCAATTTTTTGAGGGTCTGCATATATTAATAAATGCTAAATAGAGATTTGGTTTCCCTAGTGGCTCAGACAGTATAGAATCTGCCTGCAAGGCAGGAGACCTGGGTTTGATCTCTGGGTCAGGAAGATCCTCTGGAGAAGGGAATGACAACCCACTCCAGTATTCTTGCTTGGAGAATTCCATGGACAGAGAAGCTTAGCGGGCTACAGTCCATGGGGTCACACATATTCAGACACGACTGAGCAACTAACACACACACAGAGATTTAAAACAGTGTGATTTTTAAATGTTTTCTTAAACAAGCTAATGTATTTAATTCAAAAAAATTGTAATATAGTTCTGTGAGTCACAGCATAGACAAGATTTAAAAATATTTGTTGGAATCCACAGCACGTCGGAATTGATTGGTCTGGGTTTCAGACACAGAATGTCATGTAATGGATGACTTCTCCATTCAATTCCTTCTGTTTTAATTATTTGAATGAAAGCCAGGTGATTTGTAAAATGGGTAAACTAAGGAAGAACTTTTTCTGTTGTTGTTCTTTCATCCTCGAGTGAAACATTTTGTGGTGGGAATAGGAGTAGATTGTAAGTCCTTTCAAAGGGAAGATAAAATGAAAAGTTTCAGGAATGTTCTCACTGTCTGTTCTTGCGACAAAACAGGCAACCTGGAGGTTTGTCCAGTGCAAACGCCACCAGCACCCCAGCTTCCACCTCCACTGCTACTCCTGTGAAGAAAAAGAGGTAGGATGGGCTTGTTGGGAACCCCTCTTACTGCTGTTCTGTCACAGATTATTCTTGATTAATGTCTGAACCAAATCATCCACCAAGGCCCCCGGGGAAGCATCTAGAATTTGCTCTCTGCCCTTCCTCCTCCTCCCCTTCTTCCCTCCCCAGGGATCCTTGCCTACTGTCTTCTGCTGTCTTCACACCTCAGTCCTTTCCTCCTCAATCTCCTTTTCAAATATGCCATCTTTTCCTCCAATTTTATTGAGAAATAATTGACATACATCGCTGTGTAAGCTTAAAGTGTATAGTGTGATTTACACATATTGTGAGGTGATCGCCCAATATGTTTAATTAACATCCATCATATCTTCCCAGGTGGCGCTAGTGGTAAAGAGCCCTCCTGCCAATGCAGGAGACATAAGAGACATGGGTTCGATCCCTGGGTGGGGAAGATCCCCTGAAGAAGGGCATGGCAACCCACTCTGGTATTCTTGTCTGGAGAATCCCGTGGGCAGAGGAGCCTGGCAGGCTACAGTCCATCGGGTCACCAAGAGTTGGACACGATTGAAGCAACTTAGCATGCACAACATTCATCATCTCACAGAACATCCATTATGTCAATAAAAAGAAAAACATTTCTCCTTTTGATGAGAACTCTTAAGATCTACTCTCTTAACTACTTTTCTATATATAATGAAATGATATGAAAGTGAAGTCGCTCACTCGTGTCTGACTCTTTGCAACCCCATGGACTGTAACCTGGGAGGCTCCTCTGTCCATGGGATTTTCCGGGTAAGAATACTGGAGTGGGTTGCCATTTCCTTCTCCAGGGAATCTTCCTGACCCAGGGATAGAACCCAGATCTCCCACATTGCAGGCAGCCTCTTTACTGTCTGAGCCACCAGGGAATCCTATGTATCATACAATCATGGTAACTGTAGTTATCATGTTATATATTACAACCCTAGAACTTATAACTTCTTTGTCTTTTGTTGGATGATATTTCGAACGGATATAAAATAAGTTGGTCTAAAGGACAAGTAAAAAATGTAAGTTTTTACCTTTTGGCCACCTTGCTCCAATCTCCCTCAATCCCTTTGCCTCTGATAACCACGAATCTGATCTTGTTTTCATATGTGCCATCTTAGGGTCTTGAATAGCTAGGTAATGTTTTGATGCTAGAGCTCAGATAGTAAAGCTACTTCAGGTAACACATGTTAACAGAGTCCTACTACAGGGAATGCCTTATCCTGCATAATGTCTGCAGTGTGGTCAAGTGTCACTAGACTCCAGAAGCTAGTCTGCATCTTGGAGGCCTCCTCTGCTCTGCAGATTGGGCTTCCTCCACGTACAGGGTCAAGAGTCCTACCTGGAGGCATCAGTCTCTGTTTGTGTGCTCATTACCTCTTCCTTCCACTTCCCCTGTACGGCCTTCCACTTTCGCCTGTGCTAAGTTCCATGTATCTAGTAGGCATGGAGGAGGAGGTAGATCTTCGCTGGTAGAATATTCTTTATGTGACAAAATGTGATGGTGGAAGTGATTTTTGCTTGTTGAAGAGAACATGGTGCCAGTGAATCATGACATGAATGGAAAACAAGCGTTCGTGAACCTCAGTGCTTTTGAAATTTTCTTATTTTCTTTGCTTGCTCCTCTGACCATGCTTGGGCTTCCCAGGTGGTGCTAGAGGTAAAGAACCTGCCTGCCAATGCATGAGATGTAAAAGATATGGGTTCTTTTCTGGGTCAGGAAGATCCCCTGGAGAAGGGCATGGCAACCCACTCCAGTGTTCTTGCCTGGACAATCCCCATGGACAGAGGAATCTGGCGGACTACAGTCCCTGTGGTTGCAAAGAGAAACGACTGAAGTGACTTAGCATGCATACACAGGACTATGCCTGGTGTAGGGCAGGTGTTCAGTGCTAGTTGATGAGCTGGCTGACTGTCATGCTGCTCCTGTAGTCCTCCTGGAGGGAAATGACTGATTCTATTTTCTCCTGCAGACGAAATTTTGGTTGTGTCTACAGAATCTCAGAAGATAAGATTACCCTTCTCTTGGATTCAAATTTCACATTCCCTCTGATCCTTTCTTTGTCTGTTAGGAGAGATTGGAAGAGAAATTTAAGGTCAGTTAGTTCAATCTCCTACCCAGGGCAAGAATCTTTCCTCTGATAGGCTAGGCATCATTCAGGACCATTGCAGCCAGAAACATGACTCTCGTTTCTGTGATGTGCCTTGACTAAGCTCTCAAGGGTTGCATTGAGCTGAAATTGGCTTTGATTTACTCCCATCCCATCTTAGTGCAGTCCTGCAATCTCAGAGAATAGACTAGCTTTGAGAATTTAAAGAACTCTCCTGTCCTTATCCCTGACCTTCCTTTTTCAGTTTATCTCACTCTCCTCTGAACATCATTTATGATCTATAACTTAGTCTTTTTGACAGAGTCCTTACCTGTCTCTACCAATTAAAATGATGTCTTAATAATTGGAAGTCATCTTTCTAATTGGATATATGTGTGTGTGTGTGTGTGTGTATGTACATGTATATATAAACGTGTATGCTTAGTTGCTCATGTGCATCTATATAAAATTGAGCTTGGCATTGCTGTGGCATTCATTTATATTTTCAATATTCTTGCTTTCAGCATTTCCTATCATACATATTTTTTAAAACCATATTTTGAGTAGAACATAAGAGTGTTGTTATTTTTATTATGAAATGTTTCAGAAACACAGAAAAACAGAGAGGTGTGTTGATAACGAGCACCCATGAACCTACCATATAGATTCAACATTATTATTTTCCAGATTTCCCGCAGATTTCTTTTTAAAGAAGTGTCTACATTGTTTAGTGTCAAAGGAAATGGGCAAAGGGAATTATTTGGGAGAGCAGATTGCCTGGAATATAGGCCGTTACTTCCTATGGCAGGAAGTAAATGGTTTTCATTTTATCTCTAAGACCTTGTAGGAAAGTCATCTCATTGCCTTTTTACCTGTCAGTTTATTTTCAGCTTTTCCTGGAAGACATGTGGGTGGGGTCAGGTCTTTCAAGTACAGTGTTTATAACTGATGTCATTTCTTAACAGACAGTCCTGGTTTCCACCACCCCCTCCAGGTTACAACACCACCCCAAACACAGGAGCAACCAGAAGGTAAGAGAAAGATGTCAGAGGTAATTGCTATGTAATATGATGGAAGAATGTGTTAGATATTGACAACATATAATTGTGGATGCTTTGGAATAAAGTGGAAGCAATTTTGTGAACTCTGAGCTCTGAATAAGATTGTGCCCAATGAAAGTGAGGTCAGGGTACAAGTGTGCCTGGTAGGAAATCTGACACGATTTGAGGAGTAAATGACTGTATCTTTAGTTTGCTAACGGTTGCTGTAGCAAAGTACCATAAAGGTGGGTGGTGTGAGAGAAATATATTGTCTCACAGTTCCAGAGGCTGGAAGCCCAACATCAAGGTGCTGACGGGGTTCCTTCTGAGGGTTGTGAGAGGCGATCTATTCCACCCTTCTTCCTGGCTCCTGGTGTTTTCCTAGTAATCTCTGGGGTTCCCTAGTTTGTATAAGGGCATCCCTGGTGGCTCAGATGGTAAAGAATCTGCCCGCAGTGCGGGACACCCAGGTTCGATCCATGGGTCAGGAAGATCCCCTTTAGAAGGGAATGGCTACCCACTCCAGTATGCTTGCCTGGAGAATTCCATGGGCAGAGGAACCTGACAGGCTACAGTCCATGGGGCAGCACCATTTCAATCTCCCCCTTCATCTTTACATGGTGTTTACCCTGTGTGCCTGTCTGTGTCCAAATTTCCCCCTCTTAGAAGGACACCAGTCCTATCGAATGGGGAGTCATCCAACTCTGGTATGATCTCATCCCAACTTAGCTACTTACGTCCATGACTCATGTCTTACCTATTTGTGTCTACTAATGACAAATTTGGAGAGGACATCATTCGATCCATAAGGGGGGCAGGGGAGAGAACAGGGGCCATCACCAGGTGGGGCCCCAGTGTGGGCTCTGGTGCACAGTCATTTTTGCTCTGATGAACCCAGATGTCAGGATGGGAATGTGTATAGCAAGTTCTTGGTAAACTTAAAGTGACAGATGAGTCGTGTTTGTTTGCTTTTACTTTTTTGTTGCTGTTGAGAGCAATAATTGTAACTAAATTAGAGACCATGTGGAGAACACCTGGTTCTACGATTTCCAAACTGGGAATGTCAACAACTATTTAACTTAATAAATATTTAATAATAAGTGATTACTGTATGCCAGATCTTGTTCTAGGATCTTGGGAGATGTCAGTGAACAAAACACGGGGCCTACACTCAAGCCTTCAATGAAACGGACACAGAGTAGGCCTCTCATAATCTATGTTGTCCTTAGCACTTGAAGAAAAATAGGTCTCCAAGTTGGTTTTGGTTTAGGTATCCAAAATTATTTTCATGTCATCAACCCCTAGAATGTCTTCACCCAATATTTCCATGTTTGAATGGGATTAATTTTACCAATTCAACACTTGGGAAAAGGGTATGAAGCAGTGTCCTTGTTTCATATGAGATTGTTTTATTTCCAAAAATTTTCATCTGTTGCACGGGCTCTTAATGTGTCTTTTATTTCCAAAAAATAGGTATATTTGGAAATAAATGTCTTATAATTTAAGTTGAATCTATAAGGACATAAATAACTTTAGTTGACTAATAGACAAAAAGAATTCAAGTTGTCTTTCATACCCTTGGCTTCATCTGTATATATGTGTGTGTGTACATATATATTATATTATATGTGTATAACATACATATAAAATTATTGGACATGTTGAATAATCACAGCCTGGAATTATATCAACCTTCTCTTAAAATGTTTTCTTTTTAAACCTGTTCATCTTTTTAAACCTGTGGATGATTTCCAATTATATGAACTGCCAAGTATGGATTATGTCTCTAATTTATAACCTCCTTTCTCTTCAGGCTATGTTTAGCTATTTCTCCATGAGTGGTACCTTTCATGGAACTACCCAAGTTATTATTGTAAGATACCACTGTACATTCCATCCAATTTTGTCTTGATAGACAGTAACTGATACTTAGAAACATTTATTACTTATTTCCCAAATAACTTATTTTTATCTTTTATTTGTTATTCTATTGTTCATGTAAATTATCATCATAATAAGCAACCGTTATATAACTGTGTAAAGATATGAAAGGGTTATTCATGAGCTAACGTCATATGTACTCAGTGCCCATTCAGCTATGGATCTCTGTTTGCACAGAACTGATACTGCCTGGCTATATGCCCTTACAATTTATGCATAGCTGGATGTGATTTACATGGAAGATAAAATAAGTTACAATGTCTCTATTTCTGATTTCTGGATCAGATGCCTAGCACCAGAATTAAGGGAGAGAAGAGAAGATTATTGGATAAGATTGATGAATTTAGATATCCACTCCTTTCTTAATGTCACAGATTATTAATATAATGGCTAGACCGAAAGACTTCTCTTTGAGGATCAGAGCTAATGTTATCCCAAGCTTTCAGGGAAGGAGAGAATGATAGCAATATAGCAACGCCTTTGATTTCTGAAGTGCTTTTCTTTGGAAAAGCTCAAAGTACTTCTTCCGTTTCTCACCTTTAATGCCAGTGCATTCTCAGGGCTGAGAAATAGCCTTTTCAGCAGAAGCCAAAAACTAGAAGCAATTATTAAATGATGAAAGGAATCAAAGGTTTCAAAAAGAGATTTTTGTGCCCAGAAGAACAAAAAGAAGATGGAAATAGGTCAAGAACAGATAAAAATGGAGAACTGTGATTTTTAATACTAGCTAATAGCCAATGCTAACTTTATTTCCCTTCGACCTTTACTTATTCACTGGTCTCCATCTCCCTTTCTCCCCTTTCACCTCTTCTGCAAAAGAATTTCCCCTTAATAGCAACACTCACTCTCATTTCTGTTCTTCATCTTGTGAACTTTCATTTTTCTATCACCTAATCTTTCCCAGAGATTTCATTTTCTTCCACACACCCATTCCCAGTTATTACAAGGAGAGGTCATTTTCCTGAATGTTTTTCCCCTCTAACCTCTCTGTGATCTTTGACCTCATGGACTACCTCATTCCTCAGTTGTCCCTTTCTTGATTTACATAGTGTGGAAGAACCAAACTTAGTTGTGTTTGGATTGACAACTTGCGTTGGTGTTGTGTTTGGATTAAAATCGGTTACAGGCATGAGTAAGCTGCACCCAAAGGGTCTTAAGCTTTTTTTTTTTATCAAAAGAAGAACCCATGATATCACACTTTTCTCTATATTTATATGTATATCTGTACCTATAACTCTACAAGTCTGTGTTTATGTCTATAGCTATTGATATTTCTATAGCTACATCTGGAAATATATCTACATCTCATTCCATCTACATAATTAACATAAGGTTGGTGAATTCAGTTCAGTTCAGTAGCTCAGTTGTGTCCGACTCTTTGCAACCCCATGGACTGCAGCACGCCAGGCTTCCCTGTCCATCACCAGCTCCTGGAGCCTACTCAAACTCATGTCCATCACATCGGTGAATTCAACTAGATTTTAAATGAGCAAATTTAATTTTCTGATATAACTATATAGTAGAGCTAAAGAAAAAAAGCAATTTCTTAAAACAAGTATCATTTTATGTACGACACACATTAGTCTTGCAATGAGGAGGTTAAGATCTGGTTATCAAACAAAATTTTGGAAATATCTCTGAAAGTTTCTGAAAATCTCTTGCACCCTTTTTGATAAAACATGTAGAGAACGAAGCTGTAATTCGTGATAATAAGACAGAGCAGGTAAAGTTCTGAACTTAAATAAAACTCTTTCTAGCTGATTTCTAAGGTAACTCCTTAGTCCTTGGATGTAAATGTTCTCTGATCTCTTCTTCTCTTGTTGAGACGGGAAAACTCTAGCACAGGGTTTTGAATGACCAGCCTGTATGTGCTGTGTGTGCTGTGCTTAGTCACTCAGTCGTGTCCAGCTCTTTGCGACCCCATGGACTGTAGCCCGCCTCTGTCAGAGGACAGGCTCCTCTGACCATGGGGATTCCCCAGGCAAGAATACTGGCTGGAGCAGGTTGCCGTGCTGTCCTCAAGGGGATCTTCCCAACCCAGAGATTGTACCCAGGTCTCCCGCATTCAGACGGATTCTTTACCATTTGATCCACCAGGGAGGCCATGAATACTGGAGTGGGTAGCCTATCCCTTCTCCAGGGGATCTTCCCAACCCAGGAATCAAACTGGGGTCTCCTTCACTGCAGGTGGATTCTTTACCAGCTGAGCTACCAGGGAAGCCTGTCAACCTGTGTCAACAAGATTATTTCCTCTGAAATCCTCTTTTCAACTGCCATCAGAACCTATAGTTTCTTTTCATTTTACTCAGGACTGAATCAAATTTTAGCTCTACAACTTTTGTTCATCATTACATTGATCTGTCTCTCCTTCCTTTATGATCACTGGTTTACCCCCTTTCCCATGTTCAAATCCCTTTCATTATTTCAGAATATTACTTCTGTTTTAATGTTTTGGTGTAATGTAATTTGAGCTCTATGTATTGGAGATTCTGAAATACATATAAAAGAAATACATGTGTCATCAATATGGAAAATTATTAGAAGGTCAGAGCCAGTGAAAGTTTTTCCTTTTCCACTTGTTTCGTTTTAAGATTTATCAGAAAGCCTGGAGCAAAGCAGTTTGTCAGCAATCACTAGTATCTATCTTAATTTCTCAAGTTCTTAAACTTTTTCTCATCTTTGAGTCTTTAAAAGAGTGATAACATATGCCAGGACTGGAGCCAATGGTGTGGATAATAGGTGCCATTCGTGAGAAGTGCTCAGTCAAATCACAATAAGATACAGATGCAGCATTTCTAGGAAGTTAATATTAAAGTCACTTCTGATTTTAGAACCCACCTTTAACTCTTGGTATTCTGTTTACGGTAAATTTAAGTACATATGCCTTTGTACTTAGGTGATGCAGAGATACAGTGCTTTGATGGCATATGAAGCTCATTTAAGAAACTCATGGAAGCCCGATTTAAGTAGTAGTTGCTTAACAGACAATATGAATGTTTACAGTGTTACCCATTATAGTGATTCTGGAGCAACAATGAAGCAAACCACCAGCACCACCAAAAACAAACAAAACCAATGTGTTTTTTTTTTTCTGCAATCATTTCCAAAGACAGAAAATAAATTGTATAATATCTGATAAAATTAAAGTAGTGGAAACACATGCAGGAAATCACCATATTGTGAAATGCTTGCTACATACTTTCATAATTTCTCATCCATATTTGTTTCAATCTCTTCTCTTCCAGTGGTTTTCACTTCCACTTAGCTGATTGGTAGATATGAAGGAGGAAAAAAAATTCTAATTGAGAAGTGGGTTGCTATGGCAACCTTGCACTACAGTTATATTTTTCCATCTGTAACTATAAATGGTAAAATGTAGCTTTTCTAATTATGCTGCAACATTTTTAACTCTATTGGTACCAAACCTTCTATGAAGTTTGCTGTCACCCTAAATTAAATCATTATATTTAATTTTTACCACAACAAACATCTTCTTGTATTAACTGGAAGCCATTTTGCAAGAACTAAGAGTCTAAAACTCTCAGTAAAATGTCAAAGTATAGTGATTTTAAAATTGTATCTGAATGCTTAAAATACTGATTATATTCATTCAAAATAATTAAAACATAAAACTGAGTCAGGGTTTGTTATATTTTAAAAGTATTTTAATAGAATGAGGAGAAAGTTAATTCAGAATGTGCTGCTATGAATTCAGCAATACTTGAAAATTTGTCTCCTTCTGTGTCTATTGGGAGCTAAAGTTTATTTGTGCTCTTATATTAAATTATACTATTTAAATTTCATTAACCACAACTAAATATTCATACATTTAGAAAGTGCAGTATATGAATATTCAGGGTACTTAGTGCATAGCAAGTAGTATTCACGACTACTGTGGAATTGAAGATTCCTTGCAATATTCTGCCTTCCCATAGTCATATAGTGGTTTGCCAGCCACAGATCTGAACCAGACTCATCCTTTTATAAATGAAGAAGCAGATTCTTCAGAGAGGATCAATGTTCTTTCCATGATCAAACTGGAAGTTAGTGGCAAAACTTGTCTAAAACCTAGGTCTCTGAAATTTTTGTTCAACGCATGCTCTTTGTTGTGGGGTGGTTCATTGAAATGGTCCCTGGCCACTGAAAGTAAGACACTGTTAGAGCAATCATGCTTTTGAACAAACACTCGAAAGATCATTCCCTGGAATCTTTAGAATGCCTTGCATTCGACAAGCTCTTTGAGACCATGGACCACATCACACCTTTTCTAGTCTTGAATGCCCAACTTTGCTTGTTATATGTCCTAACATAATAACTAGGGCAGTTGTGGAATAAGTGCTTTTGAACTGACACCTTTGGGCAAGCAGATAATACAGGATCTCTTATTGTTATTAGATTTTCATTGGAAATACCTGGAAGAATAATGGTTTGATACAGTATGATAGAGAGCAGCAGCCCCCAACATTTTTGGCACCAGGTTTTGTGGAAGATAATTTTTGCACAGACTAGGGATGGGGGATGGTTTCAGTATGATTCAAGTGCATTACATCTATTATGTCTCTGCTGATCTGACAGGAGGTGAAGCTCAGGCAGTAATCTGAGTGGTGGGGAGCAACTGTAAATACAGATGAAGCTTCACTCACTAGCCCACCGCTCACCTCCTGCTCTGCAGCCCAGTTCCTAACAGGCCACAGACCAATATAGGGTTGGGGATGCCTGATATAGAGGAGAAAGCATGGGACTAGACATGAGTAAGACTAGGTTAGAACCTTGGCTGAGTCACTTACTACCAGTGTGATCCAGGGCAAATTGCTTACCTTTTTTGAGACCCAGTGAATAAAATAAATTATACACACACACACACACACACACACATTCCACAGGATAGATATATGGACTAAATAAAATAAAGTATGTGAGAAGTATGTCAACTTGAACAAGTTGACATGTTACTGAGACTCAAAAAATGTAAGTTCCATTTCCTTTGCTATTGTTGTAATAAGAATTCTACTGGCAGACTACAACAGCTAAGCATAATGTGAAGTAAAAACAAAACTCACCATCAGTTTTTAAGAGTCAATTATTCTTTCAACCCTGACCTGTGTTGAGTCATAGAAACATTCTTCACAAAGTCATTCTGGAACACAAGTCACAGAGCCAAGCATGTTTTCCAAAAACCCCATAATACAAAGAAGTGACCTTTGCAGGAGCTTATGAAAATGAAGGAACATAAACAGGTTGACAGTGTTATTTCTGTTAGCTCTGGCCTTCAGGCTACAATCTGCAGGTTTTCAAATGTTGCCCAGGAAAGCTGCCTTTTGATTCCTGGAAGTGATTTTTTACAATTATAGCAGCTAGTGTGGCGTCATCAACCCTGCGGAAGGTCTTACAGACTGCAGGGAAAGACAGAGGGGAGAACCAGGTCAACTGATCCAAGCTTAAACAGCGCATCTCAAAGTGGTGTTCAAACAGGATCATTCCCCATGAATGTCTCTTGTTTTTGTTTCTTCGAAACATTCCAGGCCACAGCTTCCTGCCTCGCTCTTGCATTCTAAAGCCCCTGCTTGGCATGGCCTCCAGCTCCTGGCTCAGCATGAATGACGCCTCTCATTGCCCCCAGGGCTGGGGTTCTGTCATCTGTGACTGTCACTGCAGAGATGCAAAAAAGCTCCTTTGAGTTGGACTGAAGTCAGCTTGGCCTTGCCCTGGCCCAGCCCAGCAGGGGTGTAAATGCATTACTCTCGCTTCTCTGCTTTTCTTGGCCTTCACAAATGCACACCTGACTTTTATTTCCCCAAAGCATCTCCTTCCTGTACACCCAGATCTTCTTCTCTACTCATCTCTGCCTCTCAGACACACCCAGGCAATATTTTCTGGCCTCTTTGAGGGCTTAGTGGCTCCCCGGGTGGTGCTAGTGGTAAAGAACCCACCTGCCAATGCAGGAGATGCGAGAGATGAGGGTTTGATCTCTGGGTTGGAAAGATCCCCTGGAGGGGGAAATGGCAACCCACTCCAGTGTTTTAGCCTGGAGAATCCCATGGACAGAGGAGCCTGGTGGACTACAGTCCATGGGGTTACAAAAGAGTCAGACACAACTGAAGTGACTTAGCACCACTTTACATGGAAGAAACTTGGCTTTTTATCACTGTGATTCTGGCATAAGCAAAGTTGGGCACCATCCCATGTCTCCTTTTTTATAATCCTCCTTTCCATCTGGTTACTATTCTCCTGCCTGTTTTCAGATATCCAGTGCCCTGTGTAGACTCATTAATACCTGGGGCCGACCACCTTCTCATCCTTTCCTCTATCCCTGGAGGAGAAGCATATAACTAGCTCATTGACAGAGATACATGAAAGACACATTATCATTTGAGTGACATTACACTGTTGCAACACAGGGATATGTTTTTTGTTTTTTTTTTTTATAAGTGATTTATTTATTTTTTTTTTCAGAAAAATTAAATTCTTTAAACAACTAGGTTCTGTACATACAAAGTACTCGTTCTTCATCTAGCTTTGATTTACTTCTTAGGAGTTTTCATCTTTCTGACCATCCAGCGTTTTGTAAACCTCTTAGCATTTTGTTTTCTCTGAGATCCCCAAGTATTATTCAAAAACTGGGCTGCAGCCTTTTTCATCGGTAACCTCTTGTTTTCAAGAGACAGGGGTATGTTTTGAGAAGAGAAGATGATGACAATCAATACAAAGAAAAGAACATCTAATTGTGAAATCTAACATTAGGTCAGAATGGGGAGAGTGTTTTCCTGTAAACTACTTTTTGCAGGCATATCATATTACACAGTAACTCATCTGAGCACCCAGTGCCCACCAGGTACTTGGTGAAAGTGAAAGTCGCTCAGTTGTGTCTGACTCTTTGCAACCCCATGGACTATACAGTCCAGGGAATTCTCCAGGCCAGAATACTGGAGTGGGTAGCCTTTCCCTTCTCCAGGGCATCTTCTCAACCCAGGGATCGAACCCAGGTCTCCTGCATTGCAGGCGGGTTCTTTACCAACTGAGCTATCAGGTACTCGGTAGTGGAGTCAACAATGGACAATGGACTTCTATGGGACAGGAAACCTTGAACAGATTTTCAAAGCTTTAGACCCCTGTTCAATATCCATTTTCCTTCTTACCAAATAAAAATTCAGCCAATCCCTCCCTCTTCCAACACCTCTTTATCGGGCACCAACATCGTGTACAATCCTAGTACTTGGTGTGTAACTATCCTTTTAGGGACTTCCAGTCCAGCCAAGGTGGAGACAAAAAGTTATGTGCAATTCAGACCAGCGCGGTATGTGTTGTGAAGAAGGTGCGCTCCTGGGAGACATAGAAGAGTGTTCGCCAGAGCACTGGGTACCACTCCGCACAGTAACCCCCTAAACCAGAGTCTGAAGGGCAAGGAGGGCTCTCCAGGTGAAACGGAGAGGAGAGAGAACATGGTGTTGGGGTGGGATGGGGTTAGGAAGTGCCAGAGGTTTGGCTCCACTGCAGCGCTGGGTTCACACGGGATGGAAACAGCAGCAGGCACAGCACTCACACTAAGCCAGGCGGTGCTCTAAAGCTTTGCATCACCCTCTTGCTGGCTTCAAAGCCACCATCGACACAAGAACCAGAAGACCCACGTGCTCTGTGTCCGCTCCTCCACTGCTTACCACCCAGGGACTCGCTACCACACTCAGCCAGAAAAGCTTCAGGACTAATTCCATCATGTCCCCCATCCTTGTGGCCATGGATCCCTACGGGAACCCCAGTAAGATTACTTCTTATCACCTGGACCATTCCTGCAGAACTCTGTGCATCACTGAACCTGACCCAGCCCTACCGCATCCCGACCCCTCAAACCGGTCCACAGAACCTTCCTGGATATGTCATCCATTATCGTCAAAACTCGCTCCTCTTTAGTCTCGTCTCTGACTGAATGATCTCTCCCCTCCTCGGTGGGTTCTCGCAGAGAACCTTGCTCCCCCAGTCTCCTTCTCAGTGACAGCTGCTTTTCTTCTAACCCCATGTACTGTGAGGTCTGGAGGAAGAGGAGGGATCCTGTTTGCTCCTAATTGCTAATTTCTATTTCTCCCTCCTCCCTAAATCTTCCTGTCCTCCTTGAGGACAGGAGCTTCTCTCCTTCACTGGAGTCATCTCAAGATCTCTGAGTCACTCACCCTCACTCTGTGGGGACTTCAGCACTTGGCTCACCAACTCCCACAAACATTTCTCCCATCCTAATGCCTGAAAGTGAAAGTCACTCAGTCGTGTCTGACTCTTTGTGACCCCATGGACTGTATAGTCCATGGAATTCTCTAAGCCAGAATACTGGAGTGGGTAGCCTTTCCCTTCTCCAGGGATCTTCCCAACCCAGGGATCAAACCCAGGTCTCCCACATTGCAGGCGGATTCTTTACCAGATGAGCCACAATGGAAGCCCAAGAATACTGGAGTGGGTAGACTATCCCTTCTCCAGCGGATCTTCCCGACCCAAGAATCGAACCTGTGTCTCCTGCATTGCAGGTGGATTCTTTACCAACTGAGCTATCAGGGAAGCCCTCATAATGCCTGGTGAGCCTAAAATTCGTGTAATGGATCCTCCCCATCCTGGACTTTCACTTTCTTGGTCTCCTCTCCAACGATCTTGTCCATTGCCCTACCCCAGCCACCCACAGATATTGCCCTTGTAAGAAACCATATATACTACAAAACTACAAAGCTTTCCCTTTTCTGGCTTCCATTTTCCATCTACTCACTGTCTAGCTACACTTTCTGGTTCAGTCCCTCCAGTCCTCTGATGCCAGAAATTTCCCAGTCCCACAACCACCAATCCATTGATTCTACAATCTTTCCACAGCCCTTCTCCCCTCACCTCCTCACTTCCCTCCATGTCCATCTCAGATCCCACAGTCCTTCACTGTGATCACTTCCTTACATACCCCTTCTCTTCCCTTGTCATCAGTCTTTATTGCACTCTCTTGGTTGACTTAGAAGCTTCCTTAAATCCACTCTCTTTTCAATCTGTTCCTGCCCCTGAAGAACCGAACGTGGCAAAAGAAAGCAATGGATATTGGCCTTATTTTAGTTCCATGAGCATTGACTTCAGCGGAGCCATTGGTGTTACCCAAAGAGTCCCTGAGAGGCAGCATCATGGGGGATGGTTTATGGAGCCAGACTTCTTGGTTTGGATTTTGCACTCTGCCCCTTACCAGCTGTATCATCACGGGGTATTTATTTTCACTTTCTGTGCCTCCGTCTTTTCATCTATAAAACAGGAAGAAGCAGAATACTTATCTCTGAGACCGAAGAGAGGATTCAATGAGCTCGTTCTCTGTGCTTCCGAGACCAACCTTCCGGCATGTGCCCTCAGTCTCCCCACTTCCCGTGTCTAACCATTTTCTGCTCACTCTCCTGCACCATCAAATTTGCCATCTTCCCTGGATCATTCCATCATCATATCTACATACTCTAGTACCCTTCATTGACCTATCAACCTTCAGGTAGCTTCCCAATTTTCTCTTCCCTCTTCACTGCAAAGTGCCTCAAAAGAAATTCTACGTCTATCCCTCTGCCTCCCATTTTCTTTGAGATCCACTCCTAGAAGGTTTTTTTTTTTTCACTACTGCTCCATCAAAACTGCCTTCGTCAGGTTTATCAATGACCACTATATCGCCAACACCATGGTAACTCTCCACCCCAGTTTTATTTGATCTGTCAAATGGCTTGCATTTGGCAAGGCTGGTCACTCCTTCTGGAAACACTTGTCTCACTTGACTTCCTGGCACCACACCATTGTATTTCTCTTCTTTTCTCTTTGCTTCTCTTCAGATTCCTTTGCTGTTTCTTCCTCATATTCTTGACGTCTAAATATTGCTGGGATCAGGGGTTCCACCCTTGGCCCTCTTCCTTCTCTGCCTAGAATGACATCCTGGGCAGTCTTATCCAGTTTCACGTGTTAGATGCCATCTCAAAGCTGATGATACTCTTTCTCCAACACCCCCATGGTTCAGTTTATCACTGCCTTCAGGTCCTGGCTTATATTTCACTTCACATACAGGTGTTCCCACACCATCACTATATTCTCTCACTGTTTTATTTTCTTCTTAGTGCTTTTCTTCATCTGTCATTTATTTATTTGTGTATTGAAAACCTTCTGAGCACAGGGAAATTATCCACTGTGTAGAGTGCCTCAAGCATAGAAAGCTACCAATAAATGTGTTAAATAAAAGCATGATTTCATTCAGTCCCAACAACACCCCCACAGTGCTGTTGGAAGGGTTATTACAAATGAGGAAATGGAATCATTTAGGCCCTTGTCACACAGCTGGCAATTCTGGCAGCCCAACTCCAGAGCCTACATGCTTCCTAGGCACTACGGAAGCCAGAGGGGTATAAAGTTGAGATCACAGGGTATTTCTATGGAATTTATCTCAAGGGTTATGGGGAACTACTGGGGTGGGAGTTTGGGGGTAGGGAAGTGCTGTGTGTGTACATGATAAATCACTTCAGTAGTGTCTGACTGTGACCCTATGGACTGTAGTCTGCCAGGCTTCTTGGTGGGACATGGGCTTCTCCAGGCAAGAATACTGGAATGGATAACCATGCCCTCTTCCAAGGGATCTTCCCAACCCAGGGATCAAACCCATGTCTCCTGCATCTCCTGCATTGCAGGTGGATTCTTTACCCCTGAGCCACCAGGGAAACCCGAGTAAAGTGCTGACTCCATCCCAATATGCCCATAATTGCCTGCTTCAGTTCCTGGGCGATCAAATCATGCCATTTCAGAGGCTTTCTTGGTGCTTTGTTGGAAAGTTTAGGCTGACAGTGTTTGTAAGCTCTGCCAGCATCAAACTGGCCTGTGCTGTCAATGTTTAAGGCAGATTTAGTTAAGAGCTTCAAATCAACTTCATCTTAAGGTCTATGGAACTGAAAACCTTTCTTGCTGTTTCCATAGCAGCTTGATAGTTGACATAATTCCTAAAGAAGCTTATATGTTAATTTAGCCCAGGAACCATTTACTCGGCTCATTCGCTGCTGACCCAAAATATCACAACTTGAGTGAGATAGTCTAGTAAATTACTAAGCTGTTTAAAGTACACATAATGTTTCAAACTATAGTTGGGGAGGACAGGGTTTCCAAAAATCTGATTAAATGAACTTTTAAAATACCTGTAATTTTCAGATTTGACTTCTTTAAAGTTTAGAACTCCAAACATCCTGGCCTTTCCAGTAGCTCATGCACGGGGGTTGTAAGACGCACAAGATATTTCCACATAGACAATAAACGCATTTGGTAAATAGATGCTCAAATTTACCTGGTTTCCATGGTGAAATGAACTGCTGTTTTCTGTTCTAAAGGGAACCAACTGTTCACCCTCCAATACCTCCAAAACCCAGTTCCGCTGTTTCATCTCCTAACCAGCTGAAGCAGGATAATAGGTAAGATCTAGCATTCCAGAATTTCTTGCAAAATGAAGTTTAAAGAAAATGACACCATATGTGCAAAGCATGGATATGTTTTTTTGTGCAGAAGCACTTGGAAAGCTGCTCTAATTCCATTTGCCTACACAAATGTGTATTTATGTTTGCCTCTGGATACTCATGGCCGCTACGTGTCCTATGGAAACAGACTTTCAAGATAGAAACTGAACAATAGTCACGCCCAGGAGATGTTCATACTCAGGCTTCCTTTACTTTATGTATTGGGAACCAGTATGTAAGGAACCCCTCTCTCCCTGTATATAAATATATACGTATATATGTGTGGCAGTAGTGGTTTAGTCACTCAGTCGTGTCCAACTCTTTGTGACCCTAAGGACAGTAACCTGCCAGGTTCCTCTGTCCATGGGATTTCCCAGGCAAGAAAACTGTGCAGATTGCCATTTCCTTCCCCAGGGGATCTTTCTGACCCAGGGATCAAACCCATGTCTCCTGCATTGAAGGTGGATTCTTTACCTCTGAGCCACCAATGAAGCTCATTTATTGATATGTATATATATTGCTTATATAGTGATATGTACATATATTGTGTATATATTGCAAAGAGTTGGACATGACTTAGCTATTGAACAACAGCAACAAGAACAAACGTGTGTATATATATTTATACACAAACACACACAAACACATATATATATATCTTAACTAGTTGAGATTCCCATTAAGAGCTACATTTTCTAACAAAAGATGTTCTTAAAACTTTGTGTTAGTGTTCAAACCCTCCCTTATGTTAGAAAATACCTTTAGGTAGTTCTTTAGTCTCATTGAGACATTTGTAACTTATTTAAAAGCTATAACAAATTTTGAAAAATGCTATAATTACCTTGCCTCCAAATCAAGAAAAAAAAAGACAGACTTGCTTTTCCATTTTGAAACTCCAGTGCTCTCTGATTAATACTTAGAAACAAATACTTAGAAACTAATTCAGAGATCTGAGCACCTCCCCATGTGTTGCTGTTAAACAGTTTACTAATCTCAAGCTATTTTCTAAGACCTACACAGCACATTTCCATTATTGTTGAGAGATTTTTTAAATGGTGTCTCAGTGAAGACTGAATACATTAGATTCGCTTGATGGCCCGCCTTTGATTCTTTTGTATTTTTACTTTTTGATGGTGATTTTTTTGACAACATGTAGGACTATTGGAAAACTATTCTTCATTAAGAGGATAACTTTGGCCAGAAAATGCTGATTGCATGACAGGGCTATGGAGCTTTAGGCATTCAACCTAATGTGTTAAAAACTCAGGTCTGAATTTCTATTCAGTGAAATGTCACAAGATCTTTAAAATTTTGTCCTTAGGAGGAGAGGATAATTTTTTTTAATGTTAAAAAAATTCTTCATTGAATTAATGAAAAATATAGGCCAGATTTATGACTTCTAATCTGCGCAATGGTTATAATTATACACTTGAAAATAACTTTTCAGGCTTTCCATCTTACATTATTTTTCCTTTTACTTTGACAGTATTGAGCAATTTAATATTAATGTGAATAGGATTTTTTAGAGGGCTAAAAAAAGTTGGCGTTAGTATATCCTACATTCAAAACCTTGGATTCTAGAGCGGGGAATTAAATAGAGTCAAAAGAAGCTAAATTTCATCAGAACTGGTCTAATCTGTTTTTACTACTCTAATTTATTTCTTCCACAAATGATCTTAGATATAAAATGAGGACAACTAGCATGTTTTAAACCCTGATTACTTTAATCACAGCAAGATGATTTTAATGAAAGAATATGAAAGGGAAGTGTTTCCTATGTAATTAACACATGTCCTCAGGAGTACAAAAAATGGTTGAATTTAGTTCCTTGAGAACAAGCAAGAATGTGTAAGTAGGTCAATTAGATACTTAGAAAAAAAGCTGAGAAAAACCTTATACTACAAATTGTTACAGAGCCTAACATTGTAAAATTTAATTCTAACAACTCACTGTGGTCATTCCCAATGTGGTAGGTGTACTGGAAAAATGAAAGTGTTTACCATATTATCTGAGCAAACATATTTCTTGATAGTATTCAAATGGGATGAGTCTTTGAGAAAAAGATGTTCCTCTGACACTTAACAAAACATGATTTTTACTATTTAAAAACATTGTGTCATTATCTAATAGAGATAAGTGTATTTATCTAATAAAGATAAGTGCTTTATTGATGAATGAAAATTAAAATAAATGAACATGAACATATTTAGAAGTTTATTTCCATAGTGCTATTATTCCAGCAAGCACACTTTCATTTCTTTGAATGTAAATGTTTCCTCATAAATTTAAATTTAACAGAGAAGTGTTTTCTTACCTAACAGACATTATCTTTAATTTGAAAAATATAGGCAGATATATCCAGCTAAACTAAGTGTATATACAGAAGCCAACAGATCTGCTGAAAGAAATATAAGGTACAATGATCTATCCTGATATCTCTATATGTATGTAATTGTATAAGTGATAAAGTATGCTTTATTAAAACACTGAAACATACATGAAATTAATAAAACAGACAAAATCAGTTTTCCAGCTGACTTCAATAGTGGGTAATAAATATTTTTATATGTACTTAGAGAATTTTATTCCTTTTATTGCTATTTCTAAGCATTACATTAAGAACAACCAAAATTGCCTGTATATGATAACAGAATAAGATCAAACCCTTTAAGACAGGAAAATCTCTCTTTATTCCTAACACTTGTCCCAGAGACTATGATAAAGCTGGTGTTGATGTGTAAGAGAATAGGTGGAAATACAGTCATCTGATTGAACATCTACAAAACCTTTGCTTAGAATTGGCTGTATGATAAGGTCAGCTTAACCTGCACCATCAGTAAAAGGCTTACAAATTGTATTGATGCTTTTGAGTAAGATTTCCCCATGACAGTCCCGGTTTACACATATTGTCTTAAATATCCCATCTAGTTTAGTATTTGTTTTAGATGTATCTTTATTTGTGTATTTGAAAAAATACTAGTTTTGAAATTAGTTTTTGAACAATGTTATTTTATAATAACAATATAAACCAATATGATAAACCAGGTTTTTATTTTTATGGCAAAAAACACAGCATTAATTTACCATCTTGTGCATGTGGGATAAGTCGCTTCAGTTGTGTCCGACTCTTTGCGACTCCATGGATTGTAGCCCTCCAGGTTCTTCTGTCCATGGGCTTCTCCAGGCAAGCATACTGGAGCGGGTTGCCATTCCCTTCTCCAGGGGATCTTTCCAACTCAGGGATAGAACCCAGGTCTCCTGTATTGGCATGTGGATTCTTTACCATCTAAGCCACCAGGGAAGCCCAAGGATGTATGCTCAGTGTCATTATAATATTATGTATAATGTATGCTCAGTGACATTATAATGTTCTCTGGTTGACAGAAAAACTTCTGAACATACTCTGTTTACTTGTGCAGTTAATTGAATTTTTCCCGCATATCCTTTTTAAGTATGTAACTTGCACATAGCCGATACACGTCTTTAGAGGAAACTGTAATTATTTCAGTGAGCACTAGATGGCAGAGGCAATGCCCAGGTGGAGTGACTGGTGTGTGTGTGCGCGTGTGTGTGAATGCTGTGAGCTGATGTGATAGGCTATTGTTATTCAGTTAAACTCAGTAATTTCTGATAACATATGGACTTTTGCTTTCTTCACTGAACACAGATACTTTAGTTCCTTTAAGCGTAGCTCAGCTGTCATTGACTTGAGTTTATTTTTCATTGTTTGAAGGAGTCAGGATCTGGAGAACATTGTCAAAGTGGCCACTTCGCTTCAGAAAAATAACAAGGGGTGAGAGCTCAAGAGGTTTTGAACTCGCATTTTTCTTCTCTTTTTGTTTCAAAAATGCTTATCTAGTACCTTTAAATAGTCCAAATATGAACAAAATCCTGATGCTGCTTATTATATATAATTTAAAGGTAGAAAGAGTCAGTCTCTAGATTAGTGTTCCTGAGAAATGGGTAATACTGACACTGACGGATACTCTTCTTTCTCCACTTTCTCTTCTGTGGAGTGATGCTCATGGTGGTGACCTTGCTCCAAACCCCCAGTCCTGTGTTTATGTTCTGACCCGGATCTGTGCTTTTCTATCTCCCCAGCACCCCTATACAGAATGCCCTAGGTTATTTTCAACTTCCTCCCCAAATGTGGTATTTCCTGTTTTCTCTGTGTTCTTTCATTCAGGCAAGCTCTGCAACCTTTCTGGAACTGTTGCAGGAAGGGGGACCCCTTCCAGGGCCCGAAACTGGGCTCTTGTCTAACATTCGGAAATGAATTGTCCGAGGAGACACATGTGCTGACAAAGCAAGAGATTTTATTGGGAAAGGGCACCCGGGTGGAGAGCAGTAGGGTAAGGGAACCCAGGAGAACAGCTCTGTCTCATGGCTTGCAGTCTCGGGTTTTATGGTGATGGGATTAGTGTCTGGGTTGTCTTTAGCCAATCATTCTGACTCAGAGAACTTCCTGGTAGTGCACACCTGGTTCAGCCAAGATGGATGCCAGAGAGGATTCTGGGAGGTGGTCGGACATGTGCTGTCTCCTTTTGACCTTTCCTGAACTCTTCCGGTTGGTGGAGGCTTATTAGTTCCACGTTCCTTACCAGGACCTCCCGTCATAAAACAACTCATGCAAATGGTTACTATGTTGCCTGGCCAGGGTGGGTGGTTTCAATCAGTGTGCTTCCCCTAACAGAATCATTTTTGATTCTTCCATCTTGATGAGAGTGAAAAAGTTGGCTTAAAGCTCAGCATTCAGAAAACTAAGATCATGGCATCTGGTCCCATCACTTCATGGCAGATAGATGGGGAAACAGTGGAAACAGAGTCAGACTTTATTTTTTTGGGCTCCAAAATCACTGCAGATGGTGATTGCAGCCATGAAATTAAAAGACGCTTACTCCTTGGAAGGAAAGTTATGACCAACCTAGATAGCATATTAAAAAGCAGAGACATTACTTTGCCAACAAAGGTCCATGTAGTCAAGGCTATGGTTTTTCCAGTAGTCATGTATGGATGTGAGAGTTGGACAGTGAAGAAGGCTGAGGGCCGAAGAATTGATGCTTTTGAACTGTGGTGTTGGAGAAGACTCTTGAGAGTCCCTTGGACTGCAAGGAGATCCAACCAGTCCATCCTAAAGGAGATCAGTCCTGGGTGTTCATTGGAAGGACTGATGTTGAAGCTGAAACTCCAGTACTTTGGCCACCTGATGCGAAGAGTTGACTCATTGGAAAAGACCCTGATGCTGGGATTGGGGGCAGAAGGAGAAGGGGACAACAGAGGACGAAATGGCTGGATGGCATCACTGACTCGATGGACTTGAGTTTGGGTAAACAACGGGAGTTGGTGATGGACAGGGAGGCCTGGCGTGCTGTGATTCATGGGGTTGCGAAGAGTCAGACACGACTGAGCGACTAAACTGAACTGAACTGAGTCAAGTTACATAACAGCTAATCATATTTAGTATTATTTTGTGGTATTTATGTAAATGTCTCATCTTCTTTGTTATCTCTTTAATCTCCTAGAGCAGATATTTTGTCTTTCTCACCATCTGTCATCTGCAAAGTCTAACACAATGCTTTGTGGAAAGTATAAGTGTTTATGTAGTGGATAATGGTAAGACAATGCTGAGCAGTGAGAAAACCTTGAGTATAAACATTCTGTGGTTTAATCCTGTGCCTGCAGAATTTTTTTCCTTGTTCTATGGAAGTTAGCCGTGCTAAGAGGGTGGTCAGGATTGCCAGCTCAGTCAAAGACCTGAAGAGAAGTCACAGAAGTGATGGTGAGCTCTTCTCTGCAACTCATGGACACAGTCTAAATTTGGACAGAGACGGTGGAAAGTATCCTAAATTTTTCACTTTCATTTCTTCCATTGTCTAAGTGTCTAGATTTCTCATCTTATTTATTTATTTTTGTTTGAGGTAATATCTTTATGGGGATTGAACAGTTTTTTGGACTGGATAATTTTTTGACAGGTGTTTAATAGATAGGTGAGTGATGCTGAAGGGCAATGACGGTTTGGCGCCAGTCAAACAAAAACAGTGAGAGTTTCAGTTGAGTTAGCTTTCCTGTGCCTTCTCCCTCACCACGATACACAAATTTCATAGCCAGATACGTTCTTCACAGGGAGAAGCTGCTACTTTGACAGGGAAGAGGGGAAATGTCTGATGCTCTGGGCTATACCTAGGGACTCGATATAGCTTTTATTTTTATCTGAGTTGCTTTGTAATACTCCTTTGGGAAATGGACTATTATTCCTATTTGACTAAGAGCATTTAATTTATTGCAAATGCAGTGGTGAAATTTAATATCTAAGCTCCCATCAACTTGATGCCATTTTAAAAGCTCAGCTTCTTCATTCAGAATACAGTCCCCATTTTACTTAATTTCCCATAGAGTGTCTTCTCATGATCTATGCTGATTTTCTTGTGGAACCCCAAATCCTGATAATCTCATCATTGTGACTCACCAGTCAGAAAGGTTCGGAGCGAAAATGTATAGAGCTTGCTCTTTCCCTAGAGGATATGGAACAGATTTGTAGCCTCAGAGCTGGAAGGTAGAATTTCAAATAAGAGATGACAATATAGCGTTGTGCCAGGGTCTGGGTAGTGTTTGTCCCATGCAAGGATAGAACGTTAATCCATTTTTTGTCAGGATCAGCAACTTTCACATTTCTGTATTTATTCTCAGCCTTTGACCCTACCATTGAATACACAATATTACTTGAAAGGATTCATCTCTGTGATGGCCATTGATTGAGTAAGTTTTTCAGGTCCCTGAGAGGACCATCCCGGTAAGTATTCTGGTGATCTGCTGTACCAGGCATCTCCAAGCACATTAGTGACTCAGTGACTATACCTCTCTAGAGCTGAGCCAAAGTCTTGGTGCCTCTAAATCAGTTTAAAAAATAAATATAGTGAGCATTTAAAAAATGAAAACGTTAATATTGCCTGGGAACTGTTTACTATAATTGCCAAAATTAATTGAGGGTTTATGACATGCCAGGCATCACACTAATCACTTTCTATTCATTAATTTATTGGTTCTTTTCTGAGGTGGGGATGATTAGTATTCTTATTTTGCAACTGAAAAAAACTGAGGGAACAAGAGGTTAGACAACTAACCCAGAGTCACCAAGTAATAAGCAGTAAAGCCTGGATTGGAATCCAAGTATCCCTGACTTGGGAACCTGAATGTCTAACTACCTACTTACTTGGCCTCCTGGTCTACACCAGTGATGACTCAAGAAGAAAGAGGCACATTGAGGAAATGGGGAAAATGTGTGATTCTAGAGCAGGAAGAAGACAGAACCAAGTTTTAAGAACTGGAAAACTGGATGAGGAAGGCAAGAGAAATGGGGGTAAGGCGGGTGGATAGAAGGGATGAGGGGAGGAGGTTCTGTGAGGAGCAAACAGGAAGGAAAAACCACTCTGGCCACCTTCTTGGGGGAGAGGGCTGAGCTAAGGAATATTCCGGAACCCAGGGGTTTGGCTTAAACAGGTAACTCCTGAAGAAGCAGCCAATAGACTTCACAGTTCTCAAATACAAAAACAGGAGAGCAAATCGAGCTGACCTGGAATGAGGGAGAGTAGAATTCAAGAAAGAGACCAGACTTACTGATAAATGAGTGTTTTTCCAAAATTTTCTCTGTGCAAGCACATTATGCAAAGATAGAATCTATAAGTCAACATAACTGTATACATATCTGTATTTTTTGATGCAGTTTGACCTTGTATTAAGTATCTACTCTGTGAAAAACTCCATATTAAGCACTGAAGAGGATCCAATATAAAACTGTTCTAAATTTTAAGTGGTGTGTGAATGTGTGTATGTGTCTGTGTGTCTCTCTGTGTACACTCACACTCATATATGTAGCAGCAAGGAGACAAGTGTGTGATTACTATTGGGTTGGGCCAAAAGTTCGGTTGGTGAATACATTATTCAATAAAATTCTTGGCAAATCTGAAAAACATGTCTTATTTTTATTTAAAATCAAGCAAGCTTTTTGGCCAAACTAATACATTATAAAGTAACGCAAGGTGAATACCATAGGTCAGTTCGGTTCAGTTGCTCAGTCGTGTCTGACTCTTTGTGACCCCATGAACCGCAGCACGCTAGGCCTCCCTGTCCATCACCAACTCCCTGAGTCCACCCCAACCCATGACCATCGAGTCGGTGATGCATCCAGCCATCTCATCCTCTGTCATCCCTTTCTCCTCCTGCCCTCAATCTTTCCCAGCATCAGGGTCTTTTCTGATGAGTCAGCTCTTCGCATCAGGTGGCCAAAGTATTGGAGCTTCAGCTTCAATATCAGTCCCTCCAATGAACACCCAGGACTGATCTCCTTTAGGATGGACTGGTTGGATCTCCTTGCAGTCCAAGGGACTCTCAAGAGTCTTCTCCAACACCACAGTTCAAAAGCATCAATTCTTTGGCACTCAGCTTTCTTTATAGTCCAACTCTCACATCCATACATGACCACTGGAAAAACCATAGCCTTGACTAAACGGACCTTTGTTGGCAAAGTAATGTCTCTGCTTTTTAATATGCTATCTAGGTTGGTCATAACTTTCCTTCCAAGGAGTAAGCGTCTTTTAATTTCATGGCTGCAATCACCATCTGCAGTGATTTTGTAGCCCCAAAAAATAAAGTCAGCCACTGTTTCCACTGTTTCCCTATCTATCTGCTATGAAGTGATCGGACAAGATGCCATGATCTTAGTTTTCTGAATGTTGAGCTTTAAGCCAACTTTTTCACTCTCCTCTTTCACTTTCATCAAGAGGCTCTTTAGTTCTTCTTCAATTTCTGCCATAAGGGTGGTGTCATCTGCATATCTGAGGTGACTGATATTTCTCCTGGCAATCTTGATTCCAGCTTGTGCTTCATCCAGCCCAGCGTTTCTCATGATGTTCTCTGCATATAAGTTAAATAAGCAGGGTGACAATATACAGCCTTGACGTACTCCTTTTCCTGTTTGGAACCAGTCGTTGTTCCATGTCCAATTCTAACTGTTGCTTCCTGACCTGCATACAGGTTTCTCAAGAGGCAGGTCAGATGGTCTGGTATTCCCATCTCTTTCAGAATTTTCCACAGTTTATTGTGATCCACACAGTCAAAGGCTTTGGCATAGTCAATAAAGCAGAAATAGATGTTTTTCTGGAACTCTTCTGCTTTTTTGATGATCCATCGGATGTTGGCAATTTGATCTCTGGTTCCCCTGCCTTTTCTAAAACCAGCTTGAACATCTGGAAGTTCACGGTTCACGTATTGCTGAAGCCTGGCTTGGAGAATTTTGAGCATTACTTTACTAGCATGTGAGATGAGTGCAATTGTGTGGTAGTTTGAGCATTCTTTGGCATTGCCTTTCTTTGGGATTGGAATGAAAACTGACCTTTTCCAGTCCTGTGGCCACTGCTGAGTTTTCCAAATTTGCTGGCATATTGAGTGCAGCACTTTCACAGCGTCATCTTTCAGGATTTGAAATAGCTCAACTGGAATTCCATCACCTCCACTAGCTTTGTTCATGGTGATCCTTCCTAAGGCCCACTTGACTTCACATTCCAGGATGTCTGGTTCTAGGTGAGTGATCACACCATCGTGGTTGTCTGGGTCGTGAAGAACTTTTTTGTACAGTTCTTCTGTGTATTCTTGCCACCTCTTCTTAATATCTTCTGCTTCTGTCAGGTCCCTACCATTTCTGTCCTTTATTGAGCCCATCTTTGCATGAAATGTTCCCTTGGTATCTCTAATTTTCTTGAAGAGATCTCTAGTCTTTCCCATTCTTTTGTTTTCCTCTATCTGTGCATTGATCGCTGAGGAAGGCTTTCTTATCTCTGCTTGCTATTCTTTGGAACTCTGCATTCAAATGGGTATATCTTTCCTTTTCTCCTTTGCTTTTTGCTTCTCTTCTTTTCCTAGCTATTTGTAAGGCCTCCTCAGAAACAGCCATTTTGCTTTTTTGCATATCTTTTTCTTGGGGATGGTCTGGATTCCTGTCTCCTGTACAATGTCATGAACCTCCATCCATAGTTCATCAGGCATTCTGTCTATCAGATCTAGTCCTTTAAATCTATTTCTCACTTCTACTGTATAGTCATAAGGGATTTGATTTAGGTCATACCTGAATGGTCTAATGGTTTTCCCTACTTTCTTCAATTTCAGTCTGAATTTGGCAATAAGGAGTTCATGATCTGATCCACAGTCAGCTCCCAGTCTTGTTTTTGCTGACTGTGTAGAGGTTCTCCACCTTTGGCTGCAAAGAATATAATCAATCTGATTTTGATGTCAACCATCTGGTGATGTCCATGTGTAGAGTCTTCTCTTGTGTTGTTGGAAGAGGGTGTTTGCTATGACCAGTGCGTTCCCTTGGCAGAATTCTATTAGCCTTTGCCCTGCTTCATTCTGTACTCCAAGGCCAAATTTGCCTGTTACTCCAGGTGTTTCTTGACTTCCTACTTTTGCATTCCAGTCCCCTATAATGAAAAGGACATCTTTTTTGGGTGTTAGTTCTAGAAGGTCTTGTAGGTCTTCATAGAACTGTTCAACTTCAGCTTCTTTAGCATTACTGGTCGGGGCATAGACTTGAATTACCATGATATTGAATAGTTTGCCTTGGCAATGAACAGAGATCATTTGGTCGTTTTTGAGATTGCATCCAAGTACTGCATTTCGAACTCTTTTGTTGACTGTGATGGCTACTCTATTTCTGCTAAGGGATTCCTACCTGCAGTAGTAGATATAATGGTCATCTCAGTTAAATTCACCCATTCCAGTCCATCTTAGTTCACTGATTCCTAAAATGTCGATGTTCACTCTTGTCATCCATAAAGGAGATACAAAAACCCAAAACACTGCAAGGCTTCCAAAAATGTAGGGGGCTCTATTCACTTAAAGGACTGGGAAAGGTTTCTTGGAGTAAGATCTGTCTGAGGAGAGCTTTGTAAGATAGACTTATTTTTCATGGATTATAAAGGTGGGATGTATGTTGAACTTGAGCAAACTCAGAAATAGTTGTTTTAAGCTGAATCTATCCCTGACTTTTACTGATGGGAGATATTCTTTCTCTTCCCAAAGTGAAGAATTGGATAACCTTATCAAAATGAACAAAAGCTTGAATAGGTAAGATTCTAAAATATCTTTTTTTTTTTCTTTTGCTTTATTACTGAATTAGCTTTGTTACTTTTCAGCAATTTTGAGCACGAGGACCCATATACTGGGCTAGTCAAAAGTGTCCTACAAATCTTGAACAAAAAGCTTGCAGAAATCATTTCATCATTGTTATAAATGATTATTACAATTTAAAGGTACTAATATTAAAGTGTCATTGATTTTCATACACCATTGTTTAGTAAGGCAGTTATAAAAATAAACACATTTATCTTCGCGAAATTCTATTATATTGGTATGTAAATAGTTTCGTTTGGTCACTGAATGCTTTTAGTTTAATCACTACAAAACCCACTCATTTTCCTAGTTAATATTACCTACTTATTTTGAATCATTTGTAATTTCATAATTTAAAGATCTTATTAATTGAAGCTTGAAGTGCAATTTTAGTTCTCTATTACTTGGCCCACTAATGCATGAAATAAGTAAGTACCAGAGTGAACGAAAAACAAAGCAAATGTCAAATGAGTTCATAGATATGATGATAAAGAGATGTGATGTTTCATACCCTGTGTTGACAAAAATGATCTATTAATAAATGACTACCAATGACTCACTGCGATTTGCTGCTTTTTTAATTTACAGAGAGAGGAGGTATTAGATCAGGAATCAGACTCCACAATCTGGTGAGGCCAGGCGGGTAGAGATGCATGAAGGGAGCTGGCTCTGAAACATGGAGGGAGTGCCTGTCCCAGAGGCCTGGATGTTTCTCAGCTCCAGCTACAATGTGAGAATTTGAGCCCAGATTTGCAGGACACTTTCAGGAGATCCTAAAACTCCAGGCATCCACATGTCATGGCCAGCTTTGTAAATATTGGCTCATATTAAAAAAGAATAACACTTCTTGAATGCAAACAATGCAAACAATGGACTTATTACAGCTTGTGGCTCCCCAGTTTGTGTCTTCTTTTCTTTTCTCCAAGGTCCACTGCAATTTAATATTTGAGTCTAGGAAAAATGTCTGTTTAGAATAAAGTGATTTCAGGAAGCGTGGCTCATCTTTCCCAAACAATTTTATTTCCTGACTCAGATATAAACTGATCTTTGTTTATAGGAGTTAAGTATCCATCATGAATACTGACAAGGTTTTTTACTCAACTCTTTTAAAGAAATCAAGGTCTCGATGGTCTCTTCAGAGCAAATCTTAAGTCAGAATTAACAGAGAAAAGGTAAGTGCATCTGTCTCTAATTTGAAAATATTATCTCCCAGATTGCTTGTTTTATTCTTTCAGACATTAGCTGGAAGGGAGTTATCTCCTCTGGCATAAAAATGTGCTAACAGATGGGGCGGTGCACTCAGTATTGTACATTTAGTTCAGACATAATTGCCCAGAAGGATTTCTGTTGCTCTATTCAGTAAGAGTAAATGAGCAATTCATGAAAAATTTTTTACTGTATCTGACCTTGCAAGGTAACACATAATTTGTTTTTTCAATATACAGTCTCTTATTTTAATTTCTTTGTGTTTTATAGAGCCAAAAGCCTTGAAAATCTCATCTTTGTGAATACCCGGACAGATAAAGATGGCAAAGGGTAAGATCTGATTGAGACTCTTACAGCCTTTTTTGATTGAGTCCTAAACCGTGTGCCATTTCCTGGGGGAGACCTTCTGCTCAAGACAAGAGTCAGACAGGCTGGTGGAACAGACCCTTGATCAGGGTGAGGAGATGGGGGGGGGGAGTGTCTTAGTGCTACCTCTGTCACTAGGATCAATCAGAGTGACCCTGGACAAGTGGCCTCTGTTTCCTCAATCCATAAAATGAAGGGTATGATCTGAATTGGTGGTCCCCAAGATTCCTTTTACATCTAAAACTGAAAGAAGTCAAACAGACCACCAGAAGTTGTGAACAATAGGTTGGTTTATGGACTAAATATATTCACTATAAGACATTTTGATGCCAGTAATATAGCCACTCACCCCTGAGGTCTTTACAAGGGACTAAAGCATTTTTCAGTTGGACTGTTGATTGACTCACTTCACTTACCTATCACTCAGATGCACCTGTAAACATCTCCAGGTCAAAAGCCATGCTTTCATTGACTTTGCATCATAAAAAGGGTTAATTAATGGTCAGTAACTGAACTGATAACATTCAAAAAAGTTAACTTACAGTTCTAGACTGATACTGATATACTAAAAAATGAATTAATACTGATATTATTTTTCATGTTGAAAAAAATCTAACTTTTGACAGTTTCATTAAAGAAAATCCCAGAACAATCAAGAATTGCATAAGGCTAAAGATTTATGAGGTCTCTACTGCTTTTTCTCCAGATTGGCTATTTTTATCTTGTATTTGGTTAGTCATTAGATTTGTCTTCCTAACATGATGATTTCTATTGTCCTGGTTATCTTTAAAAACCATTAATCTGTGCCAATCTGTACACAGGCAGATATTCTAGCTTTCCTGGTCAAGTTTGGCAGTATGCCTTCTTAACCTTCTCTAATGTAGAACACTTAACAAAGTATATACTAAAAAGTGTTGACAATCACCACCTCCATTGAGACATGGAATACTTATTAACAACTTGTTAGTATAGTATTAATGTGCAAGCATTATTACAAGTGATTTTTTTTTTTTTTCAAACAGAGAACAGATGAAGTGAGAAAGCAGTCAATTCTCTATAAGTGCTTATGTGAGTTTTAGAGGAGATGAGATTTCAGATTTTTTAAGAAGTGAAATTTGGAAAGTTCCATTAAAGTGGTGAAAATTAGGAAAAGGGAGATGAGTATCACAAGTTAATCATTGTGTGGGCTAGGGAAAAGAGAAAAAAAGGAATGATTTGTGATCTGGAATAACTTGATAGCGACTGGGCTTTGATGAAGAAAAGATGGCCCTCAATGGTGTAGTAGGGGGTGGCCATAGTTCCTTTTCCTTCTTCCCTCCTTCTTTATACAGAAAGAAAACCTCAGATGTCAACAGTCTTATCACAGTGAAAGACACAGACAGATGAAAATAACATTGAACAATCGGGGGATTTAGAGAGATTAGCTTTCATTTTCCCTGTTTTAAGCTGTCAGCCTGTGAACGTTTTATTGGTTGTGACCAACTCATATAAAGTACTGGAGTCATCATAGAGTTATTTCTACTTTTTCAAGGTTGCTTTTTATTAAAGATGACTTGTCTAAATCTTCTTAGTGTTTAGATTCAAAATGTTGATAATCTGATTTCCGCCCTTGATATGAATGATTTTCATGTTTAAGGCAGGCAATATCTCAACACATGTATTAAAGTTAGTTTCCCACCAACCCACCCTCAAAGGATAAAGAAAGCAAAAGCTGAAATGTGGAAAGAACTTTTAAATTGAGTTAATCATGACTGAGTCATGGTTGGGTCTTCACTATAGGATAGTTAGCATATCAGCATTTGGCATGAGAAGTGCCACTTGAATTAAATATTTCTAAAGACTTCTGATGGTTTAGGTACTGATAACATCTTACACCTATTGTGAGAAATCTGCTGTTGAATTTCTCTCTTTCTCTCTCCACTGCTCTGCTCTCCCCACCCCCTCCAATGCTGTAAAGAAACCAAAGCCTTGGAAGTCTTATAAATCAAAGGGCTGGCAAAATAGAGAAAGGGTAAGTAAAGCTTCTAACGTGATGGGGCTCCCTTTTTTCATGTTAGCTTTTTACACCTCATTAGAGATGGAGTGTTATGGTTTCCTCTGTCACAGATGAACTGTTGCACTTTAGGGTCTGTCAGAGAGAGGAAGTAAGGAATATGATGAATCCTGTTTCCATAAGACCACATGCTTGAGTTGCACTAATGTGCAGGAAAGCCTATTATTCTATATTTTCTTAAATAACTTAAAAATGAGACAAATTTTCTATTTAAATTGAGAAATATAAAGGACAAAAAAGCAAAGTGAGAAGTGTGTTGGTAAAGTCATTTTTTTTGTTTGTTTGTTTTTAATTTATTTGGTTGTCTTGGGTCTTAGCTGCAGCATGAGTGATCTAGTTCCCTGACCAGGGATTGAACCTGGGCCCCCTGCATTAGGAGTGCAGAATCTTAACCACTGGACCACCAGGGAAGTCCTGGTGAAGCTTTTTAAACTGTGGAAATTAATAAAGATAAGCTAAGGAAAAATTACATCACAATTTCTCCAGTCAGTTGGCCCTGGAAACATCTGACACACTTTCAGGGACATTCCTGTTTATATGATTTTCAGAGAAAACTGAGTGCAACCTAACTGATATAAGGTTTTCATGTTTTTCCCAAAGAAGCCAAGATCTCAAAACGGTTATTAAAGCAAATGCCACGACAGATCTGATTTCTCCAGTCAGTTGGCCCTGGAAACATCTGACACACTTTCAGGGACATTCCTGTTTATATGATTTTCAGAGAAAACTGAGTGCAACCTAACTGATATAAGGTTTTCATGTTTTTCCCAAAGAAGCCAAGATCTCAAAACGGTTATTAAAGCAAATGCCACGACAGATCAGAGAAGCAGAGGGTGAGATCAGCTTTTATGTTTCCGAATCTTGGTTGTTTTCTCCTGGGTTAGCTGTGTGATTTTCTCAGCCCATTGAAGGGGGACATATCTTTGAGTCTGGCTCCTCTCCTCCGTGTCTGAACCCTATTGCCCTGAGCTTTACCTTGGAGAGTCTATATAGTACATTCTATCTTAATTTAAATTTACATAGCACAATAGAATCCTATAGATAAAGTGAACTTTTTATTGATACGTAAGTTTTATAACAAAAATGAATTTAATACTAGTATAATAAGTTTCTCCAAAAGCTTGAATTAATCATCAATAATGTGGAATGTGTATATTAAAATATACTATGGGAATACTTTGAAACTGATCTAATTTTTCTTTTTTTAAGAAGTGAAGACCTTGATAGCATTATCAAAGTGAATCCCAAAGAAAGTGCAAACACAACTGGGTAAGACATACTAGTCTAATCTAGTTTAGTCGCTCAGTCGTGTCCAACTCTTTGTGACCCCATGGACTGTAGCCCACCAGGCTCCTCTGTCCATGGGATTTTCCAGGCAAGAGTCCTGGAGTTGGTTGCCATTTCCTCCTCCAGAGGATCTTCCCAACCCAGGGATCGAACCCTGGTCTCCCGCGTTGTAGGCAGATGCTTTACCGTCTGAGCCACCAGGGAAGTTTACATACTAGTGTCTTTAAATCTGATTTCTGTAAGTGACAATAAGATAAAATGAGTTGGCATTTTAATTTCAGAAACATGTTTTACTAGCATGGAATTGGATAATAATGATGGGCTACCTGATTTTTCACTCAGTTGTGTCTGATTCTTGCGACCCCATGGACTGTAGCCTGCCAGGCTCCTCTGTCCATGGGATTCTCCAGGCAAGAATATTGGAGTGGGTTGCTATGTCCTTCTCCAGGGGATCTTCCCAACTCAGAGAGTGAACCTGGGTCTCCAGCATTGCAGGCAGATTCTTTACCATCTGAGCCACCAGGGAAGCACAAAGATAAAATGATTTGGCACTTTAATTTCAGAAACATGTTTTACTAGCATGGAATTGGATAAGAATGATGGGTCACATGACCTTTCCTCCTTGCTCCCCATAAAATTGCTTATTTTTGAAGAATTGTCCCAATATTTGATAGGAAGTTGCCTTTTCTCCCAGATTTTGGTTTGGCTTTAGAGGTGAGTTACTGAATTGAATTTCTTTGTGTCTAAATAAGTACAATCTTGACATTTTAAAAGTGAGTTTTTAAAATGGCAAAGATAACCAACTGTGAGGCTTGACTAAAACTCTTGACAGTCAACTTTTCTAAGGACGGTGTCTCAGAAGGCAACTCAGGGGAGGCGCTGGGCAGGTACACACACTGTGAGTAAGAGCCTCTCACCCTGATCTTGCTCAGATCTGGGTCCGCAAGGCAGCAGTGCCCAGTCACAGTACTTTTGCCATCTCCTGCTGCCCCCTTTGGATTCGGGCTATGATCTTTCTGATATTTCTCAGTGCCTTTTGATGGAGGAAACATGCGTCTCCCCAAGAAGTGACTCATTTATTTTCCTACCATGTTAGGGCCTTTTTCTTGCTCTTATAATTTACCATAATCTAATTATGGGCTTCTCTGTTGGGTCAGATGTTAAAGAATCTACCTGCAATGCAGGAGACTCGGGTTCAATCCCTGGGTTGGGAAGATCCCCTGGAAAGGGGAATGGCTACCCACTTCAGTATTCTTGCCTGGAGAATCCCATGGACAGAAGAGCCTGTTGGGCTACAGTCCATGGGGTTGCAAAAAGTTGGACATGACTGAGCAACTAACACACACACACAATCTAATTATATTCGAAAAGGCTTGATTTGGGGGAGTGGTTCAATTTATATGAAGACATCTATTTTTCTTATTTTTAATACTGTAAAACTTATTTATATTATTCTTATTATCTAAAAATAGAACAGGCAATTATATCTGATTTATTAGATGGAAATTTACATTATATCTGGATCCAGTATAGAACTTTTTCTATTAATAGCTTACATTACTTCAGTGCCACCCATCTAGGGTATTAACAAGATGTATCTGAGGGCAAAGTTGATTTTGTTAAATAACAAGTAATTTAATGTATACATACACATTTTGAGAACAAAACAGAAAGATGCTAAATTTCTTATTGATAAATTAATAAACTTAAATGGTCTTCAGCTCAGGAGGTAAGAGAAGAATTTTAATTTGCATTTAGAGCTTTAAAAATTACATTGATAGAGAATGTGTATATTTTATTACTTAATTTTTATTCACTTGATTAGTGTTTTATTTTAATGACATTCATTAAAACTCATCTCCTTATTCAAAGGAAGCAAGATCTCAATGGGCTTATTAAAGTAAATCCTGAAACAAATAAAAATATTAAGAGGTAAGTAATTTAAAGCTTTTAATTTCTCCTTTGGCATTTATAAACTCCTTGGAATTCTGAGTACTTGCATTCAGGAGAGCAAATTGGAATTCAAACCAAACTGAACTCTTTTCCCAAATACATTATATTAAGCAATTCTATATGACTGATACACAGCAGTGACCTCTTCCTTTTTATTCTCAGGTGGCATCTGCTATAAGGTAGATTTTGAGAAATTTAATGGGAATTTGACTACCCTTATCTAGTATTTATTTCTTTGTGTGTATGTGTGTGTGTGTGAGCATGTATGTGTATGTAAAGTGTAAATAGTGTGTCATGTATACACAGTTCTATAGTTAGAATGGATAACCAACAAGGGCCTACTGTCTAACACAGGGAACTCTGCTCTATGTTATGTGGCAGCCTGGATGGGAGAGAAAGTTAGGGAAGAAGGGATACATGTGTATGTATGGTGAATCCTTTTGCTGTCCACCTGAAACTATCACAACATTGTAAATTGGCTATACTCCAATATAAAATAAATCAAAAGTTTTAAAAAATATACTTTAAGTGGATTTTACTTATTAAAGATATAAAAAAGTGTGTTATGTATAAATGTATGTGTGTATATATGTGTGTTGATATAAATGTATGAGTGTGTATTAATCAGGATTCTCCAGAGAAACAAAACAGTAGAATATAGGCTGCTGCTGCGGCTAAGTCACCTCAGTCGTGTCTGACTCTGTGCGACTCCATAGATGGCAGCCCAGCAGGCTCCGCCGTCCCTGGGATTCTCCAGGCAAGAACACTGGAGTGGGTTGCCATTTCCTTTTCCAATGCATGAAAGTGAAAAGTGAAAGTGAAGTCGCTCAGTCGTGTCCGACTCTTAGCGACTCCATGGACTGCAGCCTACCAGGCTCCTCCATCCATGGGATTTTCCAGGCAAGAGTACTGGAGTGGGGTGCCATTGCCTTCTCCGAGAATATAGGCATACAGGTAGAAAGAGAAATTTATTATAAGAAATTAGCACATACCCTTATGGGTGCTGAAAGGTCCCAAGATCTATTGTTGGCAAGCTGGAGACCCAATCAGTTATGTAGTTCCAGTTCCAGTTTGAAGGCCTGAGACCAGGAAAGCCCCACGGTTAAGCTTCAGTTCAAGGGCAAGAGAAGAGCAATGTTTTAGGTCAAGCACTCAGGCAGGCAAAGTTTACTCTTACCTCAGCCTTTTTGTTCTATTCAGTCCTTCAACTGAATAGCCATGGCCCACCCAAGTTGGGGATGGCCATCTGCTTTACTCAGTCTACAGATTCAGATGTTAAGCTCATCCCCAAACTCCCTCACAGCACATGTGGAATAATATTTGACCAAATACCTGGGCGCCCTGTGGCCCGGTCAAGCTGCTATGTGAAGTTAACCATCACAGTGTGGATATGAAAGTGAAAGTGTTAGTTGCTCAGCCACGTGACTCTCTGCAACCCCATGAACTATAGCCCACCAGATTACTCTGTCCTTGGAATTCTCCAGGCAAGAATACTGGAGTAGGTACCATTCCTTTCTCCTGGGGAATCTTCCCAACCTAGGGATCAAACCCAGGTCTCCTGCATTGCAGACAGATTATTTACCATCTGAGCCACCAGGAAAGCCCATTACAATGTGTATATTTATATATATATAAATGTATATGTGTGTATGTAAGTAGTATGTGTGTGTAAGTGTACGTGTATGTATGCAAAAATAGTGTATATAAATAAGTGTATTCTGTGGGTGTGTAAGTAGTGTGTGTGAATATGTTTATGTACAGATCGTGTGTGCATGTATACTATATTTGTGTGCAGTATGTATATATGTATGTTGTGTAATGTATGTTTAAAGATGAAGAGGTTAACAAAGCATACTTTGTAAAAGAATTGTCCTACCCATGAATTGCCAAGGAAATCTGGAAAGCTTATGTCCTCTTGCTTTTTTTTTATTTTTTAAAAAACAGATGGAACATATCTGAAACTGAGCTTGTTGTCATGTTGCTGAGAAGCGTACCAAGTAATTCCATGTGGCTTCTTTTGAACCTCTTTCCATTCCATTCACTCAGTACATGATATGATGAGTTGATTCTTAAATGTGTCACTAATGCCTGCAGGCCCCATCAGAGCCAGGGCCCGGCTGGCTGAAAGCTGGTGTGCACTGTCAGGCCGTCCTCTTCTCAGCAGTGCTGGTGTGGTTGCAAGCGCAGTGACCCACTGAGTTACAGACATGTGCAGTTTTTTTGCAGCCAATAAACTGAAAAGAAACCACTGATTTCCCTGGTTACCTAGGTGTTTTAGGGAGGGAGCTGAGGCAGTGAAAGGGAGCAGGGAGTCTAAAGGATCAGGGTTCAGATTCTGGCTGTGTCACTTGCCCCATGCTTCAATTTAGGGATCATAATACTATCACACTTGGCACATCGGAGATACAAATAATTAATAGCAATAATAAAGATTCACGTGAATTATGTTTTCTTAATGATTTAGATGGGGCTTCCCTGGTGGCTCAGCAGTAAAAAATCTGCCTACCAGTGCAGGAGATGTAGGTTCGATCTCTGGGTCAGAAATATCCACCAGAGGAGGAAATGGCAATCCAGTCCAGTTTTCTTGCCTGAGAATCCCAGGGACAGAGGAGCCTGGCGGTCTACAGTCCATGGGGTAGCAAAGAGCTGAACATGACTTAGCGACTCAACAACAACAATGATTTAGATACTTTCAAATATTGAATTTACTTTGACTCTACAAGAAAAATTTATATTTTACCTTTCTAATTTTTATTAAAGAGAGTATTTCAAATCATTACCTATTGTTTTTCATAGGTTGAGGTGTGTGTGTGTGTATGTGTTTGCCTTTGTGTACATAGGCATATACACACATGCAAATGTATGCATTCATGTGTGTATACTTCTGTGTGCATATGTGTGTGTCTACATGTGTAAATGCATATGAGTATATGCATGTATGTGCAAACGTGTGATTGCATACATCTGTACAAACGCTTGTGTGTGCCTGAATATATGTGTGAGTATATCCATGTGCTTTTGTATGTATATGAGTACCTATGTGCGTGGTTCTGTATGCGTGTGTACTTGTATGTATGTTTGTAAGAGTGTTGCAGTCTTTGTGTCTATTCGTGTATTTATATGTGTGTGCTTCCTGGGAGCTTTAAGGGCAGTAGTCTTTTTTCCTTTCACCAAGCATCATTAAACTCTGTGGATCTCTTAAAAATAAAATAAGATTGTCTCCCTCCCTTATTAAAAAACTTTCAAAGTTCTCTTAATTCAGGTAGAATTAAGTTCTAAACTTGAGCAATGGCCTTTCACATGTTCAGTGAAGTCCAGCCAAACTTACCTCTTTTCTATCCAACCTCACTCCTGCCTTAACACTTCTGTGACTGCTATTCCCACTTTGGGTAGCTCTATTCCCAAATTGTTACCTTCTCAAAGAGATTGTTTCTAACCACTGAATATAATTACATCACCATGCCCTTCTCCAAACCTAGCATCACAGGCACCAGGCACTGATTTTTAATACCACATGTTATTATCTAGAATTGTACCATTCATTTATATGTTTGATTGCATATAGCCTGCCTCTCACCAAGTTAGAATGGAAGCTTCTTTTTAAAATGTATTTATTTTAATTTATTATTGTTGACTACACTGTCTTTGTTGCTGCACGTGAGCTTTCTCTAGTTGTAGTGAGTGAGTGAGGGCTACCCTCCAGGTGCAGGGCATGGGTTTCTCTTCGTGGTAGCTTCTCTTGTGGAGCATGGTCTGTAGGGCATGTGGGCTTTAGTACTTGTGGCTTGTGGGCTCTAGAGCACCAAACTCTAGCAATTGTGGTGTCCTTAGTTGCCTGCAACATGTAGGATCTTCCCAGACCAGGGATGGAAATAGTGTCCCCTGCATTGGCAGGCGGATTCTTAACCACTGGACCACCAGAGAAGTCCAGGTATGGACGTTTCTTTAGGGTTAAGCATGTCTGTATTGTTCACAGCTGTCCCAGCACTTGGGGCCATGGTAGGCTTTCTGTAACTGTGGATTGAAAGACTGCGTAAATATTGAAGAGATATACACTATGAGGCAATGCTTTCCACCGTGGGGCTCAAAATATTATGTTCCATTACTACTTTAACTAACACATTCTTCTTCATTGGGTTTATGAACCTTAAAACTTAGACAACCCTCTGTGTGCTTTATTCAAAATGAAGAGATCAAGGTCTCCAACAGAACCAACATAGATATTACAAGGGAGGAGTTGCAATGCTTAATGCTGTGTGGTTTCTTCTTGAGTATACAAATGAGTACTACTGTTTCTAGTACTCAAAGTACTAGAAACAGAATCCTGGGAATATTTTTTTCTCAGTCACTGGCATTCAAATTCCGCATATTTTGTTTAGGCAACAAAGGGTTAAAAAAATCAACATAGAGTATTTTGGGGTAGAATAGTTGTTTTTTTCGTGGTTAACAATTTCATTATTTGCATGAAAAAGGTTCAAACTTTTTATTGCTGCTTTTAGCATGGATGTGCACATTCTCAGACATCTGGAAATAAGTAAGAACTTGAGTCAGCATCTAGCTAGCTGCTTCCAGATATCTGTATCTTTGATGTTGCATTGACACCACCTTGGAGACTTTATGATCTGATCTTAACAGGGCCACGGGGCATGGGGATACAGGGTGTAAATGTACCTTCTGTGGATGTTCTTTACCCATATGGTATCCTCTGTAGATCAGAGGCACGTTGGCTGGGAATGTGGAAAACACATGTAGAAGCAATAGGAAAAAGAAAAATTCCATTAAGATCAGAAGCACATATTCTGAAGGGTAACTGTAAAATATTGAGTCATTCTCAGTGACTACATGGTGTTTTACATTACAGTTTTACATTATAACTTACATTTCAAAAATTGATAGATTTTAGTCTTCTGATTGTTTATTGCCAACACAACCAGTCAAAATTTGTAGTTTTAATACACGGTAGGTACCAGCAGGAGATAATAGATTGTATATTATGGACTTTAATAAATTGCTTCTTGTTACTGTTGTTCAGTTGCTGAGTCATGCATGTATGACTCTTTGTGACCCCATGGACTGCAGCACGCCAGGCTTCCCTGTCCTTCACCATCTCCCGGAGCTTGCTCAAACTCATGTCCATTGAGTCGGTGATGCCATCCAAACATCTCATCCTCTGTCACCTCCTTCTTCTTCTGCCTTGAATCTTTCCCACCATCAGGGTCTTTTCCAATGAGTTAGCTCTTCATATCAGGTGGCTGAAGTGTTGGAGCTTTGGCTTCAGCATCAGTCCTTCCAAAGAATATTCAGGTTACACTTACCTAAATCCAGTGTTTAAATAGAAAATCTGCTAATGGCTGACAATTTTACAAAATAAGGGTTCTTCAAAGTTCAAAATTCCCACAGCATGTTGGAAGCTGATGGGTAGAGTTGTGCCTTGTGGAATGTTCCGTGAATGTGTACACAGACTATTACAGAATATGTTTAGTGCACCTGGAAAAGGCTAAGGGCATAGCATTCAGTGAATCAAAGTAGAGTCCTAGCTCAGTATTTGCTAGTGCCTGAGATCCAACCAGTCCATCCTAAAGGAGATCAGTCCTGGGTGTTCATTGCAAGGACTGATGTTGAAGCTGAAACTCTAATATTTGGCCACCTAATGCGAAGAGTTGACTCATTGGAAAAGACCCTGGTGCTGGGAAAGATTGAGGGCAGGAGGTGAAGGGGACGACAGAGGATGAGATGGCTGGATGGCATCACCGACTCAATTGACATGGGTTTGGGTAAATTCAGGGAGTTGGTGGGACAGGGAGGCCTGGCGTGCTGCGATTCATGGGGTCGCAAAGAGTCGGACATGACTGAGCGACTGAGCTGAAGTGAACTGAAGGCTCCAAGATTAAAATATTGTCTCTCTGAGTCTCAGTGAGTTTCAGAGATGTATAAATCCCTACATACTTCTGTGTGCCTTTAACAATCTTCAGCTCTTTGGCACGATCTCAGTGTTTACACTCTTTCTGAGTTTTAATAAATAGTTTTATCAACTTGGTTGTAACCTGTTATTAACTTTACCACTTTTTCTATGTTTCAAAGGGGCCAGAGTCTTGACAATCTCATCCAAGTGACCCCTGAAGTTAACAGAAGTAACCCAAGGTGAGGATTATACATTATCTTTCTTCCTTCCCATCAATTTGTGCATCAAGTTCTGAATCAGTTTGTGGCTCTCGTTAGAGAAGCTGTGTTGAAAAGTGGTTTGAAGTCAAAATATCTGAATTCCACTACTTATCAGCTGGGTACCTTTGAGCAAGTCCCTTGAATACTAAGCTGAGACTTCTTTAGTTGTAAAACGAAGATCATAATGTCTGTTCCACTTTTGTCATTTGATTATTATAAAGATCCTGTGAAATAATGGATATAGAATTCTTTTAAAGGAAAAAGTGTTTAAATCCAAAAGTGTTTAAGTTTCCATTTAAATCCTTTTAAATGGAAATTATTAACAAAACACAGTTTAAATATAGCTATTGCATCAGGTAGAATACTAAATGGGGCTGACAAAGTAAGACTTTTTGGCAAATAATTCCAGAAATGATCTTTTAAACTCAATCTTGCCCTAATTTTATGGTTTTATTTTGAGGGTATATAGGAAACTGAGCTAGTATACCAATGAAAGTCACAAGTTTTACTCTTTTAAATGAAACACATAGACTGGTATTGATTTCTCTCAAAACTTAATTGTAAAATTCATCTTGAACACGTATATCCTTTAAAGTAATTAGTTTGACTTAATTAGTTGACATAATTTCATTTTTACTTATTATGTTTCTTTTTGTTTAAAGTTCCAAAGACCTGAATAACCTCATCAAAGTGAACCCAAGAACTGGGAAAAGTGTGCAAGGGTAAGATTTAATACATTCCTCTTTTTTGTTTCATGTTAACCAATGCTTAAAAACATACTTAAATCATCATTTCAGCAGACTGACACTGCTATAGTATCAATGTATCAATGGGAGTTCAAGAAAAACCATGTAACCTGCACCACCTCATATGTAAGCTGTTAAGGATTTTGGTCAGCTGATTTCTAATATAATGTAGGTATTTTTATTCATTAGGTGCAGTATTTTCCCAGGATGGACAAGACACGTTCTTTTCACAATTATATATCATTTATCTGAAATGTCCAAAATGGCAAATCCATTGGCAACCAAGAAAACAAAGTGTTTGGCTCTCAAGGGCTGAGGGAAATGATGGTTTACTGGGTATAGTCTTTCATGTGCAATCATTTTACTTAACTATTTCTTTTTCAAAAACTTTTTGTGTTGTATTGGGATATAGCTGATTAACAATGTTGTGATAGTTTCAGGTGGACAGCAAAGGGACTCAGCCATTCATATACATGTATCCATTCTCCCTCAAACTCCCACTCAGGCTATCACATAACATACAGCAGAGTTCCCTGTTCCAAACAGTAGTGGACAGGATACTCTTATTGGTTGATTTGTTTATTTTTCTTAAGCAGAGGGATGGCACAAGAGAGAGGAAAGAGCATCAGACCAGAGCCCAGAGATGTGGGTCTGGGCTTGACTCTGCCCTCAGTAACAGTGAGAAATGGGCCTGATCACACTCCTGTTTGGACTTCAGTTTTCTCATCCTCACAGTGAGGAAATTGGGCCAGATGCTCCCTCATCACTTCCAATGTCAATTCAGTTATTAATTTCCAACAAGATGGTTGGTGTTACGATAAGTGTACACACTCTGGCGTTAATTACATAGCTTTCCATTCCAGCCTTGCCACTACAGGCCATGTGGGAAAAACTTCATCTTTGTGGGTCTCAGTTTTTCCTTTTGTGAAATGGAAATGATGATACTTTCAATTGTTGACCTGAAACAAGTAAACTGTCAGATATTTCTCCAGGAAAGACGGGTTTACTCAGATCATCCAAGAATTGTAGTTTGGGGTCTGCAACCATGGGGAGCCACATGCAAGTCCCTGAAAGGGAAGGAGGAACACTTTTATAGAGGGGAGGGGGGAAAGGAGATTGGGAGGACTACAGTAAACAAAGAGTTCACAGCTTTTCATTGGCTGAGTCCTTGCCTGGAAAGAAGAACAGTCTTTCCTCTTCCTGCTGGTTCTGCTATTGTCACAGGGCAGGAGAGAGCCCCCCTTCTGGCCTCCCAACTCTATTTCATTGTGGTTTCTGTCTATTAATATCTTTATACTGTTTCATAGGGTTGATATGAGTATTAAATCATATAAATCACATAAATCACTTAGCACAGTGCCTGGCACATCATGAATTTTCTGAAACCACTAATTATTGTTCATTATTTCTATGTGGTTATAGTTAGGTCCAAATATATATTTTCAGAGTCAACATTGAAAACCTCCAATCCCTTGAGATGATCTCTATTTTAATAAATATTTTCCAGTGAAATATTTTGTAATAAAAAACGCTTTTCCATTTTAGTAAATATTTTCAACCACTTGATGTAACCTGTCATATGATCTCATCTTTTCTTCCATGTCTTAAAGGGACCAAAGTCTTGACAACGTCATCAAAGTGACTCCGGAAACAAACAAAACTAACCAACGGTGAGGTTTATGGAACTCTTCTATTTCTCCATTTTATTTTGTTCAACTTAGAAAATACGATAAAACTGATTGTTCCATCAAAGAAAGTGCCAATAATGGGACCCAAAACAACAGCTCTGTGTCAGAAACCTAGTGTTCAATTCCCTTATTCAGGGCTCCCTGGCTGTGAATATTTGTGGAGTAATTCCTTAAGATATGAGAATAATCTCTTATCCATGTAGGATTTGTTTTCCATGCTTGGGATTTCCTCAAAACATATCGAGATTCCTCCTGGGATGAAGCATCTTCCCCAAACAAATTCCCAGAGATAAGCAGCCTAAGAGAAGGGCTTCATGTGAAGAAAATCTCCTTCATTCATCCTCCATCTGTCATCATTTTTTCCCTCCCTTCTTCCATTTACACTCCAATAATTCCTAAAGTTGGGAGGTCATTTAAAAAAATTATAGTTAGTTCATTGAAATAATAAAGAATACATAAAAGAATTTTCTTTAAGGTACACTGTGTTGAGTAAACAAAGGGATATAGCCAAACCATGAACCTATAAACACATATTGTTTTGCTAGTTTGAATGTGAGTTAAATATAAAAGGTACCAAAGCATATATCTTCTCTCTTACAGAGTTTTCTATCTTACTTTGCTTATAGGAATTCTATTTTTACAGTAGATAGCTATCGTATGAAGTTTACTAGACTAGATCAGGAGTCAGTAACTTTCGCTTAAAGGGCTAGGGAGTAAAATCTCAGGTTTAGAGCCCCAAAACAGTCTTTATTTAAACTAGCGGTCATTAATAACACATTGTAAAGGAATGGTAATGGCTATGTTCCAATAAAACTTTACTTGTAAAACCAGACTTCAGGCTGGATTTAGCTTGAGGACCATAGACTGCTGATTCCTAGGCAGTATTTCATGTGGGTGGGTGAAGAGGATCAACCCTGCAAGTACTTGAAACAGCTTCCAAAACACAGCCTCCATTGCATATATTGCTCATTCACTTTATGGTTAGACCAAAGAATTTATCATTCTTTCATTTGAATATTGAGTTCTAAATTGTCCTTATATCTTGTTCACTAAATAAAAGTATAATGTATTGTCACTGTCTGAGGGTCAGATACCGAATCCAGAGACCGTGTAATACTTTATGTTACAGATTAAGATTCTATGAAAGACAGTTATTCCTTGTCCCTCTTCCAAGATGACTTAGTTTGTAAAGTGAAGAAAGCCTTAATGATATGACCTTTCCCTGTGATGTGTGTGAGCCTTTTTCAGCACCTGCCCTCTGCCATGTCTTGCGATACTTCGTGTGTTCATCTCTCCCACTTGGTAGTAAAATTTTTTAGTTTATAGAATATCTGTTAGCTGTATAGTCTTGGACGAATCATTTCACCTCCTTGAATTCTCAGCTTCTTTATCTGTCAAGTGGGGATTGTAAGAATTGCCTTCTTCATGAATTACCAGAAAAATTAGCTTATGAAGCATTTATTCCCCAAGTACTTATTAGACATTATCTATTGGTATTATTATTACTGTAACTGTTTTTCTTCATTGTTGAGTCCCCATTGCACCACTCAATGCTTAGTTCAAACAAGATACCTAAGAAGTTATCTATTAGGTTGAATCTTATGAAATTGTTGACATTCCACAATTTTTGACCCACAAGATGACAATTTCAAATAATTAATATAACAGAATGCAATAATTTACATGGAAGGATATGATTAGTTAGGTGATAGAAGCCTTTCTAGTCTCTTTTCTTTTCAGGATATATAACAAATTGTCCAATAATAATGTATATCAAGTTATATATCTTGTTTAGGCCTTTTGGTGTTAGAGTTGATATGAAAGCCCAGTGCAGTAACAGAAATGTCTTTTTAGAGATTGTTGTTGTTCAGTCACTAAGTCGTGTCTGACTCTTTTGCAACCCAATGAACTGAATGTAGCCCACCAGGCTCCTCTCTCCATGGGATTCTCCAGGCAAGAATCTGTAGTGGGTTGCCATTTTCTTTTCCAGGGCATCTTCTTGACCCAGGGATCAAACCTGTCTCCTGCATTGGCAGGCGGGTTCTTTACCACTGAGCCACAAGGAAAGCCCCCTTTTAGAGCTATTATTGCCTATTTGAGTACAAAAGCAAATTTTATTGTCAGAAGTCTTCTTTGTTCTGATACAGCATTGCATGAAGCATGATTCTGAATTGTTTAATATCTTGGAGTAGCCTCAATGTTACATATTCATATTACGTGTATTACCTCCATACCTTAGAATCAGGAAATATATTCTTTTTTAAAAAGTCCCAGGTTTTTGTTTTGTTTTATTCTGAGGAGAAGGAAGCAAGGAACACATGGAAACGATGTACAGTTCAAATTTTTCTCTTGTTCATTACAACCTTGAAACAAATTCTAAATGCTGATTCTAGTACCAAATACAATATAGGAAATAAGAAATTTAAGAGCAACTTAAATTTAAGGTTGTCTTGAAAGGAATAAGAATAAAAATAAATTTTCATATATATGTAGTTGTATAAGAAATGAATTTATAGTAGCTATCTGCTTTCACAGAGAACTAAAAAGAATATTCAAGTAAAATGAAGTTTTGAATTAGCAACAGAAAAAATATACAAATTATAACTGATTTGATTTGATTTTACTAGCTATTAAAATTTACATTTTTTAGGAGCCAAGACCTGGACAGTCTTATCAAAGTGACTCCCTCAGCAAAGAAAAGGTAAGTTTATTAGTGTTGTTGAAGACTCATGAGCAAGTCTTCAGTTTATGCCCCAGAATAAAGTTAATTATTTGGCTAAGGATGTTTGAAAGGGGATATGAAAAAAAAAACGAGAAAAATTGATTTGCTGACATGTAATAATGCTGGATAGGTTTTTATATTGCTTCAATTTGTTACATTATAATATTGTTCAAATTGTAATATTGAAGCTAATTCTGTATAGTGACTACCTGAAAAATTCATTTAATGCAATTATAGCTTAACTAGATTATTACTGCAAATTTAGTTAATAAATTATAAGTTCATAAAACTGAATAAACCAAAGAACATTGGCTTTATTCTCTTTCATAAACCTGAGGATTAATTTTTAAATGACTCTTCAGAAATTTGGTGACATAACATTCCAATACTTGATTAGAAATATTTCTGCAAGACTTTGATTATGCTCCTGTCTTCTTAAGAAGTTAGGACTCATTGTCCACTGGAGCAAAAGTTAAGAAAAGCATGACAGAATAACTCCAAGCTACCTCTTGAAATTATTGTGATAATAATGTTGGTGAAAAGCCGTGTGCAGTTGTAAGGAATTATTGTGAACAGAGAGAGGAAGGATGTGGACAGGAGGCAACATGTGGTTATCTAATTCACCCTCAGTTATTTCTTAGGTACTTGGCCTAAGGAAGGCCTTAACTTTCATGCAACTCAATTTATTTATGAAAAGAGAATGGTGATATTTAACTCAGTTGCTTTGAGGATTTAAAAAGGATAACTATTTTATACAAAGTAGAAACTCAGTACATTTATCATTTTTTGTCTAGGATCCCATCAAATGATTCACAAGTGTCAAAAGAAAAAAACACCAGTCATAAAATTTGCCGATTTCCAACTGCATTTGACCATTTATCTTATTTTGTTTTAGCAGTGAACCAGGTCTTGATGAACTTATTAATGTAAGCCCCAAAGCTGTCAAAAACACGGCTAGGTAAGACAAAGATGTTATTTATTTGCTCTGGTTTGTTTCTCCTTAACTAAGCATAATATGAATATAAATGACTTGTAATCATTCTGTGGGCAAACTGAATGTAAATCTTGAAAAGTCATCACGAATTTTATATATCCCTGAAAAATTAGATATGTATTTGCTAATAGAAAGAAATCGCAGATAAGGCAATTGAAGGGAGTGACTGGGGTGGAAACATAGTTAGTCTACGCCCTGTTTATGATTTGTAGTATTGATGGCAATACCTTTGTTTCTGGGTTTGATTAAAATTTGTTAATGGTTGTTAATTTTTGAAAAAGAGCTGGAGACCTCATTAGATTCATTATAAGCAATTTTATTCATCTCATTTTTGGAAAGTGTTTGATAGCTGGTGGAAATCTTATGGTGTTCATTATTTTTTAGATGATCTGCTGCTCCTAGAAAAGTAATGGACCTAAAATGATAATTCTTTAAGTAGTATCTGTGATGATGAAAAATGAAATTCAATTTTTGCCTCTGGTTTATGGAGATTTTTATATCATTATACACTGCTATTATAGACATATGTATATATTTAGATTATATATTTTTATGTAATATTATATATTATTATGTAATATTGTTGGATGGCATCACCAACTCGATGGACATGGGTTTGGGTAGACTCCGGGAGTTGGTGATGGACAGAGAGGCCTGGCGTGCTGCAATTCATGGGGTCGCAAAGAGTCGGACACGACTGAGCGACTGAACTGAACTGAACTGATGTAATATTGTATATATTTAGATTTTTATATCATTATACACCACTATTATAGATATATATGCATATATTTGTATATATTTTTAAATGTTTTTATGATTTCACTTTTTTGAGTTTATCTGGTACATAGAAAAATCACAAATTTTGGAGATGGAAAGAAGGAACCTCAGAGAACTCATAGCTCAGTTAGTTTGAACAATTTCAAGAACCACTATCCCAGTTAAAGCAGGGCCTGGTGGCTCAAACAGTAAAGAATCTGCCTGGGGGAGACCTGAGTTCAATCCCTGGGTTGGAAAGATTCCCCTGGAGAAGGGAATGGCTAGCCACTCCAGTCTTCTTGCCTGGAGAATCCCCATGGACAGAGGAACCTGGCGGGCTACAGTCCACGGGGTCTACAAAAAGTCGGACACGACTGAGCAACTTTCATTTTTACATTCCAGTCAAACCTATTCAGTTTACAGAAGAGGAAATTAAGACTCAGAAAGGTTAAGTGATTTGGCCACGGTCACGGGGAAAACTAGTAGAAGATGAATAGTGGTTCTGTGATCTGTTAGGCAGTGAATAATTACTGAACACCTACTGGGTTTGAAGCTTACAACTAGGTATCATTAGGTGCACATTAGGTATAATTATAGGCCGTGGGTGCCAAAAAAGAGAATTCAGTAGACATACTCAATCTTATTAACAGCAGGCAATTATCATAGATTAAAGCTAATTATGTACTGGGGGCACAGAGATGGGATTCCAAGACAATAATAGGTTGTCAATTTAATATATTACATGTACTGCTTGCTGAATATAGAATGTATTGTCAGTGAGTTGCATTTAAAAAGAAAAGGAGAAATGAAATAGCTAACTTAATAAACATGACAATCGGTAAAATTCATATTCATAGATTCCTAGGAGTAGAAGATGTTAAATAAAGATGGGCAGAGGATTAGACCCAATCCAATCTTCTCATTTTACAGATGAGAAGACCGAAGCAAGGGGCAAATATCTCATAGCCTTCCAACTCCCAGCCCAACTCCTGGTCTTTAAGTCACAGCTCACAGACTTTGATCTTAAAATAAATGAAAGTTGATCTAGCACCTCAGGAAATAGTGGAAATTATAAAGCTAGGCCTTTTGCTCTTGCCATGGGACAGCTAGGGGATGTTCTCCACTGCTTTCACAGGGTCATTTGAAATGTTACTTCTGTCTTTGAAGTGACTATGGCACAAATTTATGCCAATGACGGCAAAACACCTTATAACTTTTGAACTACATGAAAGTGGGTGTGTGCTAAATCACTTTAGTCATGTCGACTCTTTGCTATCCTATGGACTGTAGCCTGCCAGGCTCCTCTGTCCATGGGATTCTCCAGGCAAGAATACTAGAATGTGTTGCCATACCCTCCTCCAGGCGATCTTCCCCACCCAGGGATCAAACCCACGTCTCTTACATCTCCTGCATTGGCAGGTGGGTTCTTCATCACCAGCACCACCTGGGAGACCCACATGAAAGTAACGATAGCTAAACGTTCCAATGTATCCCTCCTATATCCTTAAAGCAAAATAAATGAAAGCAGTAACTTGAGTAGGAAAAACCTAACATTTTTTCCTGGATAAAATTCAGATATCAGATTCCTGTGTTTTTTAAGAATCCATGGCCTGAAAAAAGTGTCTGTAAGTTTTCAGTTCATTGAGATAAGTTGCATGATGCTGTCAACAAGGCAATTCAGGACTTGCTTTATTAACACAGGTGATGTCTTTTCAGGAGAAGTGGTAAATCATAGCACGTGTTTATATGTTTTCTAAGCTAGTGTTTCTCAAATTGTAGACCACAATCCATTAAATGGCCTTATAATTAATTTAGTGGCTGGCAGTCAGCATTTCACCCCCAATTAACTAAAGTGAAACAGAGTAGAAAATGAGAGTTCTTCTTCCCTAGAGAAGTCTCACTTTGTGAAGTTTATGTTTTATTATGTGTGTATGTCTGTCTGACTGACGGCCTGAAAAGGTGAAGTATTGAGCTATGGCTATGATGTAAAATGTATTTTTTAATGAGTTCTATGATATAGTACTCCTAGAACTATGAGTAAGAACTATAGAACTATGATATAGTTCTATGATATAGCACTGTTCTAAGTTTTGCAATGAACCAAGTTTTCTGTCCTGAGCAGAGCAGTAAAAAAGGAAGTTCTCATGTTCATGTTCGCATTTTTATACAATTTAGTCTTAAGTATGCTGGTAGGTGAAAATTATATGTAGTTACACAGAAATATTGAGATTGATCTTATATATTAAAAGGTTGAGGCCTTTGAACATATTATTTCCTCTAAAAAATTTTATTCTTTGTGCTTTTTTTTTCTTTTAATGTATGAATAATCACCATTTTAAAGATTGTCCTTCAGGCACAATTTAATTTTACACAGATTTTGTAACCAGTTTATACAAGAAAATTATATTTTTGATAATTCTCATATGTTTGTCATTTCTTTAATACTGTTTGTAGACACCAGTTGATTATCTTTAATTGAGAATATTATTACTGAAGATAATTCAAAACAGTGAAAATTTGTTTAAGGGCTTTTTGTCTGCCATGGAGATCTGAGGACAAGGATAAGAGCTGAAACTCAGTGAAGCCATGAGCTGGGAGGCAAATTCTATGGAAAGCCTTAAGGGCTGGGGAGGGAAATGCACACCTTTTCCTCAGATTAAAAAAAAAAATTTATTTGAATATAGTTGGTTTACAATGTTGTGTTAGTTTCAGGTATACAGCAAAGTGGATCAGTTATACATATACCACTCTTTTTTATATTCTTTTCCCATGTAAGTTTTCTCAGACTTTTTGATGATTAATCTCCAAGTGGTTCTCCTTTAGTTCTTAATCTCCCATCAGACTTTTGAAGAGTAAACTATATTTTTATTTAAGGGAAGAGGACTTTGGAGGGAGAAAGAGATACAGGCAGGTAACTGTCTAAAATTTACTGGAAGCAGGTGTTATCAATCCCAAGATCTCTTGCTACTGTGGGCTACTCTATTTCTTTGGATAAATATTGTAAAGTGGTTTAGAGGAACACTTTGAAAAAATCACTAATTTCCAGCCCTTAAAAACAAAGTATTATATGGATGCAATGAGTGATAGCAAACCATGTTCTCTAACTGAGGAAAGAAAGTGATAGCATTTCAACTGGGAAGTGGACAGTTATCAGAGCAAGTCCCTAATCTGACCATGATTTCAGCTTTTTAAGTCATCATAGAGGAAGAGCAGTCACAATTTTGATGGATTTCTGGAGCTCTCTTTGCCAAGCCTTATGTTAAGTATAATCCGAGTTTTGGAGCTTATTAATTTTTTACAAAATGATATCGTTGGTTGGTGAATATGATTTTTAAAATATCAAGGACCTTGGAATTGTTTGCGTATTCATACTGTTAAAGCATTCCAGAGTAAAAGTGGTGAATCACAAGACATTTGCTGTGGACTCTGAGTCAGCGTGCCCTGGTAGATGGGCTCTGACAACAAACTGTGTGAAGTTAGAGTAATTTTTCTCCTGATCCTACATAATGTATCCTCCCTGGATTGGTTTAAAATGTATCTTAAGGCTGTTCTATGCCAAACCAATAGGTCTCATAGATGAGTTTCCCTGTTGGCTCAATGATAAAATATCCTCCTGCCAATGCTCGATCCTGGGGTTGGGAAGATCATCTGGGAATGGCAACCTGCTCCAGAATTCCAGCCTGGGAAATCCCATCAACAGAGAGGCCTAGCAGGCTACAGTCCATGGAGTAGCAAAAGAGTCTGACAACAACAGCAACAACCAATGATAAAATCAATGATAAAATAGCCAATCCCTTCTTCCAGTTCCAACCAACTTAAACCTGGATTATCTCTAACAAAAGCTGCTTTAATTTTTTTCCACTTAAAGAAATCAAGATCTTGAAAAGCTCATCAAAGTGAATCCTGAAATTCTCCTCAACAATCAAAGGTAAAAGAACTGTATTAATTTTTGTACTTTGGGTAGGAAAAATGTTCTGTTTTACTATTATTTCAAGCAGATTTATAACCTTAGTGATCTTACCAAAAGAATTTATAATTAACCTTTTTATTTTTCTATTTAAAGAAACCAGGATCTCGATAACCTCATCAAAGTGAATCCTGCAGTAATCAGAAGCAATCAAAGGTAATCAAATAAAAGCAGTCATTTCATAGCTCTCCTGTCTGTTGTTCCTGAGTGGAGTAGATTTATAATACTGGTTTATAGACCTAGCACAAACAAAAAACCCTATTACTAATTGGAGTTTTTTTTTTCTCTCTTCAACAGCCAAGCTTTAGACAATCTCATTCAAGTGAAACCTTCAGCACTCAGAAATACTAAGCGGTAAATGACTTTGCCTAACTATCTTGCCGTGTACCCAAAGTTCGTTCTTTCTTCTCTTTTTAAAAAAGAAGCCTTTTGTTTTTCTCATGTTCAAATGAACACACATTTATAACCCATGTGTTTCCTGTCAGCAAAGAACATGCTGTACTCTTCTGGAATCAGTTGCACTCTTTCACATGCAGTTGTGTATTTCTTATTTGCACGAAGACAGATTAGTGTTTGCTATCTATAGGAAACAGAGTATCAGGACTGAAATGAAAAATGAGTGAAATTAATTAAGAGTAAAACACATTTTGGAGAAGCTAGACCAAACCAGTGATTTACATAGATGCTTACAGAAGATTGGAGTATTGGAAAGGATATTGAGTCTTCAGAATTACAGATCCACAGCAAATCCAGCAGATTTTAACCTTGAACTTCCATTTTGAGTTTTGTAAATATCTTACAGTTCACTATCTTTATGTCATAAGTGTTTAATTGCTAAGTTGTGTCCAACTCTTTGCAACCCCATGGACCATAGCCTGCAGACTCCTCTGCCCATGGGATTTCCTAGGTGAGAATACTGGAATGGGTTGCTATTTCTTTCTCCAGGGAGTCTTTATGTCTTATCTTTATGTCATATCTTTCACCAAAAGAGCTTATTCATAGATAATGCACCAGAGTGCATTGTATCAGAAGTCTACATTGTTTTGCTGACCTGAAATTTCGTTGTAATAAATATATAGCTGGGAATTATAGTCTCACTCTTCTGGGATGAAGAAAGCAAATAACATATAGAAAAGTGTTTTGAAGCCACAGGCAGCAAGAGGACAGTGTGACATGCTTATCAGCTTGGTTCTTATGTCTTTTAGTTTGTTTTCTACATTATTGTTTTCATTTGCCCTATTTGTGTGGGGTTTTTTTTTTTTTCCTTTCCTTTTTAAAAGTTTTACAATATTGTGTTGGTTTCTACCATACAACAATGCAGATGTATATTGCCTCCTCACCCACCCCCGAGTCCTCCTCTCCACCTCCACCTCCAGCCTCCCTCCCCTCCCCCATTCGACCCCTCTAGGTCATCACAGAGCGCCAGACTCAGCTCCTTGTGTTATACAGCAACTTCTCACAGCTACCCCGTTTACACATGATAGTGTATATATGTTGATGCTGTGCTGCGCTTCATCGTTCAGTTGTGTCCGACTCTTCGTGACCTCATGGACTGTAGCCCGCCAGGCACCTCTGTCCATGGGGATTCTCCAGGCCAGAATACTGGAGTGGGTTGCCATGCCCTCCTCCAGAGGATCTTCCCAACCCAGGGATTGAACCCAGGTCGCCCCATTGCAAGTGGATTCTATACTGCCTGAGCCACCAGGGAAGCCCTGGAATTCTCCAGGCCAGAATACTGTAGTGGGTAGCCTTTCCTTTCTCCAGGGGATCTTCCCAACCCAGGGACCAAACCCAGGTCTCCCACATTGCAGGCAGATTCTTTACCAGCTGAGCCACCAGGGGAGGGGTAGGATTTGATGATAATCAGCCAGGATATTCAGGAATTGATGCAGAATAAACAGGGAAGACTGAGCTGCCTATTTGAAAAAAGGGAGTTCATTCAATGTGTTCAGTCACCTGTATCTACAGTGTATCTATGTGGCCCATTGATATTAATGGGTAAAGAGAGGGGGCATTTTAACATGCCTCCCAGTAGAAATAATAGCCACAAAGCACTTTTACATCCAATTCAGTGTGACAGGAGCACTGATTATTTAATAGTATAACTGCAGTGAATCAGAGTTGCTTTTGTGTGACTTTGCTGACATTTCCAGCAGCTGTATATTTAATTCACAGTTAGGGGCGGAATAAACTTCAGTCATCAATCAGAATGTGAGCAGGTGTCCCCGAGCTCTTCTAGGAACCCAACAATGTGAACAAATGCAGATGTGCACAGAATTTTCATTTAGTCAGGGAGAAACCCTGTGACTTTTAGCAGTGAGTTTCACATTTTCATGAACCAACATTAAAGAAAGACAAATATTTCTCAATTATTTGTAGCCTATAAGCAGCTGCTCCCATATGAAGGTTGAAACACATCCAGTGATACAGGTCTTTACTGTTAGAAGGGCATCATTCATCTAAAGTAGAAAAAATATTCTGAACTATTTGTAGAAAAAATATTCTGAACTATTTGTAGAATTACGTACTGTGTGCGTGCTAAGTCACTTCAGTCGTGTCCGACTCTTTCCGACCCTATGAAGGTAGCCTGCCAGGCTCCTCTGTCCATGGGAGTTTTCAGGCAAGAATACTGGAGTGGGTTGCCATGTCCTCCTCCAGGGGATCTTCCCAACCCAGGGATCGAACCCACGTCTCTTATGTCTCCTGCATTGGCAGGCAAGTTCTTTATCGCTAGCGCCACCTGGGAAGCTCTTGTAGTATTATACTTCCTTCTTTATAAAGGGCTTCCTATTTGCTGAGACATGTCTTGCTAGTATTTCAATAAGACAAGAATTCTTTCCTATCTTTCTATATTGCATCTTTCTCACATTTCTGCTCAAGACAGAAAGCTGGAGGTGGGAGGTAACCTTGACCCTTTCTGTTGCTTCGTTCCCCAGAATCAATAGGTCACTTTGAATGTTTCTCCTAATTATCTCAGGAACCAAGACACTTCATCATCCCCACTTGCTACTATAGCCCAGCTTACTGTGAGGTCTCCTCACTAGTCTTATCTGCTGTCAGTGGTACATTCTGCCCTTCAGTCCATCTGCCACACTGTCGAGTGATCTTCCTAAAACATAAATCTGATCCTGTCCTTCCTCTGATGAAATCCTTCAGTGGCTTCCCATTGCCACTGGATAACAGGTACTCCTTAACCTGGTTTCCAAAGCCCACCATGATGTTGCCTCCACAGGTTTTCCACCCCCATTCCCTGCTAGGCTCCACCCACAAGCAAAGTCCAGCCACTCACTCTCTGACCTGCTCACACCTTGCTCCTCTACCATCATTCTTGCATGGATAACTGCTATTTATCCTTCAAGTGTCAGCTTATATGTATTTTATTCAGGCTCTGAGAAGCCCAACCTGACCCATCACTTCTGCATCAGGTCCTTCTAGATGTTCTCAAGCTATTATTCTGTTCTACAGAATGTTTGCCTCTTACAGGGAATGATCAGTGCAAAGAAATAGAGGAAAACAACAGACTGGGAAAAACTAGAGATCTCTTCAAGAAAATTAGAGATACCAAAGGAACATTTCATGCAAAGATAGGCTCGATCAAGGACAGAAATGGTATGGACCTAACGGAAGCAGAAGATATTAAGAAGAGGTGGCAAGAATACACAGAAGAACTGTACAAAAAAGATCTTCATGACCCAGATAATCACGATGGTGTGATCACTCACCTAGAGCCAGACATCCTGGAATGTGAAGTCAAGTGAGCCTTAGAAAGCATCACTACGAACAAAGCTAGTGGAGGTGATGGAATTCCAGTTGAGCTATTTCAAATCCTCAAAGGTGAAGCTGTGAAAGTGCTGCACTAGATATGCCAGCAAATTTGGAAAACTCAGCAGTGGCCACAGGACTGGAAGAGGTCAGTCTTCGTTCCAATCCCAAAGAAAGGCAATGCCAAAGAATGCTCAAACTACTGCACAATTGCACTCATCTCACATGCTAGTAAAGTAATGCTCAAAATTCTCCAAGCCAGGCTTCAGCAATACGTGAACCGTGAACTTCCAGATGTTCAAGCTGGTTTTAGAAAAGGCAAGGGAACCAGAGATCAAATTGCCAATATCTGCTGGATCATCAAAAAAGCAAGAAAGTTCCAGAAAAACATCTATTTCTGCTTTATTGACTATGCCAAAGCCTTTGACTGTGTGGATCACAATAAACTGTGGAAAATTCTGAAAGAGATGGGAATACCAGACCATCTGACCTGTCTCTTGAGAAACCTGTATGCAGGTCAGGAAGCAACAGTTAGAACTGGACATGGAACAACAGACTGGTTCCAAATAGGAAAAGGAGTCCATAAGGCTGTATATTGTCACCCTGCTTATTTAACTTATATGCAGAGTACATCATGAGAAATGCTGGGCTGGAAGAAACACAAGCTGGAATCAAGATTGCCGGGAGAAATATCAATAACCTCAGATATGCAGATGACACCACCCTTATGACAGAAAGTGAAGAAGAACTAAAGAGCCTCTTGATGAAGGTGAAGGAGGAGAGTGAAAAAGTTGGCTTAAAGTTCAACGTTCAGAAAACTAAGATCATGGCATCTGGTCCCATCACTTCATGGGAAATAGATGGGGAAACAGTGGAAACAGTGTCAGACTTTACTTTTTGGGGCTCCAAAATCACTGCTGATGGTGATTGCAGCCATGAAATTAAAAGACGCTTACTCCTTGGAAGGAAGGTTATGGCCAACCTAGATAGCATATTTAAAAGCAGAGACATTACTTTGCCAACAAAAGTCCGTCTAGTCAAGGCTATGGTTTTTCCAGTGGTCATGTATGGATGTGAGAGTTGGACGGTGAAGAAAGCTGAGTGCCTCAGAATTGATGCTTTTGAACTGTGGTGCTGGAGAAGACTCTTAAGAGTCCCTTGGACTGCAAGGAGATCCAATCAATCCATCCTAAAAGAGATCAATCCTGGGTGTTCATTGGAAGGTCTGATGTTGAAGCTGAAACTCCACTACTTTGGCCACCTCATGCGAAGGGTTGACTCATTGGAAAAGACCCTAATGCTGGGTAGGATTGGGGGCAGGAGGAGAAGGAGACGACAGAGGATGAGATGGTTGGATGGCATAACCGACTTGATGGACATGGGTTTGGGTAGACTCCGGGAGTTGGTGATGGACAGGGAGTCCTGGCGTGCTGCAATTCATGGGGTCGCAAAGAGTCGGAAACGACTGAGCGACTGAACTGAACTGAACTGAATCTGTCTTCAACTATTGGATTTTTAAGAGCAAGGATTGGGTCTGTCTTGTTCACTTCTTTATCTACGGGGCATAGCATAATGTGTGGCACATATTAGGTGCTTAATAAACAGTCTCTGAGTTACATGCTAAATCTCAAAATAAATGAAGACCTGTGATCACCTAGCTAGGTAAAACCTATAGTGCCTCATAACACTAAGACTCTGAGCCCCTAGGAGTAAAATCAGACTGGAGGGATCTGATATCCTATGTCTGGCTTCCTTGCTTAAACCAATGACTCTATTTTGAACCACAATCTCAGTGAACCAGAGTGAATTAGAGCCAGTCGGACATGACTGAGCGACTTCACTTTCACTTTTCACTTTCATGCATTGCAGAAGGAAATGGCAACCCACTCTAGTGTTCTTGCCTGGAGAATCCCAGGGATGGGGGAGCCTGGTGGGCTACCGTCTATGGGGTCGCACAGAGTCGGACACGACTGAAATGACTTAGCAGCAAATTCTTGATCATATCTTATATTTAAAATATCTAAGTTGATCACTTTCTCTATGGACCTGTTAATTTCTTTAATATAAAATCTTTAAGATTCCCTCATTGAAGCTAATTATAAAAATATGTAATGCTGGGCCCATTTTGCGAAGTCAATAGAGTTGACGAATTATAGCAGTTATCTCACTGTGTCCTATACTTCTTTCAGAGAGATAAATATTCCTTTTGAACTAAAGCTTAAAGCCTAAGATTTAGTTCTTGGCCTAAAAGAAGTACCATAGTGAATTTTTTATATGGAGGCTTTTAATTTTGCAAATGTGTTTGATACTCTGCAAAAACAATTTAAGTAAGCTGTAGAGAAAGAAACATATTGCTGCTTTTAATAAACACCTCCCACACCCTCGTAAGAGAGGAAGAGCAGTTGGGAGTGATCTGTTAATTTTTATATAGAGCATATCTTAATGAAAACTTGTATTATATGAGACGTAATGATGGCCTGGTCCCTGGAATCTCTCTCTCTCTCTCTCTTTTTTTTTTTCTTGCTTAATCTGCTCTGTTAAGAAGAGTTATATTCCTTAATGGGGCTGTAGAAAATAAATTACATGATTATGACAGATAAATACCTATATTCACAATGTGTGCTATGACTCTACATAACAGATAACTCATATTTCTTCCTAAACATTTTGAAGTCTACATAAAGAAAAACATTTTTAGTTACTATGGTTAACAAAATTTCTTTTTAGCACTTCTCGCTGGATCTACAGAGAATTGATGGTTTTTCTTAAAGTTGATTCTGACTGCTCATAAAATTACAAAATTACCAGGTCATCCTTCCGTTGAACTTCCATAGAAAGGGTTTGGAATCAAGCCTTTGTTCAACCCTGCAGCATTTGGCTGGGCTTCTATAAAAATCTATTTTTCATACTTTGACTCACAGCTTTTCATCTTCTACTATGGTGTAAAAGACATGATGTCATAAATGTGGTCTTAATTAAAAAATGAAAATTTATTTTTACATTTTTCAGCTTGGGAAGTTTGTGGGCAATCTGAACTTCTTTTTATTTATCTCCAAATCTAGCTAATGACATCAATCAGGGTGAATCCACATTTTGTACTTTTCATAACCTGGAACTTTTGATTTTGCTTCAAATATTAGTATAGAGGATTCAAAATAAAATCTTATAGCCCACTCTAGCAAACTTGATATGTGGCACTGTTTAATAAAAACAGCAAAAATTCTATAACCCTAATAACATGGTTTATTTGATGATTCACAATTATATCCCTTTGGGAGTGTGCATCTTTGAAGGCAAGTACAGGTTCCAATTTTGAGTTATCTACCCGGAGTGGTTGGATTTGTGAGCTTCTGGTGTCTCCTCCTTGCTTAGGTCTAAATCAACTTCTGCTCTCCCTCACCATAGCAAGGATCCAAAAGATTGGGTCCTGGGGGTGGGGGTGGGGGTGGGAGATGGAAATATAGACAGATCAAAGATGCAGTATCTGCAGCAACTGGGAGTGGAAAGTGCCAAGCAGGTAAAGGGAACCAGCATCAGGCCAAGAAACTATACATAATAATATCTGTCGTGAGGGCAGAAGTGAATCTGTATTTGTTCGCTAGGACTGCCATAACTAGAACCATAGTCTGAGTGGGTTAAAACAGAAATTTGTTGTCTCATCATTCTGGAGTCTAGACTTCTAAGATCAAGAAGTCAGTAGGGCTGGTTCCTTCTGAAGGCCCAGCAGAAAGGATCTATTCCAGGCCTCCCTCCTCGGCTGGTAGAGGCCTGTCTTCATCATTTGTCTTCACATTGTCTTCCATCTGTGTGTATCCGAGCCTAAATTCCTTCTTCTAAGAAAGATGCCATTCATATTGGATTAGGACCCACACTGCTGACCTCATTTGAACTCGAGGATCTCTGTAAAGACCCCCTTCTCCAAATAAAGGCACATTCTGACATGCTAGTGTTAGGACTTCAGCATATAAATTTGGTGGAAGGGCAATATTCAACCCTGTAAGGAAGTGTTCCAAAATAAGGAAACAAAGCCAGGGTTGGGAGCTGAGTGAAAAAAAAAGGGAGAGAAATATGTGCAATTCAGGGGTGAAGTAAGGCAGGTTCTGGATGACTGATGCAAATGGAGGTGAAATGTCCATCACCGTCTCTTGTGAACTTTTTCTCTGTGCTTCTGGTGCATACTCTGTACCTAGATGTGTGCAGAGCTGGCTACCTTAAAGGTTCAGGGTCTAACATCTTTCCCCTGGGGTCCTTTTCATGTCTTTTCCCAGAGCTGGGTAAGGTAGCAATAAATTTCCACCAGAGAAGGAGAAAAGAGAATTTAAATACATTTAAGACCATGAGTATTTTTGGAGTAGCTACTGCGTGCAAGGCTGTGTTAAGTCACAGTAATGTGATTTTATTCTTAAGTCATAATGAAAAACACCAGCTTCCTTTAACAATGCCACTCAGTTCATCCAAGGTTAGCTTTGGAGGGAGAATCACTTCCTGGGATGGAATTCTCCTTCCCCGAGATTCACATTTCTGGGTGCTCTCTCAGTGTTTGCCTCTGCCAACCATCCCAGTTTGACATTGCTGGGAAACTGGGTTATGGAAGACCATGACCCTTTAAAGTTAAGTTAAATACTTAATTTTTAATCCATTATTCACAGAAAGCAAAGAAGAACTAAAGAGCCTCTTGATGAAAGTGAAGGAGGAGAGCAAAAAAGTTGGCTTAAAGCTCAACGTTCAGAAAACTGAGATCATGGTATATGGTCCTATCACTTCACGGCAAATAGATGGAAAAACAGTGGAAACACTGGCTGACTTTATTTTGGGGGGCTCCAAAATCACTGCAGATGGTGATTGCAGCCATGAAATTAAAAGACACTTAGTCCTTGGAAGGAAAGTTATGTCCAACCTAGACAGCATATTGAAAAGCAGAGACATTACTTTGTCAACAAAGGTCTGTCTAGTCAAGGCTATGGTTTTTCCAGTAGTTATGTATGGATGTGAGAGTTGGACTATAAAGAAAGCTGAGCGCCAAAGAATTGATGCTTTTGAACTGTGGTGTTGGAGAAGACTCTTGACAGTCCCTTGGACTGCAAGGAGATCCAACCAGTCCATCCTAAAGGAAATCAGTCCTGAATATTCATTGGAAGGACTGATGTTGAAGCTGAAACTCCAATACTTTGGCCACCTGATGCAAAGAACTGACTCATTTGAAAAGACCCTGATGCTGGGAAAGATTGAGGGCAGGAGGAGAAGGGGATGACAGAGGATGAGATGGTTGGATGGCATCACTGACTCAATGGACATGGGTTTGTGTAGACTCTGGGAGCTGGTGATGGACAGGGAGGCCTGGAGTCCTGCAGCTCATGGGGTTGCAAAGAGTCGAACGTGACTGAGCAACTGAACTGATACTGATTCACAAGTGTTTAGTAAAGTATTATTTTAAAATGTTAAGGGGGAAGATAATTTAGTGCCCTGGCTATTAAAATAGTATGGTGACTCCTGAGGTCAAGAGGTGCTTCTAGTAATTAAGGAAGGACCAATCAAGGACTATAAGAAAGCTGAGCGCCAAAGAATTGATGCTTTTGATCTGTGATGTTGGAGAAAACTCTTGAGAGTCCCTTGGACTGCAAGGAAATCCAACCTGTCAATCCTAAGGGAAATCAGTCCTGCATATTCATTGGAAGGATTGATGTTGAAGCTGAAACTCCAATACTTTGGCCACCTGATGCGAAGAACTGACTTATTGGAAAAGATCCTGATGCTGGGAAAGGTTGAAGGCGGGAGGAGAAGGGGATGACAGAGGATGAGATGGTTGTATGGTATCACCGACTCGATGGGCATGAGTTTGAGTAGGCTCCGGGAGTTGGTGATGGACAGGCAAGCCAGGTGTGCTAAAGTCCATGGGGTCTCAAAGAGTCAGACACTACTGAGCGACTGAACTGAACTGATCAAGGGTTACAAAGGAAAAGCCTGCTGTCTCTATTTCTAAATTCAAAAGATGAGATCTGGGAGGTCTCCTCGCACAGTTCTAGCAGCTATGCTGGAGAAGTCAGTTTTGAATTTTACATTATTCAGACTATAGCATCAAATGATTTTGATACTTCCAAGCTACTTCTGAAATCCTTTACTTTTTATATATATTAAATTGACATATATTCTACTATAACTCACATTAAAAGATAATTAATTTCTACATTTTCAAATATGTGTAGCTAGTATTTTAAATGTGAGCTTTAAGTATAGCTATGGAGTGCTGCCCAGTTAGCATATTTATCAATTATTGATGGCTTGGATGTTATATAAAAAGAGTAGTAAGTCTCACTCCACATAAATACAAAGACTTTTATATTATTTTTCATCCTTATAAATATCAATTTGAGGCTATACACTGATTCCATGTAAAAGAACCTTACTTGAAATCTACCATTCAGGACCAGAGAAGGGAGATTTATGAAAACTGGAGTTAATGCTAAAGATGTGAAAAGTTACAGCAGAAATGAAAATACAGTCCCTGAACATTTTGGAATCCATAGTGCCCACTGCTGTGTCACTACACTTCTATTATCACTTATGTATTCTTACTCAGTTCAGGCACAACTATAGACAATTGTGCCTATAAATTTTATTTACACTAACTCATTTATTCTCATTGAAACCTTATGAACTTAGATATTATTATCCTAGTTTACAAAAGGAAGCTTAGAAAGGTTGACTAACTGGCCCATAAAAGTAGGGGACTACTTTTCTCACTCTTATTCCTAAACCTGCTGCAAACCAGTAGAGTTGGTGTCAAGGCTTTTCAAAACTCATGGAAAAAAATTAAGAACTACCAGTATTATAGAAAATATATATAAATAGCTAATATGTACATAACACACCAGAGAACATTGTATCTCATGAAAGTGTGACAAATCACTGTAGCCCAAGATTTAAGAATCTAATTGTCCCATTCATCCTCCACATTGTGGACTGTTGATTCAAATTTTGGGTTGACTTCTCATGTCTCTCTTATGCAAAAATCTGGAATGAAGACTCTAATTAAATATTGAAGAATTGATTTCAGATGAGCAGGTGGCTCAGCTTCAAGCCTTGACTCTTTTACAAATTATTTAATTGACCTTGGAAAATTCACTTAGCCTTGTTGAGCCTCGTATGCTGTCCTGCAAGATTCCGTGAGGTCTAAATGAGATAATGCACATGGAAATACACAAGTTAGTCCTTTGTGATGTGAAGTAAGCATTCACTCAACTGTAGATATCAATCAGTTGTTTCTTTTCAGACTGAATTTCTCAAACCTTCCAAAAACTTAGTTCATTTCTCTCTCATAATGTAATTTGTGCTCATACTTGAGTTGTATAGATCTAATAGTTCAATGTCAGATTTTTAGTGTCCCATATTCTGTAAGACCACAAATGACTATGTTTAAAATTATATAGTGGCTTAAAATTTTTATTCTAATGCTTTATTTCTTAAAATTATGTGTAACTAAGTCACATATACATATGTATGTATTTAAATATTTGCTTATTTTTTTCCTGTAGAGACCAGAACCTAGCAAATTTAATTGACATAAATTCCAATGTGTCTAAGAATAAGAATGAAAGGTAAGACTTATTCTAATTTATGTTTTTCTTATGAATTCTATATGAACCTTCATATATTATGTAACCCTGGAAGATTTTCTGAGAGGTTGAACTGCACTATAATGTTTAAATATAAATACTATCTGAATTAAAAAAAAAAATGTACAGGGTGCTTGGGTTTCCCTTGTGGCTCAGTTTTAAAGAATCTGCCTGCCACTGCAAGAGACTTGGGTTTGATCCCTGGGTTGGGAAGATCCCCTGGAGAAGGATATGGCAACCCAATTCAGTAGTCTTGCCTGGGAAATCTCATGGACAGAGGAACCTGGCAGGCTACAGTCCAGGGGATTGCAAAGAGTCGGATACAACTGAGTGACTAAACAACACCGACAGGGTGCTTAATAGCTAATTCGAAAAAAAGCTAACAAAATGTGAATTCTGCTAGAATTTCTGACTAAGGGCCTGCTGTTCAATGGTTTAGTGTAAAAGGCATGATGGAAATTGAGTGCTCTGCACTTGGGCTGTGAAGATTTATTTTTACTTACTGTTGCTTGGTAGGTTTTCAGTGGTGCAGAAAACACTTTGAGAATCTCTGCATTGGATACCTAGTGCTAAAAGAATGCACAAATTTGTCACAGCCAGGAAACAGGACCTAATTTTGGAATTTCTTTACACCTCAGAGGATCCTGGCTTTAAAACTGTTGTACTTTTTGTTTCTTTTACAAGGAAGGTTAGGATGGAAGCTATGCTTCATTGTTGTTACAGATTGTTTAAATTAGGAAACAGTTTTCAAAGTTTTCTGTGTTTAACTGTTTTTCCCCCACCATGTGGGAGGACCCTAAAAGCAATAGGTTTCTGTTTTTAACCTTCCTAAGGTGCAGCAGCCTTTTCTTTTTAAAAAAATTTTTTTTATTATGTGAATAAGTGATATTGTTGGTATCATGCAGAGAACAGAAAAGTAGAAGAGCTGGCTCACTGCTTCATTTGTTTGGTTTTCCTGTCTGTTAAAGGCTCTTTCCTATACGAGGTACATAGTTTCTTTCTATCCGCTTCATTCCCTAAATCATCTTCTGCTTTCTCTTTCTGTGATCTCAAGCAAGCCTTTGAGAGAAAGAGGGAGGATACATTGTCAAAAAGATCCACCGTTTTGGGAATAGTACTGGGCTTACAATTAACCAATCTCTTTCAAATATTATTTGGAAATGATCAAGATTTTAAAACTGACCATAAATGATGAAGTATCATGAAGGAACTTTTCCCTGAATGTGATTTGAGAGGTGTTTCAGTTTAGGTTGGGCTTGTTCATGAAACAGGGTTTTACTGGAAAGATTAATGCTGCTGCTGCTACTGCTGCTGCTAAGTCTCTTCAGTCGTATCTGACTCTGTGTGACCCCATAGACGGCAGCCCACCAGGCTCCCCGTCCCTGGGATTCTCCAGGCAAGAACACTGGAGTGGGTTGCCATTTCCTTCTCCAATGCATGAAAGTGAAAAGTGAAAGTGAAGTCACTCAGTCGTGTCCAACTCTTCGAGACCCCATGGACTGCAGCCTACCAGGCTCCTCTGTCCATAGGATTTTCCAGGCAAGAGTACTGGAGTGGGTTGCCATTGCCTTCTCCAAGAAAGATTAATGAGGAAATGGAAATTCAAGGGCAGTGACTGCAGCCTGCCAGGCTCCTCTATCCATGGGATTCTCCAGGCAAGAGTACTGGAGTGGGTTGCCATTGCCTTCTCTAAGAAAGATTAATGAGGAAATGGAAATTCAAGAGCAGGGACTGCAGCCTGCCAGGGTCCTCTGTCCATAGGATTCTCCAGGCAAGAATGCTGCAGTGAGTAGCCATCACTCCCCAGGGAATCTGCCCGGCCCAGGGGTGGAACCTGGGGCAGGTATCCTGAATTGGCAGGTGACTTATTTACCACTAGTGCCACCTGGGAAGCACATGGAAAGATTAATGAGGAAATGGAAATTCCAGGGCAGAAACGTTAGACTGGCCAGGCTTCACAGAGGCCTTCCCTGGAAGGTTGCTCATCCTTGGCCAGACGGCATTCCATCAGGAGTCCCCAGACATTAACCCTAGTGCTTTGTCATTATTGTAGCTCAGTCACTTCCTGAGTGTTGGCCTCTGCCTGTTTTTCTCCTCTTCCCTCTACTTATCATCGTCCTTATTCTCTACCAGGGCTTCCCTGGGGCTCAGACAGTAAAGAATCAGCCTGCAATGCAGGAGACCTGGGTTCAATCTGTGGGTCGGGAAGATCCCCGGGAGAAGGAAATGGCTACCTCCAGTATTCTTGCCTGGAGAATTTCATGGACAGAGGAGCCTGGTGGGCTACAGTCCATGGGGTCACTAAGAGTCGAACACAACTGAGCAACTAACATTGCACTTCATTCTGTTTAGAGAATAGAAAGTTTACTTTGACTCTCAAAATGGGTAAAGATGTAACTGAAAGAAAATTGAGAATCAGGGATTAAGAGATTTGATCAGATGCAGAAAATTAGTAAATTAGAGTAGTGTTCTGGTCTCAAGTTCTCTTATTTCTCCAAAATAGAATACTTCTTTGTTTTAATTTTATATTTTACTGAAGTTTAATTGATTTACAATGTTGTGTTAGTTTCAAGTGTACAACAAAGTGATTCAGTTATACATATACATAATATATATTCTTCTTCAGATTCTTTTCCATTATAGATTATCACAATATATTGAGTATAGTTCCCTGTGCTATACAGTGGGTCCTTGTTGTTTACTGATTTTATATATAGTAGTATTCATGTTAATCCCAAACACCTAATTTATCTCTACTCCCCACCACTGCTATCCCCTTTGGTTACCATAAGAATATTTATTTTTATATACTTAAAATCTGTAAGTTTTACAAGAACTCAAAACCTTGATAGTTTTGTGGAAGTAAATCCTAACACATAAAACAATTCAAAATGGTAAGCTCTTAGTAAACTGGCTTTGCTAGTGGCTCAGCAGTAAAGAACTTCCCTGCAATGCAGGAGATGTGAGTTCAGTCCCTTGGTTGGGAAGATTCCCTGGAGACGAGCATGGCAACCAATTCCAGTATTTTTGCCTGGAGAATCCCATGGACAGAGGAGCTTGGTGGGCTATAGTCTATAGGGTCACAAAGACTTGGACAAAACTGAACAACTGAGCACAGCACAGCAGAAGCTCTTAGTAAACTTTTGTTCTTCATGCAAAAGAGATTTATAAAGTTTGCAATGACTTAAGTGTTTATCAGTTGAAATTATTTTCTGCTATTTAAAGTCAAGTTGCCACTCAACCATAAAAAGGAATGAAACTGTGCCATTTGCAAAGACATGAATGTCACACAGAGTGAAGAAAGAGAAAAGCAAATATTATGTATCACTTATATGTGGAATCTAGAAAAATGATACAGATGAACTTATTTGCAGAGCAGAAACAGAGATACAGATGTAGAGAACAAACAAGCGTATGGATACCAAGGGGTGAAGGGGAGGTGGGGTGAATTGAGTGATTGGGATTGACATATATACACTCAGTTCAGTTCAGTTCATTCGCTCAGTCGTGTCTGACTCTTTATGACCCCATGAACTTCAGCACACCAGGCTTCTCTGTCCATCACCAACTCCCAGAGCCTACTCAAACTCATGTCCATTGCATCGGTGATACCATCCAACCATCTCATCGTCTGTTGTCCCCTTCTCCTCCTGCCTTCAATCATTCCCAGCATTCGGATCTTTTCCAATGAGTCAGTTCTTCGCATCAGGTGGCCAAAGTATTGGAGTTTCAGCTTCAACATCAGTCCTTCCAATGAATTTTCAGGGCTGATTTTCTTTAGGATGGATCTGGTTGGAGATCTAGTTGGATCTGCTTGCCACCCAAGGGACTCTCAAGAGTCTTCTCCAACACCACAGTTCAAAAGCATCAATTCTTCAGTGCTCAGCCTTCTTTATAGTCCAACTTTCACGTCCATACATGACTACTGGAAAACCAAAGCTTTGACTAGAGGGACCTTTGTTGGTAAAGTAATGTCTCTGCTTTTTGATATGCTGTCTAGATTGGGCATAACTTTTCTTCCAAGGAGCAAGCATCTTTTAATTTCATGGCTGCAGTTACCATCTGCAGTGATTTTGAAACCCCCCTCCCCCAAATAATGTCTGTCACTGTTTCCATTGTTTTCCCATCTGTTTGTCATGAAGTAATGGAGCCAGATGACATGATCTTAGTTTTCTGAATGTTGAGTTTTAAGCCAACTTTTTCACTCTCCTCCTCTTTCACTTTCATCAAGAGACTCTAGTTCTTCTTCACTTTCTGCCGTAAGTGTGGTGTCATCTGCATATCTGAGGTTATTGATATTTCTCCTGGCAATCCTGATTCCAGCTTGTGCTTCCTCCAGCCCAGCATTTCTATGATGTACTCTGCATATAAGTTAAATAAGCAGGGTGATGATACACAGCCTTGACATACTCCTTTCCCAACTTGGAACCAGTCTGTTGTTTCATATACACTACAATGTGTGAAATGGATGACTAATGAGAAGCCACAGTATAGCAGTGGAGAAAGAAATGGAAATCCACTCTAGTATTCTTGCCTGGAATATCCCCTGGACAGAGGAACCTGGTGGGCTACAGTCCATGGGGTTGCAAAGAGTCAGATATGACTGAGTGATTAAGCACCCTCGCACTGTATAGCTCAGGGAACTGTACTCAGTGCTCTGTGGTGACCTAAATGGGAAGGAAATGCAAAAAAGAGGGAAATATGTACATGTATAGTGGATTCACTTTGCTGTACAGTGGAAACTAACACACATTGTAAAGCAACTCTACCCCAATGAAAATTAATTTAAAAAAAGAAAAAGAAATTGAAGTCAGGTTGCCAAAGTTAAGTCAAATAGGACAATGGAAATCTAAATAAATCTGTTAAACTGAGACTTGTTTTATTTTATGAATGTATTTACTCTGTATAGTAATTGGATATCCACAAATACATATGCAATCTGATTAGTATATTCACAGTTGTAGACCATCACCATTATCACTTTTAGAACATTTTCATCACCTCAGAAAGAAACACCATGCCCATTAGCAGTCATGTATAATTTTCCCCCAGCCCTTAGCTCAGGACAACTACTAGGCTACTTTCTGTCTTTTTCAATTTCTGATTCTGGACATTTCATATAAATGGAATCATAAAATATGTGGTCCTTTGTGACTATTTTCGCGTGGCATAATGCTTTCAAAATTCACCAATGTTGTAACATGTCTCAGTATTTCTTTTTATTGCCAGATTTCACATATTCCATTATGTGAATAGACAGAATTTTATCTATTCATCAGCTGATGCGCTTTTGTGTTGTCTCCACTATCAGATTGTAATTCACTATTATGAACAATGCTGTGATCAGCATTCATATAAAAGTTTTGTGTAGAGTTTTTTCATTTCTCTTGGTAGGGAATATACTTCAGTTCAGTTCAGTTCAGTCGCTCAGTCATGTCCAACTCTGCGACCCCATGAACCACAGCACGCCAGGCCTCCCTGTCCATCACCAACTCCCAGAGCCTACCCAAACTCATGTCCATTGAGTCACCGATGCCATCCAACCACCTCATCCTCTGTCATCCCCTTCTCCTCCCGCCTTCAATCATTCCCAGCATGGGGGTCTTTTCAAATGAGTCAGTTCTTCACATCACGTGGCCAAAGTACTGGAGTTTCAGCTTCAACATCAGTCCTTCCAATAAACATTCAGGACTGATTTCCTCTAGGATGGACTTAGGGAGGGTATATACTTAGGGAGTGGGATTATTGGATCCTGTAGTAACTCCATTTGAGGAACTATCAGTTTTCTTAAGTCAGCAGTACCATTTGATGTTCTCACATCAAAAGTCTGTGTATAAAAGTTTTAGATAGCTAAATTTTCAAGGTAAACTTCCATGGCAGAAAACATTTTCTCAAGTGAAATTCCATTTGGAATTTTGTAAGTTCCAACACAATATTTAGTTTATAGTTTATGAAGCTATTTAATTTAGAGATGAAACTGTGACCATTGATTCTAAATTACAATTCAATTTATTTCAGTGAAGGATAACTTAATAATAAAGCTATCCAGCAAAAAACACTGTAAGCCATAAGCTCTTTTTTATGAACATTATTCAAAGCATCTAAGAGGAATACTTTGGTGGAGAGTTCTCCTTTGCAATGGTTCCCAAATTTTATTTGCATCAGAATCACCTGCTGATCCAGGGACCACACTTTAAAAACCAGCGCTCTTTTGGATAAAATGTCGCACTGCCTCTAAGGCAGTGGTTCTCAACCTTGACTTACATGAGAGACTCACTGGAGAGATTTAAAAGAATCCAAGTGCCCAAGTCAGGTGCCTGCTAAGTTGCCTCAGTGGTGTCTCTTTGCAACACTATGGACTGTAGCCCACCAGGCTCCTCTGTCCATGGGATTCTCCAGGCAAGAATACTGGAGTGGGTTGCCATGCCCTCTTCCAGGGGATCTTCCTGACCCAGGGACTGAACCTGGGTCTCCTGCATTGGCAGTCGAGTTCTTTACCACTAGCGCCACCTGGGAAGCCCCATACTAAACCAATTAAGTCAGAATATCTGATGTGAGACCCAGTAACATTTTTAACTTAATTTTATTTTTTAATTGGTGGAAAATTGCTTTACAATGTTGTGTTGGTTTCTGTCATACAACAAGGTGAATCAGTCACAATTATATATATATATCCTCTCCCTCTTGAACCTCCCTCCCCTCCCCCCATCCCTCTCCTCTAGGTCATCACACAGCACCAGGCTGGGCTCCCTGTGTTATATAGCAACTTCCTACTAGCTATCTAGGTTACACATGATAGTGTATATATGTCTATGCTGCTTTCTCAATTCATCCCACCCTCACCTTTCCCCACTGTGTCCACAAGTCTGTTCTCTACTAGGTTCATCAGTACCATTTTTCTAAATTCCATATATGTATTCCAATACTTGTTTTTCTCTTTCTGACTTACTTCACTCTGTATAACAGGTTCTAGGTTCGTCGACCTCACAACAACTGACTTAAATCCACTTCTTTTTATGGCTGAGTAATATTCCATCACATATATGTACCACATCTTCTTTAACCATTCATCTGTCAATGGACATCTAGGTTGCTTCCATGTCCTGGCTATTGTAAATATTGCTGCAATGAACACTGGGTTACATGTGTCTCTTAAAATTGTGGTTTTCTCAGGGTATATGCCAAGTAGTGGAATTGTTGTGTCATATGATAGATTTTCCCTAGTTTTTTTAAGGAATCTCCATACTCCAGAATGGCTGTATCAGTTTACATTCCCATCAACAGTGCAGGAGGGTTCCCTTTTCTCCATAACCTCTCCAGCATTTATTGTTTGTAGATTTTTGGATGATGGTCATTCTGAACGGTGTGAGGTGATACCTCATTGTAGTTTTGATTTGCATTTCTCTAATAATGAGCAATGTAGAGCATCTTTTCATGTGTTTATTGGACGTTTGTATGCCTTTGAAGAAATGTCCGTTTAGGTTTTCTGCCCATTTTTTGATTGGGTTGTTTGTTTTTCTGATATTGAACTATATGAGCTGCTTATATATTTTGGAGAGAAATCCTTTTTAAAAGCACTTTTAAAAGCACTACAGATTATTTAATTGGTTTCCAAAGAATTGTTTCCCTAACTATTTCTATGATTCTAAATAATTTTAAAAATTAGTGTTACCACTTACTGGCATCAAGATAGAATTTCCTTTCTAAGATCTATTATCATCTCATGAAAAACAAAGAAAGGCTTATCAACTATCACAGACCCTAAGACATGGTGATTATGTGGAAGTAGTATCCTGATTTGGATCTGAAATACTGGTGAAATAGAAATAAGTCTGTAGTTTTGCTAATGACATTGTACCAACGCTAATTATTTAGTTTTGACAAACAGATTGTGGTTGTGTGAGATGTTAGAATTAAGAGAAGCTGGGTGAAGAGTATACTGGAATTCTCTGAACTATCACTGCAATTATTCTATACCTTTAAAATTATCCAAAATAAAAGATTTCTTTTTTAAAAGTGTATTATCCTCCCAAATTACAGGAGGAACAAATCCAAGAAAGAATTTGCTGTCCCACATTCAAAATTTATTTACTAACATCTGATTTTTATTGACAAAGTATTATTATTAGTCTCATTGTAAACACAACTAGGAAATGCTACTTGTATTAGTCTGCTCAGGCTGCCATAACAAAACACCACAAACCAGGTGTTAAAAGACAGAATTTATTTTCCCACTCTTTTGGAGACTAAAATTCTAGATCAAGATACTGTTGAAACCAGAGGAAGGGCACAGGGTACAACCTTAGAAAGAATGACATGGCCACAGGACATGACAAAAACTGGTTAAAACCAACTGGGTCCAAGATGGCTGAAGATTCAACTCCCAGTAGACCTTGAGCCTCATTATATTCTCATTGTAATACATTTGCATATGCTAAATGACACATCCACCAGCGTCATGACAGTTCTGAGGCCAGCCATAAAGGGTCAAAAAGTGGGCAGTGGCCCAGTTCCTAGAAATCTCCACCCCTCCCCCAAATAATTGGAATAATCTTCCCACTCATTAGCCTGTGAAATTACCCAACCCACAAAAACTAACCACACCACATTTGGGGCCTCTCTCTTCTTGCCTTCTGAGATGGCCCACACTCTATATAGTGTGCTTTTCTCTAAATAAATCTACTTCTTATCTATCTCTGAATTCTTTCACGATGTAGCAAGAACATCAAATTCACGAGGAACAATGTCAGAGTTGGTTTCTGATGAGAACTCTCTTCTTGGTTTGCACATGACTGTGTCCGACTATGTCCTCACATGGCCTTTCCTCTGTGTGTCCAAAGAGAGAGAGAGCAAGCTCTAGTACCTCCTCCTCTTCTTATAAGGACACCCTATCCTGTGGGATTAAAGCCCCACCCTTATGAGTTCACCTAACCTTTATTTCCTTTTTATAGGCCCTGTCTCCACATCACATTGGGGTGTAGGGCTTCAATATAAGAATTTTTGGCAGGACACAATTCAATCCTTATCAGAACTGTTTGCAAAGTATTTCCCATCCCTATTACAGGTTTCACAAACTGGTAATGTTTGATTTTACCTTTCTGAGGGCAGTACAAACACATTTCACACTCATTGACAACCTTTGTCCTTTAAAACTATTTGCTGAAATTGGGTTTTGTATTATTTACTATATGATCTGAATATTTCCAAATGGTTCCTAGTTAGGTTTATTGTTCCAAAATGACATATTCTAATGATCACATTTAAGAATCTTCTAATAATATTCATTCAACTTTCTCATTGCCAAGTGTCTTTTGAAACATCTGTCTTAAAACTAGAAGATGGTTTTCCACATGCCAGAGATGATAATATGTGAACAGTTGTTTTTCTCTTCTTTAAAAGCTACCTGGAAATGGAAGGAACAGGCCAGTCAAGAATGATAAATCATGATTAAGATCTAAATTCTCCTCTTGATTTTTTATGTCTTGCCTCTGTCAGAGTTTTCTAACATGTGGAAAGAAAAAGAGCTAAAGCTTTCACTATGCCTATGTTAATTTTCCACTGTTTCATAGGAAAAAGCAAATATGCCTACACTTTGTTGAGCATAGTGACATTTTTAGATTAGCAGAAATCTAGGTCAAAGTTCTTTAGCGATCTTCAAAGTACTGCTTTTCTGTTAAAATGGAAACTGAAATTTCTCAAAGCAACCCCCAGATAATTTTCATTAAATAGATAAACTCCCAGATATGTTGTACATGAAACACCTTCGAAAATGGCACTGGTGCTATGAGAATGTTACTGCAACCAGTTTCATATGGTTCCTGCCCTTGGTTAAACAAGTATTCTGTCCTACTGTTAGATAATGTGACACATGCCTATAGGTTATTCATAATGGTAAGACAGTTGTGTCTGTGGAAGAATAAAATAGTACATGTATTCTATCTGTGTATATGTGCAGAAACCAGGCAAACAGAAACAGCTTTACTGTATGTTTAAAGAAAATGTTGTTTGAACAGAATTTTAATAAAACAAAAATCCTCTAAGTAGCCTTGATTTTAAGTGCCAAATATTTGCATTTGCTTTCTCAGGCAAGATGGCCAGGTCGCTGGATCTACTGAGGCTTTAATCAGCCCGTCCTCTAGAACAGCTGCCTATTCTTGTGAAGCCAGGAAGATGCTCAGGTAGTGTCATCAATTATATAAAAAATGACAGGATCATTATCATTCTGGCTTTTTTTCCTCCTTCTGTTTTTTATTTTAAAGAAAACATCCACATGCAACCTGATCCTTCCTTTGAAATACAGAATTTTTTTATTTTGCTGTTGTTTTTATGCATTTTTTGTGTTTCAATAAAACTTTCTTATTTTAAATTTATTTATTTTTAATTAAAGGATAATGCTTTACTATATTGTGTTGGTTTCTGCTATACATCATTATGAGTCAGCCATAGGTACACATATGTCCCCTCCCTCTTGAACCTCCCTCCCAGCTCCCTCCCCATCCCACCCCTCTAGGTTGTTACAGGGCCCCAGTTTAGGTTTCCTGAGTCATACAGCATTCCCGTTGGATAGCTATTTTATATATGTTAGTCATATGTTTCCATGCTACTCTCTCCATTCGTCCCACCCTCTCCTTCCTCCCCCCTCACCTAAGTCCATAAGTCTGTTCTCTATGTCTGTGTTTCCATTGCTTCCCTGCAAATAAGTTCATCAGTATCATCTTTCTAGATTCTCTATATATATGTGTTAATATATTTGTTTGAAATGCAGAAATTTTTAAATTTTAACCAGTGACTTTAAAAGTAAGTAAGTAAGTGTTAGTCGTTCAGTTGTGCCTGACTCTTTGTGACCCCATGGACTGCAGCCCACCAGGCTCCTCTGTCCATGAGATTTTCCAGGCAAGGATACTGGAGTGGGTTGCCATTTCCTTCTCCAGGGGATCTTCCCAACCGAGGGATCAAAACTGGGTCTTCTGCACTGCAGGCAGATTCTTTACTGACTGAGCTACAAGGGAAGTCCAAAAGAAGCAGTGACTTTATAGGCTTATACAAAGGTGTTGAGTAAACATCTTGGTCATTGGTAAGTTGTCAGTTATGAATAAGTGTAGACTGTGATTTTTCCTTAAAAAGTTTGTAATCTTTTTTAAAAAATATGATGGTGACATTGACATTGACTTCCTTAGGTAGATTCAAAGGTTTCACTAAATCAGATGTTATCATGTTGGTTAATTAAGGTCTACTTTTTGCCTGAGATTTGTGGGGAAAGCAATGGTTTGGAAGTATGAATGAGACATTAGGGTAATAGACACTAAAACATATTACACAAATATTCAAAGTAATCATCATGGTCTACAACAGACTTACTGAGTGACTGATTTTCATAGTAGTATTCTGGAAATAGGCCAAGACAGTAGAAGTTAAGACAAAATGGGAAACATAAATAAATTTTTCAGAAATGGATTAATACCAATTTAACATTTATATTTCAAAGATTATGGTTTAGAAGGCATATATGAGCATTATTTTTTCATTGGATTGGATAATTGCCTTGTTAATTTGATTATCCTATAAACAAACTTTAAACATAAAGTCAAATGGTTTGTATTGCAGCTCCAGTGCTGAAACCAGGCATGCAGGACCAAAGGATACAGTTGTGTACACAAGGACGTACATGGAGAATAGGTACTGGAAATTTATTTGAAGTATTTTGCTTTATATATTTTATAATTTTGAAATAATCTGTGTTTAAGAGGAAATGTCATTTTTTAAAGATATGCTTATTTTTTTCAAATAGCAGACCATTTAAGAGAATACTGAGTTCTAGGTATATATTAAAAATTCTTTATAATCTTTCCATTATCATTAGTAGTAGTGTTAGTCACTCAGTCGTGTCCAACTCTTTGCAACCCCATGGACTGTAGCCTACCATGGTCCTCTATCCATGGGATTCTCCAGACAAGAATACTGGAGTGGGTCACCATTCCCTTCTCCAGAGGATCTTCCCAACTCAGGGATCAAAACCAGGTCTCCTGTGTTGCAGGCAGATTCTTTACTGTCTGAGCTATAGGGAAGTCATATTTTTAAGTAGTTGTCAAATAATCATACAAAGTCATAGGACAGACTAAATAATATTTTAATATAACACATGTATATGTCATAGGATAGTTGTTTGAAAGTAGTCAGATAACATACGTGCCCATAATGAACCTTATAAAATCACACAAGTATTCCTGTGCTAATTTGGAGTCACACTTTAATTGTTTCTATTGTTCACCTCTATTCTGAAACAAGGGGTATAACTTTTTAGTAAATATGCTCAGGCCCAGAAACTCTGCTGCCTGATGTGATGGATGTTGAGGAAAATGTCCACCGAGGTCAGGGACTCACAAGTTATTCAGTTTTTCAGGAGTCTATAAAAAAGAATTAGCCTAATTGTGGCATAGGGTAACAGTGGGGCATTCAAATATAGATAAACTATAGGTTGTATTCGTGTTGATCATCACCCAGTTCAAAGAGACCAGAGAGCAGTGTGCGGGGTAGGGTTGGAGCTGCCATAAATTCAAGGTGTGTCAGAATTTGAGCAACCTTCCCCCTCAAAAGGATTTTTCAAACCCAAGAATAAGTTTCCTTGTGAAATGCAACCTCAGTCTTGATTTTCCTGTTTAATCCAATTCTCCCTAAAATCGACAGTGATTTAGAATCAAATCTGAGTTTGTCATTTACTGACCACGTGGCCTCAGCAAAGCCACTTGGCTTCAATTTCCTGTCTCAATTCAAGTCTCAATTTTCTGACCCATAAAATGGGAATGACTATATATGTGTCATGCATCAATATGCACAAACTCACTTAGCACTGTGGGCTCTGTGTTCCATAAAGCAGTTTCTCTTTCTGACAGCAACTGCCTGCAGGTTGTTTGGAGGGAGAGAGAAATTTCTCATTAAAAAATCCCAGGTGAGGCATGTGGAGTTACCCCTCACTGTATGAAATAATAGGAACACATTGCTTCTGGTCCTCATATGTTCCCAGGTAGCATACATACTGGGGAGGCAATTCCAGGCAGCCAGCCGGGTAGTGCAATGCACTCCTCATTTGTCTCCAGGAGCAAATGACATTTACGAACTGGAGCGGAAAGGGAACAAAGAGGACTTTCGAAAGTTACAATATTTTTTGCTTCATTTTAAACAATTCTTGGATGTTTTCATGTAAAAATAAAAGCTTCCAAAGTTTCCCTTAAAAGTTCAAAAGTATTTCTCTATGTGAATGACGTCTGTCTGTATTTGCTCGCACGGAGTATAGTCATGCTTTGTGTATATTCTTTATGTTAGAACAATAGAGAGCTTTCTTTTAGTAAAAATAAAGGAGGTGCAAGTACAAATTTCATGAAAAACAATAACTACTTTTCCTGCTTACACTTGTGCTTGCGATCTCCTTGCCCCATTCTTTATTTTGGTGGATATGTCGACTTATGTCACCTTGGAGGTAACTTGCATATCAGTACTTCTCCAGGTTAAAAAAAAAAAGGGTTAGTACATTGTCCTGACATATAACATCACAAAGAATAACAATAGTGAGTGTGTGTGTGTGTGTGCACGCACGCGCTTCCTTGCCTACATAGGGGCATTAATATATATCAATACTTCAACACCAGGGAAATAGCCCAGTTCTCACATGTCCATGTGTGCTTGTTTCTAGCAAATCACCAAAGGGTGGCTATCAGGAGACTGTCTCTGGAAAATACATACAAACTGTTTATTCGACTTCAGATAGGTGAGTATATCTGTACTTCCATACATACAAGTATATATATATACCCATATCCACACATATACTAATAAATATATGTATTCTTGGGCTTCCCTGGTGGCTCAGATGGTAAAGAATCTGCCTGCTCATGCAGGAAATCCAGGTTCGATCCCTGAGTCAGGAAGATCCCTTGGAGGAGGGCATGGTAACCCACTCGAGAATTTTTGCCTGGAGAAATCCATGGACTGAGGAGCCTGGTGGGATATATATATATGTGCACATTTCAGTTCAGTTCAGTCGCTCAGTCGTGCCCGACTCTTTGCGACCCCATGAATTGCAGCACGCCGGGCCTCCCTGTCCATCACCAACTCCTGGAGTTTACCTAAATTCATGTCCATCGAATCGATGATGCCATCCAACCATCTCATCCTCTGTCATCCCCTTCTCCTCCTGTCCCCAATCCTTCCCAGCATTAGGGTCTTTTCCAATGAGTCAACTCTTCACATGAGGTGGCCAAAGTATTGGAGTTTCAGCTTCAACATCAGTCCTTCCAATGAACACCCAGGACTGATCTCCTTTAGGATGGACTGGTTGGATCTTCTTGCAGTACATTTACTTTTATAAATAATATGTTTTTATTAAATATGTGTATATGTACTTACTTATATATTTAATATATTTTTAGAACATATACTAAAGTATTACAAGTATATATATATATACTATATATATACACTAAAGTGTTACAAGTATTTTATATATATACTATATATACTAAAGTATTACAAGTATTTATATATATATATATATATATATATATATATATATAGCATTCTTATTGTCCATTGAACTTGGAGATGACCCTCCTGAGAGTGATTGTTTTACTGCTGATTGTATGAGTGGAAGGAAGTACAACCACCTCTGCATCCAGGAGTTTGTTCCATGGCTTCCTGGCTGTTGTTCTTTGATTTTGATGTACTTTGTTCCAGTAGAGCTTTCTGTGTTTTACAGCTACCTCCCAGGTGAGTGTCTCTGCTGTAGGTGATCCCTGGGGTCCCCATTGCCACCACATTATTAGCCTCTAGGCTTCACTGCATTCCTAGATCGTGCCCTCAGCCCTGTCTCCTTGTGGTCTTCTAGAGCCAGCTCACCTTACAGACAGCTGCGTGGATGCACTGCTGTGACCCACTCCAAGCATGGGCTCAGTGCCCAGAAGGGAGGGTTAGAGTGAGCATCAATTTAGTGCCAGTAAACTGACCCCAGACTTTTGCTCTTGATTACTCTCTTTTAGCATGTAATGCTCAGTGGGGCAAATAGGTGACACTCATGTGACACAAGTCTGCAGACTTCCAGCAGAGAAAATGAAAATAAATAATTCATGTTGCAACTCAACCACTGGAAACCAGCTGTAATGCAAATGTCCGATATTCTGTTGATGATGTTTCTCTATTGCTGGTGCTGAAATAAGGCTCACTGAGAGTCAGGACATATGTTTATGCACAGCCTCAGCTTGGAACACAGTCCTTGGCACCTCATAGATACTCAATAAATGACTCCAGAAAGAAAAAAAAAAAACACCTATGTCCCATTTGCTGAGGGAAACATAGATGAACCAGGCATAAAAATTATATCCTCTTTTGGTCACTTTTGTGAGATCTTGTATTACCAAGGGTCTTCTGAGTGTCTTGCCTTTAAGTCATAGCTCTCTGATGTGACTACCTGAGCACCACAAATACTGTCTAGATAAGCAAAAAAAAAAAAAAACAGAACTAGGTTTTTCAAAATATTCTGAAAAGATCTTTGACTAACAGTATAATCTTAGTAAGGACATCAGCAACTTCAGAGTTTGGTGGGCTCATACTGTTATGGTTAGCTTAAGAGAAGGAAAACTTCCTTCACTGAAGTATTGCTCTTTGTATGAAGAATTTCACTCCTGTTCCCCAAGTGGTACTTGAAATTTTTTCAGTCACCAAAGCAAAAGTCAATTCTCCATTAAAGCCAGTCAGTCAGGTAACATTTTTTGTTGATTATTGTGAGAAATTAGCTGTTTCCCCACAGTTCTTATCTAATCACATCAATCTCATTTAAAGTCAAGGCATTAATGCAGTCATAAAAAAGAACAAAATAATGCCATCTGCAGCAACATGGATGGACCTATAGATTATCAACTGAGTGAAGTAAGTCAGACACAGACAAATATATGGTGTCTCTCATATGTGGAATCAGAAAGGGTACAAACAAACTTATCCACAAAATAGAGATAGAGTCACAGATGTAGAAAACAAATTTATAGTTACCAAGGGGTAGGGGAGGGAAGGGATAAATTGGGAGATTGGGACTGACATATATATACTGCTGCTGCTAAGTCACTTCAGTCGTGTCCGACTCTGTGGCTCCTCCGTCCATGGGATTTTCCAGGCAAGACTACTATATGTATACTATATTTAAAATAAGGGATTCCCAGGTGGCTCAGCGGTAAAAATATCTGCCTGCCTACGCAAGCGATACAGGAGACATGGCTTTGATCTCTGAGTCAAGAAGATCCCCTGGAGAATGAAATGGCAACCCACTTCAGTATTCTTGTGGAAAAATCCCATGGACAGATGAGCCTGGCGGGCTACAGTCCATGGGGTCACAAAGAGTCAGATACAACTGAGCCACTGGAGCATGCACACACATTAAATTATTAGGGTATGAAAATTTATGACTAAGAGGCCCAGTACTAGGACAAACACTAAATTTAGTATGTTTTCTGCCTAATTGTACCCAAGAACTAAACATTGCTTCAATTTATGATCACAATTTAAATTATTAATAAATTAGAGTTTTAAGTCATGTTATATGTACTTCAGTCACTCTAAGTGGTTTCAAATCATTTTCTGCATATTAAGTGTATAATAATGATTGTACTGGAAACTGCATTAAAAGTGCTGTGGTCTAAGCTCACACACACACACTAAAGTGGCCAGTGCCACTTTATAGGATAAAGACCAAATTCCTCTGCTCAGGATTTATGGGCCTTCAGAACCTTGTCCTGCTGAATAGTGACGAAAGTTCAACGACTCCAGCCACCCTCATCGTGTCTCACATTGGCATGTCCTGTTCACTCTGCTTAGAACCCTTCCATCACACCCCTCCCCTCCTCACCTTGAGAGCTCCTTCACCTTCAAGCTTTAACTCACCTGGCACTTACGCTGATAAGCCTTTCCTACTTCACCCCAGAGATTAGTTGTTCATCTGGCTGTGCTCTCCTAACTCTTCACACGTCTGTAATACATGGTAATTATCCAGTCACCTGGCCACCCCAGTGGAAAGAAAGCTTCTCCCTGAAGGAGACCTTCTCGCTCTTCTTTATATTCCCAGCTCCTCTCTCAGTGTCTCTGGAATGCAAGGATGCTAGAGAGCGCCTGCTTTCTACTCTTGAAGAGCTTACAGTCTAGCATGGGAAATTTAAGCATGTGTGTACATACGTATGGGCTTCCCCAGTGACTCAGTCAGTAAGGAATCTGCCTGCAGTGTGGGAGACCAGGGTTCAATTCCTGCCTCAGGAAGATCCCCCAGAGAAGGGAATGGCTACCCACTCCAAGATTCTTGTCTGGAGAATTCTGTGGAGAGAGGAGTTTCTCTTACCCCCTCCTCCTGTCTACTTTCCCTCCTCTCTGCTTTGAGTCCTGGTCCTGATGATAGGATTGATCGTGGTTTCTGGGCGTGACCAGTTCCTTATCATCTAGTGAGCCCAGTCAACGGGCAGGTCCAGAGGCAGCACGGGGCTCTGTGGCCACTCTGCCTTCGTTCACATCCTGCCTCTGTCACTCACTGGCTGCATGACTTACCCTTCTATGCCTCAGCTTCCTCTTGTGTACAATAATGATAAAAAATAAGAGTTACCTGCTTCTCAGAGATGTTATGGAGAATAGACAGGTTTATATAAGCAAAGTGCATGGAAAATGCGCTGCATGTGTTAAGCATTTTAGCACTGTAAGTATTAGCTATTTTATTTCACTACCCCAGTACTTTGGAAATTTCAGGCTTTTATGCTAACACCCTGAGACTAGTAAACTCTGCCCAAGGTGCTATTTAAGACTATCTAAGACCTTCCAAAAGGATAAGAATCACATAGTTATTGGCCCTTTCTTAAGGCTCCGATGTGACTCAAGGGCTTTAGAACTTGCTGATCATTTATTTATTATTGAACATTATTTTTCCAAAGTAAATAGCAAAGAATTTTTGTCACTAAAGTCACCCTAATATTCTGAGTCTTGCAATGATACCAAGAGAATCATCAAGGGAGAATTTGGTGATTCTGGACCCTATAGTCCAGGGTATCCATCATTTGTGAATTTACCAACATTTTCTTGAATGGATTTCTATTTTTGTACTACTGAATGTTTGAGAGTTAAATTTTTATATTAATCTTCAACATAATTTTTCTATGATATATGTACATTAATAATTTAAAACCCTCTTCTAGCTTCAAGGGGGTACTTATGACCTAGTTCAATTAGGAAACTGAACATCTTTATCCTGCCCAGATGCACTTTTGATCGCTAATGAATTAATAATTTGAAACTGTCTTTTATGTTAATTCTTTGATATCATTCTGAAATAACTAGAAGAATCCAGTCTATTAGTAGGATAAGTAAGTCCTCAACTTTCCTTGATTTTTACACAATTTACTAAAGTATCAATAAAATTAACATGTTATTTCCATATGACTTTATGGGGAATACATCTGTCTTTTGCATGATGACAAATTTATTTTTAACTGCTTACATCTCTATAGGTCTGTCATTGAGAGAGACATGTGCACTTACTGTCGAAAGCCCCTGGGCACAGAAACCAAGATGATTTTAGATGAATTACAAATTTGCTGCCATTCGACTTGCTTCAAGGTATGGCTATGTTTCTTGCATTTAATTCTCATACAAAATTGCATAATGACTAGAATAAAAATAATTATCTAATGGAATATATGAGATGAAGTTAAAACTTTCAGAAACACTGTCATGCACATTAATAATGCACTGTTTAAATATTTCTCCGAGTTCTCAGCCTGAGACTCCAAGGTTTATAATTACTCTCTTGACTTTAGGCTTAGAGTTGATTACTGACACGTTGATAACTCTTATTGTACAGATTTAAATCTATAAAAAGATAAATACTTGTTCTCTTTAGAAAAGTTTTTGCAGCATTTTCATAAATCATATGTTGCATTAAACATATAATGAAATCCAAAAAGGGAAAGAAATTTTTGAGAAGAAATTTACTGGCTTCTTACATCATAAAATTAGGATTATGGGCTTAACAATAGTTAAAGCTCAGTCTGCCTTTGAGAGCATGATTAATTATAATTAAATATGGCTTAGTAGAATAATAATAATAAAGTGTACATAGTAGAATGCTTCACAATTTGTGCCTTCATGTGGCATTTCTTTTACTTTTCACAAAAGTATTAGGTAGATCAACAATATAGATTTTGGTATAACGAGGTGAGCACTTAACTAGGAACCTGAAGACCTGAGTTTGAGTTCTAACTGACACTAATTGTGGCCATGTGACTTTGGACAATCACCTAAATTAGCTTAGCCTAATTTTCTTCATCTGTAAAACGACATAAGCTGATTAGACCAGTGGTTTTCAACCCTGGATGAACGTTATAATCGTCCAGGGAGATGATGAGAAAAATAAAATGCTTAGGACCAGCCCCAGTTACATCATGAATCTTAGAGATGATTTCTGGGCATTGATGTTTTTAAAGCCTTCTTAGATAGATCTAACAGGCAGCCACTTTGAGAACCACAGCCTGAATCTATGGGTCCTTTCTAGTGCTGATAGATTCTATGATTGATGCAAATTATCTGATTCAGTCAAGTAGATGTAATATTAGGCTGGCCAAAAGAGTCCGTTTGGGTTTTCCAATAAGATGTTATGAACTTTTTGGCCAGCCCAATACTTTGACGCTTGATTGCTTCTTTCAGTTAGCTTCAGGCAATGACATAAAGTAATAAAAAATTCAATGCCTCATTTTGAGGCAACAAAATCCAAATTTATGCCATCATGTATAGAATTATATATAAAGTATGACATGAAAATTTCATAATTATTTCATTATAAGACAGTAAAATTTCCTTTAAGTTATTCAAATTTACTCAGTGGAACAAAAATTAGTCTACAGCTCTTTATTTAAAATTTTTATGCACAAAACTTTTTAAAGAAGAAAATTCTCCTGATTATTGCCTTTGGTCAACAGGAATAATTTCCATTTGTTATATTTTAGATGATTTATTTCCATTGTCAATTTAATTATAAAACACTGCTGAGAATAAAAATACCCCCCTCACTCCTAAGAAAAGACAGATTACTCTATAGCCATAATTATAGAGAATTACCTGACCTATCTTAAACATGTCTAACTGATCTATGACAATTTGCGTCAATGAACTTGAAAGCCAGCCAGTTGGCAGTAGACTTGCTCCAGTGAGCACAGGTTTAAGGTAGATGTCAAGCCTTTCTTGCCTCTTTAACCAGCATAACTTGAAACAAATTTCCTCTAAATTGTGTCTGGAGTCAGAAGTTTGTTTTGCTCAATGACGCTGTATCTGAACAGCATAGCTCTCCAGTAGTAAGCAAACAATAAATACACTTAGTGTTCTTATTTGCAATATCCAACAGTGATCTTGTCTTTGGCATAACAATATTTATCTACTCTATTGTGAGTTAGGTAGAAACTTCAGTAGTAGGTATGCCCTGAAATGTACACCTCCATACCAGAGGGATTTATGAGAGAATTTGTTTGGAAAGTTTGGTGTGTGGATCAGACAAGTATACTCTTACTTTCCCTCACAGTTCTCTTGAAGCTTCATCAGAGTGTTGCTATGAAGGATGATACTGAATAAAGTAAAAGGTTCTTTTTTTAATCATGTTAACCAAGAATCTAAACTTCATATCTAATGTAAACTTTATACATACCTTTCCTTTAGTGTGAAATATGCAAACAACCTTTGGAAAACCTACAAGCGGGTGACAGCATTTGGATTTATAGACAGACAATACATTGTGAACCTTGCTACTCTAAAGTTGTAGGTAAGTGTTGAGCTCTGTGAGAAATTATCACTAACATTAACAAAGTTTAGATATTGTTGAAAGATTTCAAAAATGGAAAGTATGTTATTAATTATATTAAAAATTCAGCTGCAGATACAATGGTAGCGTTTCATTTATGGTATAAAATCAGTCAAAATTTATGTTTTCTTCTGATATCAGACCAGACATAGATACGAATAAGCATAGGTCATTAACTGTAGGAAATTTTCCATTTTTTGCAAACAAAAATATATCTTCTTTGCTCAGATCATTGTTAGAATTAAAGTGCATTTCAAATGGAAAATTTAAAGTTAATGGTGTACAATTATATATTAAATATAGCATCTAATCATTTTTTTCAGCTTAAGATCAATGTTACTATAATTTGGGCACTTAATTATCATAAATTATGTGAGAAGAAACAGTAAGGGCCTGAATTTTTAACTCATATTTTCAATAAGCTTAGCATGAAAGTTGTAAAAGTTGATTTAAAAGATGTGCACAGTAGCAATATGAAAGTCTATGAAGCTTGATTAGTTTTTAAAGCCAGTATCACCATTTTATTTTTACTTCAATAGTGAGTAGATGGAATAAGCAGGATAAATAATGGGGAGCTGGTCAACAACACTATGTAAAGGAAAAGTCTCCTGCTGGTGGCGAATGGAAAAGGAACATCTGCGGTTGTTACATGGGATCCAAAATAGGAAATTTAATGACAAATGTGTGATATTAATGAGGTGCTTGGAGGCTACATCTGGAAAATGCTCTGAAAAATATTCAGAAACCCACGTTCCATCGGGCTGCAGAGTCGATGACAAGAACAAATCTAATTATATTCATACTGGGCTTTCTATTTTCTGCTTTCCCCAGCCATTTTCACATTCCTTTTTCTTCCTATTGAGCAGCCTTATCAGGATCCAGGGTTACATCAGGGGGCCTTGATGTGCATGGTGGCAGCTCTAAAACTTTCAGTCCCAAGAGTCCATGAAATGGTTTAGGAGATGTGGTTACCAAAACACTCAGATGTCTTTGTGTCTTCTTCCCTGTCTATGTGCATTTTTATAGTACATATAAGTTATCAAGACATGATTCTCAAACATGTCGTAAATATGAATATGGGGCATCAGTGCTTCATATTCACAGTATGACCAAAAGCCTTGCCACAGTGATGAATGCAGTAGGTGGTAAAAGTAAACTGTTTAGTCCACTCCCACCCCCACTGATGAATAATTATTTTTAAAACTTTACTTATAAGCTTATTTTTGTACTGAATTTGTATATATAACTTATTTCCTTTACATTTTTCAGCCAAGTGGATTCAGTAATTCTGGCACATGAAAATCAAGAGGAAAGGATTCATCAAGGAATTAAAATTTGTATTATAAGAACATGTAATCTAAAAAAGTTTTTACACAAGTGACTGACTCTTTGTATAACAATTCTGCTATTGCATAAATAATATAATTGCTTATACTAAGGTCGCATACATAAAGGGAACCATCTGGTATCTGGTTAGATTTAGAGATAAAAAATTCAAGTGGTCTAGTTACCAACATCAAAGGAAGGATGTTTCTGATGGCGGTGAGCATTGTCAGCCTTGACCAGGTCCACCTCTGCTCAGTATTAGGCTGTGCATCACGGTTTCCATTAGAGACCAGGATTCCCAATTTCTCATCTTTGTTTCCCTAGGGATTTGGATTTACAGATGTTACTGACATCTTGACAAAACTGTCAAGGAAGCAAGATATGTACATTTCTTATGTGCAAAAGAAATGTTGATAGAAATTTTGGCAGAAAGATAAAGTCTGGCAGAAAGGTGTTATTGTGTAAAGATGTATGGACCTCAGAAAATCACTTAAACTATTCAGATTTTGGTGCTATTATCTGTAACATGAGGGAAAATGGAGAAAATGATTTCTGAGGTCACTTTCTGCTCCCAAACTCTCAGATTCTAAAGCAAGTTTTTGTTTTATCTTTAGAATCATACCTGAATCTGTGTTTGTTAAGCATGTGGAACTAGATGGGATATCTAAACAATTTAATGTTGATGTTATCCTTTAGTTGATTACAGATGTCAGTTTTATAGAACATGTTTTATAAATACAAAGGCATGCATTTATTGGTAATGGGTAAAAATCATATGGCATGTATAGTTTACATATTATAATTTGTTATGCTTTCTTTTCAAAATCTGGATTTGTAAATGATCTATGAGAAATAATGGTAATGGACTACAAAGACATGTTCTTTAGCATGCTATACCTATTCCTACTACATAGCACTTTATATTTACAGATGGCTTATAAAAATAAAATGAACTCTCAGTTACCCAGAATCTTCTTGTGCGGCATCTATAAATATTACTCAATGACATTGATATTGTCAATTATGGTGATCATAATTTATCATATTCTGTGCTGTGCTACTTAATTTTTTGTCTGCTTAAACCATAACATTTATTTTTAAAGAGCTTTTTCTTAAGGAATTGAAAAGTCGTAATCTTGTGTGGAATTATTATTATTAAAATTGAGACATTGCACTTATAAACTATTTTAATATGCATATAGGAACTGCTTCTCAAAGGAAAGCATATGGAACATTGGAAGAGGGTGAGATTCTAAGGGAGTTTAAAGCAGTTATAAAAAACTGACAAACTAAGGAGACCAAAAAGATAATCATGTATTTTCTAACTGGTGCTAAATGTAAAGAATGATTCTTCCCTGTAATGATTTCAAGCATCTGTTCCTCTTAGACACTGGTCCACAAAGTGTTAAACACTAAATGCTTATCAAAACACAGCAATGTGTAATCATTGTCCTATGGAGAGGAAGCCAGAAAAAACAATTAATAATAATTTGATATTCATTAATTCATGCTTGATGAGAAGTGGTGGTAATTGAGCCATATGTTTTATTGTTCTCTTATTACATGCTATCAGAGTGGATCAAAAGAAATAATTTTCTTAGAGTTGAAATTCGTGGCAGGAAAGGATGAGTAGAATAGTAGCCCACTCTTTTATAGAAAGTGTATTAACATCTCAATGCCTTTGTAGTAATTAAAAATCATTTGAATATCATTTTTAAAGGACTCTACTGTTGAATGCTTCACTTCAAAAAAAAAACCTAAAAGGGGCATAATTCTCACTTTTTTGTAGCTGTTTAATGGACCCTTTCTTCTACAATAATGTATTAAATTAAACCAAAAGCTGTTGTAAAAATAGAGTAGATACAGAGTGAAGAGAAAAGGGCTTCTGATTTTACCAAGTCCACTTCATTATGTCTGGGATTATTTGCACCATAGGAATGACAGATTTCTAAAACAATTTGTAAGATCTCATTTTTATTTGCAGCGAATTATGTTATAATTGGCATATTTTTCCTGGACACAAATGCCTGCATCTCAGAATACCAGGTCCTGGATTCTATTACTAATTAAAAGATGTCTCTAAAAAATAATTAATTGCTCCACTATGACAGTGTTCTGAAAAACAACATAAAATTTATCTAGTAATCTTGGAGATAGAATCTGTTAATATCTTTTTTTTCTTTTACTAAGGCCAAGAAATAAAAATTTATTCAAGAAGTAATCTGTGCATCCCTAATTATTTGATTGCAATCACTCCTATAATTAAATATGAGTGATGAGATGGTCCAGTTCTCACAACTGGGGCACTCTCTGACTTGTTTACTATGATAGAAAATCATGAGCATTTGGAACATTTTCCAACTCAGCTTGATTCAGAGCTCTACCAAAACAAGTGACTGGTCTACACTGAGGCAAACTAACAATGTTAATGTTATTTTTTGTTGTTGTAGTCGTTAATACTGAATATACTGGTTATTTGGTATAATGTAAATAAATTATTTTTAGTATTCTACCTATTTCATAGCATTCAACAGTTCCCAGAGACACTTGTTGTTCAGTCGCTAAGTCATTTCCGACTCGTTGCAACCCCCTGGACTGCAACACATCAGGCTTCCCTGTCCATCACCAACTCCCAGAACTTGCTTAAATTTATGTCCACTGAGTCGGTGATGCCATCCAACCATCTTATCCTCTGTCACCCCCTTCTTCTCCTGCCCTCAATCTTTCCCAGCATCAGAGTCTTTTCTAATGAGTTGGCTCTTCACATCAGGTGGCCAAAGTATTGGAGCTTCAGCTTCAGCATCAGTCTTTCCAATGAATATTCAAGGTTTCCTTTAGAATTGATTGGCTTGATCTCCTTGCTGTCCAAGGGACTCTCAAGAGTCTTTTCCAGCACCTCAGTTCTAAAGAATCACTTCTTTGGCACTCAGCTTTCTTTATGGTCCAACTCTCACGTCCATATATGACTACTGGAAAACCCGTAGCTTTGACTAGACAGACCTTTATCAGCAAAGTGTTGTCTCTGCTTTTGAATATGCTGTCTAGGTTTGTCATAGCTTTTTTCCCAAGAAGCAAGTGTCTTTTAACTTCATGGCTGCAGTCACTGTCCGCAGTGATTTTGGAGACCAAGAAAATAAAATCTGCCACTGTATTCCATTTTTCCCCGGTCTATTTGCTATGAAGTGATGGGACCAGATGGCATGATCTTAGTTTTTTGAATGTTGAGTTTTAAGTCAGTTTTTTCACTCATATATACCTGTATTAACTTGCATTGGCCATTTCCCTCATGAGTCTATTTCCTGCTACTTAAAGTGTGAGATTTAAAACATTGGTTTGCTGTTGTACCCACCAGCCCAAACACTGCATGATCTATAAATCTATGCTTACCCCCTTCTCAGATACCTCTTTCATTAGATACCTAAGAGTTGTCAAATATTTTGTATGTGCTACAGAATTGCTTGTTGACTTTGTCACAACACAACTGTTGGGCAACATTCTGATTTGCGTTTACTGGATCTTTTTGTCCTGCCCTTTGAGACGTATGGCTTCTGATATATTATTGAAATGTTCAGATGCCTCTTGAGTTAGGTAATTGTCTCAATTTTGTCACTAAAATAGAGGAAACTGATCGTCAGCATCACTTAACAAATACCACCTGGGAAAGATCTTCTAACTTCATTGTCTTTGAAACATTCTTCTCATTCATACATGAAAATCCAATCATTCTAGAGTCTGTAGGAAAAAATGCATGGATTATAATCTACTGTCACTCACTCACTCATTCATTCATTTGTTCTATTTTCCAATAACTTAAAAATCTTCATTTAGAATCTGTGTTCCATATCCCCGTGGTAACCAAAATAGCCAAGACTCCTGCCCTCATGGAGCCTAACTTCTAAAGAAAGGTTGGAGGAGCAATTTGAAAGACAAAATGTAAATAAAAGCAATAATTTCTGAAAGCAAATAAGACCATGAAGGAAATAAAGTACGGTAACCAGGTCAAGGGGTAGTATTTAAAAGTAATGTTGTCAGATGATATTTCAAATAACAACTGAATGATGAGAAGGAACTAGCCTGGGGAAAAGCACTCCAAGAGGAGATATCTTAGGATTGGCCAAAATCATTCCACTTTCTGGGCTAAATGTGTCCTTGCGTCTCTTAAATATGAGATCCAAATTCACAGATGCCAAGAGACAGAGAACAGTTAAAGGATTTTTTAAGCTTCCTCTATTCCTCATGCAAAACAATATTCAGATATTACATAGATAGCTTTCAGGTCTCTGCCAACGAGTTGGTTACACCAAATGGTTACTGCATCCTGGTCCTCAGGCTGAAGTTGCTCACTGGATCAAGGAGTGACTGTGTCAATGGTGGGTCTGAACCAATGCTCACCTGAAATGGAAACAATGGGCCAGGTATGACATTTGCTCACCTCACCTGAGGCAGCACTCAGGATCTAATTCCTTTCTGTTTTCCAAAAAGAGACAGTAAACAGTTAAAGTATTTCAGGTCTAGAAGAGACTTCTCACAGGAATTTTATAAATGTTACATGTTCTATTTCTTTGTTGCAATATGAATAATGTATCTGGTTGAAAGGAACATACAGATCTTGATGTAACTTTCTTGACAGTTACAATTTGTTGATTTCACTTCTTTTCCCAAGAGAAAAGGAAAATCACCAGCTTCAGGGACCCTTCAGGCTTATAAAGGCAAATTGGATTGAAAGTCTCCCACAACAAAGTGTTTAGGCCCTAAGGCAAGTACGACTTTGGTGTTATTTAAAGAAATCACAGAAAGATTGCCAGGAGGCTGGAATTAGTGAACATGAAATGATGAGGTTGAAGAAACAGACAAGAGATAACTTGTGGTTGTTTCATAATATATTATTAAAAATATCCATCATCAAATGAATGGTGATATTTCATCGAATTCATTTATGCCTTTTAAATTTGTGCCATTAAGATATTGTTGAATATAATTGGTTTCATGCTGCTGCTGCTAAGTCGCTTCAGTCGTGTCCGACTCTGTGTGACCCCATAGACGGCAGCCCACCAGGCTCTCCTGTCCCTGGGATTCTCCAGGCAAGAACACTGGAGTGGGTTGCCATTTCCTTCTCCAATGCATGAAAGTGAAAAGTGAAAGTGAAGTCGCTCAGTCATGTCTGACTCTTTGCGACCCCATGAACTGCAGCCTACCAGGCTCTTCTGTCCATGGGATTTTCCAGGCAAGAGTACTGGAGTAGGTTGCCATGGTTTCATGAACAGATTAAAATTATTTTGAGACAAATATAGTCTACTGATTGACAAAAGCACAAAGAGAATTCAATGGAGAAAGAATAGTTTTTTAAAATAGTACTGAGATAATTGGACACCCATGTGCAAAAAAGAAAAAAGAAAAAATCAGTACCAAGACACAGACTTTACATCTTTTACAAAAATTATCTCAAAGTGGATCATAGACTTAAATGTAAAATGCAGAACCATTACACTTCTCAAAGAAAACTTAGGAGAAAAACAACATGACCTTAAACTTGGTTAAGAGTTTTTGGATATAACATCAAAAGTACAATCTATAAAATAAAAAAAGTTTTAAGTTCAACTTTGTTAAAATTAAAAATGTGTGCTCTATGAAAGACACTGTTAAGATAATGAAAATATAAGCCACGATTGGGAGAACATATTTGCAAAGTACATATCTGATAAAGAACTTGTTCTCCATATCAAAGAACTCTGGAGACTAACCACTAAGGAAACAAACAGACAAAAAAACTTTTAAAAATGGGCCAAAGATCTGAAGAGACACCTAACCAAAGAAGATATACAGATGGCAAATAAACATATGAATGATACTCAATATCACTTTGCATTAGGGAAATGCAAATTAAAACAATGATGAGACTACTTCCTGACTATTCAAATGGCTAAAAACTAAAATCTGAGAATACCGATTGCTGGCAAGGATGCAGAGCAGTAGGAACTCTCACTCATTACTGATGGGAATACAAAATGATACAGCCACTTGGGAAGACAGTTTGGCAGTTTCTTACAAAGCTAAATGTATTCTTTCACATAAGTCAGCAATTGTGCTCCGAGGTTTCTATCCAACTAATTTGAAAACTCATGTTCATACAAAAAGCTGCACATAAATGTTTATAGCAGTTCTATTTACAATCATCAAAAAACTGGAAGAAACTAAGGTGTCCTTCAGTAAACAAATGTCTCAACAAACCTGTGGTATATCTATACAATGGAATAATATTGAGCAATAAAAAGGGATGAGTTATCAAATCTGCAGAAACATGGATACTTCTTTAATGCATGTTGCTAAGTGAGAAAAGCCAGTCTAAAAAAGAAACCATATTGTATGATTCCACTTATGTAATGGGCTTCCTTGGTACCTCAGTCAGTAAAGAATCTGCCTGCAGTGCAGGAGATCCAGGTTCAATCCCTGGGTCAGGAAGATCCCCTGGAGAAGGAAATGGCAACCCACTCAAGTATTCTTGCCTGGAGAATCCCATGGATAGAGGAGCCTGGCGGATTACAGTCCGTAGGGTCACAAGACTTGGATGTGACTTAGTGACTAAACCAAACCACTTATGTAACATTCTAGAAAAGGCAAAACCATAGAGACAAAGCAAAAAAAAAGAGTAAGTATTAAAGATCAGTGATTTCTGGGGCTTCAGGGGAGTAGGGCTGGAGAAATGGAGAACTGAATAGGTGAAGCCTGGGGAAAGGTTTAGTCCATCGAACTAACCTGTATACTGTAACGGTGAACACGTGACTCTATGTGCTTGTCAAAACCCAAAGAACTTTGCAGTTCAAAGAATGAACTTTAACAAATGCAAATTTTCAATCTTATTTAAGTGTTCAGGAGCAAGGGATCCTAGGATGGAATGTGGAATCTTGCAAAAGAATCCAGTAGTATCGCAAGTATATGAAACAAGTCTCAGTAAGGGGCTGAGAGGAAAATGTGCTGACCTTAGTAACTTTGGAAATGAGTGGAGTGTGTAAGACTAAAGACACAAGTAACTGTGCAAGAACACTATACTCTAGTGGATAAAACTGTTTTCAATAGAGTCAAGTTAACAATTCTGAAACCACTATATATACTGGAACTGATAATTCAGTAAAGAGACAATAGTTGGTGGGAGCCAGATTTCTTGCTTTTGGAGTTGGAGATTGCAGATAAGGAGGGGAGGAAACAGGAAGGATCCTTGTGGTAATGAATGAGTTAGAGACATCAATATGATTTCATGTTTAGCTTCATATAGACACAGGTGACTGTATATAGAAATATCTATAGGTATACACATTTATTAATACATGGGTTAGTATACACGCACTTATTTTCTTGCTCTGTCAGCTGACAGAGCTTAGAGGTAATAAATCCAGGATCTTGATTTTTAATACCATTCCCCAATAAAAGGGACGAAGGCTCCTTGGGGAAATGGTTGGTTTTAGGGCTGGGGCAGGATGTAGAGAAGATGCATCCAGAGCATTTTGTAGTGTCAGGAAATAAGGAAAGGCTTAAACATACACATGCACATACATAGGTACACATGAATGATATGGATATGTCCAAGGGAGTTGGACATAGGAGTTGACTGAAAGAGCTCCCAATGGCCAAAGCTGACATTTGATCAACTGAATAAATAACGTAGTATTGAATTATAACCCAAAGTATAAAATAAAGATGTGTGAGTCAGTGCTGGTATAAATAGATGATTGAATAAGTAAATAATGGAGGAGATACAAATCTCCTATGCACAATTCCAAATAATTTATGTAGCTACTCCATCCTCAAGGAGGAAGAGCATAACCCTTCACTTCCTGTGTGTGGACTGCACAGTACATACCTTCCAGCACACAGAATGGGACAGGAAAAAAAGTAATTTACAGAGGAGGGATCTGACAAACACTACTTCAGACAGGTATCGAGATGAACATCAACAATAACTGATCACATTACTAGCATGTACTTGATAGGATACGATAAAAATGTCACAGCATCTCTGTAGCCTTCTTTCCCCCAACATATAGTGTGTGTGTGTGTGTGTGTGTGTGTGTGTGTGTGTGTGTGTGTTCAGTCTCTCAGTCATATCAGACTCTTTGAGACTGCATGAACCATAGCGCGCCAAGCTCCTCTGTCTAAGGGATTTTCCCAGTAAGAATCCTGGAATGGGCTGCCATTTCCTTTTCCAGGGGGTCTTCCCGACCCAGAGATCAAACCTACTTCTCCAGAGAGTCTCCTAATTGCAGGCAGATTCTTTACCACTGAGCCACCAGGGAAAATACGCATCTTTATTGAAGGGTCCGTACTCCTCAAAAGTGTCAAAGACATCAAAAATTTAAAAGTCTGAGACATCTTTGCAGCCAGAAAAGAGAGCCTGAGGAGACATAGCAACTAAATTTAATGTGGTTCCTGAATGAGATCCTGAAACAAGAATCTTTTATTCCCAAAGAATTCAGAATAAAATAGAGGCTCTAGTGGGGTTTTTTTCTTCTTTTTTTTTTATTTTAAACAAAGGCAGACTGCCACATGTAGACTCATTAGGATGTGTCTGGAGTCCTGGAAGCTTGGCTACCCTTCGTTTTTCTACAACTGGACCTTGAGAGCTTGTGTGCAGGTTCTAGCCGGGGAGCACAGCGTTTCCTACACCCTTGACCCAAGAATGGTCCTCCTCCACCTGGGAGGATGGACCAAGTGTGCAGCTTTGGGAGGGACACACAGGGAGTGATGAGACAGGGAGGTCACCTACCTAGTCAGACAGATCAACCACATCAGCCCTGGTGGTCAATACAGTGACAGGTGTTGCACCCAGATCACCCTCACATCCAAGGTTTTAGTTGATAACTGACTCATGAATTGTGGCAAAGCAACCACACTAATGTAGGGTATTCATAGTAGATGAACCTCTGTGTGAGACGGATGGGAACTCTGTGTTACCTTCACTGTACGTGTTAGTGCTCAGTTGCTCAGGTATGTCCGACTCTTGTGACTCCATGGACTATAGTCTTCTACCCATGGGATTTTTCAGGCAAGAATACTGGTGTGGGTTGCCATTTTCTCCCTCCATAATGTTTTCAGTAACTCTAAAACTACTCTAAAATATATATATATAAATAAATTGAATTGAGTAATTATTATTAAAACCCTCCTCTAGCTCACTGATGCTGGGCATGTGAACAAAATGATAGATATGGTGTTAGAATACAGACTGAGCTTCATAAAAATGAAAATCCAGAAAGATAAGGGCTCCAAACATAAAGGAATTTCTTCCTCTTCCATGTGGCAGCCCTGAGTTGGGCTCTGGTCTAACCTGGGAATGCTAACTGCTCCTATCCTGTTACTCAGCCATGTCCTAGGGGGCTGCTTTTACCCCAAGATCTGAGCAGAATCACCAGTGTTACTTCTGCTTTCTAGTTCCATGGAAGGGAGAGTGGAGGCAGTCACTTTCCTTTTCTTTCTTTTAACAGACATGAAACAAAAAAAACAGTTTTTTTTTTTTAATTGCTGTAAAAGTCACATATATAAAACATGCTATTTTAGCTATATTTAACTGTACAGTTCAGTGCCACTAAGTACATTCACATTGTTGTATAACTCTCACCATCGTCCATCTCCGGAATTTTTCACCATCCTAAACTGAAACCCTGTTCCCATTAAACACTAACACTAACACCTCCTCCCCAACCCTGCTACCCCCAGCCCCTGGAAAAATTTACACACAACCCTCCTACTTGCATCCCTTTTGAAATCACTTGGGACGCATGGCTAGGTGGATTGCACAGCAGGACGAACAGTGATCTCTAGTCCAGATTACATTTGAGGATTTCTATTACATAAAGGAAGAAGGCAGAATAAAACTAGCATCTATGACAGATTTGTTCTTCTGGCTACCTGCTCAAATATCCAAGAGCACATTTCTTTTTTTAAAAAAATTATTTATATATTTATTTGGCCATACTGGGTCTTCCTTGCTGTGTGGCTTTTCTCTAATAGTGGCGAGAGGGGGCTACTCTCTAGTTGCGGTGTGCGGACTTCCCATTGCAGTTGCTGCTTCTGTTGCAGAGCATGGGCTCTAGGTCACGTGGGCTTCAGTAGTTGCGACAGAGGATGAGACGGTTGGATGGCGTCACCGACGCAATAGATATGAATTGCTCAAACTCTGGGAGATGGTGAGGAGCAGGGAAGCCTGACGTTCTGGAGTCCATGGGGCCGAGAAGAACAACAACAAAAACAACAGCAGGAAGGTCGTGACATGTGTCTCCTAGCCAAGCAACAGGTGTCAAGGTTTCTAGCACTAAAGGAAGATACAGAAATGCATTGCGGGAGCAAGTTGTAGTCTTGGCACAGAGCCCAGTGAACTTGGACTCCTGATTCATTCCTCGGGAGAGCTTATCAGTGGATGATGGTAACCCAGGGTCCCCTATAAAACATGCTTCGGCCCACAAAGACATTGTGATTTATACCTCCCAACCCCCATCACTGTTAATAATGTCTTCTTCTTCTTCTTTTTTTTTTTTTAAGAGCTTTTGATGTGGACCATTTTTGAAGTCTTTATTGAATTTGTTGCAACATTGCTTCTGTTTTATGCTTTGGTTTTTCGGCCACGAGGCCCATGGGACCTTAGCTCTTGGACCAGGGATCGAACCAGCACCCACTGCACTGGAAGCATGTTGCCTTAACCACTGGACCACCAGGGAAGTCCCAATAATGTCTTTCCTTGATGAACAAAGAATTTTAGATCTGTGTGGCCATTTAAGTATGATTCTGACCCAGTACACCCATTAACAGGATCCAGAAATGAAGAGGATTGGGGGCTTCTGTCCCTGAACAGCTCCACGCTAGAGCCAGTCTGCCAGGAGCAAAGCTAGGATCGGAACCCAACATGTGGAAGTCTCTTTCACTAAATGTGGGGTTTTAAAATGAATGCAATAATCTAAAAATGATCTCACCAGAATAGAACACACTGACAGACTAAGCTTCACATGCCTTGCTCTTGTTTAGATAATTCAATATTTTATTAACTTTTGGCATTATAATGACACACTGCTAACTCCTACTTAACTTGCGGTTTTTACAATTCTGATCAATTTATGCCATACATTTGCAAAATAAGTTCTGTTCTAGCTTGCATTTGTATAGATTTTCTCTTTCATAAGTTATTTTTTTGTACTGTGCACATGTGTCACTATTGAATTAGAGGAAGAGTCCTTTTGGATCTCATTTAACATGAGATGCTTGAAAGAGTCAAACCCTGGCACCAAATAACAATTTTACTAAAGTTGATATGTAATTTATTTGTTATACGCCCCTGATTTACTATATTTATCACTACTCTAAAAAAAGTAAAATTAAGGTAAATCCATATTATTTCCTATATCTTGCTATTTTGTATATATATTCTAATATTTCTTCTGGAAGCATAGCTTGTTGTTGTTGTTTTAGTTGCTAAGTCAT